>NC_137947.1:4728083-5371833 GCF_963969265.1 Rhamphochromis sp. 'chilingali' | reverse complement strand
TTCTTGAACTAAAATGACTTTGCAAGCCTCACAGTTCAAAAATAATCCTTATTTATCTCATGCGAGGTCTTTGTAGCCCCTCACTTCATCCTCAGTTGGAAATAAAGCAGTTTTAGCTCCCTGTAAGTCGTCTGATTGGCTGCCCCTCACAAACAAAAGATGGGCACAGTAGCATTATCTGTTTTTTTTCTCCCCTTGCCCAGGCTCTGCTCTCCTCTGAGCCCAAGTCGTCCAGCTGCAGCCTGTTGAAGATGACCATGAGAGAGCTGATCGCTTTGGCCATGCCTTCTGCTGACAAGACCACTGACACCTCCACCGTGCCTCAGGTTTCGCCACCTAGCAGCTTCATTAATCATAATTCTAGTCAGATCTAGCCTCACAGATCAGGAAGTGAGATTTCCTGAACACAATTTTTTGTAAAAGCACAAAGGGTCATTTTTATAATCGCCTTAATGTTTCTGACACTGTATTCAAGGTGGAATTTTGTCTGTGGCTCACAGGTCCATGCTCTGAACATCCTCAGAGCTCTGTACAGGGACACTCGTCTGGGGGAAAACATTGTTCCTTTCGTCTCAGAAGGGATGCAGGCTGCAGTGCTGGGCTTCACCTCTCCTGTCTGGGCAGTGAGTCTTTACTTCCTGTTTTTTTTTACCTCGATTTATTGTAATCTGAACATCACAACAAACCAACGTTTGGAGTGCATACTTGATCGGCGGTTACTCACTAACCCATGGTGATAATTAGCTTTTATAATTTCTCTCTCTTCGTATTCCAATTTCTTAACCTCCATTTGTTTTGTTTCCCAGGTGAGGAACTCCTCTACTCTTCTTTTCAGCACTCTGATCACAAGGATTTTTGGCGTGAAGAAAGGGAAGGACGAACACTCGAAAAAGAACAGGTTTGCTTCTCGTGCCTCTCTTGAACTCACCTACCGCGTTCAAGTTTCAAGCTGTGTGCATCAGTGCGTAAAAGGTCAAGAAAGTCACAAATACTAGTTTAAAAAAAGCTCTTGTTTAATAGTGAGCATTATTTGCCTTAAAATAAACAAACAAACAAAAAAATCACATAATTCAACAGACATAAAGATAAGATAAGATAACCTTTATTAGTCCCACACGTGGGAAATTTGTTTTGTCACAGCAGGAAGTGGACAGTGCAAAAGTTATGAGGCAAAAATTAGAATACAATAAGAATAAATACAGTACACAACTGTACAGAATAGAATAAAATAAAATACTATATACAGTAGAATAAAATAAAATAAATATACAATAAGATAAAAATAGAATACAAATACAAATACTATATACAACTGAGTAAAAATACAACGATGACAGAAAGGATTATTGCACTTAGTATTATTGCATATGTATGGATGTGTGTGCTTGATCAGTTAAAGTCTTTATTATGGAGTCTGACAGCAGTGGGGAGGAAAGACCTGCGAAATCTCTCCGTCCCACACCGTGGGTGCCGCAGTCTCCCACTGAAGGAGCTGCTCAGTGCTGTCACAGTCTGCTGCATGGGGTGGGAGATGTTGTCCATCAGGGATGACAGCTTAGCCGCCGTTCTCCTGTCACTCACCACCTCCACTGGGTCCAGAGGGCATCCTAGAACAGAGCTGGCCCTTCGGATCACCCTGTTCAGTCTCTTCCTGTCCCCAGCAGAGATGCTGCCGCCCCAGCAGACCACGCCATAAAAGATAGCAGAAGCCACAACAGAGTCATAGAAGGTCTTCAGGAGTGGGCCCTCCACTCCAAACGACCTGAGTCTCCGCAGCAGGTACAGCCTGCTCTGCCCTTTCCTGTAGAGGGCGTCTGAGTTATGAGTCCAGTCCAGTCTATTGTTCAGATGAACAATAAAATGAGAAATCTAAATCAAAATTTGCAGTTCAATGAATGTAATTAATCCATATTTGTACTACAACAACAGCAACAATCAAACACTCATTGCATGTTCTTAAAGCTGAGATAATAAAAAAGGCCCAGTTAAACACTGGTTATGTTACCATTTAACCACAAAGGGGTGCTGTTGTAACACCACCCAGGCTGAAGGGCAGTTTTTCACTCTGCTCAGGCTTCCTGACTGCAGGATGCAGGTTTTCCTCTGTTCCTGGAATATCAACAAGGAAATGACATGGGAAGCACAGAATAGGGGGAAGTCTTGCTTGGAAATGTAATCTGCAACTAAATTACTGTTACTGATATAATATGAAAAGTAATTGAGTCTTCCCAGATGAGGTCAACAACATAACAAAAAAGGCACTTTTTGCACCTCGGGGTGCTTTTATGTTTCTTACATAGAGAACAGAGTGGCTGATGATTAAAAACGGAGAGAATGGAATCACTAAATCTGAAACTTGTTTTATGAAACTTGAATTATTAAAAATTTAAGAGCTCGATCACATTTTTCCTCTCAGCACCAGCCAGTGTTGGCAGGAGTTTGTTTTTCTGAGTGTTCCAGCTGTTCTTCCTCTCCACTGTCACCAAGTGCTGATCATGTCTGTTCTTTCTTTAATATTGTAGGATCTAACTTATAAACCCATTTTTTGCTGTGAACTGCTCTAGAATAAATAAAACTAAGCAGAGCTGAAAGAAATCCTGGTTTCAGACCTGGCGTTTAAGAAGACTTTGTCTTTAAAAGCAGTAAGACGGTAATGTTTAGACTAGCAGTCCCAACAGCGCAGGTGATGAAGAGCTGTCAGATGCTGAGTGTTGGATACGATGATATATTTATGTGCTGATCTACAACCGTCACCCAGAATGGGTTTTGGCTTGTGTAAATGACAAATGTATCTGTTCGTTATTTTTAGCTGGAAGGTTATCAGCTCTGCTGTCAGAGATTGTTTGAAAGATTGTGGATTGTTCCTGAGGTTTCAGAAAGAGTCTTAAATTCTAACAGGCTCCCAAAGCCTTGTCAAACCACCATCCAAGTGTTTGGAAACCTTGAAATTAAAAATTATAGCCTGTGCTTATCGAGTGTTCTTTCTAAGTATGTTTTATAATCTGTTGTTTGTAACTCGAGCGCAGCATAACTGGATAGTTGGTTTGCGATCTTCCATTTTGTCTCTGACTCTCACAGCGCGCACAGATACCTGCTAATAAGTGCTGCGTAACACAAACCTCTGAGGTTGTCCTGTACAGCTTGAACTGTCACGCAGATGGCCTCCCTCAAGAATACTTTGGTGTTCAGAGGAGTTCGTGAGGAGCTCTCTGGTTGCCCAGATCTTGGATGTGCTGCACACTCACGACCTTTGATCGCAAGGCAGTTGAACAGGTTGCCTGATAGGAGGCATTGAGCACAACTCGAGGGGACTCGACTCCTCTGGCTGCCAGCTCGATGTATTGCTGTAAAGCTGTACGGCTGCAGAATATCCGGCTGGTGTGAAGGTTGGTTTTCAACCTTTTCAGTGGTAATTACGGGGTGAAAGCTGATAAGACCACTCACTAATGATGGGAGCACTGCTAGGCTCTCTGCATCCCAGCTCCCACTTTGTTCTTTATGTGCTTTGTTTTTGTGAATAAAAACATTGTATGAAATCAGCCTGTCAGCACAAGAATATTAGCATGCTGTCAGAACCACAGAGCTGTTGGCCCGACTGTAGATTCTGCGTCTTGTTAAGCGTTACTTCACTGCCCTTACCCTAACCCTGCAGAGTGGCCTTGCACAACTTGTAACCATAATATATAAATCCCTCACATGACTGATAGCTTATTTTCCTCCGGTGAAACTGATACAGGGATCCGTCTAATATTCCGAGCACATTAAAACAAACATGGTAATAATGTGCATGTACTGTTTGGCTGCTTATGTTCAGCGTCTATATTCAGCTCAGAAGAGATTTGTTACTGCGTGTATAATCTGGGGTAAAGTTTCCCAGGGTTTTGGGTCGTGCTCAGTCTGGTTCCCTGTGCTGTGTTTCTACTGTCTGCCTTACTGAAGCCCGCTGAACGTTAACCAAGCTAACAATGCTGCACTTTATCTTGTCTGCTTTTACTTGTGTTTTCAGTCTGTTGTCGAGCCCTCTGCATAGCTCTCTGTTAGTCACTTCCTCCTTATCTGTTTATTCTCGTTATTAATGCAGGGAGTTATTTTTATGTGCCCGTGGGAGTGTGAGCGTGCTACAGTTAATAACAAATAATAAGTGATGGTGAAGAGAATTAGCTTTTGATCCCTGAATCTTTCATTTGACTTTCAGAGGTACATGTTTGTGTTTTAGTGTTCTTGGTCTCTGATTATTTTTCTCTTCTTGCAGCATGTTAGTCATAATACGCGCGGGTCCAGAAAGCTGCGTCTCATTTATAATTGTGTCTCTGAGAATTTGAGTGTTTTCCAAAGTCTGGTCTGTGTTATTGCCGTGATTTTATGGTTGTGAAGTGTGGCAGCAGAAAATGTATTGTGACAGCTTGTCCAGTCTAATATTCGTGTGTGTGTGTGTGTGTGTGTGTGTGTGTGTGTGTGTGTGTGTCTTGGTCGACTGAAGCCGGAGCATAAACGCATCTCTCTTTCTCACACAAACCAGTTTATTTGTGTCATTATGTGTATTTGTGTGTTTAAAAGGGCTGAGCATTTCGGGGTGTGTGGGAATTTCAGCTGTGTATTTTCCGAAGTTGCTCACATTCAGGCGCGTCGTTTGCTTGCCGATCGCCGTTCCACTAAGCTCCAGGCTCTGGGCCCTCTCGCCTCTCGCTGACCGCACAGTGATGCTGATCCGATACAGTTTGTTGAGATAAACGTGAGCATAAACAAAACTGACAGAGCAAAGATTGTACTCTGCACTCCAAGCAACAAAAAAACCTACCAGTTGTAACAAGCTCTGGCATAGCAGTGGAAAAAGGAAACTGGGATCCATTCAGTGTGTGCTAACCCGGGTGTTAAGATACTGGGAATGCTCTGGGATCAAGTAAGTGTCAGGTTTTTTCTCACTTTAAACTTCAGCAGCACAGTTTGATTTGCTTGTGCTGTAGTCTTTATATTTGATATGTTATCAGAAAAATGGGCTTAAGGAGCAGTAAGAAAATGCTACGACTTCCCCTAAAAAATCAAAAACCAAATCTGATCTTAAATCTGTTCATCCTTCAAACTAACTCAGAGACCAAACAGCAGTTTTCAAAGAGCCTGTTCTGATCGAAACTTAAGGCAGAAGTGCGATCGATCGTTTTTCTTTCTGAGGGAGAGGATTCACCACGAATGACCCCAACTGTGTTTTGTGCCACTTCGCTGCGGGAAACTTTCCTTGGAAAACTCCATTTTTGGCCCCACCTACAAATAGATTTGTTTACAAATGAACCTTCTCGGTAGATTTCATCCTCTTTTCCCCATCTACGCTCACAGAATGCGCTGCAAATCTACAAGTGCGAACGATCAGAATGGGAAGTTGTGCAGAGTTGCAAAAGTAAACTACCTATTAGGCAAGCTATATTTAAATTATGTTTTTTTTTTTTTTATAGGCGGATGTGTGGAGCTAGTGTGTAACCGCTGATATATCATTGCGCAAACACTGTTGTGCTATTGTAGCTGGTCAACCTGATGATGGCTGCAGCTACGTGACAGTTATTTTAGTTCAGTGGTTCTCGCTCCTATAAATGGCCAAAAAGGTCATTCTGAGGCACCGTCTTCATCAGAATGAGAAGCAAATTTAAAATTTCACTCTAAAAGTTGTCATTGGACTGTTTCCAGTCGAAAAAGTCCAACAACTCTATCAATTGAAGCGTGTCAGCACTTCAGTCAAATTGTGTGATCAAATTGTTGCACTGCAGGAATCATGATTCATATCTCATAGTTAATATAACTGAAAATAAACAGTTTTTGGCCGTGAAATGTAGTGAAGAAGAATAAAAATGTATTTTTAAATATTATTTAACCTTTATTTATACAGGTAGTCACATTGAGATCCAATGTCTCATTTGTAAGAGAGACCTGTCCCAGACAAACAGATGCTATTAAAATACTTTTAGTTTATTTTCTCCGTCACCTGTTGGTGTAAAAACTATGAACCCACAAACGAGACATGACCTTTTCACATACACCTCTGCGGGGCTGTACGATATGACCAAAATCTCATATCCCGATGTGACATTTATCGTCCCGACAACGTTATATATCACAAAAATGTTACATTTTCGGTGAATCTCGGGCAACTTGATTTGCGTGCAGTGTTTTCAGCTGGGCGGCGTGTACCTGAGGTCGAGTGTTACATCAGTTTCTTTGAGTATTTATTACACGACGTGCTGCGGGGAAAAGCCTGTTCTAAGGTTTATTTTTTAGCACCTGACGGCTCTTTTTAGAGTCTCGTCCGTAAACGCTCTGCATACTATTTCACCTGATTCAGTTTATTTTGAAAATTCTCAACAGAATCTTCAGCTTTATTGTGAAAGGTTTATGTGGAAAATAAAGAAGCGGACGGCGGAGCCACGCGATGGTTTTACCGTTTTTATTTGTTGCTAACGACAACGAATAAAAACAGTCGCTTGCCCGTCCGTAGGTTGGTTATATTAAATATAAGAGAAAGAGAGAACTGTAAGAAATTCTACAGTGACCATTAAAACGATGGAAAAAAAAATGGCAGTAAATAGTTTATTTTGCGACACCATGAAACAAACAAGAGCATAATATGAAACATAGACGTTTTCATATCGTCATCGGATATATATCGTTATATCAAACAGCCCTACACTTCCGCCTTCCTCCTCTCTCCTTCTCTGACGCCTTCCAGGGGAAGGAGAGAAAGAAAGGACACAAACACTCATCCCATTTGACCTGATTCAAGTCAGCATGTTTACTGGGATGGATGTGCAGAACCACAACTGTGTGTTTTATATTAAATAAGTGTGTGTGTGTGTGTGTGTGTGTGTGTGTGTAGTGTAGTGTAGTGTAGTGTAGAATCCAGTTGTGACTGAAGCACTATGTGATCTCTCCAGTCTTGTGATCAAGTGCTTGGCAGAGCAGACCTCTTCCCTTTAGGAATGACTTTATTTAGATGAGTCGAGTTAAATAAAAACTTTATTGGCCCTGAGGCTGAATGGCGGTTGTAGCAGAGAGACCGCCTGTGTTAAATATAAAGTTTGTCATTTTATTGACGTGTGTGTGAATACATAAGCAGAAACGTGACAGCAAAAGGGGTGCAGTGGATATATGGATCCACACACAGATCGGTTTCCATTTGTAGGTGTGGGTAAGCAAACATTAAGGTTTGATTTGTTTAGACACAGAGTATTTATCCTGAGAACGTCTCCTTATCAGAGCTTCTCAGTATTTGGCAGGAGGCTCGCTCCATTACCTCCCTCCCCCCATCGCCTATGGCTCGACTTGGTACTGTTTGTCACTTTTATAGAAGGGGAGTTCCTGGTACATAGGAATTTAATCACAACTAACAGTAATTTAAGTAAATGAAGCTCAAGTTGGAGCACAATAAAACTACTAGTTTCCTTTTTTATTTGTCCTCTTGTTTAACGTTATACTTGCTTTACTTGTGAATCTCTTTGTAGCTTGAAATCACCTTCCTGTTTTGCTTCCCAGCTGCTTCCGATCTTCGACTCTAGCTCAGTGGCGTCTGGTAAAGTACTTTTTTCCACAGGGGCTCATTTTCATTCATTTCTCTTTTTGCATAATAATTCTCCTTACAAACAAACAACCCTTCTTTCTATGTTCCTTTGCTCTACATCCAGCATTTTTCAGACTATAATATTTCAAACCTCATAGACGCAGACAAGCAATCCAAAAAGTAATTCACTTTCCAGCTTTATTCCTTCTTTCTTTTTTAGGTTTGTTACTCTAATGTTTCAGTGTCTGCTATAAAGGGTGGGCTCCACATATTTCACTTGTCAGAGTCTATTTACTCTTCAGGCAGAGCAGCACACAGTGTGTGAGAGCAGTCCTGTGACTGTTTAATAGCAGCCTTCTTGAGTTTTGGCTTAAGCCTGCCCCCTGTGAGTTTCAAGAGGAAGTCCTGCATTACAGCTCGGAAAACAAGAAAAAATACCCGAATTCCATTTATAGGGATCGCAAGTTCCTCAGCCTCTGCTGCTCTGAGTTTGCATTTATTTTAATGTGCACTTTTCAAGCTTGAAATTAATCACATATATGTATGTATATTTAATTATATATATATATTAGGGGTGCAACGATACACAAAATTCACGGTTCGGTTCGGTTCGATACTTTGGTGTCACCGTTCGATATTTTTTCGATACAAAAAAAATGCTCATGCCTTTTTAATTTGTCATTTATTAAAATTATAAATATATATTTTAACTCAAAAGTACAGTTTTTAAATTTAATGTTGCTGAAACAAAAGTAATTTAAAAAAATAAATATATCTCAGGGCTCTCAAAATTTCAAAATCCCTGGTAGCCCTTCGGGCAGGGACTCTTCAGTTTTTGGTAGCCCAAAATAAATGTAAGTAGCCCGAATAAAAAAGAGAGCAATTTTTTGATTGATGTTTTGTTTCCTGCTTTGTTTCCTTTACAATATTATACATTAAAGTATAATATTGTAAAGGAAACAAAACATTAATCAAAAAATTGTTGAAAAACAAATTACAACATTGTATAAAAATTACAGTCATCAACTCAAATACTTGGTTCTAACTGAACAGAAATTTCTATGAACTTGTAAGAACTGTGTAGGACATGAATCAGTCTGTGTCAGATCCTGAATTTGAAATTTCCACTGAAGTCACGGGTAAGAGACAAGTGGAACCAAGATCGAGGCCATTTGCTTTTTGAAGTTTGCAAAGACTGCTAAATTTTGCCAGTGGTAGTTCACTCTTTGCAACATAGTAGCTGTTCTAAACAGATTTTTCAGGTTTATTTTTAGTATGTTATTTGCAATTGGTGTTTGTTCTGGGAAAGAGAGTGCAGACTGAGCAATAATGCATTTTTTTTTTTTTTCTGCTTTTTTCAAATGGTGAAATTTATTTTAAGCTAAATATAGAACTTAAATGTGTTATGGAAAGTGCTGTGCTACTACAAAAGATCAGAGGGATGCAGTTTTGGAAAGAATAAAGCCTATTTGAACACTGCCTTACAGAGCAATTTGGGGGCATTGATTATGTTAATAATCAAATCAAGGGCTTTAAAATTAAGGGGTAAACACTACCCTATATCAGCTACTCTACCACATGTCCCAGTGAGCCTTAATGATGGAAAGATGGATCCTCTCGAATCAAATACAATCTATATAAACAAATTACAAAACTGACTGATGTAGAAAAGTTGTTTTTTTTGTCCGATCACAACTGAAACGTTTTGCTGCATCTCCACAAAACCTATGTAAATAATGTAGCTTAAACAGCATTAAAGACAGTATATTCTTTAAACTGCTATATAGTGGTGTATAAATTTAGGACCACATGATGATACTAACTTGGGGTTTTAACTTCCTACCTATTATTTTTTTTTTTTTTTTTTTTTTTTTTTTTTGCATTTCTCATGGGTTCTAATGGGGGCCTTTCTTAAAATGACTGTTCCCAGTAACAAAGGCACTTGTCGACTGAGAAATCGAGAGAAAACCAACAACACACCCGGCAGAACACTATGTTATTTACACGGGTGCACATAAGTGGTCCGCATGTGCGCATTCACTGTCAAAATAAAAGAGCGCACCAGATAAGAAGTTGCAACGCGCGTTTGCGTCCATATAAAAGGCTGTTTTTGTCCGCTAGAGTGGGATTTTCACGGCACATTCCGCACCACATCTCTGTGCGTTCATCATTTGTTTGAAGCCAGCTCACCTCCTGCAACCACTTTTCCGAGAATACGCGCTTCTTTTGTGGTTCGGACTCCTTCTGACATTTCTTTGGAGGTGGAGGAACACCAAAGTAATTGCTTAAAGGAGCTTCTTCGACATCTTTAAGAGTTCTAAACAAATGTCTGTTCTCCTCCAGAAAATCTTATGTATGCAAACACGCGTTGCAACTTCATATCTTGTGCGCGTTTTTTATTTTGACAGCGAATGCGCACCTGCGGACCACTTATGTGCAGCCCCGGTTATTTAGCTCGTCATATTGCAGCCACAGAAATTCTTTTGTCCATGAAACCATAAAGCTGCACTTTCTTTTTGCCTTATAGTCTGATTTGTCATAACTTCTCCGTTTTGTGGTAAGCTTTTCTTTGGCTGTCACTTCTTCACCCTGACCTGTCTTATTTGGCTCAGCAGAACTAAAATATATATCTGTCTGTGAAGGTTCTCAGTCATCCAGGTCATCGTAGTCAAATGTATATCCTGCTGCTTTTACACACACACTCACATAACGCTCAGCGATTCTCTGCGCGATCAACCTCTCACATGTTTAAGCTTGCTGCGGGAGATTTCACTTGTCATGTTTGCATAGTAAGCTAACGATTGATAAGACGATGTCAGAGGAATTGGTGCGCAAATTATCATCACTCACCAAACAGTGCTGTCGCTCTCTATACACAGTTCGCGCGATTGCAAAGTGAAAGCAAAAAACAAGCGCAAATTCAAATGCTATTGCAATATGTCACATATTGACAGTGGCTCACCGATGCCAATGACATAATTACCCAGCTCCATTTCCGAAAGAATGCAAAAGCATTGACATATAGTTTTCCTACAATAGCCCGACGGGCAGGGCAGAGATAGATTTTATAGCCCGACTGGAAAAATCGCTAGCCCCGGGACGTCGGCCTAGCGATTTTTCATCTTTGGAAAAGAGAGTTTATTACAGAGAAATGGCTCTTTCCAAAATAAAAGCTATACTATACGCTTCTTCTGGGTTATATTCTCAGCAGCATATTGTAGCGGGTCAGAGCTGTTCGGGGTTCTGTTTGTACAGTTATGTTTTGTTTATGTTGCCATAGTGACGGGTGACGCCCTCTCGCTGCAACGGTGTGTCCTTCCGGGGTCAGAGGGTGCCCTGTGTGTTGTTTTTGTTGTTGCTGTGCGGTTGCTGCGCTGAGCAGTTAGCTAGCGGCAGTGTTCTTCTGCAGATGTCAATAAACGGCTGTGCTCCCTGGCTAGCTCACGGGAAGCAAGACCAAACGACACCTCCGTCTCCTCCTTGTCTGAGCTCGCCACAATATTAAACATATCAGGTCCCCATAAGGAGAATCATGTGCTAACGGCTCTCTAAATGACTCGGGTAAAGTTTGTAGCATGCGTGCTTGTTGTTTTTGTCTGCTTCCACTTATCTTTGCACTAGGATGATGTCGGCGTAAATGTGCAGTCATATTCGTTGTGTTCCCACTAGTGCTGTCAGCGTTAATCTCGTTGAAATGACGTTAATGCCACAACACGGCAAATCTCCGTTAACGAGCTACCCCTGCTTGGGGCTAGACGGCCAACACGTTAACGAGCTAACTGTGCTAACACACTAGTTCCCACCCATGTAATTGAGCATTTCGTGGCACATCCAACATACTGTTTTACTTTAGTCCATGACTCGCTTACCTTCAGGGTCATACGTCACATGAAAACCAAAATAATTCCAAACGCCAGATCTGAATGAGGGTGGGGGAGGTTCAATTTGCCATGTTGCAAGGAGAGCTTAACTTCTGTCTTGCTAGCTTGCCCTGCGCTCTTCCTTCTGACTATGCTGTCTGTGTTGAGCGCTCAGTGGATCTGCGCTCGACAGTGCAGCCTAGGCGGAGTAGTCGAACGCAGATTCACTGAGCGCTCAACACAGACAGCATCGTCAGAAGGAAAGTTGATAAAATAAATTACAAATGTTGTATTGTTCGATACATATGCGTACCGAACCGAAAGCACTGTATCGAACGGTTCAATATCGATACGAGTATCGTGGCACCCCTTATATATATATATCTCATATATGTGATTATAGTAAATAATCCAGGGGCAGCAGCTACCTTGTTGGTGGTGGTGTTAAAGCTGGATGCCACCTGGTGTGAAACGTGTCGTACCACAGTGTGTGACCACAAGTTCTCTAAACGTTTCTTATGACTTTTGGTTTTCCGTAGCATTAATCTTCCGTTCCACCACATCCCAAAGGTGCTCTATTAGACAGAGCTGATTTTAAAGGGTATTTTAGTCAATTAAACTCATCGTCATGTTCAACAAGCCATTTTTTTTTTCATGGTTTAAGCTTTGTCTTCCTCCTAGCGTTTTTCCCGCTCGGTTGCAGGGTCTGCTTTTCTGCAAAGTCGTCTCCACTTGGGTCGGTCAAGGGCGTCGGTCAGATCGGCTTCGATCTTCTTCACGTCGTCCTTGATTCGGTCCATCCATCTCCGCTTTGGTCTGCCTCTAGGTCGACGTCCTTGGGGGCTGAGCCGCACCACTTTCATGGTTTAAGCTTTGTGACTTGGCATTTTTGCTACTTGACGGGTACAGTACTCAGGTAGAGTAGACTGTGGTATTTAAATGATGTTCAGTTGGTGCTACAGCGGTCCTGGACGTACCCCCAGCCCACATCATTAAAAAAAGGCAGGGTGGATCCGTCTTTTCATGTCATTTATTCAAAATGCTGACACTATCATCCAAATATGACGGCAGAAATCGGGGCTCATCAGACCAGCCAATGTTTTTCCAAGCTTCTATTGTCATGGGAATTCTACCCTGAATTTCATGCTGTTGGCTGACAGGAGCAGTGTGGTCTTCTGCTGCTGTAGCCCATCTGCACGTGTGTTTAGAGATGGTCTTCTGCATACCCTGATTGTAACAGGTAGTTGCTTTACTGCCAGTTCTGCCAGTCCACTGACATCAACAAGGCCTTCTCACCCAGAGAACTTCTGCTCACTGGATATGTTTTGTTTTCCTCACCATTCTCTGTAAACCCTAGAGATGCTTGTGTGGGAAACTCCTCATAGAGTAGCAGTTTCTGAAATACCTGCCTGCTTCTGAAAACCATGCTATGGTCATTTTGACCATGTTTACACGTCTGAATACATTGTGGTATTGGCGTCTATGAGCGCTTAAGCAGGTGTACCTAATGAATTGGCAGATCGTATTTTATATGGAACCTTTACTATACACTTCACCGAATATATCAAAGATGCTTGTTTGTGAATCCTTATTTCTGATTGTCGTTGTAAGAGCTCTCTCTCTCTCTCTCTCTCTCTGCCTGCAGGATGACGGGTCGAGAGTTTTTCACCCGCTTTCCGGCTCTATACCCGTTCCTTCTGAACCAGCTGGAGGAAGCTGCAGCCACAGTGGAAAGGTAAGGCGGCGCTCTTAAATCCACACACGCACACTTGCCGTGGCTTTTTGCACATCCTTGGTCCTATTATGGGTTCACTTTGACTTGCATTTCAGCTCTACAAGACAGCCTTTTTTGTTTGCTTAAGCTGATTAAGCAGTGGTGCTTTTCACTGGCAGGCTTTCTGGTGGAAGAAGCAAGGATAGCGCAACTTTTCATCAGTCCGGAAGCTAGGTTTTTCTCAAAGAGCTCGGCTCTTTTTCCTCTGCATTGAATTCTCATGTGGGCCTTTTTCTAAACTGCTTAGCTGACAGACAATTGTTCAAAGCACAGAGCTTTACGAGCGAATAAAACAAATGTCTTGTTGAGATTTTGCTACAGTTTTTGGAGTGGAGAGTTGGGTCCACTTGGGTTCATCGGTCTTATCTTTGTCAGCTCACTCCAGACTCCCTTTTTAAAAGCATATGAGTCATCCAACAGCTGCCCAGGCGGCCTTATCTTAATATGGATCCAATTAATTGAAAGCTCTTTCAGGCCAGCTCTTTCACAATTCCCCCCTACTCCCCGCGACCCTTGTTAAAACATTTGCAAATTTCCCACGGAACCAGATCCCGGCTGTCTGACTTCCCACATCTCAGCGTATCGCACCACCCAAACAGACCAACCGCACCAAACTGTAGCCATACGCTGCAGGACTGGAGGTAAGAGGGCTGCTGTTAGTGGTTTTTTAAACAGACGTGAAAGAGTGTGTTTCCAAAATAGGCCAACGATATAGGAAAGATTATAGAAGCAGGATCTGGACCTGTGTAAGGCTGTATATTTGTGGATTATGTAATCCGCCCTTCCTGCAGAAATCCCTCTTATTACTAAAGCTGCGAGATGTGTAGTACACAAGCTGACATGGAAAACACTGGACAAGCAGAGTATGTGCTTCTTCCTGCAGTAAGCATTGTTGTTGCATGCAGACAAGTCTTGCTGATGTTGGCATGTTTCAGCCTTGATGAGCCGTGTAATCATAGTTTTTAAATAAAATTCTTGGTGGCAGTATTTAAACCTGCAAAGCTGACTCTGATTATCTTCTTTTAATACTCACTGTAGTGACTATTAAACAGTTTTCATAGCTGTATGGATTCAAAAAATTCTGAAGTCTTTACTCCTGATAAAAGGCGCTTTTCATTACTTTATGAGCTTTATTAGCTCCAAAAGCTCAGTTTCACTTGTTGATAGCAAAGCAATGCAGATGGACCAGCACATGGCATGCTCTCTACAGGCATTCAAGCCTTATTAGAGTCACCAAGTGTTTGATGCTGGGCAGCTAGTGTACAGGGTGTTTCCCTGACAGCAGCTGGTTACTGTGAGAGATGACCTGTTATCACTGCCTGCACAGCTGAACAGTGATCTCTGTATAATCAACCCCCTACACTCTGATTCTTACCTCTTAAAAATGACTCCCACCATGAGTTTAAACTGTTTTTATTTTATTGTTATAGAAATATTGTTTAAAGCACCATCTTTCTGCCATCATTCTCCTTTTTTGTTTTTTTGGCAACACGTTACACTGTATATCCATATATTTTATATATACTATCCTTAAATGAAGATAAAGATACTCATCATGGTATCAAACAAAGTCAGATGAACTTCAGGGATATGGATGTGTTGAGTTAGAAAGCACAAAACATTGTGAATCCATTTCATGTATTTACAAAGTAACCACCAGAGAGCTGCTCATGTACATTTATCCAGTCAAACAGTAAGAAACGAACTCCATGAGCATCACATTAGGTCCTTTGCCCAAGAACGCCAAAAGTGGCAGATGAACCACTTGCACACCATCCTGTTCACAGATAGCAGCAGGTTCACAACGAGCACCTGTGATACACGTGAAAGAGTTTGGAGACGCGGCGGTGAACGTTAAGTGGAGAGCTGGAAACCCAACGGCCCAGCAGTCATTCCTGTTAGATTTCAGACTTCCACTTAAAGTCCGGCACCTGGAGAGCATGCATAGTGGGCGCATTGCAATAGGTATTCTAAGTGGATGAGTCCACGCAGTCACAAAAACCAGGCAGGCACATGGAGCTCCACACAGACCCACTGATGACGAAACCTGCGTCACTGAGACCCGAGTGGGCCCTAGTAGACTGCTTCAGAAAGTCGCACAGACTCCATGTAATGGTAAAGGGCCTGTATTTGTATAGCACTTTTCTAGTCCCTAAGGACCCCAAAGCGCTTTACACAACCTGTCATCCACCCATTCACGCACACATTCACACACTGGTGATGGCAAGCTACATTGTAGCCACAGCCACCCTGGGGCGCACTGACAGAGGCGAGGCTGCCGGACACTGGCGCCACCGGGCCCTCTGACCACCACCAGTAGGCAACGGGTGAAGCGTCTTGCCCAAGGACACAACGACTGAGACTGTCCAAGCCGGGGCTCGAACCGTCAACCTTCCGATTACAAGGCGAACCCTGACTGTGATACCCTGACTGTCTCAGATCCACTCTGAGACCTTATCCTGCTGCAGTGGGTCCTTCATGGTGCAGGAGTGTCTGGTCCTTAGGTAATCAGACTGTGCTAGACATTTTCTAGATGAGAAAGATTCACAGTTCTTATCCACCCACTGTCAGCCTCAGATATCCCTTCACTTAAAGATCCGAGAATAGATTAAAATCCCTGAAACCACGGCTTTTTGCTAACACATTACTTGCACATATATGCTAACCTTGTTTTGTTTTCTTTTTTTAAACTCTGTTCATGCTTAATGTTGGCATCCAGTATTATCACAGTGTATATGTGATGGGACAAAAAAACAATTGCTGTTCTTTAAGGCTTCTCCTTCCTTCAATGTCTGCAAACCGAATCTCTGCTCAGAGTCACAGGTTATATATCAGATTCACACAGGCCTAGAGACCAGTTGGCAACTTCTTGGCAACCACCGGTTGTTGGGGAAGAAATGCAGATTCGTTGACACCAGCTACCTAGCAAATGAAAATGTAAATTTCAGTCGTTTAGCGGGGTCTCGATGTTTGTGTGACCGGGGCTTCAGGTGAGCACGTTTCTTGACTTATTTAATAGTTATTATTTATTATGGCTTTCACTTTCATTCCTTAAATGAAAGGAAGCAAGGTAAAAAAACAACAACTAAAAATCAGCTTCATCACACGCCACGGGGGAAGAAAACTGTCCAGACCAAAAGAATCAGATTTATTTATTTATGTGTTCTGCCAGTGCCTTTCTTATTTTGATTCCTGATTATTAAATGGAGGGTTTTGAATGACCTGTGAGTACATTTTGCGTAGCATTTGTTTCTGGTATCCTCTGTTTTACCTCCTATAGTACTTCCTATAGTCCTCCTGTCACACAGTGTCTGCTTGTATATGCACTCACTCTAAACACTCTAAATTTAATTTTGAAAAAACTATCTCGGAGGGGCCTAAGCATGCTCTCATATATGCTCCGAGACGACTTGTTGTTTCAGATTTCAAATTTTATTATCTCTGCGTAGCAAAGCAGATTTATCTGCAAAAGTATTTCAGGTCACCGCCCGCATTTTTAGTCCGCTCTGATTTGTAGCAGCGCTTCATCTTATCTGCCTCTGCCTGCACGTCCAAAGAAAACAGTTTTCGGATCATATTCCAAGTCATTTTCTAAACACAGTGGATGATTTATTTGTCTACCAGTGGAATAAATCGTAAGCTGCAGCTTGACTTTACTTTAGAGCTTCTTTGGTGTCTCTTTGCTACTGTGTCCCCTTCACTCCTTTCTAAATGAAGAATTCATATACTTAAGGTCAGCGCTCTGTTTCCACTCTCTTTCTAAACGAGACAAAATAAAAATAGGCTGTTTCATCAAACACCCGGCCGTTGAAGATGATTGAGGAGTTTGGGTTAGAGAAAGCAAACATTCACAGAAGGATCTGACAGCATTAAATGCCACAGAGTCGCTTTTTTATCCTGTCAAATGTTTCTGCCTTCAGCTGCATCCCAACAAGGCCTTGTATGCCCCCCTCTCCACCACCAGCCCAGTCCCTTGTTTCTGTGACATCACATCCTGTCCCGCTGTGCTTGACTGAATTGTGACATTAAACACATTAGACCAGTTACTAATTGGGCCGCTATTACATTTCCCATCTTGCCGATCTGCGGCAGTCCCAGTGGACGGTTCTCTGTGAGTGTTTTGTTTAACGAAGTAATGAAAAGCATACGATGTTTTCTCGGGGAAGGAGCGAGAGGGAAGGTCTCCGTTCTGAGATCCTCATGACTAATGACAGGGCCCAAAGGATGTACTGCTCTCCTGATACAGTCACATTAGCAGACCTTCACAAAGTTCAGCGTCAAGCTGAAACACTGTTTCCTCCTCATGTTTCTATATTCAAGACAGGAAAAACTAAAGCTCGTGAAGGCAAAGCGGGGCTGCACTTTGTTGTTGACACTACATAAGGTTCATTTTATTTTGCTCTTTGAGTCCTTGTTTCTTTCCCCGTCTCTATTTTCCTCCCTGCTTCCTTCCCTGCGAGTGTGTCAGAGTGAAACTGTGAAACCGCTGGCAGAGAGACACTTTTCCATTCTGACTCAGCTGGCAGTGAAGAGACTTGGATGGAGGAGAAGAGGGAGATGAAAAGCTCGGTTCAAGGACTGATGAGGACATGACTGTTTGAGAGCGTGGGTGGTTTTAGACATGCAGAGTCTATTAAAAAGCAAGAGGAATTTAGGCCAGTTAAATTTTGCACGGTAACTTTGGTTATCTGTGCTTTTCAGGTGACTTTTCACTGTTTGATCCTGTTGCAGTGAGCGCCACATCAGACTGTTTATTTCTCACCACTATAGATGAATTCCAGGAGCTAAAAAGCGCTTTTCCTCGAGTTCCTGTCACGTGAACACTACACCGATTTTAACGTTTTAACTGCTAGTGCTGTGCTAACAAGTGCTGTTCATTAGCTCGGTCTTTCTGTGCTAAGCTTAGCTAATCGTCTGCTGCTTTAGCTTCATAGTCAGCCGATAGTAGTGATGTGCGATACCACTGATTTCCTTTCCGATCTGATACCAAGTAATATTCAGGGTGGTATCGACGATACTGATCCGATACCGATACTTTGTACAAAAACGTATTTTATTTATTGTATCTCAAATTATAGCATCATAATGATTACAGGACATCAGATTACTTGTTCTTATTACTTAATAATGCAGGGTTCATCATATAGAAATAAAAAAACTGAAGTTTTGCGCTATTTGAACACCTTGCCTGCCTTCAGCACTAAAGGACTCCGTGAGAGACGTCTGTCTCGCCCTAGCAGCACCTGTCCCTCTCCTCCTCTTCAGTTCGTCTCAACATACGCTCGTCATATTCTGTGATATGATTTACTCTGAGGTGTTTGACAAGGTTAGTGGTGTATCCACAACCATACATGTCAACCCTCCAGATTTTTCCGGGACAATACCGAATTTCAGTGCCCGTCCCGAAAATCTCCCGGAGCCACCATTCTCCTGAATTTCCCCCGATTTTCCACCCGGACAACAAAATTGAAAAACCGTATCGCAGAATTCATAGCGTGGCCCAGCCAATTCCAGCAATGACGGCAGCGACTTAGTTTTAATATTACTCTTATTTCTCTTTCTGGGTCGCAAAAAAAACCTTTAACATATTTTCAGGTGAGAATGTGTAAACTTCAAATATCTGAGCCGACCGACACATCGTCTTCAAACCCCCGCGGTCTTTCGCTACTCGGGTTAAACAGGATATATAAGTCACTTTGATAACTTAAAAATGTTCTTGTTTGGCTTTTTCAGTGTTTTATTTGTTCGTGGGTAAATCGGTTTGGCTGAGATTAAAGTTATTAGATTAGATTAAATTAAACTTTATTAATCCCTCGGGAGGGTTCCTCCGGGGTTTTCACACAGCTGAATAAACATCAAACAGAAAATGATTAAACAGAAGAGTCTACGCCAGCGCCCTGTTATATCTAGATAGCAAGGAGCAGACGGCAGAGTTTCTCTCCACCGAGGGAGCCTGTGACGTACTACCCGGCTTTCTTTAGACCGCGAAGGCCGGGTCCTCAGGTGGAAGCAGCCTCTGAATTTGGACACCCCCGCTGTTTCCGGGCCGGGCAATAATAATGGTGACATTTAACGTATTTTATCCTATAAATAAACACTGTAAAATGTATTTATCCCCCCCAACAGCCCTTTTGAATGTCTCCCTAGTATGGCCACACCTCACTTTTTTGCCACATGTATTGCAAACCACGTCTCAGCTGTTTGTGGAGGTAAAATACATCCACACAATTACGCTCAGCCATCGTTGTGAGTGCGCACGCCAAGGGGCGGCGAGACATTTATACAGACGTATTTCGCACATGAAATGTAGTTTATCATTTGTAGTTAATGATAAACTACAAATTTACTCTAAATTACTAAAATATCGATATTGTAATGTGAGAATCGATTCTAGAACATAAATGACTGGTATCGGAGGAATCGATATTTCAGGATCGATCTGCACATCACTAGCTGATAGACAAGAGGATATTCTCATTTAACTATGAACTCTTAGCAAAGGGCAAGAAAGTGAAGAAATAATTACTGTGCAGTTCTGCCATAGAGACTCCTGAAGTTCAACTTCATAGAGTTTGACTGCATGTTAGCATAAGCCCCACATTTATCTATGGGCTGTTAACAACCCTTCACTGGAGAAGTGAAGGTTAGTCCTAGAGCCCACGTTTCAGGCCCTTTCCTTTGCTAACAACTTCTTTTATGTGTACAGAGTCCCTCATGATCATGTCAGAAGAAGATTATCCAAAACAGCGTTCAGTTTATCGGTTCTCTGCCATTACAGCGACGGCAGGAGTGTCGCCTTGAAGTATCCATTCATTTAACGGCTTTACCATTGATGATTTATGACTTTTACTTTCTAGATAACGTTAATTGTGTGCTTCTTTGTGTTTGTGTACATGTTCAGTGACAGCGGTCAGGTGAAGCTGCACCCCAGTCTCTTCTTGCTGCTGCTGGTTCTCAGTCGGCTCTACCCTTCTCCCATGGATGGATCCTCTTCTCCTTTGGGGCTCGCACCTTTCATGCCCTTCATCATGAGGTAGGTGATCTACGCATGCATGCACAGGTACAGTGGAAACAGTGGAGTCACAACAACCGAGACCATTACTGATGATTTTCTACAAATGTGGGTTAGTTTCACAAACAGCGCAGTTCAGCTGCATGGACTCTACAGGTTTGCACAAACCACAAAGATGCAAAGCAGGGGACTTAGCAGTGTCTCCAGGGAAGCAAAACGCATCCAGACCCAAATATGTTTTCTGCTGGTTTGATACACTCCAGTGGATTTCTCTCTCCTGTCGTCTTACATACAATGAACATGTGACACGGGTGGTCAGGACTGTGGCTGCTTTCTGTGAAGTGGAGGATGTTTTAACCCACACCAAGCATTCTGACTGAGACATGGAGATTCATCCGCTCTATTCATCTTCTTCTTTTGATGTGGTAGTCAGTTCAGCGATGTTCTAATGATGTTTTTATGTATGCACTCAATGTTGGGCGATTGGATGAATATATCAGCTATCGTCGATCATTTTTACAACGGTGATTTATTTATTTATTTATTTGCCCATGAGTAAGTTTGCTAATAACGATGGAGCTAATAGAAGCAGTCAACAGAAGGAAAAAAAAATAGTAGCGCTGTTTTAACAGCACCCTCGTTCATCTGCGAGCACATGCACCGTCCTCAGAGTGCGCCCAAATGCTTGTTGATGGAGCTGCAGAAGCTGGTGATAGTCTAGGATACTCAGCCAGTGTCAGGTGGACACGTGCATGCTCATGCAAGTTAGTCGTGTTTGAGTACTTTGCTCGCACCATACGTCTGCACACTTCCTTAGGTCTCCCTCTTTCATCTGGTTTAAAGCCAAAGAAATCCCAAATTGGCAACTTTATATTTTTTTAGTGCTGTCAGCGTTAACATGCCATCATGACGACTAACGCAATGAACAATTAATTAGGGGATTAGTTCGTCCATGTTTGGACTTCTTCTGTGTTGTAAATGCGCAAATCAGTCTGTGCATGATTACATTGCTCCGGTCATCCTGCGCATGCACGAATATATCGCCCATCGTTGATTATTGGACTGACGATTGTCGGTTGGAAAATTTGTACATATCGCCCAGCCCTAATTCCCAGTCAGAGCTGTTTTTGACATTGCAAAATTCCGGATATCAGTTATGCCATTAACAGAGAAAAGCACAGGCTTTAGGGAAGGCTGTGCTTTTGCCTCAGAGGAAATATTTGTTCATACGCTGACCTTTCATTATTAGAAACTTTGGCCGTGCTGGATTGGCACACACATGACTTTTATGTCACTATTCATCCCTCCACTCATAACAGTGGACTTGAATGAGCATTTATCCCACCCTGCCTTTTCCAGTCTCTTTGCCTGCTTATGTAAAGTCTGAAAGGAAAAAATGTAACCAAAGGAATTCTGTCCAACCCAAGAGAGTCCCACACCTGCTCACTCAGCTGTGATAAACCTCTCAAACTAAGTTTATCTGAACTTTTCTTTCTAACTATAGAACAATTCACAATCAGCAAAGGTCTAAATATTTTGTGTGTTTGTGTGTGTGCGAGGCTTCTTTCATTTGTGTTGTTTGCGCAGGTGTTTCTGCATCTTTGATATGGATGTGCTGTCATCAATTCATTGTCGTTTTTCAGTACTGGTACAATCGCTGTGATATAATCTAAGGTTTCGCCATGGCTACAAGAGAGATTGTTTTGTGTTCGTCTGTAGGATTTTGTGTCTTTCCACACTAAGACAAAACACCCATCTACTGTGAGCTGTTCCTGCAGCGAGCAGCGCATGTGTGTGTTGTCTCGCGTTGCAGCTCGTCTGAATCCACTCGCTGTTTACTGGAGAGTGAACCTCTCAGGCGAGTGGGAAACTTTAGTCACAACTTCATTTTGTTACATTTCTCCATTAGAGGAATGTACAAATATTATTGGAAGATGTTCTTATGCTGCACCTGCAAATAAGAACTGTAAGCTTCAACCTTGTGTGTCCACAAGATTTGGCATCCCAAGAAAATAATACCTGATCTCAGCATTTAACACACCTACACCCTTCAACAGCACCTTGATAAGGTGTATAAAATAAAAGCAGCACAACTAAGGTGGTGGAGACTGAAGCTCATGTTTTCTGGAATGCAAGCACACAGCTGGTGATGCTTTGTGGCAAAGAAAAGGTGGGTGTGAAGGCTTTTTCACTTTGTACGGAAATCACTATTGTGTTATGTGTGCAAGGCAGAGCCTTCTCATTACATTTCTTTAAGCTATTCTGTCACTATAGCTATTCTGAATAGTTTATCTGATGTGTAAATTGTCCAGCCAGATGATTGATGCAGTATTTTTACAGCTGGATAGCTTGTGCGTCCGACTTTGTGTGTGTGGATGTGCGCGCGTGTTTGGGAGGATATAGGGAGTTAAGCTTTGACCTTGAGGTTGGAATGCACTACTGATGGTTTAGATAATAGTGCTTGCATGTGGGTGCTGTATGTGTGTTGGTAGGGGCTGGTAGGGCTGGGCCATATCATACCGTTCACTGTAATACCGGTATAATGTTGGGCAACGACAAGAAAATGAAATATCGTGATAGAATTTGGGTAAAACGCGCATGCGCGGTGCCTTTGTTTTCATACGCACATGGCGGAAAAAGCATGGCGGCGGCGATGGAGAATGAGGGCGAAAGCGGATCGTTGAATGAAACGGATGAAGCAGAAGTGGTTTGTAAAAATGCTGCAACTTCAGTGTGGAACTGGTTTGGCTTTCGACCGTCAGATACACAACAAAGCACTATTTTTGGTAGCGCATGCTAGCAGGCCGTCGTTATTACCGTGTTTTTCTTGCAAAATACGGCACACTTAAAATCAATCCTTTGATTTTTCTGAATATCGACAGCGCCCCTTATAATCCCGTGTGCCTTATGTATGAGTTCTGGTTGTGTTTACTGACCTCAAAACGATTTTATGTACACGGCGCTCGAAAATCTGTCAAATGTTTTAGTACGACTTTGCTAAGCTACGAAGCCGCAATGCTTGATGGATTGTCGGAGCATTACGGCTATCGTAGGCAGGAGCCTCGCAGAGTGATACGTACTGTGCTTCAACATAATATTACCGTATTGTGTGTGTATAACCTCTTTTAAGTTTTGTGGATATTATACATGGTTATGCTGAGGATATGTCGGCCAGTTTCCACTGGAAATGCCTTTTGGTTAAACTGTCAGCAAGAAATTTTGCACTGTTAAATTTTATGTAACTTTAATGCACATAAAAACAGCTGCTTGTTTAAGTGAAAATACATTGATGGGTTGTTTTTTATTTTTTTGCACTAATAAAGTTGTGGAGTTGTAAAGTATTTTGTCTAGTGTCAATTATATCGTCAGTTATATCGTTATTGCAAATTTTCAAATGTATATCGTGATAAATATTTTTGGTCATATCGCCCTGCTCTAGTGGCTGGCATAGTGAGGAGACATAAAACTGGTATTGTAGCATGCTTTGTGAGTACAGTAGTTGTGGGATTTGGCTTTATTGTTAGTGCAGTGGCCTTTTTTTTTTTTGGCAGGCGGGTGTCTTTGTCTCCATGGCTACGTCTATCTTTTTTTTTAATGTTTAGTTTAGTTGCGATGCTTAAGCTTAGGGTTAGATTTTGGGGAATGAGATTTAAAATGAGTCAGTGTTTTCACAAAGCTAGTGCCCCTCACCCTACAGACTTGTTAACTGGAATATAAGAACCACTCATCCAAATACCTCAAACTAACCAGGCAGTAAATCCTCCAATTTTCAAGTAGATTGGATAAACATCTGTCACATTTTTAGTGAAACGGTAGAGCCGTATTGTTTGCGGTTTACTGTATAATATATTCTGGTGTTGAGCAGCTCTTTTAGTTTGTTTGGCCCAGACTCAAAGTTTGAAAGGAATTCAAGTTTCATGCTAACATCTGTGCCTCCCCAGAGGAGTAGTCTGACTCCCTTTGCATTGACCTCAGTGTCTTCAGTGCCACGGTGAGGGTGACATTTGGTGTTTGCGTGCAAAATTCTCATCAACTGTTTGAAGGAACTGGCATGAGAATTTTGTTTAGATGTTCACGTTCCTCTGCACCTCAAGGGGAGTTATGACTGTTTTGTGTTTTCCTTCATCCAACCTTTGTTATGTTTAAAGGTGGAGATTTGGGGCAACTATTGCTACTGGTCCTTTGCCAGGTTAGCGCAGTCATTCTGCTTCCCAATGATCTTTCAGGATTAGTACTTATTGCACGAAACTCTAGTGTGTGAGGGTGAAACCTCTGCCCTCTAAAACAGTCAAGTTCAACCCTGTTGTATGAGTAATGCTAATAAGGTATGTGTTTGTACATAATAGTGTAGCTCAAGGTTATAAGACATAGCAAAGTCAAAGAACAGGAAATGCAAAGCTGCTAGTGCCCCAAATATTTAGCCTTTTTTAAAAATCATGTTGTTTTCAGTTTGACAAGTTGGCTCCATTAAACAGTGCTTTTAAGTTGTAGCATTTCCTGCTGGCATTGTACCCTTTATTACAGAGACAATTGTTATTGGACTACGGATATGTGTCAGAATGTTTAAACAATGTCTGGATTCAGATATGACTACAAAAATAGTCTAACTTTCTTTTTTCCAGTTTGAAGTTTTTACCAGCAGCTCTTTAGGCGCTGATGTGTTGCCTCAGGATCTTTAGAGACCTCCAAGACTATTTCACCTGTATTGGTAATCTGGTCTTGATCGCATTTGGTTTTTCCTCCATCTGTACACTCTGTCTGACTGCACACTTAAGGGCTGGTTCTGTAACTGTTTCTAGTCTGATCCACGTCTTCAGTCGTATGCTGCAAAACACTTCATTTTTGTTTTTATAGGCAGATCACAACCACAGTTGCCTTAAGCCGATTTATACTGTAAGGTAAAGGCCATACAGTAATTTCAGCAATTGCTTGGCGAGAGTGGGAAAGAAAAACCCCCTTTTAACAGGAAGAAACCTCCAGCAGAACTACATCAGAATCAGAAAGGGTTTTATTGCCAAATGTTGAGCGGGTTTACAACATTAGGAAATTGCTGCGGTGCTTCAGTGCAGACATACTGTTATAAATTACGCTTAAATAGACATGAAAATAAAAATAAGAATAAGAATTAAAAGTGCTAAGTAGATAGATAGATATATACATGATATATACATGAGTGCAGGTGGTGATCAGTGCCAAACATGGAATGATGCAGTGAACACAGCGTAGGGTCATGTGTTAGTGGTGGGAACAGTCGTACGGTTATTGTTCATGTGTCCAACAGCAGAGGGGAAGAAACTGTTCTTATGGCGAGAGGTTCTGGTGCGAATGGACCGGAGCCTCCTGCCTGAGGGGAGCAGGTCAAACAGACTGTGTCCAGGGTGAGAAGGGTCAGCTGAGATCCGAGCTGCACGCCGCAGTGTCCTGGAGGTGTACAGGTCCTGCAGAGATGGGAGTCTACAGCCAATCACCTTCTCAGCAGAGCGCACAACACGCTGCAGTCTCTGTTTGTCCCTGATAGTGGCTCCAGCGTACCACACGGTGATGGAGGAGGTGAGGATGGACTCGATGATTGCAGTGTAGAACTGCATCATCGTCCGTGTTGGCAGGTTGAATTTCTTCAGCTGCCTCAGGAAGTACATCCTCTGCTGGGCTTTCTTGATGACGGAGGTGATGGTGGGCTCCCACTTCAGGTCCTGGGTGATGGTGGTATGCAGGTATGGGGTAGCCATAGAGCTGGGCGATATGAGATTTTTTCATATCACGATATGTTTTTTTTTTTTTTTTTTCATTTCAGGCGATAACGATATATGGTAAAATGGTAAATGGCCTGTATTTGTATAGCCCTTTACTAGTCCCTAAGGACCCCAAAGCGCTTTACATATCCAGTCATCCACCCATTCACACACACATTCACACACTGGTGATGGCAAGCTACGTTGTAGCCACAGCCACCCTGGGGCGCACTGACAGAGGCGAGGCTGCCGGACACTGGCGCCACCGGGCCCTCTGACCACCACCAGTAGGCAACGGGTGAAGTGTCTTGCCCAAGGACACAACGACCGAGACTGTCCAAGCTGGGGCTCAAACCGGCAACCTTCCGATTACAAGGCGAACTCCCAACTCTTGAGCCACGATCGCCCTTTATTGGGGCGATATATATCACGATATAAGCCAAATAACTATATTTGTAAGATTTAAATGTGCCGTTGCTCACAAGTAAAATGTGAAATAATCAGCAGCTTGTTTTTATTTAAGTATTTATTTCCCATAATAAGTTCAACAGGTGCGGCACGGTGGTTAGCACTGTTGCCGCACAGCAAGAAGGTCCTGAGTTTAATTCCACCATCAGGCCGGGGTCTTTCTGTGTGGAGTTTGCATGTTCTCCCCGTGTTTGCGTGGGTTCTCTCCGGGTACTCCGGCTTCCTCCCACCGTCCAAAGACATGCAACTTGTGGGGATAGGTTAATTGGATAATCCAAATTGTCACTAGGTGTGAATGTGCGAGTGAATGTGAGTGCGAATGGTTGTTTGTCCCTGTGTGTTGGCCCTGCGACAGACTGGCGACCTGTCCAGGGTGTACCCTGTCTATGACAGCTGGGATAGGCTCCAGCGCCCCCCGCGACCCTGAAAAGGATAAGTGGAAGCGAATGGATGGATGGATGAAGTTCAACAGGGTAGATGTACTTAAGGAACATGAGACTTTTTCAGAAAAATAAAGGCAAATATTGCAAACTACACAAAAGGCAGCCGCTAAAGCGTTTAAGTTTCAAAATAGAACAAACAAAGCAGACTACTAAATTGTCAATTCCACTTAGAAACAAAATATTAATTCTAAAAATAAATCTTAGTTTGTTTTACTGAAGAGCAGACAAAACTGACTAACTTTTGTCAATATCAAATAAACTGAGAACTAAAAGGAAATTCTCAATCTCTCCTTGTTGTATAGCTGAGCTTTTCAAACAGTTTTAACAGTTACTTTAGTCTGACAAAAGCCGAATGACGAATTAGCGCTTCCAGTCAGAGACTGAGCATGCACCGGTTTATTGTATTTCCAGGCTTGCTTTCGACACAATTTACAGTGCGCGCTACTCTGTTTGACTTGAAATAGCCCGAAATACCTTCACACTACGGAACTTCTATGGCTCTTCCGTTTGACAATCTCTCCGGCGTTGGAACCATCATCTGTTTTATCTTCGGTAACCTTCGGTTACGCTCTCGGTTGATTTTTCTCTAGTTGGCACACTCATTTCCTCCAATACCCAGGCGGCACAGCGGCTGGCTGCTTCCCAAAACAAATACACACGTGCGGCTTGGCACTTGTGCTGTACGTAACAAGTCACGTGACGTGACGCTGCAGCTGTGATTGGTTTGGCTCTGCACTACTTAATTTGGATTGGCTGTTCTTTTTTTTTTTTTTCTTTTTCTTTTTTAAAAAGAGGACGAGCGGTGAGGCCTATCGCAATAGTTTAATTTTTCTATCGAGAAAAAGTTATTTCGCAATACATATGTTATCATTCTATCGCCCAGCTCTAGGTAGCCATCTAACTCGCATCTGATAATAACCTGTTGAATAATTCATTTCATTCCATATTTAGTGACACACATAGAAAATGGAAAGTGAAGTGTGATCAGAAGCTGACTGGGTCATAAACTGGAGCCGTTACCACTTGCACCTGTAAATGTGTGACTTTGCCTTCGTTGAATGCATACGTTCTTAAAAAAATAAAAAATCTGAACCTCAGTGAAATCTCGTAGTTATGCCTTTAGAGTTCCATCTCTTGTGGGTGAAAATAAAAGGGCTTTCGGCTGAGTCTGGCACTGTCAGAGAAGGTATGCAGCACACACATCTAGCCAAATGAAGCCCACATGTTGGAGATGTTAAATATAGCCCAGCCACAACTTCTTTGGCTCCAGCCATGTTTCTCTGCGATACCCCCTTTCCATCCCCCAACCCATCTATCCCAGGCGTGTGCAGGACGTGTCTGATGAGGCCGATGGCCGTCGCCCACCGCGTGCTCCCCGTCTCCATAAGACCTGACCCGTCACCTCCAAGGATTAAATGTTGCTTAGCTTCACCTGTTGACAGGCCAGAGCACCATACTCAAATACTGTGGTATAACTCCTTTACACCGCATAGCAAATTATTATTTTTTTAAATCTTCATAACCTCCCACCTCATCCTCACTAGATTTGTAACATTCCCTCGATGCCGGGCCCTCTGCAAGCGTCACACCTGCATGCGTAATGACGGAGTGAATAATGATGATGACGAGAAAATGGGGGAGGATGACGAGAAGCGGACATTTGTTATAATAATTAATGGCTTCATTCCTATCCGCAGTGTCTTTAAAACAGTTTGTCTTATCTCCTTGGAGCGCCTCTCCTTTTCTCTGTCTCTCCATCTTAACTGTAAGCCCTCAGAGTGTTGTGGTAGTGATTTATATCCCGTGATATCCAGCCCAGGCATTTCTGCTCACCCTGCCTGCACCACTCCCTTCCTTTCCTTTTTGGCCCGCACTGTCTCACATCTCATTTCTTTAGAAAGGGCACAGAAATGCCTATAAACTGACTTCAAAAGGGACTGCTATCAGTTTCTTTTTGTTTTTGTTTTTTTAATACAATGCAGTGCATTTCCCCACGATGACGAATGGTGAACAAATGCCTAGAGAAGAACAAACTTGCCATCAGTATCTGAACTATGCCTGACATGAAAAGGAAATAGTTTACTGACACATTACAGGATTACATTTCATAATGTAAACTGAAGCTGTACCCTGTGTGCTAATCAGGCCAACTAGTAGCGGCAAGGAGTTTATGAAACTGATGAAAACTAGCACTGTAGAATTAGAAGATACAAGATGGTATGCCAAAAGCCGTGCAAAAGAGAACATGTAGGAGTTTGCGTGCTGTGTAGAGCACTGAAATTCATGCCTGAACCTTCAAACTTAAGACATGAAGGGTCATACCTGTGTTTTATTAACTGAGAGGGGTCTCCTTCACCAAATAATAATAATTTGAAGGAAAGGGACAGTGTGACTGGCATCTTTCTAAAACATCATCCTCTTCTTCATCACCTCAAGCCTCAAGTCTTCTGAACCGAAGTCAGAGCTCTAACACAAGAAATAGTGCAACAAGATACTTGTTTATTCCTGATATTGTCAGAAGTACTTAATGTCAGCAGATTAGACACGAGACCGTTCCGACTAACGTTTGGTTTAAGTGACCTAAAAACATTAAAACACTCACAATTTCTCTCCGATAAATAGTTTGATTGCATTTTCACATTGTATGAGAGTTTATTCACTAAGCGTCAGAGTCTAGTAATCTTAGATCTACACAGATGAACACAGGCTAATAACATCAGCTTTAACCCTCCAGTTCTGTGTACACCCCCCCTTACTTTAGTCTTCCCGGCCTGTTTTAACAGCTCTTAAATTAGCATAACAAACATTTTTCACCACCAAATTCAGTGCAGTGGGTCAATCAGTAGGTAGTAAAGTGGGTCTTTCAGGGGGTCATTCAGTCAATGGGAGGGGGGGGTTTTAGTGGATTCCCACTCATCTCCTATGGTGGTCACCCTTGACCGGGAACACCACATATGTAACAAGGTTGATTAAAATACTCAACATTCAATGAAAGAGGTGATCATCACTTTCATATGTTCACCTGCATAGTGTGGAGGATGTCATAAGGCCTCGAGGCCATCAGATGTAAAAACCAAAACAGTATTTATGAGTGTTTTAAGTTGTAAATCAGTCAGATTTGACCCGAACACGACAGGAAGGAACAGCAGTGCTGCTTACCCACAGAAAAGTTCAGGATATCTTCACCAACTCACCTCAGCATCGCTGTTATCAGTCAGAAGTGGGCTTCTCTAAATGACTGGCCCACATTGGACACCTTTCACAAAGTTTTACAGCCTCTTCAAGAGTAAAGAGGCCTTCCACAGATGGGAGGAAAACAGTTGATCTGATATCCTCGTGTTGGTGTTGTTCCCAGATCATCATACTAAATGTTGTTCCAGGATCAACATTGCAAGTGACCAATCAGAATGTTGTGACGTCATACCTTTGCGACTTCGGGAAAAACTGGCGTAAAACAAAAAACTGTACTTAAGCTGCGTGAAACCGCCTCTGTCCGCCGATCAACAGACCCTGACCCTAACCCTAATCGTAACCCTTTAATAAACAGTAAGCAGAATTGATATTGTCCTTGCAACATTGGAATTTCATAAATGCACGAATGGCTTGGCGTGCAAAGGAATAACGTCACAACAATGTGATTGGTCACTTGCAATGTTGAACCTGGAACAACATTTTCATGATGGTCTGGGAACAACACCAACACGAGGATATCAGATCATCCGGGGGAAAACACCAGGTTAGGTCTGTATCTGGTCCAAATAATAACATAAACACACTGGCCACCTGCAGACTTATGAGATGTAGTTTAAAGTTGATGTTTTTGATATGTCCTACAGCGGCCACCGTAGCGAGAGTTATACTGTTGAATTGGGGAGGACTAAGAAAACAGAAGTCAGTTGACTGCAATCTGCCGATAACGTGAAAACCTTACATTCTGTAACTTTCAGTGTAGTTTGATGTCCAGGTGAAAACTTGACACATATTATTTTAGGTTATGAGATCTTTTTGATACATTCACTGTTAACTGGATGTCTTTGGGTTTTTGCCTGTGGGCAATTTGAATATGGCTCAGTTCATACGGGCTGTTGTAATATCAAAGATCTACACAAAACTGACAGAAGCATAAATAGCAGTGGGAACATGATTATGTTTACATGATTACGTTTACATTATGCTGGCTGTCTGCCTAACCAGGCATGTACAGTTACGTGCAGCCATGATTATGCTTGTCGGGTTCATACCGGATGTTTTTTAATTTGACACACATTCTAGTGGTTTTCCACACAGCAAAATAGTCAGGACAAAGAAAGAGTTTTGGTGGTAAAGTAAAAGAAGGATTGTTTTTGCTTGGCTAGATCGCGTCCATATGTATAAATGAAGGAAGCCAAATTGTTTAATTTGTCACTCCTTGCTTCTTAATTTGCTTACAGTAGGTTCTTTGCTAATCAGCTTTGACTCTCAGGCTTGTTTAGCCAACATGCTTGAGTCTCTGTGGAGGAAGCAGTTCTCCCAGCTTTCCAAAATGAGGCCCAGATGAGCCTGATCCAGGCCAGTCAACAGTCTGCCTACTGAATCCCACAGGGGACGTCCCTGTTCCTAAAATTACAACCTTCCAAACTGTCATTTCCTTTTGCAAAAGACTTTCAATGGGACAAATTAGCACAGATAGTTAACATATGGGGCCCAAATGGGGGCTGGGACGAGTGGAAAGTGAGGAGTTTGCATGAAATTTGGTGGGTTTGTGTGTGGGACGTTTGTGCTCATAAATTCACGTGTGCAGGCGTGCAGAGCTCAGGAATGCAAACTGTTGTCTGCGTTTGATACAGGGCCCTTTGGTTGTCTGTCTGGCTGTATGTGTGTGTGTTCACAGCAGGTGGAAAAAACATTTGTTAACAGTTGATCTGTTGCTCCAAACAGCCCCCACTTTGTTTCAGTGCATACCGATTGGACGTTTCTTGTCACTTCTTGTCCCGGTCTCTCAGTCAAATCACCAGGAGATCCAACACTTGATCGTTTATTGGCTTTGCTGCTTCCTCTTAACAGATGCTGTTTATTATTAACATACGCTCTCACGGTGCTATCCAGATATCTGCTAACATATCTCGCCTCCACTCAGTACCAGAGCCAAAAAGATGGGCTTCTTTTTCACCTCCACATGCCGCTGCAGCATGAGAGGTGTTTCACATTTCTCTGGAAGCTTCTTTGAATTTTTCATAGCAAAGCCGAGGGCCGTTTTTGGCCCCAGCAGCCAGTTTTAATGCCATGAAAGCCCCTAAACAGGCCGGCAGTATTAATGTAGCTTTGATCCACTTTTTACTTTTTTGCATGTAAATAAGTATGCATGCTTGTCATAGACACCATGACATCACCTATTGGTTTTTGCACTCTACATTTTGAAACATCAGCATTAGCATTTTTGGCCGGCACCATGTTAGTTTATTGGAGCCAAAAAGTGACTATATTTGGATTGGAGGGTGGAAAGGGTAAGGACGGCTACATCCATGAACTGTATGGGTGCAATATTGGACTTGAGGAACAAGGTATCAATAAAGAACTCCTCAAAACTGCAGCACAGACTTATTGGATGGTATATTTCACACAGCGTCCCGCCACCTCAGTAGGATTGCCCTCCTGGCCAACAGGGAACAGAATGATAACGCCTGTCTTTTATATGCACCTCATTCCCACTGATGCCAAACAGAACAAGAAGGGGGCCAGCGTCACACTGAAAATCCTGGTCAGGGTATGAAAAACGTCTGTCCAGAACTGAACAAGACTGGGACAAGACCACTACATGTGGATCCGTGAGGCTTCAGCAGTTTTGCATCTGTCACAATATGGAGTGATTTCAGGATAGATATGAGATAATCTGGATTTTGAGAAATGGACTCGATGCACCACTTGAGTTTTTTCTTTAAAAGTGGTAAGATTAGGTAGTTTAGCATAGCAGTCTGTAGTAATTGACTCACTGGGGAGATGGCCCCAAGTGGACACTAGAGGAACTGCAATTTTTAGCAGTTTTTACCAGAATGGCTTTTCAGCTTTGTAGGATGTCACATTGTGACTTGTCTGTGCTAATATATAAATGCACGTGTATTCTAACGTCTACTGTGACACGTACATGAGCATTATTAAGACTCAGGGTGTTGTGGTTCCTTTCAGAAACATCTACATACAGTATGTTTGGTACACAGTCTCCAAGAGGCAACCGTTAGACTTTTATGTTTGCTTTTTCCTGCTTATCTGTTGAAGGCAGCCAGTTTAGTAGGTGTCAGTTTTCTTCCAGTGTGATGGCTGTTTTTCGTGGAACTGTACTCCAGCTATCTGTTTCTGCAAGTAGCTGAACTCTTACTCTGCTCCTTTCGAGCCGTCTCACCCTTCCCCCTTTTATCTCATTCAGGTCTTGGTCATGTCCTTCCCTCATGCATCGGCTCTGTTATGACATCGGAGAAGGAAAGATTAGCAGCATGTAAACAAGGTTAATTTTAGCATGCACCCGGGGTGACTAGCTGCAGCCTCCATCACCGACGAACACTGTAAATGACCGTGAGCTGGAGACATCTGCGCCTGTGTGTGGGCGAAAACAAAATGTAGTAGGCCGTTTCCTGGCTGGTTAGGTAATGATTCTAAAATATTTGATTCAGGGTTTATCGGTCATCAGCTGACCTGGGAGCAGTTTGTTTTTCCCTTTGCAGTAGAGGAGGGAAACAGGAGAGGGAGAAAAAGATGTTACATAAGCAGTGCAATAAAATAGCGGCCAACTGTCCAAACCAAATAGCTCATAGGTCATCACTGAGAATATGTCCATGACTTAATGTGGTCGGGGAACAAAATAACGATACTTCATAATGATAATATACGTGGTGATTATGTTATTTGTCATAGAAAAGTTAGAATAACAATCTTTGACTTGTGATAGCGGGGAAACATCAGTACTTTTTCCATGAAATCAAATGATATATTACATAATGCAATACTGAAAGATTATCATAACGACGCCGCCATCATCTTTCCCCAGTTTTTCCACGATACTAATGTTTTTCTCTGCTCCACAGATGCGGCCGCTCGGCTGTGTATCGCACCAGAGAAATGGCAGCTCGGGCTCTTGTCCCCTTTGTCCTGGTCACGCAAATCCCGTCCACCGTCCAGACCTTGCTGCAGGAACTTCCTCTAGAACCAGGACCCAAACTCCAACAGAACCGCATCCACGGCACTCTGCTGCAGGTCTGCTCCCGTGCACACGCCAGCATAAACCAGGACACACACACACTTTGTAAAGATGACACCGAGTTGGGGAGGGGGTGTTGTTTTAATGATCGCAAAGATTCTTGTAGAGTTGGATTCAAAACCTTAGTAACTTCAGTGTGTTCGTACGTGGTTGTTCTCTGTACGAATCAGCAAAGGAGCACACAGTTCTAAGTTACGTACGCCTGTCTCAACGTTTTGGATTTTGATTCTGTGCCCGTGTGAAAAGAGGGTGCACAACAAGGTGCTCTACTGCAAATATGAGTAGGCACACTTTGTTACAGTTTGTCACGTGTCACGTACACAATCATACAATGAAATGCTTGTTGCTGTGCAATTAGAGCAATAAGCAGTTAGCAACAGTACTCCTTGTACTCTGAACTTAAAATCTGCCACATTGGTGAGATGCTGGAGTCGGAGTCTCACCACGGGATGAAGAAACTCACTGGAGAGGAACCTGAAAGATGCTTGAGCCGGCCACAATATGGATCCGCCTAGCAGCTAAACTTTCAAAATAAAAGGGAACGAATCCGTCTTAGATGGTGTTGTTTCACGGATGATAAAAAGTTCTCAATCACAAGTCTTTAGCCAGTGACTGTATGTGGGAAAAGCCTTTTTTGAAAATTACATAAGGCACTGGCAACCGATTACAGTCACAAGTATTTCTTTTGTTAATCTGACCTTTCACAGTACAAATATTAAAACTAGTTGTAAATGGTAAATGGTAAATGGCCTGTATTTATATAGCGCTTTACTAGTCCCTAAGGACCCCAAAGCGCTTTACATATCCAGTCATCCACCCATTCACACACACATTCACACACTGGTGATGGCAAGCTACGTTGTAGCCACAGCCACCCTGGGGCGCACTGACAGAGGCGAGGCTGCCGGACACTGGCGCCACCGGGCCCTCTGACCACCACCAGTAGGCAACGGGTGAAGTGTCTTGCCCAAGGACACAACGACCAAGGCTGTCCAAGCCGGGGCTCGAACCGGCAACCTTCCGATTACAAGGCGAACTCCCAACTCTTGAGCCACGATCGCCCCCTATAGAATGTATTCTATAGAGTCCATTCTGTACTAGCTGCGTGAAATTGTAGACCAAAGGCAGTGATGGAAAACAAAGACATGAGAGGCAGTTGATTTTGCAGAGGTCTCTGGGAGTGCCTCCAGCTCTTAGGCTACGTTCACACTGCAGGCGAAAGCGCATCAAATCAGACTTTTTTGACCCTATGCGACCCATATCCGATCATGGTGTGACAGTGTGAACGGCACAAACCCGATATTTTCAAATCCGATCTGGGTCACTTTGGTATGTGGTACTGAATCCGATACACATCCGATGTCTCAGAAAGCGACTGCTGTGTGAACGGTCAAGTCGCATTAAATCCGTCTTTTACGTCACTGACACAAGACAGATGCCAATTATCAGCGCCGGAGAAGACATCGTGAACGCTTCCTGGCCATCCAGTGAAACTGTTGGGAAGACAATGTTGGAGAAACGTGAACATTTTATTTGTACTGTATAATCTGCAGATTCTGACAGAAATCTGCAACTATCCTTTGAAGCACTGCTCCTCTAAAACAGTAATAAGGATCATTATTAGGTTATTTACATTATTATGTAAATAACAAAATAACTTTATAACTTAAAGCAAAATTGGGAAACGTAAAGTCCGAAACAAGTCTTTATATTAACGGCCATCAGTCAAACAATACTGTTTGCTCTGGGTCTAAACAGAGCGCGCTGTGTGTGACGTCGTCTTTTGCGCATGCGGGCCGCTTTGAGGGTTCACACTAGAGCGCATTTGCTGTCGCATTTTATTTGTAGTGTGAACGAGCAGACAAAAAAAATCGGATTTGATCAAAAAATCGGAATTGAGCATTAAGACCTGCAGTGTGAACGTAGCCTTAGTGAGAGTCATGAATCAGTGCTGAAGTGTGCCAAAACGCTTCATGTTCAGATGTGCGTTTAAAAAGCATGTTCAGCATGAAGAAGGCGCTATAAGGCTTCTGCTTGTCTGGCATTAGATTAGGGCTAAACGTGGGGTTTTATTTTTCACGTATTTGGGCTGTTTTGTATGCTTCAAAACTTCTGGCGCATTTAAAAAAAAAAAGAAGAAAAAAAAGAAGCAGCTTATTAGAGCTAAGGCACACATTTATACATGAAGCCAGCATGTTCACTTGTCAGGAAAATTAGATTGTATGTAGTTTTTACCCCTCAGCTATAAAAGGCAGATGGGGGGCTGTCATCAGGCGCGGCGGCGAGGACAAACGAGGCAACGGGAGCTTCAAATCTCAGTGAAGTCGCCTAGGATTTGATGTACTAATCAGTGTGATGTAGAATAGGAAAAAGAAACTAGACTCCAAGCACGTAAACACGGATGTCAACGCCGCCGGGATGACATATTACATGAAAATGAGCTTCTCAGTTGTTTTATGAGGGAGGAAATGCATTCATCACAGTTGTTAGCCTTCAAGGACACACCGTGTATCTCCAAAACATAAACTTTATTCCAAATGAAAACATGACAATCATCACCACTGGACCCGAGCTGCGATTTGCGTTTCCACCCAGCAAAGAGAAGAGGCAGAACGCAATTACCAAAGCAGTTATCACGACGGGGCGTATGCGGACGCCAGCGGAGAGGTTGGAGATACAATGCATCACACCTCAGCAAACACACACATTATCTGTCAGTCCTACACACTCAGTTACCGCACAGAGCCTGTCCAGACAAGGCGGTTATCGCAGAGTAAATACCAGTGTTTAGTTCTGTCATCACACTCTGACAAACACAACCAAACAGTCTGCTGGTAATATCAACACACACGGGAGGGGGGAGTGGGAGTTTCCCCGGCCTTTTTATTGAACGCCACTGATGGGGTCGGCCAGGGAGCCGGTGGGCGTGGAGCGGTAGGAACCGGGGGTCGAGACAAAAGAATGAAAAAGTGCACTTCTTTTTGGAGAAGATGGAACACTCACGGGGGGACGGCGGTCTGGACTGCAGGGAGGTCCGCTGTGGGATGAAGGCATGGATGGAGGAGGGGAGGTGGGCCTCTTAAAAGCTTAGAGGAGATTTCAGGAGGAGAGCGGTTTACTCTCCTTTCCTGTCATGGTCGCCACGTGTGAAGCTTCCCCACGTCTCCTGGTCTAGCTTCATCCATCTTCATCTATGTGCCCTCTGTTTCTGCTCATCTTTTTATTCTTTTGTTTTGTTGTTGTTTCCCATGATTCCCCTCACCTCGGATCTTATTGAATCCAGACTTGTATCATTTAGAAGTCACCACCTTTACATGTGTCGCCAGCAGTTTGTTTTGTTGTCACACTGTAACACATAAACACAGGTGAAGTCTTTGTACACAGCGTGCTTCATACAGGCGGCAGCTTCTGAAGCTGAAAATTAGGAACTGCAGTTCCACCAAAAGGCTCATTTCCCTCTTCCTGACAAATGTGGATGTATCTGTTTTAAATAAAGCTCAGCCTTTCTGTTGAAGCTTGATGTTGATGTTAGTGGCGTAGCTGCTTTGACTGGCTGGTTGAGTCTAACGCAGGAGGCTGCAATCACTCGATTGCTAGTGCGATAGTCTCACTGTCATTTGAGGTGTCGGTGGCTTTTGGATCACTTGCAATGCAATTACCTAACAAAACAAATCCTGTTACTTAACACTGACACAGGTATCTATGCCTGTGTGGTGTACCTGTACAGCTTTGCTAAAGCGGCTTGATAGCATTGATTAGCAACTTAGACTAAACACAATTACCTCCATGTCCAAAATAAAGACTTCAGGACTCTGTGTCACAGTGGCTTTGTCCATCTGTCATACAGTAACATGGCTCTCTATGAACTATAAGGTGCAGTTCAGACCACATTCAATTCCCCTCTCGCCCCTCGGGGCGGTCTTTATCCTTCAAGCTTGGGTCCTCTACCAGAGGCCTTGGAGCTGGAGAGTCATGTGCAGTATCTTAGCTGTTCCTGGACTGCGCTCCTCCCGACAGAGATCTTGGATGTTGTTCCTGGGACCTGCTGGAGCCACTCACCTAGCTTAGGGTTCGCTGTTACCTTCACCCTCTGCATCTTTGCAAGCTCCATATACTCTCAAGACACAAATCCACTTCTCCATTCTGAGAAACTATGATCCTTAATTCTTAAATAGAGGTTTTACTTAAAAATGACTAAAACCATTTTCAGCTGAGCTCACTAGAACCTGTTTTAACTGAAATCGCTTCTTACTGCAGTCGATCTCTTTGAGCATTTGCTGCTGCATACTGGTTACCCCAAGAAATTACGAAGTTGGTGTCCCACCACGGTGACTGTTCCTCAGCTGTTGCTATGTGGATCTTTTTGAGTGCACAGGCTGAGAAGCAGGGGCTTGAGCCAGGCTCCGTTGGCTCCACTGGCCCCCTCTTTAATCACACCCCTGCATTAGAGTTTGAATTTGAAAAGGTTTATTCACACATCCGCTTATTTGGCAGTTTTAGTCCGTTTCAACCCCGTTTCGCTTCCTCTTCGTGCAGTTTTTTCATTTGAACCTTTTTTGTAGCCATCCTAAGACGGCTCACATGTAGTGTATGTCACATTCGCACAGACACACAAATATGTGTACAGGATACAGCAAAGCCGAAGCCTACAGGCTTCCTTAGACATTTCATTTCCTTTTTCCTTCCACTGAAAGCACACCAGACCATTGTACCTCACACACTGTCTGCTCAGCTTTGCTGCATCCACAGTGTGAATACATAATAAGCCACTGCAGCACATATACATCACGCTTCCTGTTTTTAACTTACAGTTGTGTTGAACATCAGTCCTTTTACTCTGAATTGTTACATATTTGGGTTTAATTCTCCATTTATTCCTTATTAATAATGCTGCTGTTATTAGGCCCGCTATTTTTTGCTATACAGTTACCCCGCCAGTGGTATTGTTTTGTAGTCATACTTATAATAACATTATATAATGAGATAAAACTGCGAGGACGGAATCCTAATTAATGCTACGATGTGTAAGTAAGATCTCCCACGTGTAGCTCTGAATAGCTCTGCTCATCTGTTTTGTGTTAATTAATAATTTCATGACTGCGTCAAAGCTTCAGGTGTCTCGAGTGTTTCAAGAGTTCAATAAAGTAACGATGAACTCGTTTGATCGGCGGGGATTGATTATCTGTGGGGACTATCTATACCGAGGCTACAGATAGCAGGTGAGTAGGTGTACGCTAATGTGAGGGCACAATGAGGGCATTGTGGAGATGATGGAGGCAGATATGCAAAGAGCTGCAGAGCCCAATGCAGGTGAAGTGGTCTAAACTTAGTAAGACAGAGATAGAGGTCTGAGTGTACGTGTGGAAGGGAGCATCTCTCTCAAACACACACACACACACACACACACACACACACACACACACACACACACACACACACACACACAGATAAAGACGGTAGCCTCCTTGCTTTGTGTGTGAGAAACAAGGACGATGTTTAGACTGGAGCTGCAGAGACGCGGAGCGAGCGTGCACGCTAGCAACATGCACGTACGTGTGCACGTTCATGTATGCCACACTCTGGCGCTGTTTACACCGAGCTTACGAGGATTCTGGTTTTGGCCCCGGGACCTGTCTGATGTATGTTAATGTGCGTCGCTGTGTGTGTTTGTGTATAACAGGTAGCAGATGTTTTTGCTCGAGGGAGAAATGACTTCCTCTGTTATTGTCAAAGAACAACTGTTAGTGGGCCGAGCGCGGAGCTGGGAACCATCACCGCTACCAAGGCCGGCTCTGCCACCCTGCTGACTTTCACACAGGCGGTAATAAGTCGGATACAAGGAAATGTTTCCATCAGACACTTTTTTTTGGCTAGTTTTTTTTTTTTTTTTTTTGCACGATTATAAGAATTCTTTTGTACTGAACATTATAAATCAGAGAAAGTTTAACCACTACTCTGACTTGACTTGCATAAACTCCAAATAAACAGTGACTATCTCACCCCAGATCCTCATCCAGTAGAGCTCTCTGCTATGAAGAGTAGCCTAAAGGTTGTATCAGGGTTTGTATATAGTTAACAACTGACTGTCAAATACAACAAAGTATAATTCAACAGTATTTCAACAATGGTTATTATTCACTTCCACAGTGACCTAAAGGGTCCACTTTTGAAGTAGAAGTCTTCAAATAAAGTTGTTAATGTGTTAATAATGTAAGAGTTTGCGTTTCCCTGTTGCTTCTTTTTCTTAAACTACATCTCACATGTACATCGATGAGCTGTAATGTTGATTTACTGAAATCTTTCAGATTTTTGCATTTCGTCTCATGAAGTTTTCACACACGCTTTTGATTGGGTGATTAGCGTCACATGGGATGAGTTACAACGCATGCGTTTGGTCTGCCGCACGTTTAAGCCGCATTCAGTTGCTTCTGGAGTGAGTCGGTGCGTTCCAGTAGTAAAGTCAGGAAAGTAAAGACAAAGGCTCTGCAGATCAAAATAGGCCTACTGTAAATACAAGAAATGTTGCTCTGAATAAAATGCAAACAGTCTGTCAAAATCTAGTAAATCTGGGTCCTTAAAGAACGGCCTCTGGGTCCGGATCCAGACAGCAGTGCGCCTATTGGTGATGTCACTGCTGGGATTTACAGAACATTAGGATTCACTGACATTTTAAAATGGGAGTCTGAGGGATTTGCTTTTGAAGTCAGCCAGAGGCAACTTGAGAAATTGCGGTTTTATGCACTTTGATTTTAGCTTAATGGATCAGCCTCGAAGCTCGTCCCTTGAAGGCCGGCCTTCGCTGATCCTGGTTCTGCGTAAGGCTTCTTTCTGTTAAAATAGTTTTTCCTTCCCACTGTCACCAAGTGCTTGCTCACAGTGGCATCTGAATATTGGGTTCTTGTATATATTATTGTAGGCACTAGGGTTGGGCGATATGTAAAAATTGTCCAACCGACATCAGTCCAATAATCCACGATGGGCGATATATTCACGCATGCGCAGACTTTTTGATGGCCGCAGCAGTGTAATCATGCACGGACTGATTTGCACGTTTACAACACAGAAGTCCAAACATGGCTAAACTAATTTCCCAGAAAAATTAGGGCTGTCAGCGCAGTCATAACGATTAACGTGATTAAAAAATTTTACGCGCTCAACTAATCTGGAGCGCAGAATAAACAAACTTTGGATAAACTGCCGAAATGCGGTGACGGAGACATTTCAGGGATTTTGACTCAGTCTGCGCTCCAGGTGGGTTAATTGTTAATCGTGTTAGTCGTCATGATGGTGCGTTAACGCTGACAGCACTAAAAAAAACAAAAAAATATAAAGTCACCAATTTAGGATGAAAGCGGTGTGCCGCTTGTGCAGACGTATAGTGCGAGCAAAGTACCCAAACATGACTAACTTGCATGAGCATGCACGTGTCCACCATCCGGCTGAGTATGCTAGGCTATCACCAGCTTCTGCAGCTCCATCAACAAGCATTTGGGCGCACTCTGAGGAGGGGGCATGTGCTCGCAGATGAAAGAGGGTGCTGTTAAAACAGCGCTACTAATCCCCCCCCCCCCCCCTGTTGACTGCTTCTATTAGCTCCATTGTTATTAGCAAACTTGCTCATGGGCAAATAAATAAATAAATCGCCCCTGTAAAAACGATCAACGATGGGCTCAGCCTATCGTCGATTGTCGATATATTCGTCCAATCGCCCAACCCTATTAGGCACTTTTACTTCGCAACATAAAGAGCTTGAGGTGACTGCTGTTGTTGCTATATAAATAAGATAAAACTGAATTGAAAGAGTTGCCTTTGTCCTAAATTTCCATACTATATTTCTCAATTTACAACAGTATTTTCACCTTTTACACACTTTTAGTGGCACAGACTGATCTGGGTTTTTGTTTTGTTTTTTCCCCTCGAGATGGAAAGCTTATTTGACTATAACATGTTCTGTGCAGAATATATTACAGTAGTGTGATAGAAATAGGACATTTTCATGCATGCACTGCAGTTCTAGATATACACCGACACTGTACGCAGCGTTTTCAGAAGTCAGAACTCATCCGAGGCAGGCTTCAATGTCCTGGCCTGATTCTCTCTACGTCATCCGGATTTGGTCAGCCTGATTAATTGGTTGCACTTAGGGCAGTGCTGTCTTCTGCGTGGCCTGGGTGAGACCCCTTCCCGGTAATCAAACATCTCTGAAAACCACTGGATTCACTTCAGTCACCCCGTCTTGCCCAAAACCTCTGTTGATACAATCTGGACCAAGCTTAACAAGCCCACCGGATAGACCGGCACTAACCCAACCCGACACTGGACTCCACTCTCGACACGCGCCAGCAGCAGCCCTGGCCCACAGCGCCGGGTACAGGCCAGACATATAAAGCTGCGGCCTGTGGTGGTTTGAGAAGGGCCAACTCGACACATGTAATCCTTTGTGTATTTTCACAACAGAGGCTAAATGAGACTGAGGAGGCTCTTGAATTCGGAGTATCGTTGTAGCCTCGTCTCTGGCAGCAGTTGCGTTGGTGTAGCTTTCCTCAGTGCATTCTTCTCTGCTGTCTTCAAATAATTTTCTTTTGGCCTGACGACTGCTGCCTTTAGCCAGCGATCTGCCTGGGCTTTCTGAGAAAAGCCTCTGGGCTGAACCAGAGAAAGAATGTGTGCGCCTGCACACCCAGTCAGCCTGCTTTTAAAATGCCATCAGATATATCCAGTCCAGTGGGAATCCCAGGTGTCTCGTATTGGTGTCAGACGTTTTGTGCTATTTTGTCAACATACAGGTGGCAGTTCCAACCGGGCAAAGTGGGCAACTGCCCAAAACATTTCTTACAGTGGTAGATATAAACCACTCTTGGTTTATGTCCTTGTTGGTTTATATTGAACCCATTTTATTGTATCTAATTTTTTCCCACTACGTCAACATACATCAGGGATTTATTCATTTGGCAACCCCTATAGTCACAAGTCGTCTCAATGGATGGCTTTGTTTGATGGCTGTATGAATTCTAGGTTATGCAATGTGGTTGCATTACATCGCATTATTTAATATTGTAACCGTTCACTCTTTATCGAATACCGTATTTTTCTGACCATAAGGCGAACCGGATTATAAGATGCATTAAGTGAAACAAAACAATCAGATAAGGCAAACTTTACTCAACTTATTCTTCTTGCTTCGTCCTCGTCCGTAACATTGATTCATTAATGTAGAATTATCTCGCAGCTGCTCTGTTTCCGTGCTGTTGCAGTATATTAATGACTAACCTCATATTGTGGATGGATTATCTCAGTTGTTCTCCTGACTGAAGTTTGATCCGTTTACAGCATCCTGCCATGCGATTGCATTTGTCCCTAACCATCGGGAACCCTCACGTTAACTTTTATTGAGTGGAAAAGAGTTAGCGTTCATCCTCCAGCTTCACTGTTTGTTATGCTAACATAGCTGTGTCGCTAGCGATCACGTAGCACATCATTATATACCAGCTAGCCCAACTTCAGTAACCCTACAAACGTCACTGCTGTTTAGTTTTCTGTCTTCATTTATGTTGGAAGTGATAGCAGAGCTGTACGTTTTCATTTTTTACAGAAATCTCTCAGTCAGAACATGCTATATCATGTTTAGGTGGAAACTAGCGAGCTAACTTCCTGCTAACTCTGTTAAATTTAATAAATTCCGTTTTCATGGATTCCTGGATGTTAAACTTAATTGTTACACCTGGTAAATCAGCAACGCTGATCATTTTATTAAAGGTGAAATAATTTAGACAGTTTTTAACTCTCAGTGTACCGTAGTGTTTGTTTGACTTTGGGACCTGAAGCGGAGTTTTGGCGGTGTTGCCAACTTAGCGACTTTGTCGCTATATTTAGCAAGTTTTCACACCGCCTTAGCGACTTTTTTTTTTTCTAAAAAGCGACTAGCGACAAATCTGGAGACTTTTTCTGGCATTATTGGAGACTTATGACTACTTATTCACATGGAAGCACGTATCGCTCTTACTCTCAACAATCAGCGGTTGCTTCAATCTGCACCTCGCCTGTGCGAAAACGCTCACAGGCGGCAGGTAGTCCTCACGCAGCAGTCGCCCCAAGCTGATGTCAGAGCAGGAGATATTCACCCCTACTCGTTAAAAACTGCAAATGAATCGCACATGAGCGAAGTTGCTGCTATCGGTTTGCTGTCAGTAAGCACAACCAGAATTCATACATAAGGCGCACTGTCGATTTTTGAGAAAATTAAAGGATTTTAAGTGCGCCTTATAGTGCAGAAAATAGGGTATATTCAAAAGGACTTCATGTGATTCATAATGAGCTTCACTATATTTGTCCAAAACCTTATTTAGGAATATGTTTAGTCTGTCTTCACATCATGATATATCGTGATGTCCTGCCTTAGTGTTGTGTCCAACATTTGGAGACAATTTCCCTACCAGTGTTGGATGCCTGTAAACTTCATAGGTTTACGTCCTGATTTTCTTCTGCAGAATTGATTTGTCTACCACTTATTTCCAATCCATATTGTCGAACAGTTTCCATTAAAAATGTATATATATATTCAGCCATTTTAAAGTTGTCAGTTTTGCCCAAGTACAAATGTAATGTCTCATGTTTATGGTCATTAGTTGCTGTCCACTCATATCATTGATCTTTACTTCTGTTATGTACAAAGTAAACTAACCCCTGGCCTCTTGTTCAGGGAGCTCCTGTTTTACTACTGCAGGATATTCGACAGCTGAGTGTCAATCCTTCACACATGCACACCCCCTATGCTGCTAGTACCAGTATGTACACCCGCCTCTGGACATAATAAAATAACAAACAACTCCCTGGAGGCCAGCTGCGATGCTCTGTTATAACTGTTAACAGTGATATAGTCATGCACATGGAGTGCATTTATAAGCTTTGTTTGTGCAAGAATACGGCCGTGCAGGGCAAGGGAAAGTTTGTGTTTCTTTTGTTTTTTTTTATATTTAGCTCGTCTTTATTGGATCTCTTTTTGTCTAATTGGGCGCGTCCACACTCTGCCTAACCTCTATCTGCTTTTATGTGAACGCCGATTTATGCGTTTCTTTGTGAATGTGTTTTACTGGACGGAGCCCCGGATTGCTGTGCAATTATTTGCGCTTACACTTGCTTTGTGCATGTGCGCGCATGTGCGCTTGCAACAACATGTGGTCAGTCTGTGGTTGCGGCAGTGGGAGGGACGGCAGGGCAGCCTGATAACAGAGTCTGAAGGGACCTCACATCCACCACCACTATTTTTAACGGACCCAAAAGCAGAATGAGGCTTGTTGCAACACACAAAAAGGCACACACAAACAGTTAAATGTCTGCTTAGAGAACAAGGCATACAAGGAGGGTTTGATATTTTCATAATTCAAGTTTTTCTTGTATTTTTTTTGTCTGAAGTTCCAATCCACAGCTATAGGGGGACGCGTGGTTGCACTATGAGGTTCTAAAGTATCTAAAACAGCTGCATTGATAAATATCTTTTTATATGATATAATAAATATGTCTGTTTTGAATAAATGCACTAAAGCCTCGATTATACTTTCTGCATCCACGGCTCCACTGGGATGTGAAGAGATGTGAATTTCACGATCATACGGTGAGCGTGAGAGTCTGTGTTCACGTTCCTGCATGTTTTTTGTGATCATGTAGACTCGTCTGCAGAGTATTTACATTACAATGCACGAACTATGAATGTGCCTCAAGGAGTGAAGTAAAGAGACGAATAACAGGAATGACTTACTGGCAGTTGGGTATCCAGCTGTCCATGTCCGCAGTATAATCAGTATAATCAGGGCTCAACAAAGACAGACTTGCAACCCTTCACACTAACATTCACATCTACCGATCTTTTAGAATGGCCTCTAAACCTAACATGTGTGCCTTTGGACTGTGGGAGGAAGTTTAAGTACCCAGAGAGAACCCACACAGGCACATGCAAACCCAAAACCTCCTGGCTGTGAGGCGACCACTAGACCGCTGTGCCAATTATTTGCAATGTTTGCAAACCTCCATGTTTAAATAGAAGCACATACACTGGATACTTTTTTCATATTTTAATGTATTTTGTTGCCAGCGATGTTACCAACTCTCACCATTCCCTCAAATAGTGTCTGAAGGACTTACAACATGTCACATCTAATCTGAAGAATGTGAAGTATGTTTCTCTGAAAATCTGAAGGATGTGATGCGCATGCTTGAGAATAAATCCACTCTGGAGCTGCCTTTCTTCTGGCTAATGTTAGCTAACTCCAGTGTGCCTGCTAACACAGAAGACCGTCAGATAGCAAAAGCCAGTTTTAAGTGGTTAAGATTTAGCCGCTAATTTATCCAGACTCCCAGAATTCATTTGGTATCCGGCCATTTTTTATATGAGTTTATCAGCTAATAATGTGAACCAAACATTGTCTGATCTATGCAGCCACAGCTAACCCGCTAACCATATCTGTTATTGCTTGGAAAATCATGTCGAAGTGGAAATTGCTTCACCACCTAAGGAGACCCATAAGTCTAACTTATATTTAATGAGCAAGCATAACTACAGTAGCATTTATTTTCTACCTTAATAATAAACAGTGGGCGCTAAACCAGCTAGCTGTATCCATACAGTATAAAAGATGCACCTAGATATACGAAGACAAACGTTTTCACAATCGCCTCATCTCAGTTTCAGAAAAAACAGATGTGTGGAGGATGGATGGGTCTGACTGGGAAACTGGCTGCTCATTGGATTACGTGTCATCAGTCACAACCTCAGCATGAATGTGTTTTAAGGGGTCAAGACACAAAGCCATTATTCTGTACATTTCTATAGGATCACAGGTCTGTTTGCAATCACAGCACCTGCCATCTAGTGGTCTTCAGAGAGAATGCAGGTTATGACATGCCATGCTGTGTTTTATACGGTCTGTGTCTGCAACCTTCATCTCTTTTTATTGTTGCAGCATTCAAAGAGCTGATACATACGTATACAGTACATACGCTTGTCTCCTAGTTGTTTTAAAAGATTCCTGGAAGTCAGTATATAATAGTGCAAGCTCCTTTAAGCATCTTATACATTATAATCATACAATACACAGTACTGCTTTTGTTTTTCATGTCGGAACCAGTTTATTTGACCACAAGTCATATGATCATTTTCCTACAAGTGTGGAAGAAGTAGCAAGAAAGCAGGAAATCCACATTTAGGCAGTCAAGGGGGAAGAAATCGGACATTTGATCAACAAAAATAAGCCTGCCGAAGGTCTCTGTGCTGCTGTCTTATCGTCTCCCATTCATTTACGCTTGATCCTATCCCGGGATCTCCTCCCACAGTGGGGTGTAGTTCTGCACTCTGTCTTTGGGAGGAGGAATTCTATAAATATTTCGGTTTTCTCCGTGCCGGGCTGGATTGAGCCGGTTGAGCCTCCCATGCAGGGACTTCCCAACCCGGTGGATGAGGTGTAACTGTGGAGTGCAGCAAGAGAGGGAGAAAAGACAGAGCTCCCTGCTTTGGACACTGGAACCAGTGCTGGAACCGGTGATGCTGCTCAAGCAAACTTTTAATGAGCAGGCGTGTGCTTGTCTAAACTGGAAGTAACAGCACAGACCACAAAGCATATCGAAAAACCTCTGGAGTACTTTTTGATCTGCACTTTTTCTTTCTTTTTTTATTTTAGCAAAGTGATAAAATCTTAATAATGTGGTTAAATGATTAACTGCTCTTATATCAGTAAGCTAATCAAGGCCACCATTGAGTTAGAAGTCAGACCCACAAGCTTTCTTTAGAACTCAACTATTTTGTAATATCTTGTATGGCTGTGCACCAGCAAGTTTTAAAAGACACTTGATGAAGTTTCTAGATTTAAACCCCCACCAGAATAGATTCAACATTTCATCATCCACGCAGGTAAACAAGATTATTTTAGTCTGGCACCGTGGCCGTGAGCAAACAGGGTGATAGGTTACTTTTAGAATGACTTCCTTTGCCGAGCTTGTTGGAACTGGCAGTGAAAATGAAGACATATTCTTATGTTTGAAATAATGGGAATCAAAATTACTTGGAAATGTTCAATATTTGGTTTGGGAATCTGCTCCAGCTCTGGCTTCTCGTAGGTGGAAAAGCCCTGAGAGAGAGCTGACAGCGAGAGGAAGAAGGACCTGGAGGTGTGGAAGCTGTTTGTGTGAGCCAGTGGGTGTTGCCTGGGCGTGGAGACTGCAGGAGATGAGATGGGGCAGGCCAGAACTCAGCGGCCAGGCTTGGTGCTACGTGGTCGCCCTGGTTTTCCCCACGTTGCCTTCCCTGCATAGCGTAATGAATGGCTTCCTACTGGTCTGTGGCCATGGCCCCAGCTTAAAGAGTATACTTACCAAGGCCCAGAATACACACCCCAACCAGCCAGCCAGCCTGTGTCCTGGCCTCTGAATACTCCCAACCGCCAGTCCACCTGCTGCAGACTGGCTCAGTCTCTCATTGGCAAATCGGCCGAAGTGAAAAGAATGATTAAATCTTCATCGGGAAACTTCTTGCTTTCCTGTCCAGAGACCAGAGGTCACACGCCAGGATGGAAAGATGCTCCTTTGGAGCAAGCAGCGTGTTGACCTTTCAAAGTGTGCTTTGAGTATTTACTGGAGAAGAGGGAACATCAAAAGGGACAACTCTGACCATCTTCTTGTCATTTAGGTTGAGCAACTAGTGGTTGGTGGAGTTGCTGTGTAGGATTAACATGTTCGCGTCCCGGGCTGTTTGGCTCAGTGTAATAAATAAAACAAGACAGAAAGCCCGTCTAACAATAATTTCCCATGTAAGATTTCTTTTTATGATTGGTTTGTAAATGCACCATAAAAACCATTAAATTCCAGACAAAGAGGAGTATTTGTGCTGTAGTCCAGACGTGGTTGGTGTCCAAGTAAATTTTCCTCCAGGGAATTCGTATTTATTGTCTTGTAATTACTGATGATTCGCAAGTTTCATTCAGCGCACAGTGTTTTCTCACCCTTTAGTCCAACATTTAGGAGCTCACCCTGTTGCCAAATGCAGTCATATAGCCAACAGTAGAAAATCCCCATCAGTAGTGGTTTGATGCTTCATTTCATAATGAACCTATTAAGACTGAGTGCAAACCCAAACATGTTACACTATCCCTTTAAGGTGTGATGTCATTGCGTGGCTTACCCTTTAGAGCCTAAGGCAAACCACGATTCATTTCACTGATAACACGTCCTACAAGGTCCATCTTTTATCTACACTTACACACTGTAGCTTGTGATTCAGTAGTTACTGTCTACATGCATCAGACTCTCCTTTTATTAGATCTCTGCCACACAATGTGGTTGAAAAAGAGGGGAAAAACCACTCGAACAACAGAGTATCAGTAACATGTATGTGTATGTATCACTCTGCCAAGATGTAAAGATGAGTGGAGTTTAGTCTGTTTCTGTAGGGCTTGTAGATAATTCTCTGTGACTCTGACTCCTGTATAATAAATATCCATTCTGTCTTTTTCAATTTGTGTGTGTGTGCACGTGTCGGTCTGCAGGTGCTGTTTCTCTTGCGCTCCTACCAGACTGACTCACACAGACCCCTGCCAGCAGGAAGCGGCATCGGTGAAGCTCTCTGTCAGCGCATGTGGCTCGCTTCTCGGTAATCCTAAACACGCCCACACACAAACACACAGATAAGCATCCATCCCTCTTTTCCAGCTCCCTCGCCAGAAGAATAGCTCCTTGTCTCACCGTACATCCCCTCCCCGGCCCTGTCCGCTTCATGTCCTGCCCCGGCTTCCATTTCAAAGAGACTGCCTGCTGACCCATCTGCATGCAGTCCCCCCCCTACTTTCCCTCTACCTCTTGCCCTCCTGCTAAAAGTCCAGGCCTCAAGTTGGGGCACAGTTACCTGCCACCCTCCCCCCACCAACTCCTCCTCTTCTGTGTGAGGTCAGGTTTAGGTCTCCTGTGCTCAGGCCCTACAGCAGATAACACAGCGCCACTGAGTTAGCAACACTAGCCCTACTAGCTCTGCTTGGTTACACTGATGAGCTTTTATTAAGATGACGAGGTGAATTCTTGCTCACCAGAGCGTACCCAGAGTCTGCTCGTTTGATCGCCCGGCGCCGGGAGCCCGGCGCCCAGATCTAAGGACATCACAGGTCAGAGTATCTTTGTTTTTGGGAAAAGAAAACCTCCCAAACTCATCCAGATCACCACTAATTTGAGGCAGCCGCCTTCCAAAAAGGATGGAATGCATTGTTCGTCTGGTCTGAGTCAGTGTTGGGTTTTGGCCTCACACCGATCCTTGTGTTGTGTCATTTTGGACTTTTCTGGCTCCGCGAGGGTGTCCGCGCTGGAGCGATGACTCTGGCGACGTGAAGGGCCGGCGTCAGCCTGTTAGGACCTTCTCCAGTGTGTAGTTTGGATCGCGATCTAACGATTCAACTTCTTACAGCGTGTTTGATGATGTTAGCTCACATTCACAGGACTCATCGCTGCCAGAATCTGTCATTAGTTAACCAACAGTCGCTCCTCTCTCTCATACACACACCGTGCTCCATCTCGAGTATCGTGCGTGTATTAAGCGTGCAGGCGGCTGATGTGGGGGCATGTGCGCGTTATTAATATCCGAGTGATGAAAACATGACGTCAAGCTCGCACACTGTCTCTGTTGTTTTCTCTCGCACACACTCGCACACACACTTGTGGCCTCTTGCAGCGCTGTGGTCACAATCTTGATAGAACGCACACACTTTGCAGCGGCCACACATAAACTGGGTCGACATTTACAAATAATATGACAGCAGCGAGAGCTTTACTTCACTAATGTGCAGGGCAGGAATAAAAAGAGAATAACACCAAGTCGTTCGTGTTTTGAAGCCTTTGTGTGAAAACTCCTGTGACATTCAGGAAATAAGTCCCGTCTAGGATGACAGAGCTGGGGGCAACTCATATGATTCTGGCCTATTCTCAGCCATCAGGATTCATCAAAAATGAGAACACAAATCACTGTGCCATTCAGTGTCTGATCCCATGAGCTACAGACCCACTAATAACAGTAACTGTTTGTCTGTGTCAGTACAATTAAGTGGTTTATGTGTCGTTCCGTGGAAAGATGAAATGTTTTGCTGATTAGCTGATGAACAGCTTTGGGTTTTTTTTGGTTTTCCTTCTTGTGTTGACCTGCACTGACACTCAGGACTTGCAGGAAAAACAAACACCATCCATGCCTCCATCTGTTATTGCCATCCGTGGGCAGCAGTACAAGCAGAGAAACCCAGGCTTCACTCTCCCCGGCCACCTCCGCACTCCAAAGCCAGCTCCAGGGGCTCATCCCAGGTTTACAGGTCCTGAACGCCTCACCCAGGAGGCGTTCAGGACCTTACTTGTTACCGATCAACAAGGAAGCGAGCAGTCTGATAGTGAAGTGCTGTGTTGGGGCATATGGTACTATAAGGTCTTTCAGATAAGACGGGTCCCGATTATTAAGGCCGTGGATGTGACCAATGTGACAAAGCTGCCACTGCTTTCAGATGTTTACAGTGTATGAAGTTTCCAGTTTATTAGGAACACCTAACTCGCGCTGTTGCAGTGCAACACAAAAATCATGCAGGGCTGTTTCTAATGTTCGGTTTTTGAAGCCTCTCTCAGAGAGGTGTTTACTCAACCGTGTGGTCATTTCAGCTGATTGTTTCCTTTGCGCTGATTTATTTTATCTGGTCAATTTTTAGATGTTTCGCTTGTTTGACTGTTGAACTGTAGGTCCAGGGTGTGTTTTTTCTTTAGCTTATGTTTGAATTTTATGGCGTTTTGTGACTTTATATGTTATATTTATGTTGGCAGGTTTGTTAATTTGCTCAACTAAATTGAAAGCTTAAAGCTTGACACCCTACTGAGTGAATGTAAACACTTTGTGCTGCATACATTTGTGTAGGGAGCAGACTGGATATGGCTGGGAAAAAGGTATTTAAATGGATTTTATCCACCTCCTGGTTAGAAGGTCGTACAGTGCTGTGCAAAAGCGGCATGAGCCACAGAGCCCACACTCAGTTACAGCAGAGATCACAAACGTTCTCACAAGCAATAAATGCACCGAGTTGGCCATGCCCATTGCCTTAATTCAACAGTTTGTGGTGAGGCATCAGCCGGTTCGTGAAGAAAATCTTCGTCTGTGATCTTAATGGGAAACAGATGATCAGTGACTGGAGGCTGCAGTGTTATCTCTTTAAATCGATAAGCAGTTTAGGAACATTTAGGCAGCCTACTTGATAATAGAGATCCTTCATTATTAACAGCTCTTAAACACAAACTCTGTTTTTCCCCCCAACGTGTCTAAATGTTTCTACGGCTTTTGAGGGTCAACCGATTTCAGTCAATTTTCTGTGCTGAATCAAAGACGGCCTCGTGTTTCTCTCTTTTCAGACAGAACAGTTGTGTGGTGACCAGAGGAGCCTTTGTGGATGTGTTGGTGTGCCTGTGCGGGCCTGAGATCAGCATTCTGGAAGGTGAGTAGTAATTGTGGGATCACTACTTTTCACCGGAGTTTTAATGAAGACCTGCAGAAATATGCAGAGCGTGACACAAATGCAAGTCCTGCACACTACCCACAACCACGTGGTGACACACATACAGTGACATGAAAAGGTTTGTCTGTGTGTAAAACACAAGCTGATTAGATTGATCATCGAAGCCAAAAAGCTGTATTTTAATCATCCACTTTGATCCAGTCTGGATCAGGATGGTTTAGGTGTTTGTTACTGAACTTGTAAAGATGACACCAAAAATAGTAGACATGGTTAAGACAGAAGTTCAAACTGAGCATCAGAATTGGGAAGAAAGGAGATCAAAGTGACTTTGATTGTGACATGGGTGTTGGGGACAGAGCGGCTGATTGGAGCATTTCAGAAACTGCAGATCTGCTCTGATTTCCTCACACAGGCATCGTTACAGAGAAAGTTCTCTGGATATTTTCTCTGGATGAAAATGCCTTGTTGATTTCTGAGGTCAAAGGAGAAGGAGCACACTGCTTTGACATGATATGAAGGCAACAATAGCCACTTGTAAGAAAAAGATAACTTTTTATTGTCAGTGCACACTCATACCTAATATACCTTATTTTTCGGACCATAAGGCGCATTAAGCAAAAACAAGCATTTGCATTCATTCTCCAGCTTTACTGTGTTTATGTTATGCTAACATAGCTGCGTTGCTAGTGATAACGTAGCACATCATTATATACCAGCTAGCCAGTCAGAACATGGTATATCATGTTTAGGTGGAAATTAGCGAGATAACTTCCTGCTAACTTCTAACTCTGTTAAATTTAATAAATCCTGTTTTCATGGATGCCTGGATGTTAAACATAATTGTTACACCTGGTAAAGCAGCAGCGCTGCTCATTTTATTAAAGATAAAATAATTTAGACAGTTTGTAACTCTCAGTGATGCCGCAGTGTTCGTTTGACTGTGGGACCTGAAGAAGACCGAGTTTTGGACCCAGATCTCTCCGCGAGGCTCCTGACTACGGCAGCCGTAATGCTCCGGCAATACATCAACCGGTGCAGCTTTGTATCTTACCAAAGTCGTACCAAAACATTTTTTGACAGATTTTCGAGCACCGCATAAAATCGATTCAAGGTCAGTAGCACAACCAGAATTCATACATAGACCACAGTCTGTCAGACTCGGCCCCCACCGGTCCAGCACCATCACACTCAGCACCGGGTCTCCACAAGGATGTGTTTTGAGTCCCCTCCTGTTTACGCTCTACACATCCGACTGCTCCCCTACCCATCTCTCAAACACCATCATAAAGTTCGCGGATGACACCACAGTGGTTGGACTCATCTCAAGGGGGGATGAGTCGGACTACAGAGATGAGGTCAACAGACTGACTGAGTGGTGTTCAGTTAACAACCTCCAACTGAACACCACGAAAACTAAAGAACTTATCTTGGACTTCAGGAAGGGCAGAGCAGACCCGGCCCCACTTTACATTCACGGGAGCTGTGTGGAGAGGGTACACTCCATGAGGTTTCTGGGCGTGCACATCTCTGCTGACCTCTCCTGGACTGCAAATACTACAGCGGTGGTTAAAAAGGCCCAGCAGCGTCTCCACTTTCTGAGAGTGCTCAGGAGGAACAACCTGGAGGAGAGGCTGCTGGTGACATTTTACAGAGCCACCATAGAGAGCATCCTAACGTACGGCATAACAACATGGTATGCAGGGTGCTCAGCTGCAGACAGGAAAGTACTGCAGAGGGTCATCAACACAGCCCAGAAGATCACTGGCTGCTCTCTGCCCAGCCTGGAGGTCACTGCAAACTCTCGGTACCTCAGCAGAGCTGGCAATATCATCAAGGACCACTCTCACCCCAGCAACCAACTGTTTGAACTATTACCGTCAGGCCGACGGTACAGGTCACATAAAACCAGGACAAACAGATTCAGGGATAGCTTCTTTCCCAGAGCTATCACCGTAGTAAATAAGCACAAAAACAATTGAACCTATTCCATACCGTCACTGTCATTATATTATGCTGCTATTCATACTGTCATTATATTAATGCTGCTATCCTGTATATATTGTACATACTATTGTTTGAGTACTTACGATTGTTTTTTTTTGTACTTTTTATATTTTACATTTATATTTATTATTGAAACTTGCACCAAGGGAGTGGCACTCCAATTTCGTTGTACTCTGTACAATGACAATAAAGGCTATTCTATTCTACATAAGGCGGACTGTCGATTTTTAAAAAAGTTTTTTAAGTGCGTCTTATAGTGCGGAAAATACGGTAATAGTACAACGAAAGTGTCCCACATCAATACTGCGCGCAACTAAACACAACACAGTAACTTAAAGTGGGTTTTTTTTAAAGTGCAAGAAAGGTATGAGCAAAAAAAGGAATGTCTTAATAAATGAATAAAAGAATGAGTGTTTATTGCACATTATTATTATTGTTATTGCCCCCACAAAAGTCCAAGGAGGTAGCCAATCAGGTGAGCTGTTAGCATTGATTAGGGCTGTTGTAAAAGTTGTCCTTCAGTGTGTTTGTCCACGACCTCAGCAGCCTGACTCTCAGGAGCTGAAACACCCGGTGTCCTCGGTGTGTGCAGTCCCGTGGCCCCCTGAGACAGCGAGTGCTGTACAGGTCCTTCAGGGAGGGAAGAGGATGTCCAGTGATTTTTGGGGCCATATTAATGACCCTCTGAAGTGCCTTTTTGTGTGCAGCTGGAGAAACATACACAGATGCAGTATGTCAGCAGCCAAAGTATGCAGAAGAACATCTCTAAGTGCAAAACAGCCTTGAAGCATGAGTTCACCAAACATGAGAAGGTTTGAAAAAACCTGCTCCGAGTCCATTTCTGGTGCAGTATTTGGTTTGTAGGGTCAGCATTTTGTGTAAACAGCATGAAATCATGGATCCGTCCTGCCTTGTATCATTAGTTCGGGCTGCTGGTGGTGTAGTGCTTCACACTCTGGACCCCTCAACACCAACTGAGCGTCATTTAAGTCACTATCTGAGTTTTGTTGCTCAACATGTTCATGTCTTTATGAGCACAGTGTATCCATCTTCCTGCTTCCACCAGGATAACGCAACATATCATAAACCTCAGATCATCTCAAACTGGTTTCTTTAAGATTTCAGTGAATTCACTGCACTCAGATGGCCTCTACTGTCAACAGAGCACGTTTGGGATGGGGTGGAACAGGAGATTGGTATCCTGGATGTGTTGAATTGACAACACAAAGTATTCAGGCAGTTCTCAAGACAACGGTGGGTTCAGCATAATACCAAGAACGTGTACCTAATAAAGTGGTGTTCTTTAGGCACCCTAAAGAGGACTGTGAACAGGACATAGTCCTGACGCTTCTGTAGGAGTTATCTTAGAGCTCAAATGAATTTTACAAGAGCTTTTTTTCCTTTTATTCACTCTAAAATTGTACAAAACCAAAAATCCTACCCTCTGTTAAAGTGTTGAACATCATTTCTCTTTAACGTCCTCTCACCTCACCGATCGGGCGTTTGCAGTCGTAGCGCCTAAGCTGTGGAATAATTTACCCCCATACATCAGACAGGCTCCTACTGCCAATCTTTTTAAATCTTATCTTAAAACACATTTTTATTTACTGACTTTTAATACAGCATGAGAGTTATTTGTTAATTCATATTTGGTGTTTGCCATCAATACTAATAAAGTTATTTTATTAGGTATGTTGTATTCTTGTACAGCACTTTGGTCAACGCTCCTGTTGTAATTAAATGTGCGATATAAATAAATAAACTATAACTAACCTAAAATCATGTTAGCTAACAGGCCATAAATGTTGCTGTGCTGTTTAAAACATTCCAGCTTGCCTTAGAAACACTAAAAATTGGAGCCAGAAGATAAAATCCTCACTTTGACAACTTGAAATGAAACGATCTACATCTGGTGTTCCTATTTGCCCACTCGCTCATGCTCCACCTGTCCACCAAATTTCCTAAACTTTCCTCTGCAGCTTCCTTTTATTTAAACGTTCTTGCTGACTAAAGTAAAATCTCTTTGTTAAAAGATCTTTTCTGGGTTCGGTGTATTCTAGTCAAACAGAGTGATGGATATTTGAGTTTTGCTGCTTGTCACGGCGTTGCCCGGCATTTCACCAGCTCAGCAAGCAGCAGCTGCTTTCAGTCCATTTGCTTCGAATTTGACGTCGGAGCTTTCATCATCTGAACGGACAACCGTGCAACTTTTGTTGGCGAGGCTGTGCACCACTGCGCTCTCCGTTTAGACTTATTGTTGACAGGAGTCTGCTTCGTGTATCGGGTAGTTCAGAGAAGCCTCCTGGTGCGTGCGTGTGCACGCTTGTGCGGTCATGTGCGCACGCACGCAGACCTGCGGGGTCTCCACGCTGGAGGAATGTGAAACCGAAGGCGAGCGATCTGTGACAGATGGTGGGGTTGCGTCTGTGACCCAGTTTATGGAGGAGTGCTGTACAGAGAGGAAAGAGGGAAAGGGGAGGAGGGCACCGATGTTTTCAGTGGGCCATGTGCTGAGCACATGTTGGTCTTGACAGTGGAAATACCGAGGATTTCTCCAAACAAGCCTGTAGATTGGCCTGACTTGGCTCTCCTCCTTACATAACTAAATAAGCAGCCTGGAGCTTACACACCTCTAATGCCTCGATTATTATCATAAGTCTGTCTTTGGTTTCACCCGCTCTGGTGGTGGCCTTTTTATTTCTCCTTCTTTTTTGTTCCTGCTCCTCACCTCTAATCACTTCCCCTGTTCCTCTTGTGTAATTGCACTTCTCACTTGAATCAGATTTAAAAAGCCACAGGTTTTGGAAGTTCATTTGAAAGCAGCAGGCTCTTAAGAGCGCCTGGCACCAGAGGAAAAGAAGGTGAACAATCCCCTTTTTCAATATTACTTTTTTTCCCTCCCCTCTTTTAACTGGCTCCCTGCATTAAGTAGGAACTTTGCATTTACCAGCCAATTCCTCTCAGCTCTGAACACAGCTCTTTGTTCATGAGTGTGCACACATTTCTCTGCTCCAGCTCTTTGATCTGTGCTGTCCATTGCTTCATCTCCACCTCAGCCAGCCTGCTGTTTCTTTGCTTTCCAGCCTTGCCAGTAAAATAAACTGAAAGCTTTAGCAGGAGAGAGAGAGGAGAGTGGAAGCCGGACACCAACAGGAGGTAAAAATCAAACAAAAATGAACTTGTTTTCATTAGTGTGCTTTCACATGATGATGATGATGATGAAACAGCCGCTTAAGACCGGAGTCTGGCCTTAATTTGTTCTGTTCTGGTAAACTGCAACACGTACTGTAATTCTTTTCAGCCCCATCAGTTTTCGTGTGCTGTTTGTAGACACGATCTTCAATTTTCTAGTCTTTTAACTTGAAAAAAGGAGGAAAAGAATTAGAGGAAAAGTCAAGAAAAAAAGTCAAAATCAGTTTTATAGCCCCCTGTTCATATACATCAGGGTTGTCAAACAGGCAAATAGTCCAGTCCGGCTCACTGCAAAACTTTGGAGGAAGGATCAAGGATTACGTGTGTAGTTTAACTTTTTTACGCTGGCAGAAAGGGGAGTTTTGTTGGTCCGGCCCACTCAAGATCAAAGTGGGCTGTATGTGGCTCACAATGTACAGTCCATCCATTCGCTTCTGCTTATCCTTTTCAGGATGGCGGGGGCGCTGGAGCCTATCCCAGCTGTCATAGGGCGAGAGGCGGGGTACACCCTGGACAGGTCGCCAGTCTGTCGCAGGGACAGACAGCCATTTGCGCTCACATTCACTCGCACATTCACACCGAGTGGCAATTTGGATTATCCAATTAACCTATCCCCACAAGCTGCATGTCTTTGGACTGCGGGAGGAAGCCGGAGTACCCGGAGGGAACCCACGCAAACACGGGGAGAACATGCAAACTCCACACAGAAAGACCCCGGCCTGATGGTGGAATTGAACTCAGGACCTGCTTGCTGTGCGGCAACAGTGCCACCGTGCTGCCCTCAATGTACAGTCTCACATCCCTGATATAAATATTGCACGTTTAGCCATTTGCAACCAGGAATTGGATCTTTCTACAGTTTAAGCATCCTTTAAATGTTGCTGTGATTTGTCTCTGAATCGTTCATAAGATCTTTTTCATGAGTGTGCATGTGCCCCGTACAACTGACTTATTTAAATATATAATTTATTTAATATAACCATATAACGGTTCCCTCTTTTTATCTAAGTAGGCTTACTTTGTGATTAAAAACAGAGCAGTTATCAGGGACCCCCACTAGAGCACCTCTGGAAAACACACAACAGGAAGGCTAGCTGGTTAGCAGTGACTGGCTTGAAGTGGATGCACAAGTACAAAATACTAAAATGAGTCTCCAGATATATTTTAGTGGCCGTTAATTTGGCGGATGCAGTTTCAAGAGTGTGGCTAGCTTTAGCAGTGCTAGTAGCAGCAGCTTTCTTTCCTTGTAGGTCAGAGTCTACAGGCCTGTGAGAGTGTGGTTAGGTACCGCTCTGGTTGAGTGGTTATATGACAGTTTACTGCGGCACAGCTGCTATTCTAGGTCAAAAAAGTGCAGAAACGCACTAGTTAGCACGGCTGTCATCTGCCAATCCACCTTACATATAGACCTAAACTTCCCGTCACAGAGGTGTGATGCTGCTAGTGGCGAGAGGCATCGTAACTTCTCAGAGCAGATACCTGTCGTTGCGCTTTTTAAAATCAATGATTTGTTTAACTGAGTGGTTTTTCTGATGCACCAATGTTTCAACATCTACAGTGCTGTGCAAAAGTCTCGAGCCACCCCTCACTGTTTGTTTCCAAGGACCCAGACTTTTTCACACAACCAGTCTCCATATGGAAGTTTTGCTTTTGAACTATATTTTTTTAATCATTTTATTTGTCCACTTCTTGTACCTGACTATTTTTAAAGGAATGGTTGCTCCCCAAACACTCTGCCAATGCAGTAAAAGCATACGTGGATAGAAAAACACACAATGGAACAATATCAGTTATGGGTTTTCGTCCCCAGAGCCTGGACTGCAACATTATTGAAGCAGTGTATGATCATCCCGACAGAACAGAATCCGGTCTTTAAGTGACGACGTATGAATCCTGCTTCGGCGTCCAAACTACTCTGCATTTATTAAGACTCTTGTGTTTTTAACGTGTTTGAATGCTTTGCATCTTGTTCTATTTAATCTGAACAAGCCCCTAAAAGAAGGCAGTGATCACTGTCGGCCTCTCACGGTTTTTATTACCGCTGTTCATTTTAAAGCTCAGTTTTTAAAACCTTACGATGTAACTATGCAGCAGTATATTAATGACTAACCTCGTACGTGGATGGATTATCTCAGTTGTTCTTCTGACTGAAGTTTGGTCCGTTTACTGCATCCTGCCATGCAGTTGCATTTGGCCCTAACCACCGGGAACCCTCACGTTAGCTTTTATCGAGTGGAAAAAGGTTAGCGTTCCAAAGCTTCCTGGGGAGAGTTCAGGCTGTACTGAAGAATAATTATTTTCCGATCGAAATACAAAGAAATGAGTGTTGGCTCAGGACTTTTGCACAGCACTGCAGTCAACTACAAGCTCTATTCATTGCTGCTTCTTTGATTTTTGAAGTTCTCATGAAAGCAAATGATTATCTTCATCCTGGTTGTTCCAAGGACTGACTGCTCACTGTGCTTTTCTCTGAATGCCACCACCCGAACGCATCACTTTCCAAAAATCTGTAAACAATGAAGCGACCTACTAATAAGATAGTAACTTAAAAAGTATGCATTTTTCAGAATGAGACAGCTGAAGATTATGGATTTCTACAGTGCAGTTACAAAGCAATCCCTTCCCAGTCATTATGGAGAGGAGGAATCATTATAGCATCCTGTCACATTCGCTGTACATGCCATACATGTGTGGTGTGTGAGTGCTGTATTAAAAAGAAAAAAGCCTTGGAAGTTTATTCTTAGTGCATCCAAAAAACCATGTTATCATAATTAGGCTTCAAGAAGGTTTAGCACATCTGATTGATGTTCATGTGTGACAGCTTGGTAAGCCGTGTGGCTCTATATTTGGATACTTCCACTCATTTAGCTTAAGATTTTTCTTTTTTTCTAGGGAATTGTGCACCATCTGCAGTCTAGTGCCAAGAGCTGAATAACTTGCTCACCCTCCTCCTATGAAATACTGTAGAACACACCACTCTGCAGATGTCTTGGACTTTACCATTTACCATTTTATTTGAGTGTTCTGACCTCATCGTTAATGTTTTTGTGTGAAATGCTGAGTTTTACCTCGTTATAATCATAAAACTGGGGTGCACGAATCAAACTGCTCACAGCTCATAAGCTTAGGGATCATTAGTAAGCAGTGGTTTAGCTGTTCAGAAAAAAACAAGCTTATTAACTAGTTCTCTACAAGTCTGTGTAGATTTGTAGTCATCCAGGTCATGGTAGTCTTAAGAGCTTGAAAAAAAAGGAGGCTACTTGACTTGACGACTATTGATCTCGAAGATTTAGGGAATAAAAATTGAGCATTTTAAACCTGTAAGATAAAAGTACTAAATACTTGGAGGATAGACGAGCTCCACCATCTTAGACAGTAGCTGCCAACTGTAGCCCTTATTTTGTTCAGTGAGCTCAGCGTATGGTCACCTGAAGCAGCTCTCCAGCTCACAGCAGAAGATGAACGGCTGACTGCAGTTGCAGTGAAATACAGCAGGGTTGGGGAAATGCTGAATGATCTCGAGGATCACCACCACAGTCACCTGGCCTACGTTCTGTATCAAAGAAATGTATAAAAGCCTTCGAAATGGTGTGTGGCTTTTAATAGGGGCGTGGCTTATATGGTATCTCTGCTGATTTCTGACCTGCTCGGCAAGTGAGAGAAAGCGTACTCGAGAACCATTGGTTAATTTTTCCCACCGTTTTGTCTGTGGTTAGCAAACCAGCCAGTAGAGAAAACATGAGAAGTCGGAGCTAACTGGTTTGATCCAGTCTGCATTCCTAAGTATCCTTGGACAATCCCCAAGTTGATCCCAATGTGTTAATCGGAGTGAGAGTGTTAGACACAAAGCACTTAAATGTTGAACAAAAGTGGTTGTAAAAAGCAATTTGAGTGCTTCTCTTTTCATCTAAAATTGTATTTCATGTTTTGTCTTTTTGGGGTGTTTTTCCGAAATATTATTTAAAGCTCTTTTTGTTTTAGCGTCCTTTTATTTTTAGGACAGATGTATATGTGGGGCTGGTGTTTTAGGCTAATAAGAGGGCCCGCTCTCTCACACTTGTCAGACACACACACACACACACACACACACACACACACGTAGCGTCTGGGGTTTGTTTTTCACAGTTTGGGTAATGACGGTGGAGACTGATGTGAAATCCAGCTGTGTGCTTGCGTGTGAGAGCACGTGCACGCATCTTGCCAGAGCTCTAGTTCGACACAGCAAAGCGTCTTTACAACCAGCTTTTAGTGGGCTATGGGAAGCGCTAATAGAGCAGCAGCACGCCTCTTCTCCCAGTTTTGTGGTACAGCTCTTAAACGACTATATAGAACACTCACCCACCCTTCGTCATATGATCTCGGGCATTGCATAATATTCAAAGTGTGTATATTTCCCAGTGACACTTCTAAAAATGAGCTGTGGTGAAAACGATTCTGGTGTTGGGCTGGATGTAGCTGTTGAGTTCAGTGTTTCCTGGAGCAGAATGCTGACCCTCTGCACCCATTCAGTACCCGTCCTCCCATAAACCACAAACTGCAAGGTTGGCCCAGGTTGACCTAAACCAGATGCTGTGGTTACGTTTAGTTCAAATATTTGACCTTTAGTGTAAAACAGACCATCACACATATAGCACTTGTGTTCCTCTCTTCTGCGTGCACACAGGATAAGCAAAGTCTGAGACCATATGAACTCGGTTCTCTGCAGCATCACTCTCTGCCGAGGCTTTTGATTTTCCTGCGTGTGCAATCACTCTGTTGTTTTTCACGGACTGCCAAAATTTGAACTCCAGAGTATTTGTACTCTTTGAAAATTTGGGTGTCTTCAATGAAAAGCTAATACCACCGGGGTAAAACAGGATTGTTCAAGTCTTGAATTTCATGTACTAAAACATGACAGATATGCAGGGGGAATCAGCATAACCACAGACCTTGATCGATGTTTGCTTTACTGTGGTTAGCATTCTCTTTATTCATATGTCTTTGCACACTCTGAGCCCAGAAATTGAACTGTTCTGGTGGTCCTGCTCAGACAAGAGAGATGGTGAGCCGTTTCCCCACTGTTTGCCTCCCCTTGATTATTAGAGATATCAGGTTGCTCCTTGGAGCCAAATATTCAGCACAAATCTGTAGAGCTGTAGAGCGGATGGCATTTGAATTAAATAAAGTAGTAGCGCTGCATCAGTTACTAATATTGCTGTGTGGTTCGTGGTTAATGCTAATATCACTGACAGGCAAAAGATCCCTGATTTAAGAATAGGAGCATACTCTGTGATGGTCTCAGACCTGGAGCTTTGCATCAGGCTTTGTCAGGTCAAAATATGGGGATCCATCCATGGCTGCAACCCCTTTGGAGTAAGGGAGCAGCTAAAAGTGCTGCATTAACTATTCACTTAATCTGTTAGTCAATAAACAGAAAATTAATGTAATAATTTATCAAAAAGGGTTAAAAGGTTTTTAAAAATCCCCAATGAAGGTGAGTTTAATCACTTCGGCAGAAGGGCTTAATCTTATTTTAGCACAGGAAGTGTTGTTAAAGGACTAATAAGAACTTGGTGGTTGGGTACATATTCAGATGGTGGTTTGAGGCAGTGGGGGGGCCCCAGCACATTTTCTGGCCGGTGGGCTCTAAAAATCTTGGGATCTGCCCTGGTCACGGGCTTCTGAACTGATGTTGAGACAAAACTTGGGATGTTTTGTCTCAATTTGGGATTAAAATTATTTACAATTAGTTAATCTGATGGCAAAATAGCTCACGGGTCATTTGATTAACAATACCTAACATATTGTTCATCCCATTCCATTTAATAGTTTTTTATATTTCCGTCTTGAACAATCGGTGCCGCCATCATTAGAGCCATGCTGCTAATATGGCTAAAAATTCACAGTTAATTCCATAAGTAGTTTACATTCTTTTGAGCAGTTTGTAAATGTGTGAAATTCACCATCACGTTGCACTAAAGCTCTTCGCTAAGACCTGCATTTACGTGTCGTTTATTAACCCCGTTCTCAAGCTGCAGTCACACGAGCCCGACCGCATCCCAGAGCATCCCGAAATATCACATGGTAATACGGCTTAATGGAGTCTGGCCACGGTCCAGCTGCAGGTTTGCACACGAGCGTAATGAAGAGACACAAGTGCAGACACCGATTTTAAATAAACACAGCTGTGGGAGAACAATGGCTATTTATGATCAGCCATGAAAAATCGCGGTGAAATGGCCCTCACAGGAACGCCTTTCATTTACTGGGGCAACGCTTGGCTGCTCCTGCCTCCTCCGCCACTCTAGTTTTAATAAAGACCATCATAAAAAAGCAGCTTTGCATCCTGACTAATGATGTTTTTCCTCTCTCGCTCTGTCCTTTCCTCCCTGGTTTGGGATTTTTCAGTTTCTCCTTTTTCTTCTCTTCTGACCTTCACTCAACATATTTTTGTGCCTCTTGCGTCTCAGGTTGCTCGCCGTGAGTGCGTGTAGCGTTGTCGTCTGTCTAGGATCGGAGCATTATAGTTGACTGTATCAGCATATGACAAGCAAATGGCAACATGCTGTTTTTAAAACCCTTTGACGCACACACACAGTTTTTCACTTCGTTCCACCTTGACCGACAGCTGTTTTCTTTTTGACACGCACCCTTTCTCCTTCAGTCATCCTCTTCTCTTTCCTCCCTTCATCATCGGTGTCATTACTGTGCCCTTACCCCCGCCATTATAACCATTAGGCTATGCTTATTTGGCCTCGGACCCCCCTTTGAGGATCAGGTTCCATAATAACCTGGCCATCTCTACGGTAACCCAGCCCATCTCTGGAGGAATGCGGCATTTCCCGCTCTTTTGTCAAGCCACATTTTGAGTGGCGCTGTGGGGCCAGATTGAGTTGCGCTGGGTTTCATAAGCTTTCTGTGTGTGTGTGTGTGTGTGTGTGTGTGTGTGTGTGTGTGTGTTAAACTAATTGAGTTGGCTGTCAAAGCAGGGTCTGTGTGGAGTCTTGAAACAGTACTGTAGGGAGGAGCACAGTGTGAGCATGGCATCGGGTTACTATATTGCTGCCCCGCCTCTGGATTCTTCTTATATTTCACAGGAAGTGTGCGCGTATGTGTGCACATGTGTGTCCATCACTCCTTGAGGGTGCGTGTTCACAGGTGGCCGGGCTGGCACAACCATGGGCTTTTCCAAACAGACACTGACACAGTCTTTCCAATAAAAGTCAAAATAGACAGGAACAGACGACACTGGCTTCTTCAGCTTGGCCTGTTGTATGCATCTGTTCACATCACAAAGGGGTGTGTGTGTGTGTGTGTGTGTGTGTGTGTGTGTGTGTGTGTGTGTGTGTGTGTGTGTGTGTGTGTGTGTGTGTGTGTGTGTGTGTGTGTGTGTGTGTGTGTGTGTGTGTTTAGCTTGTGAAGAAATCAGACTGCAATACAACTGCTTAGAAATTGTAGTGTCTGAAAATAATAACGGGAAGAAGGAGAGTTTGGGGGGTACATTCAAAGTACACCTGCATTCAAGGTGTTCCCAAACCAGGTGAGATACATAGTCTTCCCAGCGTGTTGTGGGTCTATCCTAGGGTAGATACAGTATGCCTGGAAAACTAAGGATAAGGCGAGCCACATTTTGGAGGAAACTTGTATCGCCTGCTCTCTTTCAGTCGTGATTCAGAGTTACTCCAAGGACCAGGTTGGTGTGTCTGAAAAGGCAAATTAGAGTTTTTATTTCTTGGTATTGGCCGAGTCGGGAGACATCCATCATAGTTTTTCAGAATTCTGCGGTAAATTTCCATCCAGGATTCTTTTAGTGTCGCGGTCCTCCTCGTATGTTATCTCTGACGTCACTGAACAGTCTTCCTTTGGGAAGGAGAGCCCAAGCATCAAGTACACACTGACAGGATGTCAACAAACAGAACTATGAAAAACACAGCTCTAAAGAGAACAAGATCATGAGTGTGAACTCGACCAATGGGCTGCTTTAAGAGGGTTATCTATCCTGTAGATTCTCACTTTGTGTGCACTGGGAGCAAGACTACAACTACCATGAGGCTTTGTGACACTGTGATAATGTGACTGTGACCTCGCAAAAAGTCATGAATCAATCAATACCATATTAGTAGGGCTGAACGATTATGGAAAATAATCTAATTGCGATTTTTTTGCCCCAATATTGCGATTGCGATGCGATATGCGATTATTTTTTAAGGTCTTTGTCTTCTGTATTATTAAACAAAGACAAGCAATACATCATATAGTATGGCCAATACTATATTACATTAATTTTAAACTGTTCTTTCCTGGAAGACAGACCTCTGTTATGATGACATGAGGTGATGCATGAATTGATGACTGACATTTTTATTTAACTTCTTCAATCACAACAGTATATTTGAACATACACAATAGTTTATTTTTAGCTTACAAACATCTGAGCATAAAGTGCTGACAAGGAACCCTGGTGTAAACATTAAAATGAAAGTCAGTACAATGTGCAGATTGCAGAAATATACATAAACAAAATCAGTGGCTTTACCACACTCAGTTTTTCGACATCTGTGAACTACTAGACAGTCATTCAATTAAAAAATAATATTAAATAAATAAAACTAATAAATAAAAAATACACACATCTTACTGATCTCTGCAGTCAGTAACATTACACATAAAGTGCAAACATAATAGCAATTGTATAAACACACACACAAACACGCCTTTAAAATTTAAAGGCGTGAAATTGGACGGTCTAGTTCTGATTAGCGTCACCGCTGTCTCGGTGGAGTTTAATAAACTCGGCCGTCTGCTTCTTGCTATCTAAAATATAACCAGACACTGGTGTAAATTCTCGACTGTCTCATACTTCTGTTTAATAAGTTTTCTGTTTGACGTTTAGTCAGCTGTGTGAAAACCAAGGAGGAACCCACCCGGGGGATTAATAAAGTTTTATTTTATCTAATCTAATAACTTTAATCTCAGCCAAACCGATTTACTCACGAACAAACAAAACACTGAAAAAAGCCCAACAATAACATTTTTAGGTTGTCTAAGTGACTTATATATTACGTTTAACCCGAGCAGCGAAACTCCGCGGTGATCTGAAAATGATGTGCCGGGAGTTGTGCCGTTCTCGGCCGCATCAGTAACCCTCGAGCTCCCAGCTAGCTGTCGAGCTGGTGGGTAGCAGACGCCTCTGAAAACGTCGAAGCACTTTTGCAAATATGGGATATCTTGATAAACCGAGCAGATATTTGATGTTTACACAACTACTTTCTCGCCTGAAAATATGTTAAAAGTTTATTTTGTGACCCAGAAAGATTAGTATGAGTAATTTTAAAACTTAGTAGCGGCCGCCATTGCTGGAAACTGGAGTTTGGCTGGGCCGCGCTATGAATTCTGGGATATGGTAGTAATTTGAACAGCCTTCGGCACGTCGCTGTGACGTAATCGGTCTACAAATGCGGCCTCAGGAGGATGCAGCCCATGAATTTGGACATGTCCAGAGTATAATCGCAGCCTTTGCGGTTAGAAAATTGCACTTGATCATGTCGCGATATTATCGCAAATGCGATATATCGTTCAGCCCTACATATTAGACACTCATGAAAATGCTTTAGCTTGACCGCTGATAGCAACAAGCCCTCACAGCAAAGGCATGTTGGTAGAAAGTGGCTAATGCTTACTTGGTGCCAAGTAGGATAAAGAGGCACTTGGAAACCAGATCTACCTTCTAAGAGGAACTTGGCCTTTTTCAAAGGAATACTGGATCTGAACCAGAGGCAGCAATGGAGACGAGAAATAAAATCATACTGTAGGTTGTGCGATGGGCTATTTTTGTATCAGTGCTGTGCAACTTTGAGGTGTGACAGAGCTCCAGAGGCCTATTTGAAACTGGTATTTCCAGTAACTTGTATCTCTCATCTGATTCCTGTTTGTACATACACCATGCTGTTTGGGAAATGTTTGCTGGTTAGTCATTTAGGAGCCAGCTGGCATTATTAATGGGTTGCTCCGTGTGGGTTTGTGGCACTAAACCAAAGCGTTGTAGTATGATATCATCAGATGAATGCTAGCAGAAGATAACATGGCCGGTTTTAATTTACATGGCAGTGTTTCTAAAAAGTTTGACTTTGTAAGTTTGGAATAAAAATGACTTTTAAATAACTGTTTGTTTGTTGCTGTCAGCTAATATTATGTTTCATGCGTTTGTCAGATTCAGAGGTCGGCACACTCCGTCAGAAGACTCTGTCCGTCCTCACGGCCTCAGAACTGGTCACTTCCTGCAATTCCTCTGCCACCTTTGGGCCTGGCAGCACCCAGTACCTCCTCAGCCTGGCTCGGGTGGGCCTCAGCGCCGGTGTGGAGTTCCCTGAGCTCTGGGACGGCCCCCAGCTGAAGACCAAGCTCCTGGACCATCTGCTGCAGTGCCCGCAGTACGAGGTGAGGGAGCTGGCATTAGAGGGGCTACTGAGGAAGCTGGAGGAGGAAGAGGAGGAGGAAAGGAAGAGGAGGCCTGAGTGGCTGGATGAGACCACCCAGTCTAACCTGACCAGTCTGGCTCTTCATGAGACTCACCCACAGTGTTTGGCCAAGGTGAGACCACACGCACACACACAGATTTACACAAACGTATTCTAGGAGTTTCATTTGTTTGTTGTGTTTTTTGTTTGGGAGCCTGTATACACGTCTAGTTGTTTTATATATATGTGGACGCCTGCTGCCAGCAGCAGCATAATCTTAAAGTTCTAACATCACAGAATGGTGAGCTCCTTTTTTCTATCTGACACAGTTTCCCTGAATCACAGCGACACCGGTTACAAACTGATTAAAATCCCAATCCATCTCGCAGAGCCTTGCATGAGAGGCTAATCGGCCACAGGGGGAAACGCCAAGCACACTTGCAGTGAGCTGGTTCACTCACTCGCTCACTTACTTACACTGACTCTTGAGAGGCTTGGTAGCTTTCCTCGCTAACAGGTTTTGGAGAGGAAAATGCGACCTATTTCCTGTTTGGGGACAGAAGGTTGTATTTCTTCCCAAAGAGGACAGGCTGCCAGCGGACCCGCTCTGTCACGTCTGCCGTTAACACCCCTGCAGAGCTGACAGCACTCGGCGCTGCTGTGCACTTCGGCGCTGCAGACTGGCATGTGTCTACTCCAGGCTTTGCTTTACAGGCCAGCAGTTAACGTTTAATGTGTCGGGCCTGTTAAGTGGAGCCTCCTCTGCGCCATAGACGCACCAACCCAATGGGCCAGTTGCCATAGCTCAGCCTAATCTGCAGTGAAGCATTATGGGAAAGCTGCTGAGGGAAAGTTGTGTTCTTTTCAGGACTCGTGCAGATATATGGACTCTGGTCCAGTTCTTTAGACCTGCAGGACAGACTATAGCAGGAAACTACAAATGTGCCTGTTCATGCAGGGTGGGCGTCACTATTTATTTGCATGTTACAGCTATGAAAGTCTGTTCGCCTGGGCTGGCATGCTTTACTGTGACTGTGTATATTTGAGTATGTGGGCAGCCGAGTATGTCGCAAGACGGGAGCTTGTTAAAGCGGGCCGTAAAAGTCTGAAGCAGCAGAGATGGTCAGAGCAGCTGTCGGGGTTAGCAGACAGACGGGTGGATGAACAGTGAAAAATACACACTCGATGGCTGTGATTACAACTAAAATAATCCCATTAGTACTGCAAAGAAGGGGGGGGGGGGGGGGGGGGTTATATTATATATATTGGAAGTTTTTCAGTTAAAGAGAAATGCTGCGGCCAAATGAATAATGACACTGTCTTGGCATTTCTTGGCCAGTGATTTACTGACTCTCACTGGAGTTGAAAGGAACCAATAGACTTGATGAAATATTGTCTATGGAATAGGCTACGCCCACCACAACCTCCCTGACGAGTACAAATGAGCTGTTGTATGTATTGGCCTCTACTTTGTGCCACAAAGTGACTTTTTAACAGGAGTCTGAAATATGGACACTATTATCTGTCAATATCATTATCTATGTGTACACTATGAGCCATTGTTTTTATAGGTTAGCGCTCTTGAGCCAGTGTGTGTGCAGTTTGCTTAAAGCTAAATAGACTTTTTAGGCCATTTGGGGGCAGTATGCTGTAACTGAATGACTGCAAAACATTGCTATAAAGGCAGATATGCTAGCAAGCTATTTTCCACTTCATTACATAATTGGGTTGATTTAATTTTAGTGTAATTTGCGTTTTTGTTGAGACAAAGTCCACTATTGGCGCTGATTTAGTTTCAAATGATCTGCCTCACAGTGTTCACCATTCTGCTACTTTGCAGTGCTAACACAGCAAGCTAAGCTCAGTGTTTTTACCTGTAAAGTTAATAAAATCTATTATTGCAACATGCAGTAAATTGCATGAATGATATCTCAACAAAGTGTCCTTGTGCTTACAATGAGAGCGGATTTTAAAGGTCCAACAAGGTCAGTCGTTCACATACAGATTTATTTATGTTGGAAAATATTTGTGGACCTGGAAAATGTAATAAATTGTTGCATAAGAATAAAAAAAATCCTGTCTCATCAGCTTTTTGTGACATTCTTCATGCAGATATCCTCTGCATGAAGAATGTCCTCTGAGAAAAAGCTGTTTAAAGTCTCACGATGCAACATAATTACAATAAAATGAAACAAAGCTCAAAGATGCTTCGCGGAATGAAAGAGAGTTCATAATTATCTGTATGTTTCAGTATTATTCTCCCCTCCTGCACCGCGTTATTTTCATTGACGCTGTAATAAAAACAGCTTTTAAATTCGCCAAATGGATTAATAACAGCAACTTTGTGACTTCTCTCTGATCAGCCGTGATGTAATCAGTGTTTGTTGGTAATTGATTAGTATCAGATCAATCAGTCAGAATGACGGCGTAGAAACCTCACGGGCCCACCTCGCTCCCTTGATGTTTCGGTGCTCACATGCATAAAGTGCAGCACGCAGGCAGATGTTTACACACAGATGCTGCATGCACCCGCTCGCCCTGCCCTCTGCCCACACAGATCTTATAAAGTGAGCTTTATTTTAAAGCTCTAATAACAGGTTGGAGCCTTGAAAGAAATAATAATCATTGAGATATGCAGCTGGAATGTCAACATGTGTTCTCGCCTGGATGTGTGTGTTTTAACAGGCGTCTAGCGCGGCGGAAAAAAACAGGTCTTTTCCGCCTCGTGCTCAGTGAGCTGCCTGCCTCTCTGTACGAGTGACTGGGCACAGTAAAAAGCACAAGGTTAAGATGCAAAAAGTAGACACAAGACCTCTTAGTGCCTGCTGTGCTCACCCGCACACGTGTGTGTGTGTGTGTGTGTGTGTGTGTGTGTGTGTGTGTGTGTGTGTGTGTGTGTGTGTGGCAGCTGTGTACCCGTGGTTAGGGTGTGCATAGGGAGGCTCTGACTAGAAGGGTAAAAATACCCTTGGGCCAACTTGCCAGCAGCACTGCAGAGAGGACACCAAAGCTCTGCTGATGGATGACGCTGAGCAACTTCCCTCACCAGTAGCTCTGGTACTGTGTGTGTACGTGAGGCAGAGAGGTGAAAAAGGATGATTTGATGACATCAGTGTGTATCTTGCTTAAGTATCTTACTTACTCGCTCTTCCTGCTGTCTCTGTCATGTCGTTCCTCCTCTCAGGTCCTGCAGGTTTTGTGTGTGCTGAGCTCCAGCGACGAGCTTCCGTGGAAGGATGGTGCAAGGGTTTTGTCCCTGGAGGAGGTTTTGTTGCACCTCCTAACATTGGCTCAGAACTCTGCTCACAGGTCAGTAAAAAGAACTACTGTATATAAAAGATGGACACCGCCCCGTGATGTCAGAAGTGATCATATTTCGATAAGAGGTAGACGTGCTAAGTGATTAGCTGTCCCACCTGGTTGTAGCAGATGATCGGGATAGTTCCCCGAGTCTCGTTCTGTCGGAGGTTTCTTCCTATTAAAAGGGAGTTTTTCCTTCCCGCTGTCGCCACGTGCTTACTCATAAAGGGGTCATTATTGTAGGGTTTTTACCTTTTAATATAAAGCTTCTTGAACTGATTGTTGCTGTTGGCGCTTTATAAATAAGATTACATTGAATTAAGGTTATAGCAAGCTTGGCTAGCAGGTTTCCTCCTTAGATGGTCGTCACAGACACCTGATAACTCGTGCAGCAGCTTTTGACGTCCTGCTAATATTTGGCCCAGAAGACTGCTGTTTGTTCGGCAGCAGCTGGGTCGACTGGTTTTCCATTACAATCCAGTACTACCTAATGTACGTGGCTGTCATCATAGCAGCGCTGCTGAGCATCCCATGACTTAATTAATATGCGACACGAACAGCGACGAGATACCTGCTGCTCAGCTTGTGGCTTTTCGTCAGACTGCGTTGTTTTTTGTAGCCATTTTCATCGTTGTCGAGTTTCAAGAATGGCGGTTTTGATTTTTGGAAATGAGACACTCTAATGACTCGTGGAGTGACGCTACTGACCAGCCAATCGGTGGCATGCAGTCTAACAACCCTGGCAGAGCAGGTATGGAAAAAGTACCTGGTGCCAGGTACTATGACCTTCTGCAAAACACGGAAAACCGTGGTGACCTGTGTCCATCCGAGTAAAGATAGAGGGCCTGAAGACATATTTATTTCACTGCGTATCGTTTGATTTCTGTTCAGAATCCGTAAAGATTTACTCCTGACCCTTGAACTCAGACGTCGTGTCTAAGTTCTGGTTCTTGTGGTTTTCATCGCCCTGACATCCATCTCTGACATCGTCACAGTGAGTCTGAAGTAGAGAGTTTCAGCCCCGTGATTATCCACGAACCTCACAGATTTCCCAGAGTTCACAGCTGTTTACAGCCTGTGAAGTCTGCGTCCTGTAACTCAAAACACTTATAGCCTCATCTAGGCCTGGAGGGGCTGGGAGTGAACGGGGGAGCTTTTCAGCTGTGTGAAATTCCACATCAATTCTCGGCAGTTCCAAGAAGTTTTCTGCGCTGCATTCAAATTCTCGTAAACAATATTGAACTGCAGAAATTTACAGTGCTGCTAACCCTCAAAATCCCACTTTTAATGCATAATTAACAGCGTTTCCCATTCTTAAGTTATGTTCGTACATGTTATTGATACAGGAGACAGCTACAGCTACTCTCTACGTTCATACGGGCCCTGCTGGGTCCCCCTCAAACTTACATTCGTTATAAAGGGAGGCAACTGTGTGAGTCCTAACTGAAAACCTGCTGTCAAAACAGTTCCCAAGTAAATCCCAGGGCAGCTTTTAAATGTGATGGATGGAGACGTGAATGTACTACAGGGCAAAGATGCAACCACACACTCCTCCTCCTCCATTTTCTGTTTTTCTTCTTTCTGTTTTTTTCCCTTCCTCTCTCCGGCTCGTGAAAGAGCCCTCACACTGCTGTCGCCGTCAGGTTGTCGGGGCTCATTCGGAGCCGGAATCCATGAAGGAGTGACACACAGGTTCACTGGCTGCACCTTAACCCCGCACCTGGGCGCACCTGAAGGGTCCTCTCTGCAGGATGTTTGCGTGGTTAGCTGCGTACCGCTGAAGTGTTTTGATAACTTAAGTGTCCCGAAGCCAGAGAGACGAGTAGTTTAACGTTATTTAAAAAAAAGTGGATGAAAGCTGATATCTGTACTCTCTCAAAGACCTTCATCACGCCATTATTCCTACGTTAGATTATTCACACCTGTCAGGCTGAAAGCATTATTTTTGTCAAAGATTATGAGTCACTGGCCCGTCTCTGCATTTGACCACAAACCAATTTTGGCACACTCTCTTCCAGTATTCGTGTGTATGTGCTCGTACTTAAGCCCCTTTGACATGCATTGGCACACACACACATGCCCCTTTTCTTGACAAGCCACTGCTGTACTTTTCTCACCCCTGACAAGAGAATACAGGCTTGAATAAGGATTGGATTACAAAGGCTTTTAGCCCTGCAAAGCCTTTTCCTGGCCACAATCTCTGGACCCGGGGATCCACTTTCCCTTCGGAGTGGCCCCAGGGTTATGATTAGAGCCGGGGAGGGATGAGATCGGGTTGCTGGTTGCCCTTGTCTGCCGTGTGATTGAATAGCACTCGGGCTATTGTGACCCATAATGTAGTGGTGAGTACCAGCACACTTCTTTTGTGGATTGTAAGTCAATACAGTTGAGAGGTGTGTGTGTGTGGCTGACGGCGCCGCAGCCTTGGGTAATGATTTCCACAGAACAACCTGAGGAGCACGTTATGCTGTCACTGTGCAAATGTTTAAAATTTAAGGGCCGATTCACTCAAATAAAAATAACTAAAAAATGTCACATTTTCTGCAAATCTAACAAATATTTTAGAGTAAAAGCTGCAAACTGTTTGCATGGGCCGTTTTGAAGTTGATGTGGTTTTGTGTTTTCAAGCGTGGAGCTCCACTGTGCTGCCCTGACGTTGGCCTCGCAACTGGGGATTCAGCTGGTGAACTCTGACCCGCAGGTAACGACCAGCTCATCATCATCAGCTGTGTAGTAATCCTGCAAAGAATCTGAGGGGTGGAGGTTGTTACCACCAGCCTTCAGCCTTGTCCTGGTCCCTTTTAGTTGTAGCTAGCTGCTACTTTAGTGATTAATGCCTTTACTACAGATCAATGGTCCCAATATGGGGGAAGTATTGGTAACATTCAACTACTACATTATATTGCTTCACCAAATGAAAATGGTTAATCTGCATAAATACGTTCTTTTAGCAAGACTCTGGATGCATTAGATGAGTACATAGGATGTTTTCCCATTTACTTACAGTGCAACCTCTCTGCTGTGTTATTGTTTGATAAAGCCCAAAATGTTACCAGTGCATAGCAAGTTTAGATTGCAGGCAGACCAGTTTAGAACCAGTTCTTTTTTTATCCGTTTTACTGGAATACAACCAGAATGTGGTTTGGCATTTCCTTGCTGAAATAAGAAAGGTGTTCCATGAAAGAGACACCATCTGGATACTAGCATAATCTGTATGTTGTTTAGCATTAATGGTGCCTTCACAGATGTGCAGGTTAAGCATCGTGTGTGCACCGATGCCCGTCTCTATTCCACGACAAGCGTTGTGGACTCTGCAAGACTCTGGATCCCTGGGAATTATTACAAAGCTTCTTTAGCTCTCAGATCTTTCACGAACTGTTGTGGGGGGTTTTAGCATAGCACATCCTTTCTTTTCTATTTTATCAATGTCCCAAGGTATTCACAGTAAGCATACACCAGCCACCATATGCTCTGAATGAAAAATATGTTCTTGCTGTGGACAAAAATGTGAAGCTTGCCGTTATCATTTTCTTACTTTGTTCTTTGGTGCAACTGTATTTGTATTTGTGCTCAAGTGGCAAATACATCTGTGAGAAGTGGGTTAAACTTCCTCATTCATATATAGCTGAACTGTATTTTTCTAATTAATCTACCATCTAGAGTTTGAGTGCAGTGGCTTGTTTCGCTCAGTGGGGGGCGTTGGTGTGCTCGTGCTGCAGCGAGGAGCGACCAGCGGAGGTCAAGCTGGCGGCCGCAAAGGTGCTGGTCAAATGTACGTCCACCCTGCTGACCAGCCCTCGTCTGCCACTGGGTGAGCCTCAGTAATGTAACAGCCTGAAGTTTGCTTTGATGTGAGAGGCTGCTTGTGGCTGATGACCTTGTGTATGAGTATCTATCTGTCCGTGTGTGTGTGCTGTGGCAGGTCTGTTCACGACAGTTTCACTGTGGAGGAGTCTGTTCGTGCTGCTGCAGGACGAAGACCAAGAAGTCCGAGATTCAGCGTCTGACTTCATCTTTAACGTGCCAGCTCGTCTGCTCAGTACAGGTACACGCTAAGAGCTGTGCATAAGCATGTCCTTGCAGACTAACTAATATAAACGTGTACCCAGCACTATTTAAAAACTTGGGTGGGTGGATTTTGTTATTACCTGCAGTGCTTAGTGACTTCAGTATCATGCAGAGTGAGTATGTGGGTTATTTTTAACTCCCTGGCCAGTAATAATTACAGCCGCATTTAACTGCTGTTGTTCTGTGACCTATCCGGTCCTCCTGTAATTTAAAAGCCATCCAGAGTCATGGCATGGTTATTCATAATAAATCTGTCAGTTCTTTATCTACGTTTTAAAAATCCTCTTATAAATTTTGCTAAAAACAACAGAAGTTATCAAATAACTTCATAGATGGATTCGTGCTAACAGTCAGTTAGCATGGACACATGTCACATGCAGTGACATCAGTGGGTCAGTGTAGCTGCTGCAGGTCAAGAAATACTGTTGTTCACTTTGAGCCTTTTTTCTTGTTTTTAAGCTGCTTTTAGTTTATATTATGTCAAACAGGTACTGTAAGTAAGCTGAAATATACGGTGGCCCTGAGAGGTTATTTTCACTGCAACAAACAACCCGTCAACAACCTGTCGAATTTCACAAAATACAACACAAATAGAAAAAAATCAACATTAATGAAGTCGAATAAAACACAGTAGAACTAGGAAAAAACAAAACTTATAAAACAAAAGAAAGTGTTTTTGGAGAAACAACAACATGACGGCGGAAATGAAAGAAACCAAAACACGTGAAGGATCGGACACTTAAAGAAGGGGAGGATTCTTCCGTGTTGTGCGGCAGAACAAGGTGCAGGCATTCACATAATACTGTCGATACACGTTTGATGTTATCTTCAGTTTGGTTTTGTGAGTTTTTGTGGCATTTTTTCTTCTTTCCGTTGTGTTTTATTCCATATGTGTTGCGTTTTGAGTGCTTTGGGAGTATTTTTCTTGTTGGAGAGCATTTGGCCTTTCAGGGCTACCGTAGATATGCTGTTGACACTTCTAGTTTGAGTGTGCTAAAGAGTATAGAGACAGCTTTCAGTTGCTGTGATAATGAAAGAAACTTAAAGATCAAATTATTCTTATTCAAGTTCTGAAGTCTCTTTTTTTTCTATGATTTCTGTTTTATAGTAATTTATCAAACTGGCCAATGTTTTTCTGTCTTGGTGTTCAGACCGGATCAGATCTGTTACCATGGTGACTGCTCACATTAAAAGCTCAGTAATTGAAAGTTCAGTTTTAAGTCCCCGTGAGCTAAAAGCTCTGAACTCTGTTTGACACAGTTTTTTTTCTACTCCTGGTTCTCGATGTCGTCACTAAGAATGGCTCTTCGTAACACGATCTCAGGCTCAGAAACCTTACCCACCTGCCGTTAAGGTGTTTTTGACAGTCAGTCAGAACAAAGCTGGGCTGAAGGGATGTAAGAGGGAGTCGAAACGGCTCATTTCAGAAAGTAGATGAAACAAACGTCTGCATCAGGACCCCTTATGAGATAAATAAGGCTAATTTTGAACTGTGAATTATGCAAAGCTACTCTAGTCCAAGAATAAAACCAAGTCAGAGCCTCCTGGCTTACACCCACATTTCTCTTATGGCCCGGGCTTGCCCGTGTTGGCTACAGACTACATGAAATAAAAGTTAAATTACTGGGCCCTAACACCAAACCAACAATAATACATAATGCATGTGTATATATAAACAGACACACACTAACAAAAAGCACCACAGACACATGCTAATGTTAAAAAGGGCCGATGATGTCATTTTGCACGAAGGGTTGGGGAGCATTCCTGGAACGAAGGGCGCTAATTCTAAGATTGACAGCTTGCGAGAGTTAGGACTGTGTGCGTGTGTGTGTGTCTTTTGTGGTCATGTGTCATTGTTTCTGGAATGTCTGAGGGCTGCGTTCTGAAGAACTTGTGCGACGGCCGGCCTTACTGAACGGTAAGACCGATTCACCCCAGTGCCGCTCTTATCCTCGCTTATCTGAGAGGACTGACAGCTGGCTGCTCCCTCACAAACAGCTTTACTGTGACTTCCTGTCCTCACAACACTCACTTCCTGTATTTTCCCAGCTTCCCTGCAGGAGCCACCCTTATTGTGTCTTTCCTCATTGATAGCATCTTGTAACAACGAGAGCCTGAAAAAATAAAACAATTTAAAAAAAAAAAAAAAAATGTCTGATGGCAACACTGTTTGTAGATTTGGTGGGGGGGAGGGGGGCATAGTCATGGGGGAAGACTCAACCCGAACTGTGGTTTAGCCGAAGGCTGATAAGTGACGGGGTTTTCTGTATTTCAGTTTGCTGTTTTTATTTCATTTGGTGGCCGTAAAAGCAAACAGAGTCAAAAAATCCAAATTTTCCCTTAAAAGCTGAGCCTGTTTCACCACCTCAGTACCAAGGAAACAACTCAAAATCCCTGGAAGTGTTTTGATACCAGTATTTATACAAAGGCACTGTGCGTGCGTGTGTGTCTGTGTGTGTGCTATAAGTGTTTATGTATATAAGGCCAGACTGGGTCAGATAAGCTGTAAGCTAAAAAAAAAATCAGATAGGAGGTCAGCAGCACAGCGTGACTGAGATGGAGATTTTTTCTTTCTGTGCAACAGGAAAGGAACACAATAGGCATAATTACAGAGTGGGTGTCCCAGTGTGTGTGTGTGTGGGGGGGGGGTTCTCCTCTGTCCAGCGCTCATTTGGAGATGACAGCTTTTTGCATGTGGGCGAGGCACTGTGTCTGGCACTTACCGTAAAATACCTTACATTTCCTCATGGACGATGGGGAAGGAACAAAAACAAGTGTGAGTGTTTGCCTCCACTCTACTGTGTGACCTTTCACGCTCCAGCCAAGCCATTCAAAAAATCTGCTCTGACCGCCAAGATCATGAAAATTGCACTGAATTCCTAGTTTATCCAAGCACGTGTCGTACGCACTGCAGGAATGCAGCACGCAGCGCACAAAGGGAAGAAATGAGACGGTAAATTGGTGATCTTGTACCAGATGATTGGGCGACTTGGCCAAGGAAGTCGAATTCCTCGTGCAATGAAAAACGGCAGAAAACCAAAAAAGAATCACATCCCATTGATTATCTTTTTTTCAAACTCCTTTCTTGGGAAAATATGTCATCTTTCTTCTTTTAAAGCTTAGAAATGTTCTAAAATTATATCTGCGGCAGTTAGCTTGAAGAACATCATGGTGCTTTGGCAGTACCAAGGCCGATTTAATGAAGTCATCATGACCAGAAGAACACATGCACTGCTTGTGTGTGTGTGTGTGTGTGTGTGTGTGTGTGTGTGTGTGTGTGTGTGTGTGTGTGTGTGTGTGTGTGTGTGTGTTTTAAACCGTATAGGTCACATGAGAAGAAGGAATTAACCTGGAGTGCTAAATTAATCCTGAGCCGCTGACTTTGCAGCAGGCTGTGAGACCAATTAAAGTTGTGTTATCATTTGATTTATTTGTGATTGGTCTTTTAACTAAAATGGCAAAAGTCTGGTGTTGTTTCCGTCTGCCTCTGAATATGTAACCTTGCACAAAGGCTTTGACTTCTTCTTCTCCTTCACCTGCACTGATATGAAGGTTTTCTCTGAGTGGCGACACCTGTGATTCAGGAGAATATCGCAGGAAATGCTCACATCCTCAGTGCTGGTGTAAACATGACAAACCTGTGGCTAAAAGACTGTTTACGTACAACACGACCATGGCGCTTAAGGTAGCTTTTAATGTCAAAGTGACATGTTGTTGAAACGGTGAAGTTCTCTGCCGCCTCTCCAGAGACCCGATGCTGGCAGCGAGTCCTTTGGCTCGGTGACCAATATAATATCTCAACCCTTAACGCTGCGGTCAGAGCGCCAAGAGCATAGGAATAGTGCAGCATGCTTTTCCACACCATACACACAGTATATAGTGCAGTGCCAGTGGAAAAACCCAGCTTTACTGTGTTTGTGTTTGTGTCTGTGAGAGTGTGTGTGTGTCTATTTGTGCCTTCCTCATTCCCTTCAGGCCATCCAGTGTTACATGAAGGGTAGTGTGTGTTTTATGACCTGCCACTGCAGAGTCAAGTATCTGAGGTGTGAGCTGCTTCAGATGGAGGCGGTGACTCCGGGCCCTTTGATATGGAGGACAGGCAGAAATGTGGGAACAGAGAACAGTTCAACAACACACACAAACACGTAACACACACAACATAAGGAAATGTTAAAAACCTTTTCCCAATTTAAGGAAGCAGTTTAAAGATTAAAAACACTGTGTCTGTGCTCTGTCTGTGGTGGTTGTCTCACTTTTGGTAACAGATCTGATTTTATTGTTAACAAAGATTAGGGTCCACTCTGACTGCTTTGTACCTACAGATTTAGACTATAAATCTTTAGACATATAAAGCCTTTGTGTCCATTCACTTTAAAGGGACCGTGTGTAAAATCTCACCATTAGACATCAGTAGATTACAGATTCTGGTCAACTGACTTCTGTTTTCTCCCAATTCATGTGCAGCATCTTAGCTACAGTAGTGAGCGTTCATCTTTAGTGAGTGTGCGACGTTAGTCTGCTGTCAGTGTGCCGGGTGGCGACGTCTAAAACTTTGCGAAAGGAGTTCGATACAAGTCGATGAGTCAGTGAAGCTCACAGTGAGGATTTTCTGAACTTCTCTGTTAATAAACGCTGGCGTTAGCTGCTGTTAGCCAGCATTAGTGAAACTTTCCTTGAAATGTATCGAACATTGTTGAGCTCATAGTGAAACTTGGCAAATAAACTCTCACTTCTTCCCTGAGCTGCGACCCACAACCATTGTCCTGGATAGGAAGAGCAAATCTAACTGTCCCCCACCCCACCCCCACCCTGGCAAACTGGCACCACCTTCCAAATACCTCTAGACTAATTAGGTCTGAAATCAAACTCTGTTTGTCCTCGCTGGACCTCCAGCACTGTCACGGACTTAGGCCAGGACCAGAGGGAAGACTTTATATATAGAGCATAGATGGATTTGGATGGGGCGGTTGAGATGATTTGGGCTTTGTGACATGGGCTATAAGAGGGCTTTGATTAGAATTCTGATTAGTATCACGCAGATTAACAGTGAAATGCTCAGCACACAGGTCAATCTACGTATGAAATATTTAATGTAAGTTTGCTCATTTTTAATATAAAAATGTGCAGATTTTCTAAAAAAATTCTTATCAGAGCTGGTCATGATTCTTGAATAGTTGTTAAAAAGTTAAAGCTTAAATGGTACAGGCTTGCCACGACTAGCTTCAAAGAATAGTCAAATACCATCAAATGCCCATGCAGAGTTCTGAGACGGCACTCTTTCTTGCAATTTTTAAAAAGTTGATTTGGGTCTGTATCAAAATGTAGAGAGCCCTGCTTTTACTGGAGCTCCACCAAGTTTCAGGGGGTATTCACGAGGGGTCACCCCACCAGACGGGCGGCGACTTCGGTGTGGACATTTACGTTTATAACCGTGATAACTCGAGAACAAGGTGACGTAGGATTTTGAAATTCATACCATAGGTGGATCTACTAAAACATCGTGGACTCTTTTGACTCTGTGACATCGGCCTTAACGTCAAGGTTAGAGGCCAATGTTTCTGAATAGTTATTCACATTAATGGGTTTTGGCTGGGAGGAGGATGTTCTGCCTACTTCAGTTCTTCGCTTTAAGGCAGGGGTGGAGACTCCAGGCCTCAAGGGACAGTGTCCTGCAGGTTTTAGACATCACCCTGGGTCAGCACACCTGAATCAAATGATTAGTTCATTACCAGGTGTCTTGGGAACTTCAACACATGTTGAGGAGGTCATTTAGCCATTTAAATCAGCTGTGTTGGATCAAGGACACATCTAAAACCTGCAGGACACCGGCACTCAAGGCCTGGAGTTCGACACCTCTGCTCCAAGGTAACCCGCTGCTAGCGGATGCTGTGTTTACATCAACGATATCAGGATTGGTATCAGTGTTCTCGTTCTGCTCTGTACCAGAAAATGACTGAGCATTTTCCATGAAACATCAAACTGATTTTCAAAACGATGCAAGTTTTGCAAATTGTTCTATCCTTCATTATACAGTAGACTCCATTGACAGGACCGTATTTTAAAGGCCAATCCCAGTGAACCATATTCAAACAAACAACCTGGAGTAACCTATTTTGCTTACTGTAAAGACAGCGACGGGCTGTTCAGAATGGTGCCTTTCATTTGTTTACACTGGATGATGCAGTTGATCGGAAGCGAATGGCCCGGTGGAGCCGAAGGACGCTCGCTCGTGAAATGGGCCTCTTCCTATTGCAGCACAGCACTTAGTTGCGCAGTAAACCTGAGGTTTGTGTCACTCAGACGTTGTTGTAAAGCACACAGAAAGCAGAGGAGAATTACTCAAGGTTTGACTTGCTGCTGGGTCCTTTACTTTTGGAATAAATAGGCAGTTATTTCACCCTCCAGTGGAAACACAGACAGAATTTGTGTTTTCGCTGCTTTCACCGTCTTTCACTCGAAACGACAGCCTGGGGAATGAGATTTTAATCATTTGGTGGGTGGTGTGAAATAAAAAGTCACATGTCTGCAGTAATGACTAGTGTCTGCAGGCTCTGGTGCAGTGTGTCTGTGTGCAGTGTTTTCACTGCAGTGTACAGTAGTGGTTGTGATGTGCTCTTAAGATAAAAACTGCAATGCACCGTGTCAACGTAGGTATTTCGCAATCTAACCATATCGAAGTAAATCGGCCTCATTAAGCATCCTCGTTTATTGTGAAACAGCTGTAATCAGACCTAGATCTGAGAGGAGTAGTGGGTCAGTCGAATGTTTACTCCAACCCTTACGGGAGTATCTGTGGCTGTGTTTACTCAGAGCCGGATTCTCTTTATATTTGCTTTTCAGGACCATGCAGAATACATAAAAATGCCATTTCTAATTGTTAGAAGGGAGTGCACTTCTCCATCAGTTTTAAAACTAATGCACATTTTGAAGTTTTTTTGTTTAATGTAGAACTAAAACCTGAATTTAGTGTCCACTGGGAGGTGAGTCACAGATCAGAACATAAAATCACCTCTAGAATGACTAATTGTGACGTTTGCCGGTAATCTGTGTGTTATCTCATGTACAGAAATCCACGCATTTACTTTTTGCCTGTTAAAACAAACATAAGCTATTTAAAGACAGATCTGTGCAGATGAGTTATACTGCATGCTTTTAACGACAAGAAAGCTGAGAGTTCACAAACACATAGGTGGGGTGAGGTTTCCATAATTGACTGATAGGAGCCTGTTTGGGCCCTTGGTGAGGCGGTTTTTACTTGTGTTTGACTGAATAAACACAAGACTGCGATGATGAGGCTGCCAGAATACTCCCACACCGTAATATGTGTGTTAATGCTCGCTGAGGTTTCGTACTAGGTTTCGTACGTTTATTATCTGGTTTCCTCTTCTCGCTGTTGTCGTTGTTGTTGTTTCTCTTGATCTTGACACCAGAGGAAGCCGGGGCTGTAAAGTGTTTTTATTTTGCACCTCTCTCACTATCTCACACCTTTGCTTCCTGCAGCATCTGCAGCGCACGCTGTGAACAAGAAAGACTTCTTGTTCTTCTCAAGGTGGTGTGTGTGTGTGTGTGTGTGTGTGTGTGTGTGTGTGTGTGTGTGTGTGTGTGTTTCACACAGAGATCTTCAGCAAGAACTCTGGTACTTGATGAAGTCTACAATATTCTGCAAAACTCTGCATGTGCAAGCATACATGGATATACAGGAAAAACAGAGTTTGTGCTCTCACAAGTTTGAAAGTTAATATGTGGCAGGAGCATCTTTATTGTTCAGCACAGCCTGAACTCTCTTAGGCAGCTTTCTTGTAATTGATTTAAGGAATAGTTCTCTGGACTTCTTGAAGGACATTCAAAGCTCTTCTTTGTTTCATTGAATTCTACCAAGATGATCCAACACAGCTTCAATAACCTTAAGGCCATGACTGATAGTGGCACTGTGATTGGGCATTGGTAAGATGTTTTCCAGATGGTACTGTGTGGTGCATCAAAATCTGATGGTACTTTTCAACTTTGAGGAGATCCTGAACACCACTGTCTGAGGCCACGTCCACACTAATATGTTTTTGTTTGAAAACGCATCTTTTTCTCTCCGTTTTTGGGCAAAGAAAACTGAGCTTTTGAAAACACTCTCCAAAGTGGACACGTTTGAAAACGCCGTTTTCTCGCCGCAGTGTGGAATGTGAACCCGGAGCCTTTAGAAAACAATGACGCATTTTAGTCATATGATGCAGTCATGTGACCAATTCAGCTAAGATGCAGGACGGCATTGTAGTCTATATTCTCGCTTGATTTTGCACTTTGTACTTTTGTGTTACTCACAGCAACAACTCCACCTCATTTTCAGTCCATTTAAAAAACTTGGAGCTTTTCCTCGACAATTTGCCGCGACGTTTCAAAGAGCCGGAAAGTAAACGGCAGACAGAAATGAGGCAGGAATCGTCTTATGTGTCACGCATGCGCAGTAAGGAACATAAGCGTTTTCAGCCGTTTCAGTGTGGATCCGCAACTTCTTGGAAACGATTAAAAAAAATAGTATGTACCAGCGTTTTTAGACGAAAACACAGTTTCCAAACTTGTGCAGATTAGTGTAGACGTAGCCTGAAATGCAACCCAAAGCCCAGAACCTCCACCATGCTTTACAGATGGCTGTAGACATTCACTGTTCTGTCTCCTGACCTCCTCTTTATACAATAATGACCAAATATTTCTGATTTGGTTCATCTCTCCATAAGATTTTCAGTCCAATTCTCGTGTAATTTGGCGAAACTCAACCTTTTCTCCCCTTTCCGTAGCTTAAGAATGGCTTCCTGACAGCCACCGTTCACTGAGACCATTTCTAATGAGGCTCAGGTGAACACTGATAGATCAACTAAAGGAAAAAATCCTCTGAACGTGGCCAGGTACAAGTGAGTGGGTGTCTAAGACAAATTTGTCAGATGTGGGCGGCTGAGTTGAAGGAATGAACTCCCACCAAAGCGAATGTGACAGGAAGTGTCCAGGATTTCTCCCATTGCCCTGACAGCCCACTGATCACCCCCATTCCTGTCATCTGCCCCTCAATGTCCCCACAATGGGAGACCTGACACCCCTTCACCTGCTGCAGAGGCTCAGTTTGTAATGTGCAGACCTGTGCTCTTACTAAAACACACAGGTCTTATCGCTGCCTCTTCATTCAGCTCTGTAATGATTGAACTGTGTGGCTGCAGCAGGACAAACAGGACCATACTACTATTAATTACTTTATAATAATCAATAGATGTCTGCTTTTTACCAAACTGAGTCTTGCAAAAGCAAGTCATTTGGAAATGTATCCATTTTCTTAATTTTCAACAGATTTTTCTCTGATGATTCTCTACGGGGACCTTGCCATCCTGTGTTTAGTTCGAGTCTATGAAAACAGAACGTAATGTGAAGACAGCGATTAGCATACTATGACCCTACGGTTATTATGATAAGCAAGGCTGAAACAAGGAAGGAAATGAATTCGTACGATGCAAGATCAGATTACTTGAGTTTTGTGTCAAACTGTTTTTACAGAGCTCGCTTTTTCTGTGAAAACATTTTTTAGAGTTGTTTACCTTCTTCGGAGGGTCACCGTAGAGAGAGTGGGTATAAAATGAGGGGGGAAGTAAGAATTACTCCAAAAATGAGTTCCAGTCTGCCAGTTTTTCACACCCATAGACTGTATATAAAAGATGCACATAAACAGTTTGCTAAGCCTCCACTTTAGCTTTATGACCATAGCTGTGACTTCAGCCAGACGTGACCACATTTAAAGGAGGAGGCTGAGCATCCACAGTATTGTCTGCTGCTACTAAGCTCTGTTAGCAATGAGCCTCCATAAACTGTATGGATGCAATGCACAGATGCCCGCTAATTAATGCTAAATATAGAATCTTATTCACCAAAACTAGAGCACAGATTTTAGTTTAGTTGAAGTTTGGTGACTCAGTTACCAAAGATCAGGCGTTTAAAGTGCTTCCAAGGATGAAAACTTTAAGCCTTAACATAAGTTTAGGTGGTGAGTCTAAATACATAAATCGTTTCTCTCTTTGTAGCTGACATTAAGAGCAAATTTAGCTATAGAACCCTTCATTTCTGCTATAAAGCTTGACCATATAAACAGGAGGATGTGTGGCCATTTTGAAGTCAGCTCCAATGTTGCCTCTGAGTTCTAAATAAATGTAAAGTCATTGTAAAGGAACAAATTTGTAAAATAACACCAGTAGTTCAAGGCCATAGCATGTGGCATGCTAAATGTAATAAAGTAGTACAAGTATTTTTACATCATGGACCAGTGAGACTCTCCTATCTGTCACTGTAAAGACATTTAGCTAAACATGCATCCCTGAGGTGTCTTCATATAGGAAAAGGAAGGATGTGACACACACACACACACACACACACACACACACACACACACACACACACACACACACACACACACACACACACACACATATAAAATTCTGTATAGAAGAGGGTTCATGAGGGTTGTCATTATCAATGGAAAAAGCTGTAAAACGTATGAAAATACAGTTAAAAGTTCATAATGTATGCGCTCCTTCATGTTTTCCAAAGCCTTCCAGAGGGTCGGGTTGGAGTTGGACACCAGAGGGCCCACTCTTCCCCCTCTGTTGTAGTATTTTAGCTAAAAGTTTTAAAAAAGGAGTATAAAATGCTGTGATGGACATGGATAAAGTAATGGTTTTGATTGCCTTGTCAAGGAAGATGGATGCTTCCAGTTTTTCCAGAGTCTTTAATCGTATCAAACTTTTGCTTCCACTGAAGAAAAGTAGCAGCGATGAGTTCACGAGATCAACATCAGATCTCTTCTGTGCCGCTGTGTACACTTTCCCACCAGAGAAGAAGAGATCACATGCCTGGTGAAGAGTTTGTTTTGTTTCTATCAGATTTACGTTTGAAGTAGTTTCTAAAACCATGGTTACCACAGTCTGTAACAAAGCAACCAAAGATCTCAGTGAAGGTCCAAAAAAAAAAGGTCAAATGTTTAAAAAGCTTGAAATGGTGCGACTGTTACACTGTTTCCAAGGTTAAGTTTTTCCCTCACTCTGCTGCCCTGCCCAGCTCAAATGTACTACAGGAGTGCCAGAGGATGGAGTGTGTGCCAGTGGATGCCAACTGCAGGGCACTCCCTCCCTCTCTCTCGCTCTCACACTCTCAGCCCATCCTACCCGAGCCCATTCTTCCACCCAGTGATATTGTCATTTGCCAATTGCCTCGCAGTCTTTCAACACCAGACACCACCTGATTAAAATGCTTGCGTCCAACATACTGGGCAGTAATGGCAATGAAAGACAATCCCCTTGAGAAAGAGGGGCATTTTTGCGCCAAAAAAGCTTGAGAGGGAAATCGGGTTAAGCGACGTGTGAAACCGCCGTAGAGAAGCAGATAAATTGAACGGCAGCTAAAATTTCCTATTATGTCCCCTTAATGCCGGGGGAGGGCTGTAAGGGACTTGACTTCAGAGGCAGGGCTGTCCCAGAGAGAGGCGGCTTCTTGGTAAAGAAAGGAATTTGTCACTCATGCTCTTAAACTCTTAAATCTCCTCTAATACACTACAATCAGCAGGCTCTAATGTTCACAGAGTGGGTTTCCCTCCACGCTCAGACTCCGGGCTCTGCTGCGATTTTACGCCTCCTCTCAGAAGATGAAAAACAATCTGGGTTCCCAACCCTGCATGTGTGTTTTAAACTGTATGTGTGCTCATAGGGGTTCGTATACCTCCTCCCTCCCTCCTTTCCTCTTCTCTTTCCTTGGTGGTAATGTTTTGGCTAGTGGCTCTCAAAGCCTTTTGAAGTCTCTGTGTTATCTTGGTGTCAGCTGCGGCGAGGATGGTCAAGGTGGGAGAACAATACACTCAACCGCCACGGACACGGACAACTGCAGCCGTTAAATGAAGTTATGTGTTATGTTTTCCCTCTGAAGTGTGTGTCCTTGCACTTCCACTTCCTCTAAAGTCTTGCAGCACTGCGGCCTCATCACAGGCCGGCCTGTGGGTACGTGTGCGTTATGGCCCATTTGTCGAGGACTTACAAATAGCCAGAAATACATTTTTTGCTAAAACAAGACACGAACATTGCATTTGCACATCTTACACACAGAGACCGTCCTTTAATTTAACATGCAAGAGTGTTAGGAGCAGTGCTGCAATTCAAGTGTGAGCGCGTGCACAGATTGGTGCAAGTATATTTTTGAATCTACTCATACACACCCTGATGGCGGTTGGTTGTATGAGTTATAGTTTTGTTTCCCAGAAGTACATCCAAACCCAGAGAGGACACACACACACACTCAGTCTGGAACACAGTGTCATTGAAACATCGCAACTTCACAAACACCAGCAGCTACAAACCCACAAGGAGGTCACTGGGGGAAATCCGGTCAAGGTGGGAAACATGATTTCATGAAGTGGTCATGAAGCCCAAAACCTGCCTGGCGTCATTCTCGTCCACCATATTTGGAATAACGCCGAGATGCGTGTGCACATTTTTCCTTGTAGAACGCCTGAATTTTACAAATAGTCTTTTTTTTTTTTTTTTTAATTTCAGCTCAAGTTTCAATTATTTTGGATTCAGTGACACACCACTACATGTAATGGTTTTTCCTTTCATGACACTCGATGGGCTCAGTCTGTGGGCTGCTGTGTCGTAGAAACATACTATAATCCGTATGTGGCTCATGCTTTCCTTGTAGTAATCTAGGTGTGTCCACCATATTTTTTTAACCCTTATCCTGATAGGGAACACCAGGTTTCTCTTTTCCCTGTCAGGAGTTTTAATACATCTGCTAAAACGCACCGACTTGACTAAGATTTCAGTTGAGGTACTCAAAGCGTCCGCAGAACACGTCTCATTTTTCAGCCAATTAACATGAGTCACTGGTAACACAGAAGAATTAGCTTTAAATGTCTAGTCGGAACATTATGCATCAATAAATACTTTTATATATTTACAATTAGTGATTGTCACATGTTACAAGAATTCAGATTGAAATGTGGTAGTACAGCAACTACCAGCTGGTTAGTTCAACATTTTGTAAATTTGTAATAAAATATTTAGCACTAATTTATGTTTAATAACTGTGCATAGACGGTGTGTAGCTAATTTAGCTCATGGGCACATAAACATAATCTAACATGATTGCTGATATAACCTGTTTAGATTTGATATGTTTAATTAAAAGACATGCACCAGCTCCTCAGTAGCGTAGCATTAGCATAATTAACCATGTGCCCTAAATGCAAATAGTAAATTCTTACAGACAAACTAGGTATTATGAAATATTTAAATGTAGCAGCTGTCATATATAAGTGTTAAGTAATTTTAAGTAGCATTCTGACAAAAAAACGTTGGCCTGCTAATATAGTATTTAAAAAGAGGTCGTCTGAGGACATGCACCGTCTGTTTTAATGCCATTAGCATAACACATCTGCCAGTGACCCTGACGCTACTCTGTAATAAAAGTAACATTAAATTCTTTCCTACTGAGAGTATTATCACCTTTCTTGTGTAGCTAAATTAGCTGATTGGCAAAAAAGAGTGTTAGTTTTCTAATACGATGACACGTTTAGTCTAAAAAGTGTTTAACAAATGAATTAAACCACGGCCCTACAAGAGAGTTCAGACTATGTTGGAAAATAAAGGTGTTCATACCAGATATCGACTTTGAAGGTCATTGTAACTATAATATATATAAGATAAGATAAGATAGAACTTTATTAATCCCTCGGGTGGGTTCCTCTGGGAAATTCGACTTCCAAAAAAAGCACAGCAACGACCGAAGTTACAGTTACAGAACTGTTATATTATATATATATATATATATATATATATATATATATATATATATATATATATATATATATATATATATATATATATACACACATACACACACACACACACACACACACACACACACACACACACACATATAAATACAGAGACAAATATAAATAAAATATACAAAGGGGATAAATAGAATAAATAGGAATAAAAAATAAAAATACAAGTGAATTGCACATTTCAAGTATTGAGTCTATTGCACTGTTGACTATTTACAAAAAGTATTGCACAAAAGGTATTGCACAGTGAGGTGAAGAGGCACTACAGCTTAGTTGTTCCCCCCTCCTTTGTCCTCCTGTTTCCCCTCCCTCTCCCCTCCAGAGAGGAGTTAAACAGTCTGATGGCGTGTGGGACAAAGGAGTTTTTAAGTCTGTTGGTTCTTGTCTTGGGGAGAAGCAACCTGTCACTGACTCTTCTGGTTGTTTACGACCGTGTGCAGAGGATGCCCAGCATTGTCCATAATGTCCAGCAGTTTTTTTAGTGTCCTTTTCTCTGCCACTGTCACCAGAGTGTCCAGCTTCATGCCGACCACAGAGCTAGCCTTCCTGATCAGTTTCTCCAGCCTGGATGAGTCCCTCTTTGCTGTGCTGCTCCCCCAGCACACCACAGCATAGAAAAGTACTCCAGCAACCACCGACTGGTAAAACATCCTCAGGAGCTTCCTGCAGATGTTAAAAGACCTCAGCCTCCTGAGGAAGTACAGTCGGCTTTGGGCTTTTTTATACAGGTGCTCTGTGTTGCATGACCAGTCCAGTTTATTGTCCACCCACAGCCCGAGGTACTTGTACTTGTTGACCACCTCCACCTCCTCCCCCTCTATCTGAACCGGCAGTGGACCTTCTCTGGACCTCCCGAAGTCCACAACCAGTTCCTTAGTATCCATATCCATGTATGTCTGCACATGCTTCGATGTTTCTGTATCTATTTCCTCGTTTGATAACAAAATATATACTTTTGCACAAAGGTGTGTATTATAGCCTTGCAGGTGATTTTTACATCCAAGTTCTACATTATCAAAGTGTTTATTAGCTTAGAGATTATTTACATTTGAATGTTTCAATGTCATTTGTAGTAAATCATTAGTTTTAAAGTTTCTTGTTGGTAAGCAAGATGTGTGTGGTGCCATTTCAGTTTGTAAAATCCCTCCCTGTTTCCAACTGTAACCTTGTGCCTCCTTTTGAGCTTGATTGTATAAAATGTGTTTTATATGTAAAACAGTGTGTGCATAGATTTTAAATGTTTGTTCTCTTCTGTGCTCAGACATGGCAGGTGTGTTCACGTGTCCGCCTGCGGCCCTGGATTCAGGCGTCGGGCTCCTGTGTCGGCTGTTCGAGATGTGGGGGGAGGTACAAGCCGGCATCCTTGCTCTGACAGAGTGGCTGCTGGGGGAGGATGAGCACAGCCAGGATGCAGCTGTAAATGAAGCTTCTAGTCTGGTGAGTGTCGTTCACTCAACTCTTATTTTACATGATTTTCATTTATTTGTCATTGTGACCTGAGTGCAGATGCATATGGACAACTTGAACTGTAACACTGTAGTAAAAGAACATCACGACCAGTTCGAAAAAACAGTGGGAAGTGTTTGCTAGACAGTAGACTACATATGCTAGCAATGATTTTCATTAGGTAAACGGATGCGTCTCAAGGTTGCACTTTCTATGGCTGCACAAGGATTGTTTGTGAAGTGTTAGGGTGAAAGAAATTGCTGACACTGCTGTGTAGTGGATATATTAGGTTCTATATTAACACACTGACACGAAGTCACAGTTTGATTCATGTTAATGTGGTGTCTGTGAAGTGTGAAATATCAGGAACAATTTGCTCTTGCTGTCATGTTCTGCTCTCACAAGAAGTCAATATATTTGAGTTCTTTAAGTAACCAAGGTTTCTGCTCTGTACCCACATTTGGTTTAGCCATCTGTTTAGTTGCTCGTGTATTTTTGAGCTTTGGTTGATTAGATAAACACAACCCAAAGTATTGTGTTCTTAGAGCTGCCAGTTTTTGGTACGGAGTCATATAAATCTGTTTAATGTGAACGCTGTGACTCGTACTAACCATAGACTGTATATAAAAGATGGACTGGGCCACCAACCATAGTCTGTATATAAAAGATGGACTGGGCCACCACCAGTTAGTTCATGAACTCTTCTCCCGAAGCCTCAAACTGAGTGTTTTAACTGTGGCCATCTCGATGTTTTGAAACCAGATATGAGAATCTGGGGGTGGAATGTGAGTGAGAAACCAAGGTAGATACCATATCGCAGCAACTTGTCAGCTTGAATAAAGGCCCACCGTAAAAGGTATCCTTTATTTGTATCATATCGTTTATTTGACTCCAGCTGGGACCACAACGAGCCCTGGAGTGACCTTAAAAGAGCACAATTGACGTATTAGCGATCTGTTAGCTACTTGCTAGTATTTTGGCATCTGCATTCATAATGGCCATTAAATGGAATTAGAAATGCTAATTACGGAGTTTTGACGTTGCATGGTTTGTCGAGCAGAGGGGCAGTCTGTTGGCAACACATCTGTTTGGAACCCCACAAACACAACAACCAGGTGATCCAAGCAGTATCGCCAAGTCACAACAACAGTCACTTAAATAGACACTTAAATAGCTACGCAAAACAAATGGAATCTGTTTGTTTCATAAGACTAAAAGAAACTAGTGCTTTCAGCATTAATCTCGTTAAAATGGCATTAACGCCGTAACCGCATTAACGCGGCAAATCTCCGTTAGCGAGTTAGTGCGGATTGCCCATGCTTGGGGCAGCACGGCGCTAACGAGCTAACTGCGCTAACACGTTAGCGTATACGTATATATATGTGTGTGTGTGTGTGTGTGTGTGTATGTATGTATGTATGTATGTATGTATGTATGTATGTATGTATGTATGTATGTATGTATGTATATATATATATATATATATATATATATATATATATATATATATATATATATATATATATATATATATATATATATATAGTGCTATTTCTTACTTCTTGTACTGTCTGTTTTTGTTACTGTTTGTACTGGAGCACCGTAACCAACATAATTTCCTTTAGGGATCAATAAAGGATTCTGATTCTGATTTTTACTGATTGCCTGGCAACAAGAACAGGATTCTTGAAACTAACTGGATGAATAGTTTCAAAAACTAGCATTTGAGGCCACAAACTCATAAGGAAAATGTTTAAGAGAGGTCATAGACCAGGCGAGTATTAGGTTTGTTTTACAATGATTTGCAGTATAATCTGACTTACTTTGGAAACCTAAGGAGCCTGAAGCACTTCCAGATGGGCACTTCATTTTTCAGGCCTGGAAGCTGTGTCCGTCTTCTATATACAGTTTATGATAGTGACTAAACCACGGAGATTTATTATCAAGTGTTTTAGGCCTGGGATTGTTTTCTCAAAGTAAAGCTTCAGAGTTAGTCTCTCCTGGCAGCAGAAAGCATATCTTGAGTTATTGTGACAAGTCAGCAAAAATCTAGCTTTTAAAGTACAACAACATTTACAAAAGTCTCTGTTTTAGGGCTCTTAAAAGCCTAGAGTTGTGTGGATACAGGCTTACTTACAACACAGAACTGTTTTTAGTAAAAACAAATACATATATGTGAGTATAGATGTTGTGATTTTTGTGAATTTAGTGAAGGTGATGGAACATTTAGCAGCTATAGATTGAGATTCTTCATTGATGATTTGGTGGAAACTGGATCGGTATTACACAACCAGCTCTAGGTGTGGGAGGGGGGGAAAGCAAACTCTTTAAATTCCCTTCCAGTAAAGTGACTTCCATTTTGCTTTTGACCAGGACGATGACGACTTCCTGTTCGAGAAAGGGGATCTAAACCTATGGGCTGAGCCCATCCAGTGGGTGAAGCTGCTTCACAGACACCTTGGCTCCCTCATCCTAACCTTCAAGGACACTCAGGAACCGGGATCTGCTGGGCTGGACCAGGTTAACCAAATCCACACTCTGGCCCAAAGCAAGGCCCTCAGCTCCCAGCAGGCCCTGGACTCCCTCCCAGCTCTGCCTCAGTTCTGCTGCACCATCGAGCACGCCCGGCTGACGCTGCGTCAGCAGAGGGCCGCTCTGGCTCTAGAGTTGCTGGACAGGCTGAGACAGAGAAGCTAGAAGAGATCGGTTTTAGTTGCACCAGTTGTTTATTTTCGATGGGAAAAGACTTCCAAATATTTCAGTTATCACATAAATGGATTTTAATGGCCCGACACAGGAGACCACAGGCTGGTTTTGTGGTGAAGTCTTTTAATGATCAAGTGGAGGGAATGAAGGAACTCTGATGTTTTTTGTTTTTTACTTCATGTCTTACAAATGTTGCTCTCATTGACTGCCAGAAGCGTCATAAGTGCATGATTACTGTTCCGTTATTAGTGTACTTTTTAAATCCAATGTTCCCAACTGCTAAAATGGAAAAAATACAACATAATGTCCTGTTTTTTTTTTCCTTTGTTTGTTTCTAAATGCTACGATGGTTTTAAAGAGGCTGCAGATGATAATAACAACACTTTGTGAACATGTGTGCAGATTTCTGGCAATTGTGGAGCCATAACAATAATTCAAGCCGGGCTTGTGCGAAAACAACACTCGGCGCACTGTTCTCTTATCAGCGGGAATGTGTCACACGACAAACTTCCAACAGTGTCAGCATTGAGCTCGCAGTGCGTCCCGCGCTCTCCATGTCCACCAGGGAATTTTAATTCGGAACAAAACAACTCGGGCGCCTTGAAGCTTTTCGGGCTTGAGTGCGGCGATTGTGTCGGCGCTGACACGTCACCAGAGTTGTATTTCAGCGTACGCTTTTGACTCCTGTGTGTTTATACGAGGTGTTATTTTCCTGTGATATTTAATTTACTGCAGGACTCTTCCCATTGGACTGCGTTTTTATTCTTCCCTCTAGTTTTCCCGGTTATGTAATTAGGAGGCAGGCACAATACGCTACTGTCCTCCCTGAGTGTGTGTGTGTGTGGATCCATGCTGCCCCCTCATTCAGCTGGACCCTTCTCTCTCCCTGGTAGCCATGTTCCCAGTTACAGTAAAACTGACGTAATGTTTTGGAGCGCCTCGACATCCCCCAATAAAAACAGAGCCGTGCAAAGGGAGAGCGGTTTCTGCGGGACGAGGATGTGTTCGAGGGATTTCTCAGGAGCCTCGCTGTGTCTGTCCTTCACATTAAACTATTTATCACAACTTTGCAAATAGTCCTGGGGCAGCCCTCAGCCTAATTTTAGGGTTGGTAGTAGTAGATTCCAAGCTCTTATGTCACTTGTTTTTCGCTTGTTGCTATTTTCCCTTTTTTTTTTTTTTTGCCCTTCTTCCATCTCTAACCAAACCATTCAGCCCTTAACAGTACACTGAATCATGTCACAGAAGGAAAACTTTTAGAATCACTCTTCCAATTATAATAATATATGGAAAACCAGTGTTGCAGAAACCAGTCATTTCTGGTGATATGTGTTGCTTTTTTCCTTCTTCTTTTTTTTTAAATACCCTCCTGCCTGAAATATCTGCATTTCGGAGGCCTGATATAGAGCTCCCGTGCTCTGCTGCCAACTCTGCAATCTTTCCACTGTGGTTTTTAAAAAAAATCTTGTCATAACTCCAGAGAGCAGACTTGAGGAGTTTGACATTTTCATGTGAACATTTTGCCATCCTTGCAAGGATGGGGGGACTTATTGCAACCGCACTGCACTCTTTGACTTTACAACCAAGGGACTTTTTATTGTTAGGCAGGGAGGTTTTGTTAAAATGACAAAAACATGTTAAAAATGATTTTTTTTTTTGCGTCTCAGGAGCTTTACTTTCACCTCTTTGTGCAGAAATACGAATTGCTGTGCTTTTATTAAAAAAAAATAATCAGTTAAAAGTATGATAGTGCTCCAGTTTAACTGTCCTGGGTGGACCTCTAAAATCTTATCCAGCTCTGGTCAGCAGGTGGCGCCTCAGTCCTCCTCCCCCTTCGCCGATCCCCCTGCTGCTCTCTAGGGGGCAGTGTTGCTCTGTCGCTCCACACAAAAACCACATTCCTGCACAGTCTGGGCCTTCTTGAGGTTGGAGGATGGTGAAAAACAAGTTTTAGAGGAACTTAGAGGAGTGCTTTAAAAAGACTGAACCAAAACAAATCTATTTACTGCAGTAATGACTCTGCACGTTGTGCTTTAGGAGTGACGGCTTCAAAGGTGAAAGCCAACACTTTTAAAAAAGTTTAGTCGTGACAAGATTAAAGTGGATCATGGTGGCATATAGAACCTGTGTGTGTGTGTGTGTGTGTAGAGTGGATACTGTGGATTATGCAACCAGTGGAGTCTAAAAATTGTGCTGCACTCTGACTGGTCTTTTCTGCGCTCATACTTGTGGTCTCACCCCATCCACAGGCAGAGAAGCAGGGAGAGGCTGAATTTCCTTCCATTACAAATACATGTGTCAGCTTCTAAGTGCACAAGAAAAGAAGACTGTCGGTTCAAATCCCAGGACTTCAGGAGCCTTAAAACCTCCCTCTATTTACGACAGCGAGCTTCGCTAATGCGCTGCAGGCTGGCACGCATTCATAGTAGAGTACCACATTCTTTCTCAACGAGCCCAAAAAGCAAAACCAGCTTCCACAAAATTGTGTGATTTAAAAAAAATTTAAATAAAAAAATAAAAAAAAGTTTCGGGGGCGTGAGAGGGTGGTGGTTGTAGGGGGGTTGGGCTGGAGTTGTATTTCATTTTCAAGGCGTGGTGTTAAAGAATAGACGGCCAACCGGTGAATGGAAGTTTTTTTTTTTTCCCTCGGGGAGGAGGCGGCTCCTCGAAAAAAGTTTGCGCCGACTTGAGCTCGCCCCTCCCCGGCCACGCAACATTTATACGAAGGCTTAGAGCTCCCAGCAAAGCACTCTGGCTCAGCGCTTCTTAAGGGGAGGAAATAAAACCACCTACAACTCAACAACACAAAGCTAACCCCCCTCTTTCCCTCCCTCCTGTTTCTTTCACGGACTTAAACCTGCACAGAAGCTTTTTAAGCAACTTTTCAAAAGTTTTATTTTTTTTTTCCACAACCAAAAACCAGTCGTGGCACAAACTACTGCTCGTCGCATTCAAGGATCCTGCTCGGTCCTCCATGAAAGAGTCAGTGCGGCAGCAAGTTTGGGCAAAAGAGATGTCAGCGACCGTCTTGTCAGCTTTCTACGACATGGACATGCTTTATAAGGTAAAGTTTGACGCTTTGAGAGTCTTTTCTTGTTCTGAATGAGTTTTGTGCTTGAAGTGGCATACTAACTTGTGCACAGTTTGCATGTGTTCGACTGCAACAAGTTGTAAATACTGCAGGCGCAGTCTTTATGCCATGTGCTCAAAACAGTAACGCAGTTAACTGTCTGAGACGCTAACTTGGTGTCATTTCTTCCCAGCAGCAAGATAAAAGCATGAACATGAACGCCCTCCACATCAACAGCATGCTGGACAAGAAGGCGGTGGGAGCTCCGGTTGGCGCTCCCGGCTCCGGCGGCGCCTTCACGCCGGGATTTTACCGCAGAAACTCGACCAGCAACGTGGAGGCGATGAACAACGGCAACAAGTTCTCCATGGGCACCTACGACAGCCTCAAGGAGAACACGCCGAGCAGCAACAGCAGCGCCACGGTCCTCATTAACAAGGAGAACAAGTTTCGCGACCGCGCTTACAGCGAGAACGGAGAGCGCGGCGTGCTGCAGCAGAAGCCCGGCTCACAGATCAACTCCACCCGCTACAAGACCGAGCTGTGTCGGCCCTTCGAGGAGAACGGCTCCTGCAAGTACGGCGAAAAATGTCAGTTCGCTCACGGCTACCACGAGCTGAGGAGCTTGTCCCGCCACCCTAAATACAAAACTGAGCCGTGCCGCACCTTCCACACCATCGGCTTCTGCCCGTACGGTCCCCGCTGTCACTTTATCCACAACGCCGACGAGCGCCGGCCCGCTCCGCCCGCCAACGCTAACGTGCAGACGGTGGAGCCCAGATCGGCTCGCGAGCTCTGCGGCTACGGCCAGAGAGAGGTCCTGCCGCCGCAGCAGCAGCTCGGCTACACCCAGAGGGACAGACCAAAGCTTCACCACAGTCTCAGCTTCTCCGGCTTCTCCACCCACCACGGACTGGAGTCTCCCTTGCTCGACAGCCCGACGTCCCGGACCCCTCCGCCTCCCACCTCAGCCTCCTCCTGCACCTCCGCCCACAGCTACTACAACGACGACGTTCTGTCTCCGAACTCCGTGCCGTGCATCAACAGTGCCTTCTCTTTCCCCGGACAGGACCTAAAAGCCTTACTGGCCCCGCTGACTGTGCACACCAGCAGCAGCTACGCCAACAACCACTCCGCCGGTGCCTACTACGGGAACGTGCAGAGCAGCGTGTGCCCACCTTCCCCGCCGACCTACAACATGAGCCACTTGCAGGCGTTGCGCCGCCTCAACGAGTCGCCGGTGTTCGATCCTCCTCCTAGCCCGCCAGACTCGCTCTCTGACCGGGAGAGCTATGCGAGCGGGTCCCTCAGCTCTTCCGGGAGCCTCAGCGGCTCCGAGTCCCCGAGTCTGGACGCTGGAAGACGTTTGCCAATCTTCAGCAGGCTGTCGATTTCAGATGACTAATCACACTTTTCTTTTTTCTTTATTTTTTTTTTCATATGGATTATGATGGACGAGTCAGGGGAGGTGGGTTGTCAGTGAGTGAGAGACTGTCCTTCAAAGCAGAGGATCCCACCCCACTGCCCTCATTTCAGCAGCATCCATCCCTGCTGAAGTGCCTTCGTGCAAGACTTTTAAAATCTCTACCAGCTCTAAAGGTGCTGACCCTGCTCCGACCTCGCTGGAGGGGGGCAAGAGGAGAGTCTCACCCGCAGAGATCAATAAAGCTTCAGTTTAAAGTGTCCTTGACCTGGCATTAGTCTAGTATTTTTTTTCTTTATATGTAATATAGCTGTAATAAAACTTAGATAGCAAACAGAAGGCATTCCATCAGTGCCTTGCCCAAGGGCTCATGGCAGCCCTCTTCTCCCTTATTGTTGCTCTATCAGGCAAGCCACACTTTTCCTGGGATTAAGTGTGTGTGTGTGTGTGTGTGTGCGTGTGTGTGTGTGTGTGTGTAACATGACTTGACAAGAAGAAGAGACTGTAAGCGGTTTCAGATTTCCTCCCATCCTGCCAAGAAAATGCCTTGACTTAAAGTAACATTTTTTTTTTTCATCCTCTTCTTCTTTCCTCTCTGAAAGCTTCAACTTCCATTCCAGATCTGTCTCTCACCCAGCGCCACCCAGTGGTTCGTTTGGTTAGTGTAGTTTGTTGCTTGGTTAAAAAGCACTCTTGAGTTGGGCTTGTTTGGGGAAATCACTGCTGATGGTTGAATATATATTTTTTTAGCTGTTTCTTTTTTTTTTCTCTTCTTTTTTTGAGTGATTTACATAGCGGTGCATAACTGGCTATGGACTATTTAACTTATTTATTATCTTGTGAAAAAAAGTATAGGCTACATTGGTAATTTGTGTCCATACTGTATTTATCAAGTATGATGAAGCAATAGATCTATATTCTTTTATGTTTAAATTATGATCGCCATTATTAATCTGCATAAAGTGGAGTGTATGTTCTTTTCACAGTAATATATATATTGTTTTTTCTCCTTTTTTGTAACTTCACTTGGTTATTTTTATTGTAAATGAGTAAAAAAAAAAAAATCTTAATTTAAGAGAACGTATGTGATATTTATTTCATTAATTTTGTTTCCTTGTTTACGTTTATTAAAAGTTTGCGTGATTGCTGTTTGCTCCTGAGGTTGTGTGTCAGAGCTGTAGAAGGCTTTCTTTTTTTTTTAATTTCTTTTTTGAGGATCCTTATTTAGATGTGTCTGTAGAATGTATAAACAATGGTTTGTCATAGACCGTCCAAACCTTCGTTCCTCTTTTCGTTGATCTAGATCAGACTTCAGTGACAAAGAATCCGAGTCAATAAATTAACCAAAAAGTTTTTTTTTGTTTTTTTTTCCTTTTTCATTTTCTGTTTGCACGAGGTCACACTGTGATTCCAGCCACGTGCTAAAGAATGTAGCAATCCCTTGTGCCCCAGTATTATTGTGTAGTGCCTATGGGGTTCATAATCTTGACATGCCTTAAAATTAACCAAATAAAGTATTTTTCCTACATTGCATCTTTTTATAAATCCAGATGGAACTGAATGTAGTGTTGGATTTTTGTTTTTTCTAGAGGTTGTTACCACTCCAGACACTCTGACAGGAAAAAAAGAAAGGAGAAAAAAAAAACACAACTGTAAACTTTCTCAAAGTCCCCATTCCTCGTTTTTGTTTGGTTTTTTTAAAATATTGAAATCTAGTGTTGAGTTTGCTGGAGAGGGAAGTTGGATGGACACATTTGGATTGTACATAGTAGGTACAGGGGGATGCGCACTATGTACTTTTGACTACTTTATCAGAAGTAAAGCTTTTTGAATGTAACACACAGAAAAAAAAAATGGAGAAAAAAAAAGACGGACAAAAAGACAACCGAGAGTTGTGTTCTTTTCTTTGGGGGGGGGTCAGTTCACTACAAATTGAGTGTGAGACTGTTAACTTTGTACTGTACATTTTTTTTGTAGTTCTCCCAATAAAAAAAAAAAAAAAAAAAAAAAAAAAAAAAACTTTGAAAAAGTTTCAGACTCTGACTTCTTGTAAATGTATGATGATGTCACACACGGTCAAAGCGCTGACCAGCTAGTTTTACCCCAGTGCTGCTGAGATGCCCCCCCCTTTCTCCGGATGTGTAAATGCTCTCTGCAACGGTTGTGAAAGTTCACTGCAAACATGGAAAAGGGGTACAGAACAAACTGGAGATGGTGTTGCGTAATGAATTTTCAAAATGAAAAACTTAAGAGGCACTGGGCCGTGGGAGGATACGATTTCAATCTTTATTATGTCGATATACGTGATATAGACTGGCACTCTCAACCCTCAGACTGCAGAAGAAGTGCCACACAAAGTTAAAGCACGATATCCTGCTCACTTCCAGCTCCTTGTTTTTAATCTGGGACTAGCTTTCTTGCTTCATACTGGCTTTGGGCCGAGGCTTTAATCGCCGACTATCTGCCAACGAGCTGTTTCCCCCAGTTCTTTAAGCCAGCTTTATCCTGATTGGCTGCCCTTCACATACAAAAGGTTTGACCAGCACTGTAAAAACTGAGCTGATTTACAGCGATTACAGAATAGGTCTCCTTTAAGACATCAAAAATAAAAGTACTGGTCTGATATTTAGTTCTGGGAGTGTAGTCCAGAGTCACAAGTTAAATCTTGGGGCTCGTAATTCTGATTAAAAAATGCAGAGGAAGAAGACGAATCAACAAGTTTGTGTTGTTGTTGTTTTTCTTTGTTGAGCGGATCTTAATCGTAGTTTTTGTTTTTTAGAGCCTCGGCAGTTATTTAAACAAAACCATGTGAGAAGTTTAGAGAGGAAATCTTTTTGTGGGGAATGAAAATGCTCAAGTGCGAGCGCAGCAGCGAGGATGACGAGTGAATCATTAACCCTTAGTGTTCTCTAGGATTTTACCCGAGTCATGGCTTGCTTCAATAAAAAAATAAATGTGCTTGTGTTGCACTTTCCAGAGACTTTTTATTCTTTTCCTCGTTTTCTGCCACACACACACACACACACACACACACACTAAGGCCCAATGTATGATCATTAAGAACTCTATTATAGCCCATTAATCAAGCTATGGAGTTTGAAATGAGCACTATAGCTACCCTTTAACTGTATGAGTGACATCGGCGTGCTCTCAGGTCACAGATTATTGTATCAGCAGCAGCCATCGGCTCATAACTGATTAACTCTGCAGTTGTAAACGTGTTTCTTCTATCAGTGACCTGAGCTAGTAAACTTTTGCAATTCACCAGCTTCAGAAACTGATCCAGGCTCGCCGGCTTCTCATCAGAGTGCCACGTTCGCTCACGTCTAGACGGAGGCGAAAGCCCCGGCGTGCGCTGGCCTCCGCTGTCGTGGTGCGCGGGTTTCTAGGAGGCTTTCAAAGAAGAGCAGCTCTCTGTGGCATTGCTCTTAGGCAGTAAGAAAATACAGGGCCCGGGAGTCATGCGGTGCCTGGAGTTCACGCCAAGATAAGGCAGGCTGATAAGGGCCTCTGCAAATATTTACTGTGTCCTCAGGATTTCATAATGAAGTGTTTATCAGAGCAGAGCCAAAGGGCTGCACAATGTGCTGCGGCCCTGCCAAGTAGGATCCGCGTACCTGTGACTCAGAGTGTGTTTGTGTGGATGAGTTTCACTCAACAAACCTACATATAGAGATTGAGGGAATGTACTCCCGTTCATATATGTTATGTCTGAGTAAGATGAACTTTTCCTATGAAGAATGTGTATGTATGTAAGAGTGTGTTTGTGTGTAGGGGTCGGCCTAGCTAATGGGTTCTGGAGCTTGTACAATGAAAGGAAACACTCTCTGACTTGTGATTAGGGCAGGAAGAGTCCAGCTTCCTGGCCACTACCCATTTCCACCTCTTCTTCGTCCTGCTGTTTTTCCTCCTCCTTCAGCTTCCCTTCTCCCCTACACAGGCGGCTCGGTGGCTTCTAGAAGTTGCTATTTGTGTTCCGCGCTGCCGCTCTGGGAAGCCGTACGCTCGTCCTGGTATTGTTTTGGCATGCTAAGCCCAGACCTGGGGTCAAGCAGTAATGGCGTATAACTTTTTAGACTTTTGTCGTAGAATATATGGGTGCCAGATGGGTGGAAGCTTGCCAAACAGAAAGCAGAAAGCAGAGGCTCTGATCATTTTTTATGTCACAAAGCTCTAATTAGACTCTGATCAGACCTTAACCGTCCATGTGGCCAGATTTTCCCTGCAGGTTGATTTAGCTGTAAAAGTAGAAGATTAAAGGAAAAAATGTTTCCTTTATTTAACGAGCTATAATTGCTACTTATAACTAAAGTGAAAGTAAACATTTCTCACTCTAGCAGGGATCCTCTTCCCCTCCACCACCCTATCCTCCACCCAGCTCCGGGCCTCGGAGTCACACGGGTGTAAATCAACCCTCGAAAGTCCCCTTTTTGTACCGATTACCTGCGATTGTCAACTTTTTGTGACCCTACTCTGGTTTCACAATGAAACAATGTGTGCATGTGTCACAACAGGGTATGAAGCTCCACCCAGCTGACGGTGTGGCTCAGGATCAGGGAGCTGTCACACTTTCCAGAAGCGCCCAGTCAGAAGTTGGAGTTGTTTATTTGGTCATAACTTGAGGTAACATGAAGGCAGATGATATCCAAGTCCTTTTTAAGGCAACAGGAGGGCCGCCAAGACAGACAAGGGATCCATTCTGTCAGTGATCTGAAGTCCTGTGTGGCCTGTAACTATTTTACATTCAAATAATAGCATCAGAATCATTTTGATGGTACACTGACTTGTAATAAAGAGATGGGCTCTTCTTTTTCTTTTTACTTTCCTAAAAGAAAACAGCCGCTGGCAACTGCTATATATTCTAAACTGTGCTGAAGTGGCAGTTTGGTGTGGGAGCCATGGTTTACTTTTGCTTGTGGTTTTAATTCAGTGCTTTAATCTCAAGAGGGCGAATGGTACAAAGGTGTAAACTAACAGCTTTTATTCAGCTGCACACGCAGCAACTGTGTTCCCACCGAGTTTCTGTACTTTTAGTTTGATTAAACTCCTTCCATAAGCAAGTCTCACTACTGGGCAGCTATGTTGAACACTTACTGAGGATTTATACTTCAGCAGTAAATCTACGTCGTAACTGCTGCGTTGAATGAAGTTACGTTTCTTGGAAGGTGCACATCAGGTAATCGTTATATCTTCAGTTACGACGTAGATTTACCGCACAAGTCACAACCTACGGCACAACCTGACCGCCCGGCCTCCCTCCGCAAATGTTTCTGTCAGCTGGCACCGTGAATAAAACACTGGGACACGACCACGCGGTAGTTAAAACATCACGTTATTGTCTCCCTAATAACGTGTGTGGGCTGTATGGGCGAGGGGTGTCTTTTGCTTTTGTATTTTTTTGTATTTGCTGCAGTTTTACTCCGTTTGACCTCTCAAGGCCACCGTCCTTTCGGTAGTTAGTTTGAAGCGCTTTTGAAGCGCTACTGATGCTAATTTCACTTTAGCATCAGTAGTCAGCGCTGTATAAAAATAGTTATACGAAGTTTTCTAACTTTGACACAGAATCCCAGACTAAATGGTGAATCCCCGACTTGTTATATAACTTTGTTTTTCTTTTTAGCTCCAGCGCATGTAAAGGTCGTCAAAGTTACAACCTGCAGGTGCACAGTGCTGCTCACATGTCTATGTAAATGATTACATTTTCAGGTGAGATCAGACTTAAGGCAGTGCTTCTCAAACTACTTTATGGTGTGCCCTGCTTCTGAAGCTGAAATAGCTTCGCACTTCTTATGAATCAGCTACATTAAAACGTTTCTTTTCTGTAAAAAAACCCAAAACATTCCTTCCTTTCACATTCTTTGATGGCTCCAGTAAGAACTGAGTCATGGGGATCTTGGAGAAAATTGAGGGAAATTTCTGCGTCTTTATTTAGTAATTAATGCCTGTGTGCTTGTGTCTATAGCAGATTTTTATGTTACTTTATGCATAAACACTGTAATAATGTCAGCGGCATAATAATCCACCCGCTTAAGCAAATATTTCCCTCGCCTTTCTGTACCCACTGACAGAAGGTCCCACTTTACATCACCAAGGAAGGCTGTAGCGTGCGGATGCTGAATAAGGTCATGTTTTGGGCTTCTTCTTTTTTTTGTCGAGTTCATTTCAAGCCTGGGGATGTGCTGGAGTGTGTTGGGTGCAGGCAGTTGGCTGAGGCCAGTCATGTTCTGCCTGGTCTGCCGTGTCCTTCTCCCTTCAATGTATGCCGAGCTGCAAATATTTACAGAGCATCCTGTGAGAGGCCTGAGTGTTTACTGCTAAAGCTTGTGGCTCCACATTGAGAGTGTGTATGTATATGAGCAATGAAGAAGCGTTGCTTCTCTCGGTGCTCTCGCTGTGTGTGTGTTTGTCGGATGAGGCACTTCCCTTGGTCTCTCCACAGTCTGCTAACACTAGCACCTGGCTCTCGTTCAGGCCTCCGGCTCTGAGCTCCGTCTGTGAGTCCACATTTTGGGCCAAGTCGTGGAGAGGCGGTCGGTCCTCGCTTTGAATTTTCTGCAAACGACAGAAAGATGGGAGATGTGTTTGTGCGCCTCGCCTTATCCTGTACACAAGGCTGCAGCACTGACATCACGTCTTTGCGGCTGGAACATTCTCATAAAACATGTTTTCTTTATTTCTTCCCCAATGTAAATAATCCAGAGGGTGTAAATACCATAAAGGGCCCGGGGAACAGTTTCTCAGGCAAGTCAGTCTGTGTGCAGATATATCAAGAATCAAGTAGCCCGTGTTGAACACGTGGGCGGACGTTTCACTGTGGCATGGTTAATGAGGTCCACAGACATGCTAACCTGGTCTGGCTCTAATTCTGTCATTGGCTGCTTTTCTCAGAGGCTTGAGTATTCTTGGCTGGCCTGTAATCTGCAGCGGAAACATACCAGATGGCTTAGTGCCCACTACTTACAGTGCAAAAATCCTCACTATAGGATGTATACATAAAAACCCCTGTTTATACCTCGACTTATGCACTGACGTCCTACCTTAAATGATATACACAGTACCTTGCAAAAGTCATGGGCCACTCCTCATTTCTTTGTATTTTGTTTCCAAGGATCCATAGTTTGTTGCAATTTTTTTTACATGGCCTTGAGGAACAGTTCTCCAGGCGTTCTAAAGGTTTAGTGTACGCTGTGCAGTCCTTCTACTGGACCATTTTCAAAGCAATGTTATTTAGCCACTTAATACCGACCTATGAATCCTTTAAACATAAAAAAATCACCTAACTCAGGGATGAACCAGTGCTGTGTCGCCACATAACAAACAGCTTAGCAAAGAACTAAGTTTAAATTGTGTCTTTAAACACTTTGCTTCCATTTCTTTAGTCTAGAATCTACAAAAGATGCCAGAGATAACACAGTTGAAAGACATAAATTGACATAAAACTTGGCATATCTTGGTAATGAATGCAGGTAGCCCTTAAAAAGTGGTAAATCAGGAGGTAGATCAGGTCATCTACTAGCTGGAAGGTGGGTAGTTTGATCCCTGGCTGCTGCAGTCGGCATGCTAAAGTATCCTTGTGCAAGATACTGAACCCCAAATTGCACTTAATTGCATTCACCAGTGTGTGAATATCTGTGAATGTTAGATAGAAAGCATTAAGGCATAAAACACTTCTTGGATGAATGAGGCATGTTGTATAAAGCACTTTGAGTGAGTGTTAAATGTCCTTCAAGCAGCCTGGAGAACTTTTCTGAAGACGACTTAAAGAAATTAAAGGAAATCTTGCCTAAGAGAGTTCCGGCTGTGCTGAAGAACAGAGGTGGTCGTTAGAATTGTACAAACTGTTTTTGCAGTTTATCCTGCATTTCCAAATATTGCACGTCTCAACAAATTACTACACCTATATCTCTTTTCCTAGCAAAACATAAGAATGGGGTAGCTCAAGACTTTTGCTCAGCACTGTAAATGTAGATGTGGCACGAGAATGAAAATCAAAGTGTTAAAACAGTCCAGTCAAAGTCTAGACCTCAACCTGACTGAAATGCTGTAGCAGGACCGTAAGAGAGCTGTGCATAAACAAATGCCTCTACATCTGAATGATCTAAGAAACCTCGTAAAACATTTCCACTGATGGGAGGAGCTGATGAAGTCCAACACAAAATGATTACTTCAAGTTCTGTTGAATCCTGGGTTCTTCTTAGTTTTTGACAGAACTGCACAGAGGCCCCGTGAAAGCGTTCTTTTTTACATGACGTTGTTTCTCTCTGGCAAGGCAAAGGTTAAGTGAACCAATGGTAAATATATGAACTATGAGGTGAGCGAAGAACCGTTATAGACATATGATGGTGTGGTAAATATAAGGGTCGCGTGTTCAGGCGGATGTCCGCCAGCAATCACCTACAAAGGAACTGACTTTTTATGGGGACGGTGGCTTTATGCACTGCTAAGGTTTGTCTACGCTAACCGGGGTGATAAAGTAGCAGTATGACCAGTCTGTGTTATGTTGCAATATCCGACTAAGGTTTGCCATAGTTAGAGCAGCAATTATCAGTTAAAGCAGAAGTTAAGGGGGATGTTTTCTTACTCATGGTTTCTCCTTTTCAGCTCTGAAAGAAAGCATGTGTTATTCGAGCAGCAGTATGTGTAAGAGAGGAAGCTGAGGGCAACAATGGCTGTCTCTGCTCTGTACGTGCCATATCCCCTCTACCTGACGCAAAGAAGATGCGAAACCCACACAAAGTGAAAAAAAAAACAAGAGAGCCAGAGCAGGCGTGAAAACCTCAGGCCCATGTGTTTGAGAAACGCAGTGTGTAGAGTGTAACTTCCTGACCACTTCTGTAAAGGGCTGTGCTCAGAGCGTGCCTGGGCTCCGAGCACGCTCTCTGTGAGGCAGCGCGATGGGCCCGGGTAAAGACGTGAATGCTTGGTATCCAATACCAAGTAAATACAGGACCAGTATTGCCGATACCAATACTGATACTTTGAAGTTATAAAGCTTATTCAACACAACAAAACACACCTTTTTGGAGACCTGGAATAAAAATATGTATCTAAAGGACTTTGGCTATGATGTGCTGTAGGCTAGAAATACAACAGACATGAACTTCAGCATAAAAATGTTTAGACAGCTTTCATGCTGCATGTTTGATGTATATTTTTTCATTTCTAAATTTAAAACAAAACTTAATTTAACACCTTTCGCTGACTACAATCCCAAACTTGGCGGACAAAAACAAAGCATCGGTCCTGTTGCGCTTGGTCGATCCAGTAGCAATACTTGCATTGCTATCGATACTATCGATAGTTGGATCGGTACGCCCTCGTCTAGCGTGCTGACACTTTCTGGGTGTCGTTCTCTTTGACTGCTGGTGTCATAGAGAGCCACACGTGAGCGAATCCTCACGGTCAGCGCTGTGGTTTTGAGAGCGCAGACTCCGATTGTAGAGTATGGCAATAAGTGGGGAGACTGACACGAAAATATTTAATAGGACTGTTTATTTGGACAGGATGTTGGCAGCGAGTGTGACCCTGAATTCTATCATTACCGCCTTATTTCTCCGGAAACACTTTTCAGCATGGAAGAGAATCCCAGAGGTCAGCGTGTGTGCAGGTTTGTGCGAGTCCATGTGTGGATGTCCGCGCTGCACTAGGTAATTGCATATAATCATCCAAAATGTTTATACTGTACAAATAGCATAACTGTGTTGAGAGAGTGGCTGTGTGGGGATGGCGTAGCTGAGGCTGTGAATGAGCCCAGTCGCTCACTGATTACCCAGGGTCACGGCCAGGCTTTGATTGTTATGCAGCGAGACAGAAGGCCCGCTATCAGTCTTTATGAGCACCATATTCATACTGCACTGTGTCACAAAGTATCATACAGACTGGAAAAACACTATAATATAGTTATGACCTTATAGCTGAGGATATAGGAGGGATTTGCCCTGCAGCAGGAGTGTGAAACATAAGGCCTACGAGCTGGCCCGTCTGAGACTCCACTGGATGGCTTTGGAATAAGTGAAGGAGGGCAAAAATTCTGGAATTTTAAACTGTATTTTCATGGGTTTTACAGCATTTCCTAGTGAAAAAGACCTCCCCTATACACATTTATACTGCAGATAAACCATTAAATGACAGAACTTTCAGCATTTTACAGTGGGTTCAAAGTGGGCTGCATGTGGCCCACAATGTAAAATGAATTTGACATCCCTGCCCTACAAATAGCTCGTGTGTCCTGATCAGTTTTGAGTACTAATCATTGTTCTCCATTAGTAAGGTAATATTTCATGGTGCAAAGTAGGCTGTTTGCTGCGTTTGTGTCGCTGCACGGCTCGTTTGGTATGTTCTTGGTATCGTTTGGTACTTTCACGGTTGGGATGAGATACATCCTGGACAGATCACCAATCTTTCACAGGGCTAACACGCACAGACAACCGGTCACACTCACATTCACACCTATGGCTAATTTAAAATCACCAGTAAGCCTAACCCATGCATGCCTTTGGACTGTGGGAGCAAGGTGGAGTACCTGGAGAGGACCCCACGCAGACATGGGGGGAACATCCACATAGAAAAAAGCTTAAGCCAGCTGATGGATTTGAACCCAGTACCTTGTTCCTGTGAGCAGCAATGCTAACTGTCACAACATTGTGCCACCATTGCCTCCAAAAGTATCCTTAAAATTCTCCAAAACATATTTTTCAGACTAGAATTATTAGACCTCTGAAGGATAAATAAGTGGTAATATTGTCTGAGCTTGGTTTGACCATCCATCTCACCCAAGTTTAAATATCAAAGGCGTTTGATCAATTAGATTTTTGCTAATGGGAAAAAGTATCAGTGCATCACCATCTACTCATTGCACTAGCTTGAAAATATATTTATAGTCCATGAACCTGTCAGATTCTGATGATCCACAGATCTGTTCCATTCATAGCAAGACATTGTTAGTGAAAGTTTTGATGGATATGCCAGAAAATTAGTTTCAGACAACATTAAGGCATAAATTTGGGCACTTTGGTGATCTTTTGTGCCATTGTTAGCTTTTTATTTACCCTGCCATCAACATTTAGCACTGGGGCCGTGTCCTCAGGCACCTATTAGTATATATAATGTTTTGCATGTTAATCTCATGCATCATTTAATATCCTTCAGGCAGGATGAATACATGAATGCTGGCTGAAATAATGCAAGCAAGGCACAGAGTTCAGTGCACCTTTGAGGTGTGACCTGCATCTGGCAGAAATTTAAAGGGGGCTAAGGGTCGCTCACTCCGGATGTGGTTCTGGTAAGGCAAAGTGTGTTGCTCTGTGTGTGTATGTGTGTGTGTGTGTACGTGTGTGTGTGGTATAAGAGGAGGAGGGGTGTTGGTTAGTACTTCTCGGTCTAGATGCAGTGCTCTTACTCACTCCATATTTCATATCTGTGGCTTTCAAACAAAAGCCGTATGTTGATACAATCTGCTGGCCAGCCAAAGGAAATGAACGTTTGTGTGTTCGCTAATGATGTTTCTGTTTCTCCTTCTAATTCAACGCAGTTTTTTTCCCCCCACCGAGCTCATTAGATCGCCCCGTTTCATTTCTCAACATAACCGCACATTTCTTCTTCTGTTGGCAGAAAGTTTCATCATGCTCTCGTGATGATGAAAGACGACCTTTGTTGAGGCCAGCGATATCCCGCGACGGCCGCTGCATTAGTTGTTGTGATCAGATAATCCTGCCTCATCAGGTACATTTCTCGTGGGAAAATCAAATTTTGGTAACACCCTAATCAGCCAATGTAATCGCGATCTGCGTCCCAGAACTAACTGGTAATATTTGCCACTTTTAAAACAAACAGTTCTGGGGACTCCCTGAGGGTAACTACCTACCTGGGTGCTCCCCCGAGAAGCGGCAGTGTGACCTGCACAATAAAGACTGGACTGTTGCTGGTCTTTTACTGCATGTTTCGAGCTATGATCATGTAGTGCACACATACACACACACACACATTGGATAAATCCTCCTATTTAGATGTGTTTTTAAAAATCACTTTAATTCATTTGGGTTTACAGATGTTACAGATGTTTTCACTGGACCTAATTTGAGGCCTCCTAGTTTATAATCCGTGCTGTCTCCTTTGTTTGTAACCAGTAGCATCCAGCTACTTTGGTTCAAAGAGAACACACACTTATTGAGAAGACACAAGTACTACACAAACATTAAATATAAGAAATACCCGACTACCATAGCACTCACCACGGGGTTCAGATTCACTGATCGAGACCAAATTACTGATCATCAGGTTCTGATTTGCAGCGATGATGTAAAAATGAGTCTACAGTCCTGTTTTCTAGAAATGCTTCCCCTCACACGCCAACTGGTTGTGACAAATGGCCGCCCCTCCCAGAGCTGGTACTGTTGCGGGTCTCACAGTGGTTCTATCCCTCCCTCACAGTGTCATTGTGTCACGGATGTGTCGACCTGTTTCCACCGTGCTGCATCCGTACATCCTCCGCCTTTACATTACAGGAGGATGCTGGATCTGCGGCAGCCAGCTGAGCCGGTCCTCCCATCAATGCCTCCTTTTTAAGGGTCAGAGAAGCAGAGCTACAGCACAGACCACCTTTATCTAGCACTTTCAGGACACTCATTCATACACTAGAGAGGTGGGCACTCTCTGCAGCAACACACATGCACACAAACTGTGCAAATCCCACGTATGTGTGTGCTTGCTTACTCAAACACCATTGGGGAGCGAGAAAACACACCTCCTGCGTTCATTTACACACTCTGTATATACATCTGTGTGCATGTGTGTGTGTTTTTCACCTGGGACTAGACACACACACACACCTCTATTTACTGTAAATAAAGATAGATTTCATTTTATAAACAAACTTGTGTTTATTTGAATGATCAATCTGAAACTTGTGTGCAGCCATTTAGGAGGATTTTTACTTAATTTTTTGTTTTAGGTCAGCGCCATGCGGCCGTACCTCCACGGTGTCAGCGAACATCATCAGCTGTTTCCTGTGAAGTTTACCCAGTAACATTTCTCAATGGTGCGTTTCACTCCAATAATACAGAAATCTGGTATTTAAAGATGAGTCATATCCACCCCAGTGCATATTCTCTGTTTGGGTTTGTTTGCATTGGACGTACACAGTGACCAGCACACATACACTCACGCATAGGGATGGGTACCGGTGTCCGGTGCCATGATGGCACCGGTTCTGACATAAACGGTAGTAACCAGACCGAAAAGCAGCGCACATTTCGGTGCTTTATTTCGGTGCTTTTTTTTCCTGAGCTGTGATACACTTCTAGCCAATCATTTTACGTTTCCGAGGATAGTAGGCGGGGCCTGGTACGTACGTTCTGTTAGAGCAGAGCTACAGATTAAAAATGTCCAAGGCGAAGCGGTCAAAAGTCTGGCTGTACTTCACAGCAAAAGATGCAAACTCAGCAGCCTGCAACAAGTGCTTTAAGCTGATACTGTGATACTGTCAAAGGAGGTAACACCAAGAATCCGATTAAACACCTGGCGACGCATAGCGGGTTTTTTTTAAAAGCCGAGAAATGCGCCGTATTTGATAGCTTGCTGCGAGACCTCACACCGTGCACGTCGGGTGGGTTGCCAGTTATCGGACCCGGAGCAACATCCCCCAAAAACCCGAAGAATAGAGTCCTGGCCCCTAGCCCTGCCAGTGTAGCAGAAATGATGAGGATGATGATGCAGCAGCAGCCGTTCTTCTCTGCGTGAGTAGCTTAATGTTGTTCGTGTGTAATTTACGTTGAGTAGACTAACCACGTTATTACATTAATGCACGTAAGGTGAACTAGCAAACATCATCATAGCTACATGCGGCTGTCTTCTTGTTTGATGGCAGATACTCCCTTCACCCTGGCCAAAAAGGCTAAAATGACCAAAGAAAAAGTGGAAAACAGTTAAACATGAGAGGTTTAGGACAAAGTTTGTGTTTTTTCTATTGATTAAGCACTGCTTCCAGCCAAGAGTGATACCATATATGCCACATAGCTGCAGAAAAGGCTAACATTGTTATATTTTTACAAAAAACCAGCTGAACATGAGAGGTTTTTGGACAAAGTTTGTGTTCTCCATTCTTTAAGCACCGGTTCGAGCACCGTTTAAGCACCGGCACCGTTTCAAAAGTACCGATTTGGCACCGGTATCGGATAAAACCTAAACGATACCCATCCCTACTCACGCACATACCTCTGTTGTTACTGCGAGCTTGTGGAACTACCCTCAATAATCTCTTATTTAAAAAGCTGAGTCACCTTATAAACACACACTCAGCGACCTCAAATCACCCCAAGTCCAAACAGGAAAGTGGATGTTACTAATCAGAGAAAAATGTGTCCTGAAACAAAGGAAAGTGGATGTTTTTTACACTCATTGTGATTCATTCATTCTTTTTTTTAGTCATGTGTGATAAAAATCCATCATAAAGTTAGAAAAAGCAAAGACTCTGAGCACGCTTCACACATGCACAAAAACATCTATTTGTAGAAACTGAATTACAGCCTAAACCACAAACCAGTGCCACCTGATTAGTTCAGACGCGCTGTGCAGGTGACACACTTTGCACTGATGGCATTAATGTGTGCGAGGATGGCGAGTCATTAGGCTGTTCGGTGTTTCGACTGCCTGACCTGAATCTCGGTCTGCCTCTCCTGCGTCTGTGTCACTATACATCAGTTATTTACCCAGCGTCGGGCCTTACGCAACGTTCGTTTCCAAGAGAGGCTGTGTTGGAAAACTTTAACAGCATTTACTGAAAGAGGCCTGCACAAAGTCACGAGTGTCTCATCAGAGAAACAAGATGACTGCGGATCACTGTTTTCCTCTCACAGCTGTCTGATAATGATTTCAATCTTCCGCTCACACCCTGCACACCATTATCATAAATAATAGAAAGCAATGATTTGCAAATCTAAGGAACCAATATTTTATTCACAGTAAAACGTAGAAAACATGAAATGTTTAATCTGTGAAAATGCAACGGTTTAAGAAAATATGAACTCAATTTTAATTTAATGGTGGCAACACGTCTGAAAAAACTTGGGACAGTGCAACGTTCACATCTGGGATCGGAGGAGATTGGTTGCCAGATTTTTTTGTTTAGGCTGTCCCGCCCTGAGCCTGGTTCAGGTTTCTTCCTGTTAAAAGGGAGTTTTTCCTTCCCACCATCGCCAAAGGATTTTCTCATAAGGGGCCATCTGACTGTTGTGGTTTTCTCTGTTTTCTGTGTATCTCTTTAAATCTTACAACATAACTGTTCTTGTGATTCTTGTGAATAAAATTGAATTAAATTAATGTGAAGTCACGCTGTTGTAAAAGATGCGGTATGCAGTTTAAATATCTGACAGGTTCTTTGTGTTGTGAATAAAATATTCAGTTTTTTTTAACCCTTTAAACTCAAGTTTATGAGTTTTTTTATTTCAATTTTTGGAGTCTTCTACATCATCACTGTGATTTTTTTTTGACCCTCATAAAACCCAAAGAAATTGCAAAATAAAATGAACATTTTCCTAAAACCTGCAGGGACACCGGCCCTCGAGGACTGGGATTGGGGACCTCTGCTTTAAAGGTTTAAAGATAACAAGAAGATTTTGTTGTTAGGAATGTTTCAAATGATGCATTTTTACATAGAAAGGTGGAAAGAAGTGACATCTCTTTGGTGTAGAACATACACTGGCATGAAAATACCATTGCGTTGTGTTGACGATGCTATACTCAGCAGTCACATGTTTATGAAATAGTATGACCTCTTTATCTTTTTAAACTTGCTTTTGGGTAATTTTTCTTTTCTTTTACTTATTTTTTAATCATTTTTGTTGTATAAATGTCTTATCTAGTACTATTAAAATAAAAAGTTCTTATTAAAAATGTGATTTTTTTACTTACTTACTTACCCCCGTGTTAAACTGTGCAGCTACATAGCACTATCACTAACATCAAGGTGGCTGTTAGTGATAGTCAAATCAAATCAAATCAAATTTAAAATCATGTAACTTTGAGATAAAAGGAAACAAAATGCTGTTCTCAAGAATCGAAGCGCGGCCGTGTTTAAACTACATGTGTTTCCTAACAACGCTTACAGCCTACAAAAAACTATTTGACCCCACTTGGCTTGTTTTCCTCTTCATAACAGTTGTATGGTTGTTGAATTTCTTATAAATGTCCCATTTGAACATTAAAATGACAGGCGTGGCTTCTTTCATTGGCATGTTGTTGTTTTTTAGCTTTAATAAAACAATATCAGAAATAATATGAGTTTCAAGATGTTCACTGTAGGTGAGAGAAACTCTGTCAGTTTGTTACTTTGCACTAATAATGATCAGATATGTGAGTCTGTGCATTACATTTGTCTATTCAAGCTTGCTAGCTTTAGCTGAAAATTTGAGCCCTCCCAATATATTACTTCTGTCTTCAAAATGCCAAACACTAACAAGCTTGAGGCTCGATGCATTCATACGTTATTATCATAAAATATTTATTATAGCAACTTTACATGTAAATTCTTAAAGCTTGTCAGACCTGCAGAGGCAGCGGTATCATGCCAAGAACGTCAGGCAAATGGTCATTTCCAGATGGAAACATTCACAGCCATAGCTGACTAGAATAATATAGATAGGAAAACATTATACCCTCTTTGCCCCATAGCTATACAGAAATCCCCAAGGACCCCTGCTCTCTAGAGGAAATGAGGTCTGAGATCTCTCCGCCAGTAAAGCAGCAAATCTGCCACTGTGTAAACACGTTTTTGCAGCTTCCCAGCACCATCAACCAAGCCAGAACTTCCAATTTAAGTCTTTTCATCTGCAGCTGTTTATTAGAAAAGTGTTGGATAAACAGTTTTTTTTCACTCCCAGAGAAATCTGTGAAGTCATTCATTACCGGTTAGAGTGTTTCAGCAGCTCTCTGGACTCAGTATTAATCCCTTGTCAAACATCTTGGCATGTGAATCCATATTCGCAGAAGTCGTTTCCAGTACTGAGGTTTAAATTTACTGATGTTTTTATAGATTTTTTTTTAAAAATTTTCTTGTAAAGCTCTTTACAGAAGAGATGATGTGCTCATAGGAATTTAAGCCAAGTGTGAAGACTTTCTGCTGAATAAATAATGCAGAGTGACTCGTGACTCGTGTTACTAGACAGCTTTTCATTCCGTGATACTGACGTGTTAATTACAATACACGGTCATTCACTGCACATTCATTCGCCACTGATTTGGCGTAGCAGTGAACACAGATATGAAACTATCACTGTGGCCACACCAAAGAAAGATGTTCGGAGTTTCTTCCAAGAGCTCTCAGAAGCTGGATCCTTTGCTGTCGGTGTGACTGTCTTTCCCATTTCCACCTCACACACTCAAACCCACAACAGACTCGACTACTCTCACTGAAACGAGGAGTCAAGACAAAGTCATGAAACTACATACAAAATAGCACCAGCAATAAAAAAAATTAAGTCTTTTGAAATTGTAAGAAAATGTACATACAGTTCAGTTATTTTTGCAAAATAAATAGTGATAAGATTTTGACATTTCAAGTTTTTATTGCCAAAACTGTAACATCTACTCTTACTGGTAGTATTGTATAAAAAAATCAAATTACTAAAGAGTTGAATTGACTTCAGTTTATTCCACAACGGTCCCAGATTTTCATGTGGCCCTTGGGAAAGTTAATTCCCTACCCCTCCTCTGGACACTGGCACACAGAGAGCATCAGTATAAATCATTTGGATTGAAATTTCAAACGGAAAGTTACTGAGGAGCCATGCACAGGTTTTGAACACAATTTAGGCTGTTGTCTTAAGTGCTTTTTAAAGAAAGAGAAATATTTTCATAGTCCTTTCAAACTTTTACAGGTCACTATAAAACTTTAAGCTTGCATTCCTTTCCCATTAAAAGTTGTTTTCCCATGTGTTATGTATATGAGAGGGTACTTTGGAATAAGATCACCAGTCTTTCACAGATCTAAACTTCTCCTTAAGAAACCAACACCAGTAACATTTTGATAATGACAATTTAGTTACAGTGGGGCAAAAAAGTATTTAGTCAGCCACCGATTGTGCAAGTTCCCCCACTTAAAATGATGACAGAGGTCAGTAATTTGCACCAGAGGTACACTTCAACTGTGAGAGACAGAATGTGAAAAAAAAATCCATGAATCCACATGGTAGGATTTGTAAAGAATTTATTTGTAAATCAGGGTGGAAAATAAGTATTTGGTCAATAACAAAAATACAACTCAATACTTTGTAACATAACGTTTGTTGGCAATAACAGAGGTCAAACGTTTACTATAGGTCTTTACCAGGTTTGCACACACAGTAGCTGGTATTTTGGCCCATTCCTCCATGCAGATCTTCTCGAGAGCAGTGATGTTTTGGGGCTGTCGCCGAGCAACACGGACTTTCAACTCCCGCCACAGATTTTCTATGGGGTTGAGGTCTGGAGACTGGCTAGGCCACTCCAGGACTTTCAAATGCTTCTTACGGAGCCACTCCTTTGTTGCCCGGGCGGTGTGTTTTGGATCATTGTCATGTTGGAAGACCCAGCCTCGTTTCATCTTCAAAGTTCTCACTGATGGAAGGAGGTTTTGGCTCAAAATCTCACGATACATGGCCCCATTCATTCTGTCCTTAACACGGATCAGTCGTCCTGTCCCCTTGGCAGAAAAACAGCCCCATAGCATGATGTTTCCACCCCCATGCTTCACAGTAGGTATGGTGTTCTTGGGATGCAACTCAGTATTCTTCTTCCTCCAAACACGACGAGTTGAGTTTATACCAAAAAGTTCTACTTTGGTTTCATCTGACCACATGACATTCTCCCAATCCTCTGCTGTATCATCCATGTGCTCTCTGGCAAACTTCAGACGGGCCTGGACATGCACTGGCTTCAGCAGCGGAACACGTCTGGCACTGCGGGATTTGATTCCCTGCCGTTGTAGTGTGTTACTGATGGTGACCTTTGTTACTTTGGTCCCAGCTCTCTGCAGGTCTTTCACCAGGTCCCCCCGTGTGGTTCTGGGATCTTTGCTCACCGTTCTCATGATCATTTTGACCCCACGGGATGAGATCTTGCGTGGAGCCCCAGATCGAGGGAGATTATCAGTGGTCTTGTATGTCTTCCATTTTCTGATGATTGCTCCCACAGTTGATTTTTTCACACCAAGCTGCTTGCCTATTGTAGATTCACTCTTCCCAGTCTGGTGCAGGTCTACAATACTTTTCCTGGTGTCCTTCGAAAGCTCTTTGGTCTTGGCCATGGCGGAGTTTGGAGTCTGACTGTTTGAGGCTGTGGACAGGTGTCTTTTATACAGATGATGAGTTCAAACAGGTGCCATTCATACAGGTAACGAGTGGGGGACAGAAAAGCTTCTTACAGAAGACGTTACAGGTCTGTGAGAGCCAGAGATTTTCCTTGTTTGAGGTGACCAAATACTTATTTTCCACCCTGATTTACGAATAAATTCTTTACAAATCCTACCATGTGGATTCATGGATTTTTTTTTCACATTCTGTCTCTCACAGTTGAAGTGTACCTCTGGTGCAAATTACTGACCTCTGTCATCATTTTAAGTGGGGGAACTTGCACAGTCGGTGGCTGACTAAATACTTTTTTGCCCCACTGTAGTTAAAAAGACACAATAGGAAAAATGAAGCCTGTCAAAAAACAAAATAAATGCAGGAGTAGGAATCGCATCTAGGATATCGCTATGACAGTGTACCTAGACAAATTATATTCATTGCTAATAGAAAACACAGAGGCTCTCTATATTGCTCTGCACTTTTTAGGAATGTCCTAAATACCAAGTCATGTTATTGTTATCTCTGGAGAGCTTTAGTGCACTAAAGCTAATAAATTCTGTTCAAATGTGTTTTTTTTCTTCCTTCCTCCAACCAAGCAATCAAATCATGCAGGAAACATTCAGTTGCCTTGTGTTTTCCTGGAATTAATGTTACTAATGTGATCATGTGACCGCTGGAAGTAGAGTGATATAATCAGGTTTGGTGGGAAAATGGTCAAATCAAGTCTGGCATTGGATTGTAAGGAAGTTACCTCGGATCTGCTCTGACGCCAAAGCTTGGTGCCACATTTAGCCACGCTCTCCATCGCAAAACAAGCAGGTGCACATGGACAGTGTTGGGAAGGTTACTTTTAAAATGTATTCCGTTACAGAATACATGCCCCAAAATGTATTCTGTAACGTATTCCGTTACGTTACTCAATGAGAGTAACGTATTCTGAATACTTTGGATTACTTAATATATTATCATGCTGTTTACAACTACATGAATGTACTGTTGCTGTGATTTATTACTGTTACTGAAGGTCCGCAACTCCGAACTGTAGTAAAGGGACCTCTGGCTAATACGGCGGGGTCCCTGTCGGCTCGTAGCCGAAAAATAGCTTTACTTTGTTGTGTGGGTCAACTTTGCTAGCGAGAGACAGAGAGAGGCGTTGAAAGACTGCTCCAACGGAACTTATTGTTTCGGAGGAAAACACGAACACGGTGTACAGTCGAGTCTTAATAGCTTACTTACAACTGGGCTCGTCAGGCACTCTTCTTGGCTGAAGTGGTTATTATTATATTTACATGCTTCCAGCTCCCGTTTTTGCTCGATGACAGCTCGTACTTTTCCTTTTTCTCCCTCCCTCGCTCACAGACACATAACGGGTATGGCAGTCCATTCTCCCTGCAGCACGGACTACACTGCCTATGATGCTACATTCTGCCTATTAGCTTAGCACAACAACAACAAAAAGGCCTCTTTCACCCAGGAAACACGCAGAGAGAGAGGGTCACCCTGTAACCATGGCAACCGTAACGCTGCCGCCTGGAACAACAGAACGTAGCTGTCAAACAAAACCCAAACAGTCCTGACCCGCCACAATATGAAACAGGAAATCCATTCCAGGAAACAGTGTAATCCATTTATTTCAACAAAGTAACTGTATTCTAAATACCACCTTTTTAAACGGTAACTGTAACGGAATACAGTTACTCATATTTTGTATTTTAAATACGTAACGGCGGTACATGTATTCCGTTACTCCCCAACACTGCACATGGAAGAGGGCAAGAAACTGCACTTGACATTGTAGCAATGGGGTGACACGCTTACTAGGATCTGACGTCAAGGGCCGCTCCACCTCTGGTTGCTGCACTGACCTATATTCACCTTTAAAGATTATCCTGTGTGTGTGTGTGTGTGTGTGTGTGTGTGTGTGTGTGTTCCCATGCATGCATGTAACACGATAGGAGACACAGGTGTCCACGTTGGTGCTCTCAACCAGCTTTAATACAACCACAGGCCAAGCACAGTGCTTTGAACTGAAACTGCGCCACACACACACACACACACACACACACACACACACACACACACACACACACACACACACACACACACACACACACAGTGTTAGATCCCCAACAGTGTGGCAGCATGTTAAAGCGTTTAAATTCCTCACTCCTGCCCCTGGGTGTACACAGAGGACTCTATGGTCCATCCAATAAAACAGAGTGTGTCTGTACCTCTTGTGACCACTGAGGGCTGCTTTTCACATTACCAAATACTGTACATTCCTCCAGATGGTAAACACATCCCCACACAAACACACAAACACAAGCTGAAGTCTTGTAACAACATAAATCTGGTGAGTCACAAATGGATGAGACAGTGAGTGTGCAAATGAGTGAGTATCAGTATGCAAGTGTGTCAGCATCAAGCCTAAGAAGCCAGGTACGTAACAGCTGGAATTTGGACACAACATCTGTCTGTCGCGTCGAAACCTCTCATCCACATGTGTGTGTGTGTTTGAAGAGTTTGCATCACTGCGTGCACCCATCAGTGTGACCCTTTAACCTCCGACGGCTTTCCAATCCCCTCACCCCAGCCGACCCTCACAAGTGCACGACCCCTGCAGGTCTCTGTGGGGTTAAAGTCATATCTGCTCTGGGCTCCTGATACAGTTATCAGCTGGAGTGTGTTTGGTTTCTGCTGGGAATGGGAGCATGCTCTGGGCAGCTGCAGGGTTTCCAATCAGAAGGAAGTTGCTGCAAATAATTGCCCACAATGGATAACATACTCTGTTACAACAGGCCACGAGATCAAAGATTTTCCTGTCTCCAGCGAGGCATAATCAGAATACTCTGTGCCAACATTTTAATGTTATGAAGCCAAAGATATGTTTTTTTTCTTCGTAGTCAAAAGAAAATTAGAGTTGGCCTTTCAGAAGTACTGTACCCTGTTTATATGTATTTTCTTTTAGGGGAGATTAAGATAGTTATATTTGGTTGCAATAGTGGAGAGGAACAGGAAATGTGCAGGGATAACATGCAGATCTAGTCAGTCGAGAATCAAACCAGGGCCTCTGCTCTGAACGTTTTAGCCCATGTGGTCACAGAGCTTTAGATAATTGTGAATAGTAGTGTTCATAGTTGATCTGGAATTATAGACTGTATATAATGATGGATAAATGACTATTAAATCCAGTTTTACTTCTATAAAGTCAAATGACAACAACAGTCACCTGAAGGTGCTTTATATTCTAAGATGAAGGCGTTTGAATAATAACGAGAAAACCTCAAAAATCAAACGGCCTACTACGAGTACGTACTTGGCGACAGTGGGAACGAAAAACTCCCCTTTAATGCAAGAAACCTGGGGGTGGGGGGAGTCTTTTTTAGAGAACTGCAATTTTTTGGCATTATGGCACTGACATCATATTCCAGGTCAAGAACTTATTACTTCCATAAAGACGCCTAAAAATAAAGATAGGCCAAACTGAGCTCACAGTACTATGTAACAAAAGCAAGAAAATGCAGTTTTACACATCTCCAAATATGTGACTTAAAGGGTCACTTTTAAACACAAAGTCTGCTTACGAGGTGCTGGGAAAATTGTACTGATACAGGAAAAAACAGAGCTGTTGGTGGTTAAGTTGCATCGTGGGTAACGAAGGCATTTTGCTGAGGAAGAATAAAAAGGGTCTTCATCTTCAGTCTGAGAGTCCAGTAGGACTTAAAGACCAATGTGATGGAATATTACAATATCTGCTGAAATTTTTTAATTTTAAGGAGTAAGTAGTGATAGCCTGTTTCTATCTCAGTTATTAAATACAAGAACCTAGTCTGACGTTATTAGCCACACTGCAGGACTGGATCAAGTGACAAGTTTGGCTGTTTTCATTTTTGCCTTAAGCCTGCTGACCACACAGTCATCGTGTGTTTCAAATGAAGATGAACATCAAGTTCTTTTCCATACCATGACCTTAAAGTGTCATTTCATACAAACCACACAAAACCCACACATGTTCTTACCTACAGCTCGGGTTCCATTGAAAATAGCAAAGAATTCTGTCACTAATAGGTAAAGGGTGAATGTAACGGAAGTTTTACGTTTTTGTGTTGTTGTAGATGAGTTTAAAGTAATGTTAGCAGTAGATTACGTGTTTTAAATGAGAAATAGTAAAGGCATGGTAAAAATAAATACATTTTAAAAATTCTTAGGTTTCCATATGCAAACCTAATAAAAATATCTGCTTTTAATTAGGTAAATACAACCTCAGATGAACAACAACTCATCACATCTTGCACTCTCAGTATTTATCAAAATGCAGAAGCAGTGTGTGGAAAAGTAGATCTCATGTTTCAGTAGCAGCAATAACTTGAAGTAATTGTTTTCTGTTTGACTTAATCAGTCTCTTATTTGATTGTAGAGGACTTTTTGGCCGACGTTTCTTTAGTTCATTGAGGTCTGCAGGCATTTGTTTATACACAGCTCTCTTAACATAATGTTAGCATTTCAGGCTGAGGTCTGGACTTTGACTGGGCCATTGCAACACCTTGATTCTTTTCTTTTTCAGCCATTCTGTTGTAGAGATGGCACGATACCACTTTTTTATGTCTGATACCGATACCGATATCATAAATTTGGATATCTGCCGATACCGATATGAATCCGATATAGTGTTTTTTAATCAACAAAACTGTTTTTTAAAATATCTTGCTGCATTTTGCAAGTCTGCAAGTTCATACTCAAATTTAAAACAACAACTACACTAAAGCTATTCTGTTATACCTGTATACAAAAAAAATATTTCATAGTTCAGCAATACTGATCAATCTAATAAACTTAGACCTACACCATCCTCCCTATTCTGGTATTTTAAAGAGTACTTAGCGTAAATATTAAGCAACCTAACTAATAGGGTTCCAACTCCCAGCAACAACAAAAATAAATAAATAAAAAATAGGGAACCACCCCTCACGCGCCACCTCATGATGCTTAATCAACGTAATCAACCTTCATTTGATGAAGTGTGAAAAAAATGCACAGAAATCAATTATTTTTCAAGAAATATTAAATAGATTCAACATCTTTCTTCAACAAAATTGCAGACTGCACACATGGTACCTTCCCAAAGGAAAATGTACTATAGCTTACTAGGGTATATATATTAGACTTAATAGTCACTATATACAGTAATTGACTTCTATTCATTTTACATCAAATTAAAACTTTGGGTGTCAGATAATTATTTATTAAAAGCTTATTAAAAGCTCATTTTAAATGAGAATAAGAAAGAAAAGTATGTCTTTGTGCCCCCTTTTCCCAGTTAATGCCCTATCGGCCCCCCTGGCTAAACCGCCCCTGCACAGTTACCAGCCGTCAGCTACGTAGAAAAAGATCCTGGTGTAGAAAGTAATATTAAATAAATTGTAACAACAGCTTATCAAGCTTAAACGTACTGCTGTTGTTCAGCCGCTGGTTTGCTCTTTCTGGCGCAAAGTGGACCAAAAACAAACAAGAGAGACTCACAACAGAAAAGCCGATCAGCTGATCATTAGCAGTTTCACGATTGAAGTAGCAGCCGGAGAGGGAGAGGCAGTCGCTCGTTAAGCTTAACGTGGGAATGCTTTACAAACATTCAGAGATGGACTTACACACTTGCTTTACTTCTCTCGGGGATAACTTTGTCGGAGATGAAATGCCAGGTTGCTAGCGAAGCTCCAAATGCTATCCAGACCACCGACAGGTCCCGCATGCCACAGCTGCTCTATCACGTGATGCATACTGCTCCGACGTTCTGAGGCGAGTTACGGCGTGTTGCAAGTTTTGTGAGGTGCTTTCGTGATATTTAATGGATCGAATTACATTTTTTATTTTTCTCCGATATCCGATCCAGTAATTTAGGTCAGTATCGGACCGATACCGATACGTAATATCGGATCGGTCCATCTCTATTCTGTTGTAGACTTGTTGCTGTGCCTGGGATCGTTGTCCTGTTTCATGACCCAGTTTCAGCAAAGATTATCTGTCAGACAGATGGCCTCAAATTTGAGGCCATCTTGTGGTTTCATTAACTTGACACTAGAATACTTTGGTTCATGTCTACTCAATGACTGTAAGATACTCTGGTACTTGCAACACAAACCCAAATTCTTACCCCTACAACACTGTGCTTGACAGTTGTCATGAGTGTTTGTGCTGATATGCCGTGTTAGGTTTTCACCAAAGTTGAACCGGTTAAATCTGGCTAAAGGACATTGTTCGTGTGGATTGATTAGATTTCTTCCCAGATCTATGGGCAGTACCAATGACTTTTTAAGACCCGCTTAATTCCTATGGAAGCAAAATGTTGTGCTTGGTGTTTTTCTTTTTTTATGACTGTATGTAAAGACTGCAGAAGGAGTAATTAGAAAAGAACTATAAAGTCTTCGCAACTGGCAGATATAGATGTGTTTAAGATAAAGTTACTGCAGAATGAGTAAATTCATTGTAAGAATTCACACTTGTGAGTGTACTGAGGCTTCTCCCTTTTGCTGAGGTGTCATGGGAAATAAACCCGCCTTAATGCGTCGCTCAGTTGAACTCTCTTGGGGCCTGGCCACATCACCACGCATTCTGCTGTTCTAGGAAAACAACACCACTTCCATTTAGTCTTTATCGGTACATCACTAGTCAGGGGAACACATGGGTTTCCTCACAGTGCAGGGTTCTCCCTCTATCATATTTCCCTGTCTGTTCTCTTTTTCCCATTCTATCCCTACACTCAGAACAAAAGACTGTCCTACAAGAAAATGGCTCTTCAGTCCTTTGGAAAGACTGATTCTTTTCTGATCCTGAAAGGTTAACAGGTTACAATATTTTTATTTTAGTCAACCAAAAAAAAGAATAACCACAGAAGGGCTCGTCCTTTCTTAAAGAGATGCTTTTGACATACAGGAAGACTGTTTTTACCACTGGTTAAACTGAAGCCAGACATCCATATAGTTTTGGAGCCGTATGGGTTGAGGGTGGATGGCCATAGTACTACCTATTATTTTTGAACACTATTTGAGCATGGATGATTTTCAGTGCGCGTGACTTTCAAACGACTGTTTTTGTTGGTTTTGGTTGAGTGTGTGAGACGGGGAGAACGTGTTTGCTTTGTGTGGTTTTCCTCCGGCTGTGGAGGGCTTGCCTCAGCCTCCTTTGCTGTAATACCAGAAGGAAAGGAAGAAATGTAGAAAGAGGACGAGAGGGATAGAGATAGGGCAATTCATATTCATTTTAAAGAGAAATTAAACTGCTCAAAGGGAGAATCATGCAGGTTAAACTGTCTTTTGTCTTAAGTAGCTAGTTTTCCTGTCATATTTACCATGTAGAGGATATTAGCCTGATATCAAATATTTTAATCAGTTTCCATGAAACAGCTGATTTGATTTTCCCTAACTAATCACTAGGGACCAACTTCATAAACATCATCTTAACACTGATGTGTAGCCATTCTGGGTTTAAAGGAAGCAGTGGAGAAAAGGGAAAAACAGTCGTATGTCTGTATGGGTTATAAAGTAGATATGCCTAAAACAATGAAGGCAACAGCATACTGCTTAGTATAAGAACTTATTATAAGGCTCTATTATGAAAGAAACCACATATGTGTCAAACTATGAGGTGACTTTAGATTTAAGTATGAAATGCTGACATCAGAGATTTTAGCCTAGCACGCTAGCTAGCTAGCTAGAATCATGCAGCTAGCTAGCTAGCGTGTTATTATGTTGTTTGTATTTTACACTGTAGACCAATGTTACCTAAAATGGACACACATGTCCGTCGTATAAACCTGGTCACTTATGAATACAACAATTGCGCCACTTTTAGATATTTCTTTTAAAATTAGTTACAAGTTAGCTTGCTAACTTCCATCTAAAGATGATACACCATTTTCCCACTGAACAGTACTAATAAAAAGTAAGAATGACAGAGAACAACCACTGTTTTTTTAGGAAGTTAATTTATATTCAATAAAGTAAGATACTTAGCGTTTCAACATCTTAAAAAGACAACAGTGAACATAGTAAGAGCTAGCTGACACATCAAACAGGGTTGATGTGTCATCACTTAACAAGTGGATATTATTAAAACGCACATAAATAACTCCCTTTTTGCATTGTTTAGGCTTTAAATGTCTGTCTGTAGGCGTCAAGCATTAACTAAAAGACCTAAGCTATTTGTGTGAGAGGGTGAGCTATGTAAGGTTAAAGCAGCTAGGGTGAAGACGTGGCACTGTCACTCCCAACAGGTGGCAAAGAGGCACGGTGTGTTGGTGCACGTATGTTAGAGGTCTGGGAGGTCAGTGTGTGGTTACCTGGATTCCTTCATGCTAGTATTTAACTATGCTGGGCCATTGCAGAGCTTATGTTTTTAACCATGACAGCTGCTAATCTCTTGTCCCGATGACCCTGACTGAGTGGAAATGTAGGTGTTTGTGCACATGCCTGTGGTGTGATTTGGTGTCCTTCGTATGCGCACTACACATGTATGAACTTGAACTATGTCTGTGCAAGCTGACACAGCAAAGTAAGCTTAATAAGCTTTGAGATATATTTGCTTTTCCCCTAGGACAGCTAAAGATATAAGATACAGGCTCTAATGGAGCTAATGCCCACAGGGTAAACACACTCAGCAGATGCATACATCTATTTAGCCTATCACATTTACTCTATACTACAGTACTGTGCAAAACTCTTGACCCCTCATTTTTTTAAATATACATTTCCAGAAAAATGGGAAATAGGTGTAGCAATTTATTGGAACATGTGCAAACCTACATGTCAATACAGTTCTAATGCTTAATTTATGGTATCATGATTATGTCCATATGCACATGTATTTGCCTATAGAGAGCCTACAGAGAACACAAACGTGGTCCCATGTAGTACTTGAAAATTCCAAATGCACGTGGTATAATTGGTTGATAAATAGGCCAGAACAGAGAAGGTAGAATCTGTGGGGTTTACAAGGAATAGGAGACTCGCAACAAAAACAACAATAATACAGTATGAAAAGTACAGAAAGTTGTCATTATTTTTATACATGGTTATATAACTTTCTCTAGAGCTAATAGACAACAAGACAAGCAAGAGTAGCCTACAGATTGGTTGAACCACATATATTTGTCACTCTCTCCTGGTAGATGGGCAGCTATGGACAGCCACCTTGAAACTATAATTTCCCCTTAGTGTGGGTTTCCCATTTAGACTGCAGCAACTGTGTCACTTCTCCAAAAAACAGATTTTGCCTCTCTAGACGGCGGTTTGACCTGGTCTATAAAATGAATGGTACTGATCTGATTAACTGTCTTGTGTGTTGGTCTCTTTTCAGCTTTGATGTACTATCTATTCGATCAACATAGTTGACGGTAAGCAGCTAGCTGAGAGACACTAGACTAAGCCATTGTAGTAATACAGCTATTCATTCTTGTCTTATCTGAACTCCCTGGCAGACATCCAAATTAAAGCCCTCTGGCACAGCTACTTCGCTCTGCCACTACTGTATGTAGGTCACTTTACTAGACAGTCAAAAGTTTGATTCCAGCTCTTTACCCACAATACTGGGTTTCATGTCTTTCTATGCTTGTTCAGCACAGAACTTAATGACAGTCTAAGTGTATATGTATGTTCCTCTCCCACAGTCGCTCTGTTATGGGGCCTCTACATGACGTGCCTGAGTGGCATGAGTGGGGTGACTGAGTTCACCATGTGCATTTGTGTGTTTGTGTGTGTGTGCAAGGCAGAGACAAAAAGAGAGGGAAAGAGATAGACAGGACAACTGGGGTTGACTGACCACAGAGGAATTCTCCCTGCAGGCCTCAGGGGCCACAGCTGATCGCAGCACATGGTAATTAGTGTACCTCAGTGTGCACACACACGCACATACACGCATGCACACTTTTACACGGCAAAAACACATCTTTTTCCACACATAACTTTTACAGACTTTCCTGAAACCTCTCAGATGTTGCTTGTCCTTGGGGGAAAACATGGCGGCACGGGACTTTATCACACATATGATAGCGTTTCGTGGAAGTGGGGCAGGCGGTATTTGCGAAAAGCAATGTTTGCTTCAACATGGGAGTCAACAAAACCAGGACAGTCGAGGGTAGCTGTCAAACACCGTCATGTTTAGAAGAGCACAAGAGGGCCTCGAGGTTTTACATTTTCCAAGTGTGACTTTTCAGATGACTTTGTACTGGATTATGTCCATCTCAGCGCTTTTCAAGGTTAGATGTGACGCTACATTCAACAGAAAGCACATGTAGGGAAGAATTGCTGCTCGTTTCACATGTTCAGTCTCCCTCTCAGAACAGCTGCTCTACATATGGTTTGCTCTGTAAATATACAGTTTGTCTTGAAACTAGATTATATGTACCTAGCTGGGTAATGTGTGGTATTGAGGTGTTGACCATCATATGACCGGATCATCACTGCACTGTAATAAAAACACAGCCACATGACCCCTTCCCCACGCCTCCCCACACGCACACGCACACGCACACACACACACACACACACACACACACACACACACACACACACACACACACACACACACACACACACATACTGGTTCAATGGGAAATATCACACCACCCCTTTCTCTCTTGACTTTGCTGCCGCACCCGCCGTCGACATAGCAACCTTCAGTGAGTCTGACGTCACAGCCACCTTGACTGCACCCTCCTCTTCTCTCAGTGTGTGCTGATCGATCATGAGACCATGGAAACACAAAAGAGGGCAGAGAGGAGAGAGCTAGAGACAGAGACACACACATGAGGAAAGAAACGTGGAGAGAGGTAGAAAAAAAAGGGGAAAGTCCACCCTTTAGCTGAGTTAATTTAGATTTATTGAATCACTCTTTGACGTCTTTTTGTCAATTATTGTACAAACTCAAGGAAACTTTTGTGACTTTTGGGAAATGGCTTAAGATTTCTCAGAGGACTTTATGAAATTAAATCTGATTTTTGATGAAATGTAATAATAATAATTTCATACCTTTTTGGGGTCTTTTTTGTTTATGGTCCAAACAGCTCCAAACAGTAATGAAAACAACATTAGGTCCTTCTCGGGACTTCCTTGTGACCTAGATTGTATGCTTCGTGGTTAGTTGTGTACAATACATTGCCTAGGAGTCATCCTACACAGTCATATTAATGTTGATTTCAGTGCCACAGGCTGATGCAGGAACCTTTGAAAAATCCTATGAGAAACTACATTATAATGCGCCCCAATCCCTGTTATCCACTTATCCATGTGGTGTTGTTTAGCTTGTCACAGGAAACTCATGACTCAGGGTGGATGGAAGCTTTGTTTTTATTGGGTCAGAGATTTTTTAGGTATTCATCCCACAGGAATGAACGGTTTCTGGGAGATTTTTTTCTTGTTTTGTTCAATAGAAACATGTATTTCCAAAACGTGTCTTTGTTAATTAATTAAAAAACTAGTGTAAATTATCATCTATGACAAAAAAAAGTAAAAACAACCAATTTTTCAGAACAAAGCTCACTGTTAGAGAATAATTAGAAGAAAAGCAGAGCTAAAATTATTTTTAGTCAAAGATTAAAAACAGACCAATACAGTAATGATGGATATGCAATAACCTAATTACTGTTTAAATATAAAGTCTTAAACTGGCTTGATGGAGTCAAGCTACTAATGGACCTGCCAGCTGTGTTTTCTTACATTCTTGTCAGAAATGGAATTAAATGCTAAACCTGTTAAAAAAACAGCAGAGGCAAAGAAACCACTCAACATTTCTAAAAAGCTAACTTAATTATTATCAGCCGAGAGGGTAGAAGGGTAAGTATCAGCCATCTGTTGTTAATCAGACGCACTTTATTACCTGATCATCAGCAAGTGTGAGAACTTCTACGAAACCAGAAATGTAGGTATTTTGCTGGTCTGGAGCATTCAAATGACACCGTCTGTGCTATATCAATAAATAAAAAACTGTATTGTCTTCCCGAGAGGGAAATTCTCAAACTCATAAAAATGCTCAAAAATCTAAAGAGTTTAAAGGTCTTACGTCACTGCCACTGCTGCTCTGCTAGCTAGTCTTTTTAAAATCACAAAAATCCCCCAAAAGTTCCCTGGATCCACAGTTTATATTTGATGATACCCATACGGAAAAGAAATAGTAAAAACTTATATGATTTAACTCATGAAAGTGGCCACTTTCATGAGTAAATCATATAAGGCTTACATGATTTACTCATGAAAGTGGCCACTTTCTCATTACTTTCATATATTGTTTTAGTAAGTATCCAAAACATACAAGTTTCATTATATAATTTTTTTTTTTTTGTTAACAGTTAAACAGACACTTCAGTCGCTCAACAAAATGTTTTAGCTGAGCTACTTCAGCCATCGTTTATTAAAAGTTTCATTTGCTTTCTTGCTGATACTTTGAGACATGACATTGACATTAACAGCTAGCAATAGCAATCTGCCAACAGCTTTAAAGCTACCTAATTAACTTTCCTTTGATAAATGCAAATTCATATTTAAGCTTCAGATACACAATTTAATAGAAGCTATATACAGCTAACTATACCTATCTGTTTAGATGTATGTGTCAACTCTATGCTAATTAGCAAGCAGGTTTCTGTACTTGCTAGCTAAATGTCGCTCAACCCTCTCAAGTTCCAGTTTATTTTGCTTCAGGTAACTGTTGTAGTTCCTTTTATTCTTTTACCCTTCACCTTCTTTGCTTCATGTTTCTTTTGCTGAATACTTACTTCAACTTTTCCTCAGTGTTCTGTTTTCTAACTGTGACAAGCTGACAAATTCCTATCAAATGCTATCGTCCTCCTGATTTTGTGATGCAGTTAAGCCATCATTTTCAAGGGAGATCAAGTCAAAACCAAGATGTTTCTTTATTCTTTATACTATAGCCATGAAGTTGTATGAGTAGCATTACCCCAGATTGATAAGTTAAAACTTCCACTTTGAGAACGTTCTGTCCTTACAGAACAACACACACACACACACACATCCCAGGACAGATGGACGTTAAACTCATCCCACAGTTTAGCTTTTTTGGAAAATTCCTATTACAGTCATTACTCTAAGTGTCACCCTTAGGTCTGCATACTAAACTTTGGCCTTTTGCTCCCAAAAACTTAGTTTGCATGACCTCTCTTAAAGACAACTGATAGAGTCGCATGCTGTCAGCCGTGACTGCTGATCCAACACGTACTGTACTGCACATACTGACCTTTAGCGTGAGCCGAGGCGGCCCTCTGGATGCCCACAGGAAATGAAAGAAAAAAAGGAACTGTGCTGAACTGTGAAACAAATTACTGAAACTTGATACATGTGTGTCATATGATTACTTTAGTCAGGCTGAGTACACTTCAGTGCCTCTGAACTTCCTGTTAATGTATTTCAAAATGCCTTTGAAATACATGTATAATCTGTATAATCCACAGATGCACAGCTAAATACACAGGTGTGTTCATGTGTAGTCCTCCTTTAAAACCTGTTTCCTTAACTCTTCCTGTGTTGCTTATCCAGACTTCTATGTCCACTTTCAGACTGACCTATTTCAGCATCAACCTACAGAGCATTTATTTTATACCGTAAGCATGCTACATTTCCATACGGTAAATTTGCATGTGAAACTACAGGGACTGAAAGCATGGTTTAACCCTCAAAGCACTGACTCATATTAGCCCACTGGGAAACTGACTTTGTCATGCTTTTGCAGCTCTGCTGAGAATCTCACTTTCATCATTCTTACCAGAAGACTCTGGACAGATTTATTTGAAACAGTATTAAGATCAGAGTGAAACTGAAAAAAGGGCTCTTGTGATAAAGGCTGTTTGTCTCTTATCTGTCCCTCTACTGAACCTACCATCTGACTCAGTCTTCTCTCTCATTCATGCCTGCAATGAACAATGATTAGAGACGATCCCCGTGCCAGCAGATAACTTCTTCAAGTTTTTTTGGAAATTAAAAAAATCAGCTCACTGGACAGTGTTCCTGTTTTTGGAGATACAGACATGTATGCAAACCCTAGATACGGTTCTGTGGAAAAATCCCAGCAAATCAGCAGTTTAGGAAATAATCAGAGAAACAACGCCATATTCAAAGTCACTTTGATCACCGTTCTTCTCACTTCTGATGCTCCGTTTGAACTTCAGCACATTGTTTTGGCCATGTCTACATATTTAAATGCAATTTAAATGTAATTGTTTGTTCTTAGATGTATTTAGCTATTTTTGTTATGGGGGAGTTGATGAAGTGAGTAAATCATCAGGGCTGCCAGCTCTCACACTTTCACACGCTTTCACCTGTGATGAAGCCTCGAGCGAGAGCGCTGCACTGCGGTGCTTTTGGCACAACAGTGAGGCTGTCATTTATTATTCATAACTATTAATTATGCCAGACACAGAGACGGGATCAGGACGGGATATCACAGACTTCTCTCTGAATCGGCTCGTCTTCGAATCAGCAAATTAAAATGAAAATTGTGTGAAACTAACTTGAGTATATTTATTGAAGCTGTGGAAATTTTAAATTTTCACTGTGAAACTCTTCCGAGGCCACGTCGGCGGTGAAATTTAGCACTGTGTGTTCTTTTCTAGCACTTGTGATCTCTCATGACCTCTTTAGGTTAGTGAACTTTTCAGAGCTGAATTACACATTTAACTACAACAATTGTACACTATCTATATATATATATATATAGATATATATATATATAGTGGATATATATATATATATATATATATAGTATACATACTGTGAGATAGTGGGATATGCATACAGCCAACATTTCCAGTTTTTTGAAATCATATTAAACAAAATGATTACAGGCATGGGTGCTGGTTTGGCTCAGTGGGTGAGCAGGTGACCATACTCTTTTTGTCCAGAGAGCTTTCCTGTCTATCTTCAATGTCCTTATCCAGTAAAGCATCAGCATCAGCATCTATTAATCCACTAACTTCTTTTCAGCAGCTGCTTTGCTCATTAAAAACATGCTAATGATAATCGGTGTAAGAGCGTATTACAAAGTAGAAGATATTTGCATGTTTCTGAGCAGATGTTTTTGTGCAGGTTTCCTCATCCATGTTTCCTGTGTTTCCCCATGCTGTGCCTTCGTCTGCACCTACAGAGGCCTATTTGGGACAGGAAGCCCTCGGGGTTGTGAAATAAAAGTTGTATCTGTTCGCGGTCAGACCAGTCATAACCCATAATGTAGAACAAGGAACATCTCTGGCCTGCGGGGTAAAAGGTTATGAGATGACTACTCCTGCTAATGTTATTTAATATGGTGAACAGCTGTCTCTCTGGATGCCTACCTGCCTGCCTGTCTGTCTGCTTGTGTCTAATATTACATTTTTTTTTTAAATCCGCTCCTGCATACCTGATCTGCAACTTGTTTATGGAAACTCTATCTTCCCTGATGTGATTGCTTCCTTGTCTCAGGTCTCCCAGTCATGCCTGACTCACTTTATGAGTAATCTCCACGGACAAACACACTTTCATACTCCACGTAATGCTTTTTATGTGTGTATTGGGAAAGTTTTATTCACCCCAAATTGTTTTTGAATGTGCACAACGGCACATCCTGCAGATAGCGTTTTTGATTTTTTCTTGTGATTGTTTTTGTTTTAAGGGATTAATCCATTTCTGGCTTTGCTGCACGTCGGGCATGTGCCGTTAAAGTATACGCTATTCTTGATGTCAGTTTGGCCGACACAACAGACACCCTTTGGTTTCTGATGTTAAGCTCGGTGTAGTATGTAGGCCAGCTGATAAGGAGCAGGAGATAAGCTGTTATCAGACAAATATCATTTGGCGGTGCTGAGACTAATTTAGAAACATCAATCACTCAGTTCGGCTACGTTATATAAGAGTTATGAGCCACGTTACACTCACAGCCTGTGAGCTGGCAGCTTGTTGCTGAGCATCTACAGTGTCATCAGAGGTGACTACAGGTTCAGTTAGTTGACAAAGCAGCCTGGGTTGCAGTCCAGACTGTAGGGCTGAAGGGAGATTTAAAGATTTTTAACCTAACTTGGATTATTTAGTAATATAACTCTTAACTCAGCATTTAAGTCACATGCATAATAAAAGTTAGTGGGTCTTTGGAGTTTAGCAGACCTTGGGTACACAGACGTGTACACAGTACCTTTGGTTAAAGTCTAACCGACATCAATTGCAGCGTCAGCTTCCATCTGTCACATTACTGTAAAACTGTAAAGAAAAAAAAACAACAAAAAAAAGAGCACAGCCTCTAATGAGGAGGCATAACAGTCAGCGCTCCACCCTTGGGATTTAAACGGTCATAATTTAAATATGAATTCATGTCCCGATGATGTATTGGGTCTGCATTGTATCGTGTTGTGTCGCTGCGAGGCCTGCACGTCATGGGACCCACGAAGGTCCAACATCTGCAACTTCCCAGGCTGGAAAGAGAAAGAGAAAAGATGAAGTGATGAACATGTTATTAAGCAACACAATAGGTTCATCTGTGCTCAAACACTGAGCTTTTCCATTTATAATAAAGACATCAGATTCAAAATGAATCCATAGATAGTCAATGTGATTAGAAATAAAAGCATGGATATAGGGATTGACAAATTCCTGGTAAAAGGTCGAATGTTAAAACCTAAAGTGCCATGAGTGTGAGCAAACTCGCTGAGCTGTTCGGGGCGACCAAAAACAACCACCTCAGTTTAATTCTGATTTAGAAATAGAAAGTTTGCATTCAACAAAGTTTTTAGGTTGCTTAAGGAGTTAAGCAGTGGTTTAAATGACTTTTTGTTGTTTGCTTTGATGGAGAGATAGATTTGGATACCATCAGCAAAGGAGTAATAAGAAAAAAATGTAACCCAGGGACAACATATAAAAAGGATAGGGCCTAAGACTGAGCCTTGGGGGACACCACACGAGAGAGGGGCCACAGAGGAAGAAAAATCAGCAACGTGGACAGAAAACTCCTTTTAGACAAAAAAATACTTGAACCATGGCAGTACCCTTAATACCAACAAAGTGTTCCAGTTGAGGTAAAAGAATAGAGTAGCTGACTGTATCAAAAGCAGAGTATAATCTAAAAGCACCAATACAGCGGATTGCCTTGAGTCCATAGCTAAAAGAAGATCGTTAAAAACTCTTTGGTGAATCATTTCATAGATGCTGAAATCTCCTGAGAAGAAATGAAATTGATTACAAACAACCTTCTCCAAAACTTTAGACCTTTTAGACCTAGAGATAGGTCTGAAATCTGATTAAAAACAAGAGTCGAGGGATTTCTTTTTTAAAGGAGTGTGCATGATGGGCGCCTGTTTGCAAGCTGAAGAAAAATAAAAGTGAAGATATTTCTGTTTTTCTCTCACCAGGCAAAATCAGGTTACAGTTCTTCCGCTGCTTTTTTAGAGCTCTAGTTTGCATGGCTAACGTCTAATAAACCGGCATCACCTTATAAAACACACATCATCAGGAGTCAGAAACATGAAACAGGCTGGCGAATGGGGTCACGGACAGCAAGCCCAACCTGATCTAACCTTATCCAACCGGCTTCCATGACGCAGCACCACAACCCCATGCACTTATTCATCACCATCTGTGGTGCGCTGCCAGACCCAGCTTCAGGCAGAGCTCGTAGCGGTTAATATGCAGGTGCTGGAGAGATGGATGTATGAAGAACGGATAAGGTCAGAGTGTGGGGGCAGGAAGGACACCGATGGGATAAACTAGGTTGGAAAAAAGTGAATTAGCCATGTTTATTTAAAAAAAAAAAATGGTTCCCTTGCGTTTAGACTGGGGCACCTGATCGGGTAAGTGCTCAACACTTGAAATAATTTATAGGAATGACAGATAAAAGAAATAAATGTGGCTACATATGGATAAATATTGAGGAAAAGAAAGGAAGTGAGGTCAGAGAGGGTGAACATTTCACACCTATTTGTCACCCAGACACGGCTGACGCTAGGGTGGAAAAAATGACCAAACCATACATAAAGTTAACGCTGTGTGTGTGTGTGTTTGTAGGTGGGGTATCTGCAGTATGTGAATGAGTATGACTCTGTGTAAGGGTGTATACCTCCCTGATGACAGCAGCGTCCCGGCTGCGATGTGGACGACTGGGTGCTGACAGGCTGCTGCTGTTTCATGGTCCTGCTGGGGGCTGTCAGGCAGGTTGGGGCAAAAATGATCCTGCCTGCTCCCCTCTCTCTCCCCGTGTGGCCTGGCTTGTTGGTTAAATATAAAGCCGTCATACTCAAAGACCTCATACTACCCTTCAGCACTTACCCAGGCATGGTATTTAGCAGATACGTGCGATGAATTTGCACTGGAGCCGAATTGTCTTTGCATTTAAAGCTGCAGTAATCAATTATATTACATAAACCATGAAGTCATGAATAATGTTGCCCATAGTGTTAAACCTACAAGTCTCTGGAGTTCATCCATGAGTCCTTTAGAATCTTTCTGCACTACTGATGCTATTTTGCTATTATTAAGCTTTGGTTAGCTATGAACCTACCTACCTTACAGCTAATGCTACACAAGGGAAAACAGTTACTGTAACCATGTGGAATGAACTTGCCATCTCGTTGCCTTTGAAATGGTTGCTTCAGAGATCTCTCTCTGCAATCTCTTGCAGTCGGATGCCATCTTCCACACGACTTTGTTGTGTCACAATGGTCTCCCAGTGACCACGATCATGACTGTCATTCATTCTGAACATTCACAATGGGTACTGCTATAGTTTAAGACATTAACATAGCATAGTCTGTTATAGTACGCACTTACACTTACACTGTTCACTAATATAGTCTGTTCAGAGCGCTACTCTGTACATTTGTCCGTAGTACATCTGAATTTTTGCTCTCTGTTTAGGAATATAAACATTCTTACACTGGTCCCTCGATTAACGAGGGAGTTACGTTATAGGTGAAATCCACGAAGTAGCCAGCTTTATTTTTTACAATTATTAAGGCTGTAAAATCCCTCACTACACACTTTATACACTTTTCTCAGACAGGCGTGAACATTTTTACACTTTTCTCTCTTGTTTAAACACTCAAAGTTCAAACCTTCGGAGAAAAATAAGTCCAGTATTATAGAATCAAACCAAACGCACCGCAGATGCCTCTGACGGTGCAAAACATTTCATCGACATTGTCGTGTTTGTTGGGGAGACAACAAACATACAGTACAGCACTTCAGAGTCACACTGGTAGCGATCGACGATTCATGTAAATTTGACAAGCTGAACGCATTCTGTACTGTACAGGAGACACGGCACGGGATTGATTGGCAATGGTCTACAGCCAATTGGGACACAGAACACAATGCGCTGTAAAAAAAAAAAAGCACATTAAAAAATCTGCAAAGTGTGAACCGGATTATAGCGAGAGACCACTGTATACTTAAGTTATTTGCACATAACTACTCCTACCTTTTATACTAACCTTATTTGTATATAATCTGCTCTTATTGCACTTACTGCTCCTGCACTTCTGATTAGATACAAACTGTATTTTGTTACCCTGTACTTATACATGTGTGATGACCATAAAGTTCAATCCTAATCCTATAATGGCCATGAGATGGAATTAGTCTGCTATTGGTTTGGAACTGAATGGGGTCAAGTTGGCAATAAAATGCAATCAATCCACAGAAATTTGTGGTCCAGTTAGAACCTCAAAGATTTAAAAGAGAAATTCAGAAATTCCTCCACGAAGATTGACAACGACGATATAGCAGCAAAATAACAAAGGCCCTCGCATAGACCTGTTTTCATGTAGAAATTCAACCATGGATTCAATGAGTTGGCAAACAACTGAATCAAGTCGCGAAGAGACACGTCACAGATGTGCTGTGCTCATCGTTGCAGGTTGACTCAAAGCGATTGCAAGATTTTGGTGGCCGTCATTTGCAAACCTTCACTAATCTGTTTGAGGGACCTGTTGCTGGGTGGTCACCCAGAGGTTGAGGCTGTTGAGCCAGTTGGTTGCTAAAACTACTTATAGTCAGCCACCAAATGTGAAAACAAATAAGTTCAGTTACTAGACAACCTCAGATTTTTTTGACAGGAGGTTGCTGTTCTATTTTCACTCTATTGTGAACGAGCCGTTAAAGACACAGTTGGCTTATAGATGGTTTATTTAGTTACTTAAAGAGCAGAACAGTTTCGTCAGAAGGGGGTGGAGACCAAAAACGGAGCAAAAAGGCAAACTTGTGCTTACATGCACAAGTTTTTATGACATTACAAAATAACTTAGTAATGCAATATAGGACATGTAAATATAACTTTCAGGCTGAAGGGATGCTGATTCTTAAATATGACCATGCACTGACTGTCAGAAATTTGAAATATAGTTACATTCTTTGTGTTACATCTAAGATCAACAAAAGGGAACAACTTCCGTCATATCAAACGTAAAGGAGCCTATTTTAGATAAAAGAGTCTACATGTGCAGACCAATAGCTTAGGTGAGCATTTGGCATCCACATTTGTGCTATTTTTATCTATGCTATCTCTGCATGCAAACCTGGATGTATATTAGCCTTTGTCCCATCTGTCATGTTTATGTTTCGCTGAGGGCTGTTAGATGTTGTAAATGTCAAAGTCGTTTCCACCTTTACTGTGAAGGCTGTAGGGGATAAAAAGGATCCTTGGAGATGGATGTGCACCTTCTGAGAGGAGTTTTTTTTAATGGAAAAAAGTGACCTGAGTGTGTGTGTGTGTGCAAATGTACTGTGAGAGGGCCAGCAGTCTTTCCATATCTGTCATGTCCTGTTACGAGAAGGAACAGTAGGAAGGAACCCAGACAAATCTACAGGCGTAATCACACAAGCTGAGATTCTGTATGTTTAGAGAACACAGTTTTACTAGGTTTGTCTGCAGTTTTTCATAAAATGTCATCACGTGCTTCATCGCTAATTTGTTGAACGTCTGGTGTTTTTCGCTTGAGTTTGCTCACGTGAGTTAATACACCCATCAGGCCTAACATTGTGACCACCTGGCTAATATTGCCTTGGTCCCACTTTTGCTGCCAAAACAGCCCAGACCTATTCAGGCACAAACTCTGCTGGACCCCCGGTGTGCTTTGGTATCTGGCACCAACAAGTTAGCAACAAATCCTTTAAGTCCTCTAAGTTGTGCAATGGGGCGAGTGGATTGGACTTGTTTGTCCAGCACATCCCACAGATGCTTGATTGGAAGACCAACTCATACCTCAAACTCATGGTTATGCTCCTCAAACCATTCCTGATCCATTTTTGCTTTGTGGTAGAGTGCATGATCCACAACAATCAGGGAATACGGTTACCATAAAAGGGTGGTCTGCGTTAAACCAACATCCACATGGATGGCAGGACCCAAGGACAATCACATCACAGTGCCTATGCAGGGTTGTCTCACCTGGCCATCCACATGATGTAAAAGAAAACGTGACCTTCCATTGCTCCCTGGTCCAGTTGTAATGCTTATGTGCCCATTGTTAGTGCTTTTGATGGTGGATAGGGGTCAGCATGGTCACTCTGTTGTGTATGACCATTATGTGTGGTCATAATGTTATGCCTGATCGGTGTAATGGTCATTTCTACAGTTAGATTTCTACAGTCGGCTTGTGGATTTTTTCTCAGAATTGTATTCCCATAATCGAGCTGTCATCGCATGCTGTCATCCAAAACTATCTTAGTAGCAGTGATGGAGTGGGAGCACGGAAAAAGAAGGAGAGGCAAAGGCAAACGAGGCCGAGAGATGATGACGGATATTGAGAGCCCGATTTGCAAGAGCCAAATCCGACATTTGTCTCTGATTGAGTCCACTTTAAATCTTTTCTCAGTGCTCCTCTCTTTTCATCACGTTTCCATATTTCCATCCATTCCTTTTTCATTCACCGCACACCAGTGCTTCTTCTCTTGGCGAGAGACAAAGCAAGGCTGTTCCTTGAACGCTGAAGTTCTCCCTATCATCTCTCCGTATACATATTTTTTCCCCTTCAGTTTTTCTGTCTCTCATTCCCTTGCCTTCTGCTATGGGAGATCTTAACCTGCGCTGTATGATAGGAAATGCGCTAATAATAGCAAACTAGGGTATTGTGGCCAAGGACTGTCTGCCATAATAAACACATGGGCACTGACGCACACACAAATTGTGCCACCTTGGTGAGGCTATCTCAGCAGAGATACTAGGCGGTGTTGTTTGAAAGATACAATAGTGACTCTTAGAAAAGCTAAACCATGTCTTTCACCCATTCTGCATATGGAGGCAAAATGCATACTGCTGGATGATAAACTTCACTTTTATGTCTTTATGCGTCTTTGTATGGTAGCTGTTGCTTGTAAAATGTGTCATTCAGGCATTCCCCCACATAACATTGTTTCCTCGTATCTCAAAGAGTCCCTAAAGTTGATAAGCAGGGGATCTGAACTGTCTGACTGGTATACTTGCTTGGTATACCCTCCAACCAGGCTAGGGTCCCACCCTGCCTACGTGTGTGTGTGTGTGTGTGTGTGTGTGTGTGTGTGTGTGTGTGTGTGTGTGTGTGTGTGTGTGTGTGTGTGTGTGTGTGTGCGTGCAGGCAGGGTGGGAGATGACATCGTAGTGAAATGTGTTTCTTTTTGGAATGCAGCCCGGGAGTCTGGCAGACCATCTGGATTGAAGATTGACCCGTCATACCTGTGAATGATTTACAGTGTGCTGAAATCTAGGACACACACACACTTCACTTGGATCACTTGTCATATATTCAAATGCAGGCACATACACGTACACACATATTCACACTTTGGCAAGACAACCTGACTGTAAAGAGACAGAAAAAAAGTACTCATTCCTAAAGTAGTACAATGAAGCAAAAAAAAAAGAAAAAAAAAGTAAATCTAAAAGGAAAAAGAAACTTAATTGGCACCGCTTTTATTATAAATTCATTAACTGAGTGTCTTTGATAAGCAACAATATTAGAAAGTCACTGGTAGATGAGAAACTTCAGCAACAGAACTCACAATCACCTCGATTAGTATACTCAACTTTTTCCTCATTTTTATGACTCACAGTTTACATCGAGGATACCAAAGAGAAGGCCTAACTGGAAAACCAGCAGCTAAACCAGTGAAGGTTGGTGTCAGGTTAAAGGTCAGAACAACATGGAGCGGGTGAGAGGAGGAGGAGGCGGAGGAGGGAAGAAGATGACAAGAACAGAACGTCAGGACTGCGGAGGGAAATGAGAGAAACAGGGGGAGCACGACACACTTCACTGTTGCTGTCGAACATTGTTGTGTTATTGTTGGAGCATGTGTGTGGAGTGTGTGTTTGACACAAAGCAGCTAGCTAAACAAAATAGCAAATGGCCTCACAGTGGAGGCCTCATGGATTTACAATCACACGCCATTCCGGGTACATCCACCGAGGAGCATGTGGTCTAAAATTGTGATCATTGTGCAGCAAAGTTAAAGGTCTGATAAATGCATCATGGGATACGGCGCTGAGAAGAGGATGCTGTGAAACAAACCGAGCTTGTGTAGATTTAATGCCCGAGCGGTGATTTTGTCCAACGCGCTGGTACTTTAACTCCACACTGCATGCATATAAGATATAGTAGACAGACAGCACTGTCAGTTCTAAACATAACCTGTACAGCATGTAATATAGACTGTGTGCGTGTTGGTCGTCTGTTCAGTTTCAAGGACAGGTTAAACACCGCTGTCTTTTTATAGCACCAGCATTTCATTTGGTGTGTATGTGCTTTGTGTGTGCAGTGAGGAACTTGGTGAGTGAGAAAGAAGTTGTGCGCCGCGCGTGTGCGTCTGCGCAGAAAGATACTTGCGATGCTATCGGTTCTGTGATAATGAAAAAATTGGGAGGGAAAAAAATAGTTGTGTGTGTAAGCATGTAAGCTCCTGCATGTCCTTGGGCCTTCAGCACAGCTTTGTACCCTGCTGTCAGGGCAGTCATAAAAGAGTATGAATCAGTCAATGTGTGTGTGGGTGTGTGTGTCTTTGCTTGTACAAATACACACACACACACAATGTATTTTTCCATTCAAGTGTGAAAAACCAGACAGTGCTGTCAGGGAAGAGAAGATGACTCACCTGACCTGCATTTCACACTCTTTGCACTCGCTTGGGAAACAAATACATCAGTGTTATTTTCAACACGTCCATAGGTCTCCTCGCGAATAACAGAGCCTATTGGAGAATATATGGAGGGCTGTCAATGGGTTCAGGTGGTCAAGGTGGGCACGATCAGTTCCCTGAGATCTAACTGGAGAGATTATGGTAGAGACGTGGTACTTAAAGGATCCTAAATTGAAACGCATGAATAAATGTTACAGCTGCAAAGTGTAACTTCCTCTCCAGAGGAAAAAACAACAACATATTTTTAATTGGATATGCAGAAGAAGCAATTGAAATTAAAGTTGTAATAATGTAGATAATGTGAGAATAAAAACTACTGCACAAAATACCTGATGACATTTCTGCATGACGTCCAAGTCGAGTTTAGACTAAGTGGAAGCTTAACAGCTATTTTTCCATTGGAGTTTGATATGTGCTTTTACTTTAGCTGTTAGGTGAGATGATGCTTTTGCCCATGCTTATTAGCAACATTAGCATTGGTATTACGTATGGAACAACTTTAACACTAAAACAATATGTTAGCTTGAGGTTTACATCTTTTGGTCTCAGCCAAGTTAGGTAATAACTCTCATTTAAGCTATTTTTTTGATTATCTTGTAACATAGCTCCTTTCACAGCAAACATTCTGGTTAGTAATCTAATGAGCTAGTCATGCTAGTGTGCGCTTGTGATTCTGTGTCTTCAGACAAGTTGTCGGCATCAGCAAATGCTTGATCATAGATGGGTTTTTGTAACCTAACAAGAGAGGTGCCTCTCGTTAGGGTCTGTTTGATCATTACTTAGATTTTAATTGCACCAGTATTTGGAAGACAATTATTAATAAGGTACACCTCTGTTGACCCCTGGTTAACTTCTTTTGGTCTCGTTTTCATTTCTGAACCTTGGAAAAAACAAGTCTCTGCTGACTGTGCTACGACCGGAGTGACAGAAATGACTGTGTGTCAGTCAGTTGAAGCACTGCACCCATTTCTCTCAGCGTTAAGCAATCTCAAACACCACCCCTTTAATTAGCTTATTTGGCCAATGGAATTCACAGCTAACATTACAGCTTCATGTTGTTTTTCTTTAGTATATTATTTTGGGAAATCACAAATGACTCCCCCCCCCCCCTCCCATTGTCTTTGACTCCTTATTGAATGTCCCATTAGGTTCAATGGCTGTTTACAGTTTTAACATGTGGCTACAGATGCTACAGATCACAGCTTCTTCTACTGATTTACAACTGTGTGACACCAACCTAATGACAGACCCAAGCATTGTACTGAATGTGATTATACTGAAAAATACAAATCAGAGCCAACCACAAGTTGATACATGTGCCTTCCGAAACACACCCATTTAGTGCATTTCAATGGACTCCAGGTCTCGACTAAGTCAAGACCTTAGATAATGTTGTGGGACTGAAATATGAGCAGCTGCAGGTATGTCCCTGTGAAGGTTCGGCAGTGTTAGAGAACACTGTGGTTATTAACTTGGCTTGGTAGCAGGAATGAAAAGAATACTTTGTTATCTTCATACTGGGAGTCATCTTTGTTTCCCACCGTTGGCTTTCAGAGAAGGTGTTTTTGCGGTCCACTGCATTCTGTAAAAGATGGTATATTAAATGGGTACAGTACCATCTGGAAACAATCAGCATTAAACTGAAAACATTTCTTTAAAGGTTATTTTTGCTTCTTTTGCCATCGGTATCAAAATAATCTAACATTCCTATCTTTGCTTTTTTAAGTTAAGCTCTGAGGTACTAGAGTATTTTCATCAGGTGATAGATCTGCTTTTTGCTCCTGCAAAGATACTCCATAGTTATGATGTATTGATACAGATTACTCCACCTAGCAGAATACACCAATCAGAAATCATTTGAAAACCTTGAATTGTTTAGGTCCGCCTCTTGCCAAAAACAAAACAAAAATCAGCTCTGTACAAGACCTGCCATCATCAGGATGTAGAAAAAACATCCCTTGGATCTTGTTGGTTGTTTTGCACAGCCTTCAGATTGAAATCTGGGGAGTTCAGAGGCCCTGTTAGCATTGGCAGTGAGCTTGTTCTGCAGCATTGTTTAGATGGTGTGGTTCGTGTTAAAGTCACCTTCAGGTGATGTGATTGCCAGGACTCTGGATTTCCCAGCAGAACTGTGGGTTGTAACATGCAACAACAATGTTTTTTACTTTTTGTGGTTGGTCATTGTATAAAGCAGACCTTCCCAAAGTGTGGGGCCCGCCTCCAGGGGGGGGGGCGGCAGAGCCATGGCAGGGTATGAAAAGGAAAAAAACAAAACGCTTGGACACTGCTAGCACGGGCGCCCACAGAAACGCAAAGCAGGAGATGAAGCATCGCTGAATATGTTTCCAAACCAACTTCATTCTAAGCCAAAGACTAGAAAATATGGTGAAGCATATCTACCCTTTAGTTTCACCTGCACAAGTGCCAAGGTAGGTCTCCCCTGCAGAATTGGTTTTCCCTTCGTCGGGAGCAGCGCTGGGCTCTTCAAATCACGAACAAACAGTATCCCTCATTCTTGATTTTTAGTTCACAAACACTTGTTATAATAACTAACTACTCCTGACATTTTGGAGATGTTAGCTCTTTATACAGTAAAGTTACAGCGGGATACAAATAATATCAGGCCGTACCTGCCACGATTTGTTCCCCCGGTTCAAATCACGGACAAACAGCATCCCACAGCTGTTTATGTTTTTAAACCCATTTTGCACAGAGAGGCATTTTTTGAAAAATGTATTGATAGCAATCTTGAATATTATTACACAGGAAAAAAACCCCAACTACGTGTAAAATAATCACACCGTGACGCCTCTGCCTTTCTAAATGGAGGGACAGTAACTGCGTTTAAAACCTGAAGATAGTCAGATTAACAGTATTTCGTCTCTATCTGCCATTCTGCAATTCATCTCATGTAAACAATGCACACAGCGTGATGTGAAAAAAGGCACATACCTTTGACGTTGCATGACGAACTCTGTATTCCTCGTCCACACGTAAACGCAAAAAAGGAGTTTTAAAAAATCTCTGTTTTCGGTGATTCGAAACGCCGTTTACGTGTGGACGAAACAGCTGCGTTTTCAAAAATACCCGTGTAGGTGTGGACGTAGCGTAAAAGAGAGTTTATTTTATTACTACCTGTAATTAATTGCAGATTACTTGTATTTGCTTAATTGTTTACTAAATGTTTGAGGTGTGAAATAAACCGCAATGGAGCATAATATGGGTGTGTGTGGTTGGAGGATGTGTTTGTGCGCGCGTGCACGCGCGGGGGGGTTGGGGGTCGCAAACATTTTTCTTGTAAAACAAAGGGGGGCCCAGCAAAAAAAGTTTGGGAACCACTGTTTTAAAGTAGCTGCTAGTAGCTCAAACATTACCAGCTGGAACACTGGTGTCTACAGTTATTGCAGTAATAGTTCAATAATAGAATTTATATTGCTTCTAAATGTTTCTGACTTGATGAGAAGCTAGTTTTGGTATTTTAATATTAATATTAAGTGTTTGTCCTTTCTGAGTTTACTTGCAATACTTTTACCACCACTGGTAGTTGGTTCAGGTTTGATAGCAGTGATAAGTTGACACTATTATCTGTGCAGATAATCAGTCAGGCTCTAAATAATACTTTTCAGCTCACCCAACTGCATTAGCAACTTTGCAGAAACGCTTGCTCTTCCAAAATGTTCTCCAAATACATTTTGCAGCTAATGTGTAGTCCTCTTTACAAGAAATCTGAGAGTTTCACTTTAACCTGATGACCAATCTGACCTAGTTTCGGTGTTGCTACCGTGTTCTGAGGTCTCAGCAATTACTTTGACTAGTTTTAGGAGTTTTGTGAAAGAGAAGCTTGTGCGAGACAATCAAATCAAATCAAAGCTGTACAACAGCAGTTTCTCTTTGAGTGCTATAGTTCCTTGGAATATTTATACACCACAATCAAAGCAATCAAGACTGGGGAAGTGATTCATCCAATAGTCAGGACTATAGAGTTGCCTTGTGATGAATAATGCAGGGAAGATAAATTAAATTTCTCGTGACTCACCAGCAGGTTAGTTGTTCAGATGACTATTCAGTTTGAAAATAGCCTGTATATAGGATAATGACACAAGATGCAAGGCATTAACAGCAAACAGTTTATCGTACCTGAGGTTTAAAAGGCACTTTGCTAGAAAGAGAAAGCAGCTTGGTGAATGACAAACTATCCCCAGAGGTCTGTTATTGGTTAGTAAACTAATGCTCCTATGGTGGACCTTCAAACTGCCTGCCCCCCTTTGCCCACCGCACACACTAACTCAGTGTTATACAAACTGGCAAACTGGCGCTTAAACTTAACGCATGATCAGACTCAGAAACTGGCATGAACACACCTAAACACACACACACACAAACACACAAAGACTTTGTTTGCGACCGGTGTTGCATGCCAGTGAAAACAATGAAGGATTGTGAGAAACAGGAGGGAGTCAACCTATCCTTGATATGACAGGTGCAATAGCAAAGCCTATCACATTGCACCGTAATCATTAACTACTTGTAGCTCACTCTCTGTGTGTCTGTGTGCGTGCGTAGGAGTGTGTCTGCATTTCTGTGCATGCATGGTTGTCTCAGTCAATCACTCGACCCCTCTCGGTTCTCTTATGCAACAGGTCATTGCTTTTGTTGACTAATGTCCTTATCAGTCTTCTATACACAATGATGTCATTCCCAGGTGTGTGTGTGTGTGTGTGTGTGTCTGGTGTACTTTGGTTTGAGAAGGAAAGCACATTCATTAATATTTATTTATTTATTTATTTGTACTTCAAGGAGCTTTGGCTGAAAGTCATAGAGGTTGATCATATATTTGCACTTGAAAACATGGAACTCACCGGCCGCCTCAGACGGCAAACACCCGGATTAGGCTCCTTTGTGCAGGCAATGCATAAAGTTGCATTTTGAGACTCACAGTAAATCAAACTTCGGTCCATCCTACTCTCACCTTTTTAAAGCAATGAATCACTCTGAATGAAAACATGATGTGAAAAGCTCATCGTATCTGCTCTGTAATCACTACATGGAAAATATGAAGAAGTTTTTTAAGCTTTATGAAAACACTGTTGTCATTTTAAAAACTCCTGTTGCCTTCGATTGATCATCTGATATAGTAGAAGCTTTCTTCATGATGTGACACAGTGAAGTAGTTTTAGAGTGTCAATCTTATGTAGTTGTGAACTGATGGCAAGTACACCTTTAAAAAAATCCATTCGTCTTCTACCACTCATCCAGCTCCCCAGCCACCTCCTCCAGTTCATCCTGGGTAAGTGCCCAGGATGCATCCTAATGATATGGATGAACCTCTTCAACTGCCATCTTTTGAATGGAGCCACATAGTGAAAAATGTATGTAGGGTAACTACAGAGTACCTCAATATGTTCTGTATTAACCTTATGGCTATGCTAGCAAAATGCCAGTCATTTCACCCCTTTCCTTCATTTTCACAGCACCTACCAGCATGTCCCCCTGGTTCTTGCAAGAATACTTGCATGCTGTTGTTACCCTTAAGCTCAAAGCATCACAGAGCTACCATAATGAGGTGGAGTCCATCAAGAATACTGTTTACTGACATTTCTTCAAATACCTGGGAAACAAATTGCCAATAGCCTTTAACCATGGACAGCATAAAAGATGGACATAGCTATTATGACGTCATCATTGGGTTTCTGAAATCCAGTTTTGAAGCCTCGAGTTTTCACCATCACCATCTTTGTTTCAGAAAGTCAAACATGACAAGAGGCAAGGGTCTGAGTGTGAAACCGCTCCTTTTTGAAACATAGTTTCATTTTTTCTAAGGCAGTATGATCCAGAATGAGTGCCTGAGGCCATAACTTCAGCAGCAAAATGCTCATGGACGTCAAGTCAGAAAGCTGTTTTCCTAGACTTCTGTTGGACCAAAGTGTTTTTGCAACGCCATTTGGTTTATGGCACTTCTGTACTGGCTTCATTTTTGTTATCTGCAAGCTATGGCAGTCTTTTATACTTTCTATGCCTTTAAGTGTGACATCCAGTATTTGCTTGTGTCTTTGTTGACATTTATGTGCCTCTACAGCAAGTTAGATATAGAGGAGCTTTCTGAAAAATGTCACTGTGACATGGATGTTGTCCGACGAGTTTCACAAACTGGCAAACGTGACAATATACCGATTTCTGTCCATAACTGTCCAAAATGACAGAGAAAATGTGATGTTGGTCGTACACTGAAAGGTGGAATTCAATTCTAAACGTAGCAGTGGTGCTGCTGCCGAGAGATAATTATCATCAGCAGTTTTCATAACAGTTTCAATCAGCAGCTTTCACTGGCACCGAAAGGGTTAAAAACACTCAGTACTGTAACTGTTGCACCAGTTATTTTCCATCCATACTTAGAACTGGCATATCTGATTAACCTGTGGTATGAGTCTAAAGTTAGTCTTGGAGCAGCATGGGGGAATCTCTCGCTGCCCAGCTTTGTTTAGTCAAACATCTCCTCATTATTGAGCACAGACACGCACGGATGCCCGCCCGCCTTTTTTCTCCATCCATGATTGCGCACAGTTCTGAGGTGTCGAGAAATTCCTCTCTAATTGTAGAGCTCAGGTGAATTGAGTATAACAAGTGTAAACCAATCTCTCTCTGTCTCTCTCTCTCGGGCTGTCTGTGTCAGTGTTTGCCTTTACTTGGCCTCCGTTCAGCTCTTACGTAACAGCGTCGGTGAGAACCTGCTAGCTGTTCAAACAGGTCGGCATCACAGAGGATTAGAGACTGCCGGTCACGACCCACATACTGAGACACCTCCCTTACTGGTAGCTGTCGGTCTGTCACCCCCTACCTCTTTTGATAATCACACATTTGCACATATATTTCTGTATGAACACTCGCTCCTGTCACATTTGCGGACGGTGGTGTAACAGAGATAATAAATAGCTGCTAGTAGTAAACAGGTGACTGCGGTGATTCAGGTCTGACTGTGAAACTTGTCTCAAGGCCATGGATAGACTTTCTATTGTTCTGCTTCATCTTTTCCTGACATGAGTCATTCCAGATAAGTGGCTATTTAAGATTGTGCTTTGTTACTTGCTATTGTGTTTCTTTTATTTGTTATCCACGGAGGTTTCTATCACTCAGGTTACTCACACACAAAGCTTCCACACAAAAACACACATACTGTAGATACTGTACTAGAGATGGCACGATACCACTTTTTTATGTCCGATACCGATATCATAAATTTGGATATCTGCCGATACCGATATGAATCCGATATAGTGTTTTTTAATCAACAAAACTGTTTTTTTTAAATATCTTGCTGCATTTTGTATAAGTTCATACTCAAGTTTAAAACAACAACTACACTAAAGCTATTCTGTTATACTTATATGCAAAAAACAAAAAATTTCATAGTTCAGCAATACTGATCAATCTAATAAACTTAAACCTACACCATCCTCCCTATTCTGGTATTTTAAAGAGTACTTGGCGTAAATATTAAGCAACCTAACTAATAGGGTTCCAACTCCCAGCAACAAAAATAAATAAATAAAAAATAGGGAACCACCCCTCACACTCCACCTCATGATGCTTAATCAACGTAATCAACCTTAATTTGATGCAGTGTGAAAAAAAAAATGCACAGAAATCAATTATTTTTCAAGAAATATTAAATAGATTCAACATCTTTCTTCAACAAAATTGCAGACAGCACAGATGGTACCTTCCCAAAGGAAAAAGTACTATAGCTTACTAGGGTATATATATTAGACTTAATAGTCACTATATACAGTAATTGACTTCTATTCATTTTACATCAAATTAAAACTTTGGGTGTAAGATTCGGATAATTATTTATTAAAAGCTCGACATTTTAAATGAGAATAAGAAAGAAAAGCATGTCTTTGTGCCCCCTTTTCCCTGTTAATGCCCTATCGGCCCCCCTGGCTAAACTTTGCTAGATCCGCCCCTGCACAGTTACCAGCGTCAGCTACGTAGAAAAAGATCCTTGAGTAGAATGTAATAATAAATAAATTCTAACAACAGCTGATCAAGCTTAAACGTGCTGCTGTTGTTCAGCCGCTGGTTTCCTCTTTCTGGTGCAAAGTGGGCCAAAAACAAACAAGAGACACGGACTCGCGACAGAAAAGCCGATCAGCTGATCATTAAGCAGTTTCATGATTGAAGTAGCAGCCAGAAGAGGCAGTCGCTCCATATATCGTTTGGTAAGCTTAACGCAGGAATGCTTTACAAACATTCAGAGATGGACTTACACACTTGCTTTACTTCTCTCGGGGATAACTTTGTCGGAGATGAAATGCCGGGTTGCTAGCGAAGCTCCAAATGCTATCCAGACCACCGACAGGTCCCGCATGCCACAGCCGCTCTATCACGTGATGCATACTGCTCCGACGTGCTAACGTTCTGAGGTGAGTTACGGCGTGTTGCAAGTTTTGTGAGGTGCTTTCGTGATATTTAATGGATCGGATTACATTTTTTATTTTTCTCCGATATCCGATCCAGTAATTTAGGTCAGTATCGGACCGATACCGATACGTAATATCGGATCGGTCCATCTCTATACTGTACACTCACTTTATTAGGTACACGCAACTAAAACCACTACAACCGTCAGGGGCCTTGTTTTTTCTGTACAGCTGTACTTTAAAATGCTATTAAATACAACATTTGAACTATAAATTCTACCTTGGATAGGTAATATTATTTATATATTCTTGAGGTTTGACTCTAATGCAGTGTTAACCTGGACTACATTACATACTTGCTACAACACCTACCAACGACAACCTCAATAATGTTAAGCTAATGTAGCTAAAATCAGCTAGCTACACTGGAAGCTAGATGAAGTCTAGCACTTTGAATCTATTTTGCTACATATACTCTACTATATAGTGTTCAATGACATATATACTTTAAAAAATGTAGGAACTTTTACTGTTTTCAAGAGGAAAGACAATGTGGTTTTCTCCTTTGATTTTGCTGCTGGAAAATAGCAAGTGAGCTACTAAAGCTAACCGCAAATGTACATTTCCTTAGTGTTGCTACATTTTACTCTGGTAAGACTCTAAGACTAAGTGGGTCAATATAAATTTGTGATAATATAAATTTGTGTGGGAAGGCGTATGAGATGCAGAACTAAAAACTTTTTATGTGCTTATGGCAGTAAAGTAAACGTAGACTGTACATAAAAGACGAATTTAGCATCTGTGCCTGAAATGTGAAGACAATGCAGAAAATCAGCATTCTGTGGTTGTCAAAAGAAAACCCTGTTCTAGAGTAAAACAACCTTTGATTTGCTTGAAGGAGTTTATCATCTCAATCACTAGTTTCAGGTCTCATAAAATGCAACATGATGCTTATTTTAGAACCTACAATACCAACTTCACTAAAAAAGGATGATAAAGTGGATCATGAAATACTCGGACCCTAAAAATATAATTAGAATATTAAATAAACTGGTTCTTGTGTAGTGCTTTTCTGCTCAAGCAGTATGAAGTGTTTTCTATCTGGATTGAGTATCTTGCACGGAGCCTGGAGCAGCCATCGATAAAACCACCAACCTTTTGATTAGTAGATAACCTCCACAGTCACAGCCACCCCGATATTACTAGCTAAATCCTTTAATAATTGTGTGAGTTTAATTACATTTAATTACACACTTTGAAAAGAGGAACAATCATTACAGCTGAAGTGATTGACAGGTTTTTCCAAGCCATGATCAGCTCTGTATTTTTGCAATTGAAATTATATCGGTCCAACCCTAACGACATAACAAAGCGACACATAAGAAGGATAACATATAAGAGAATGAGTCATAAGGTGTTTATCCGTGCTTGGTGTAACCCTGCCCAGGAAGCCAGATGCATGAGGCTTTACCGCACCGTGTCACAATGAGTTTAGATAACCACAGGTTATCTGTTATGTTGATCTCCCATTAGCAGCTTTATTGACAAGAGATTCATAATTAAGCCACCGCTAACTCCACGCAGCTGGTACTTCAGGCAGGGTCAAATAAAATGCCAAGTCATGCTTGATGAAGCATCCATTCAGAGAGCAAGTGCTGGATCATCCCCATCACCGTGACAATGTGTGCCCATCAATGGGTTACCAAGACGATGAGAGAGTGGGGCACAAGCACTTACCATGCCCTGTATGACATTGCTCACGTCTACACAACCTGCTGAACAGATGGAGAGCAGTAAGGACTGTATGAAGCATGTATCTTTCATGTGTGCTTATCTGCTATATGTGCATCTATGTGAAAGTGTGTGTATAAGGTTGAATACCCTGCATGTGCTTGGTTACTGTAAACTTCAAGAATCACCTGCTACCTGTTTTAAAGCAAAAACAGCTTCCTGTTTCCCATAACAACCTGTGCGTTTTAAAAATAATCACCTTTATTGGTTTTACTTATTTTATTTTTTTAAATACTACCCTGTTTGGCAGCTTTTGCAATCAGAATTGTGATCTGAATGCACTGCTGCTTCTCCAACATGAGCTCTATAATTCCTTATAGGCTCCTCTTGATTCGGGTTTAACTGTTTTTCTCTTTATTTCTGTTTCAGTTATTACATATATGTGATATAGATGTATGTATGATAATGTCTAAGGGGGGTCGCCAACTGCCGCACCTATAAGAAAAATAAACATAAAACAACTGGAGTGCTGCAATAACGCCGGTCAGAAGCCAGAGGACCGGGAAAACTGGGCCCATCCCAGCAAGAGAAGGAGGTAGGCCCTAGATGTGAGCCACCCTGATGCAAGGCGAGATCAGGGTCCCAGGCAGAGCCCTCCCTCCCCGACACAGAAGAGGTCACCTTTATTATTATTATTATTTAAAAAATGAGGTTAAACAGTTGCTTTTGTGACAAGAATGCAGCAAGATAACAAGATCGATACAAATATGATGTCAAAGCCAGGATCCAGTAAACTTAGCATGAAAAGGAAGGAAGTCTGTGAGCCTGGGGAAAAAGGACTCTAGAGGACCACTGTGGCTCAGACAGCCGTTGCTGAAGAGAGTGGATCGTCCATCAATTGACAGATCAGTCCTCGGCTCCTTCATTTCAAAGTGTCCTTGGGCAAGATACTAAACCTCAGATTTCCCCTGGCGTGTTACCATGAGACAGATAAACATGTGCAAGTGGATGAATGTGTTCATGAAGTGGTTTGAGTGGTCAGTAAGACGTGACAAGTACTTGATGAATAGCAATCTGTTACTTCAAATGCCACAAATCGTCATCTTTTGGCAGTTTTGGTCACCCGTTTCCAAACTGCTTAGTGCCCTGGCTCCTCATTTTCAGGAACATTACAACAAGATGATAGTGAAAGTGCACTGTGAGCACACACTCACCACCCTGGCATCCAGTGGGAGCCAATATTACCACTGTGTAAAAGGGGTTTGAGCATGTAGTATGATTATAAATCTTTGAATGTTTTGTAAAAATAGATTTGAATCACATATGATAATAAACAGCCTGCCACTGTTGCCCACTGAATAGGAACTGTCTGACAGTTGGATATTAATCCTGTGAAGTCTAAGTCATTATGCACATTAACTCTAACCCTGTCCCTTCCCTGAGGCACAACAGACGTTTTTGGCTAAAGAAAAAAACACGAGTGTTAGTCTGAACGATTATTTTCCCCGTTACCTGCTTGCCAAAATTTTGCACCTTAGGGTTGGGTTGGGTTTTGTTTAAGAAAGATGCCGAGTAGGCAAATTTTCAGAAACCAGACATTACATTTGATTTGTTAGGGCTAAGTCAGGTGACCATGAACCCTACCTTAGTTTCGCAATAGGCCTGAGACTCTGTTTATACACCACTCTGCCTTTAATCATTAGTTATTATTAAATGTGTCTTGTCTTCTGACTGGTCACATCAGATGGCTGCCCCTCCACGAGCCTGGTGTCGCTGGAGGTTTCTTCCTGTTAAAGGATGTTTTTCTTTCCCACTGTTGCCAAGTACTTAAAGTCTTTACCTTACAATACAAAGTAACTGTCGTTGTGATTTGGTGCTGTCTAAATAAAATGAAATAGAAATAAATTGAATTTCCATTGGACATTAAATAGTTTCCATGTGGCTGGGTCGCCTGATGGATGTGAGGAGCTTAATATGTCAAAACAATGAATATTAGCTCAGTGTGATCTGTCCTGTAGTTGTAAGCTGCCTCGTGTTATTGAGTGAGCAAACTCTGCGTGCTTCATCTGTGTCCCAAGTACCTAAATGGGCCCGTGGCAGGTTTGTTTCCTGGACCAATGGCTCTGTTGTAAGTAATTTGTGTAATATATTTGTGTGTTTGTGTTTAAGCCCCATGTTAGGGTTATGCTGTATTGCAGCCGTGGTTGATTGGATGAGTATTTACCAATGTGAAATTGACCAGAGCTATCCTAGCTTATTAGCTAGTTCCAATCTGATGGTGAATCTGACATTGATCGCCATGTTTCAGAGGCTCACATATTGAACCTGCTTGCTGTAATTTTGTTGAGCTATCAGACTGTTCTTTTTTTGTCCGGTCTTCATATGAGGATAACTTGTTAATGTATAGGAGTATAAACTGAAAAACATAAACGTGCTAATGAGGTATTTGCCCTATCGAAGACTGGTCATACACATGGAGGTACATGCAGTCTTTGCAACACACATACACAGTAATACAAACGTATTTCTCCCAGAATTTCAACGTTCTCGGGCTGTAACAAGTTCCCCGAAACAGAGATGTAATCATGGCAACTTCTCTTTAAGCTGATTATAGCTAAATTGATTCGATTCAGATTGTAAAAAAAGGGTTAAATCTGAGTTTTTCCCCCTCCCCCAAAAATATTCATAAGAAAGTTTAAAATGTCGATTAAAAACATCACGTAAATTAAGATGAAAGGGAAGATTTCCATGCGTGTGGGTGCAATTGCTAATAGGCCCAACACAAAAACATGCGCTGTCAACGTGCAGCACTTATGCACAATAACAATACTTTCAGGGACTGGAGGCAAATGCTCGTCACTGCTCTCGGTTTTGATTCTCATATTGTTTCTTTTCTTTGATGAGACAGAAGGGTGGTGTAATGGTTAAACTAAAACCCAAGTAGAGTAATTTCAAAACAACAGCTATATCATATCTTGGAACTGAAAGCGTCACACTTATATTGACTTGTTCTGTTAACAGCTTCCATTAGCGTTAAGCTTCGGGGTTTTATAGTAAAAAAAAGAAATTCTATATTTTCACAAGGCTGCTGAGTGCAGATACCAGCACATGGAACAAAACAGAGACTGGTTTTGTATCATAAACACAGGTGAAAAATTTCCATACCTTTGTACTGTGATATCGGTGTTATGTTCACTGTTTGTAGTATATGTGTGTATATGTGTGAACTCTGCTCATATTACGCAGATTTCAAGAGGCTGTGCGTCATTGTGGGGTCTCCTAGTATGCGCACACTCAACCAGCTGAGCGCAGCATCCAAACCGCAGACCTGACTCACCACGCTGTTGTTGTTCTGCGACCCTCACCTTTGCACTACTTTTTCCCACCGGTGAGCGAGCATCTCTGCCTGCTCGCCTTCCCTGCGTCGCTTTTTCTTTCTTTGGTATTTTTTCGTCTTGTTTTCTTTTATCTAGAGTCCTAGCGCGCTTCCTGCCTAACAATTGGAGGAACCCAGGAGTCAGAGGTGTCACGTTCTCTCATCCCGCTGTATGTCTGTCGCATGCACAGATAGCCTGCTCACGTGTTACAGCTGGCGAGATGAGGGAATTCTGCAGGAACAGTTTCTTCCTGTTCGGGGATCCATGGATGTTGACCGAGTTGGCTGATTTTAGGTTTGTGTGTGTTTGAGAATTCAGTTTAGAATACCTTTGGTGGGTTACAATAGCTTCAAAAGACTTCATTGCTGGTTACTGGTCTTTAGCAAGTTAAAGGACGAGTTCAGCAAATTTGCATGTTCTGTGAGCAGAACCTCCAGGCCATCTAAGTGCAGAAGAACCAAATACCTGGAGAAAAATGATTTTTAATCCACATTGTAGAAAATATACACCAATCAGGCAAAGCATTACGACCACTCGCAGGTGATGTGAATAACACTGATTTTTATTAAGGTACAAGTGAACATTCTGTCCTCAGAGTTGATGTGTTAGGAGCAGGAAATGGGCGAGTGTAAGGATTTGAGCGTGCCTGACACAGTATTAGGCAGGTGGTGAAAATGTTATGGTTGATTGGTGTGCATCCCGCAGCATTAGCACATGGAAATGACCACCAGCTGGAGAAGAGGAGTCTTATTTTCCATTAATATGCCAGTGTTATAACTTTAACTTGAGGAAGTGGGGCACCAGCGTTAGTCCCTGCAAACTGTACAAGTTTGCACACGGCCTGTAAACACGGACATTATAATAGACATTCTGCTGGCTCCATGTGGCTCCATGTGGTGTGTACTTACCGTTTGACATGATCTTGATAAACTGCAAATGCTGATTTGTAGTTTTAATAATATGGTTTGATGTACACATATGGATTTTTGTCTTAAATTCCGGGAAGTAGTTTTTCATACATCTGGACTAGAATTTTTTGGGCACTTGAGGTAGTCAACTGAAAAATGATTAATCTAAGCTTTTATTATGAAATACAGTGATACATCACCTCTTTCTAACTCTAGTGCCAAAGTAGATGGAGAAAAAAAATGGATGTTAATCCCAGGTTGGTAGCCAATAAGCATTTCCTGAAAAAGAATTAACCTTTCTCACACTCGTAATGACAAAGGATTTTACAAAATGGAAGTAGAGTTTTTATTCATTACGCCTCAAAATGAGTAATTGAGCCCATAAACCCATGGAGCCATTTTCCTATTGACGTCTATAAGACTGAAATCTTTGGCCTGGTGGCCAACAATTAAACTTAGGCTTCGCTTTTCAAACTCGGAAGCTACATCCGCCTTTTTATACTGTTTATGGCTCTGATGCAGCTGCCTCCCTCTTGCAGTCATCACTTAGCAAGGCCTATGCAACGATCTCTGACCTGTAGCTAAGACTAGACTAAAGCGACAGCTAGCCGGCTTGAAATCAAGCTTACAGGAGAGACAGTGATAATAATAATAATAATAAACTTTATTTATAAAGCACACTTAAAACCTAAGGGTATGCCAAGGTGCTTAACAAGTAACATAGAGAATAGAAGGAAGATAACAGAAATAGGACCAAGTACTAGGTATGCAAGCAGGTAGCTGTCACTGATACATAGGAAAGCAACAGGTACAGAACAAACAAGAAATTAAATGAGCATAAAAGTGCATAATCAAATCATAAAAGAAATATTAACTAGAGGGAAAGGCAAGATTGAATAAGTGGGTTTTTAGTCGTGATTTGAACAGTGCAATGGAATCAGATGCGCGGAGGTTGAGAGGAAGGGTATTCCACAGTACCGGGGCAGCCAGAGCAAACACACGGTCACCCCGGGACTTCAGCCGAGATCTGGGTTGGGTCAGAAGTAGTTGAGTGGCAGATCTGAGTGTTCTAGCAGGAGTATGTGGTTTGAGAAGTTCACTAAGATTATTTGGTGCTAATTTATTAATAGTTTTGAATGTAAGGAGTAATATTTTAAATTGAATACGGTACTTTATGGGTAGCCAATGCAAGCTAGCTAGAACAGGAGTAATAGGGCAAAATTTGATGTCTGACTTTTACAATATTCCCTGAATAATGGATACAAGCCCAAGAAATGGGCACAAAAAGATCAAGGGGGCAGTTTTATATGCTAAGTTAGCATGCAACTCCACCTGAAAACCCATACCAGCTAATATACCATACCTATATACTAAATACCCTACTGCTTTTAAAATCAGACTTAAAATATTTCATTTTGAAAAAGCTTATAATTAGAGCTGGCAGGTGGCTGCCCCTCTTTTTTTTCCTGTTAAAAGGGAGTTTTTCCTTCCCACTGTCTCCAAGTACTTGCTCAAAGGGAGTTGTTTGTTTCTTGAGGTCTTCTCTGTATTATTGAAAGGACTCATGTTGGGATTTGGCAGTATATACATAAAACTGAACCGAGTTAATATTTATTGAGGTGGGTTTCAGCAGTAAAAGGATTAGAATGCTTTACAATGCTTTGATTTGATTTGAATTTTACTGCAAATATAATGTAAATGTCACTCCTTGGTCCATGCACATGTAATAAAACAATGATGCCCTTCATCTATCAAGCAAGGATGTTTCCGTGCAAATACTCTTTACTGCTGTTATAATCCAGCATTAGTCACACCTTTGTGAAACTGAAATTTCAGGAGGACGAAGTGAAAATACGCCAACTTCTCTTCTTTATTTGCATCCAGTCCCTTTGAGGAAACACTTGCACAAAGTGTACAGTTCTGTCCTCAAACAGAAGCAGTCAACTCTAACACCGCGCTTTTTGGTTAAACACCATCAGGTTGGCTGACTCTCCAGGTTTTGCTTCACTCTGTCTGCTTGGGTCCTGACTTGTCTCTCACTGTTTTGTAGGGATGCTGCCCTGTTACCAGCTATTATTTTGGTGAGCACAGTGTTTCAACCAATATAGAAGGGCGACCACAACTATGGAAATAAGACCCAGGCCAAAATTATCCTTTAACATTTCATGAGTGACAATCACACAGTGAGATAGAGGAGCTAGACAAACAGAGATATAAAAAGACCTGCACTCCCACTGTGTATTCAGACCACTGGGTGAGGTTAGGGGAAATCCTAAGGCTGCTTCACTGGATGGCACTTTGTTTATTGAACGCAGTTTCTGCAGCATTCTGCAATCTTCATGGTGACTGTGTAAAGTTTGCCTTTTCTGAGTTGTGGCTAACCGAGTCCTTAGCTGCCAGGTTTCTGTGTCTGTCTCAGTGCCATAAGTGATTATACTCTTTTAAAAAAAGGTTACATGTGCTCTTTTGTAATGATTTCATGGGAAAACGGAACAGAATTATAACAACCCATGACTGACCTTACCTAACACAGTCACACAGAATTAGTGCACACATTTACGGGCACACATTGAAAAACAGCGGGATGTTGCCCCGGGTTCAGCCGTCTGCTGTGTTGAGTGGCGTGTGCTTTAACGTGCTGTGATTGGCTCTAATCTCACCTGAGATCGACTGGTTGCTAACCACCGTCTGCAGTAATAAGACTTGACACACAAATGCACATGCATGAGTTCAATCATGGATACACACACACCTAGCTAACCCCCTGCCTCTCTGCCCTAACCATACCAATCCACCCCCAGAGTCTCAACTGTGTCCCTCAAAATTTCATCCAGTTCATTTGAAATGAAGACATTCTGTTTGATCTGCATAGGAATTTCCCGCTCTACCATCTTCAGGACAGAGGGAGAGAGTAGCATAATGTGACAGTAAAAAAAAAAAAAGACTTGGTCTCCATTGAAACTGGGCCCTTTAAACTCCCTCTAGAGCCCCTGGGCCCCCATTACGGTTCTGGCCTCTATAGAGGGAGCTGCAGCGCTGAACACTGGGCCTCCTTGTGTTCTCTCAGTGCCCCAGCCGAGAGCCATTGACAAGCTCCACAATGTCCTGAGCGCTCCTTTACAGTAGAGAAGGGCTCTTTTCTCTAAAGGGTGGCTTGGGACTCGGAGAGGGCTCCTTGTGAAAAAGTAGGTTCCCCTCTCCAATAGAGGCATCTGCAATCTGTTGCTTGCCCCACAGGCCGGTCCAGCCCCTTCTGCCCTTCAGCTCCTTTTTTATTGCAAACCGGTTGCAAACAAGGACAAATCGACCATGAATTCCTCGGTGCCTGGCAGCCGCTGCCCGCTCCAGCTCTGTAAACCCTCTCGTTTTCTAGGCTTTTCTCTTTCCCTCTCTCTCTCTGAGCATTCACTCTCCCTCTCTTGCCCTCTAACTTTGTCTTTTGTGCAGAAAAAAAACCCTGTAGCCCCCCCAGAATACCTTTTTACTTCTTTTCCAATCCCTCCTCATGTATATCTTTCAACTGCTTCCTACTCTCTCTCTGGGAGTGAAGTGGCGAATACGGGAGGTGAGAGGGCTAACGAACGGAGTCCTTAATAAAAGGGCTTTATAAAGAGCTGCTGAATGGGAATCTGTTTTACGGGGGTATCTACCCATCTACCAACTACTTCATGCCGTGTCCCTTTTTTTTTTACCCTGTGAGATAAACAAAGATAAAAGAAAAGGAGAAGATGGCGAGACCCTGCTGATGTCTTTTAAACTCTGGATTTTTCCCCAGAATTCTCTTGAAAAATAAGTAATAACGTCAACTGAAAATGCAAGAGGGACATTTAAGCTGTACAAGACTTTGCCGTCATAGTGCCAAGTCTAAAGGAACTTCCATAGTAACTCGGCTGCTGAGATCCACATAATAGTGGCTGTATAATGGGCTCAAAGGAGGCTCATTCAAGCCAGAACACCATTTCAACTCACCTGTTTTCCTTCTCCTCCTCTCGATCCTCACATGCTTCGAGCAGGGTGCAAGTTCAGGGGCTGTGTCGCTGTATGGCCTCTTGGGCACTCTCACACACTAGGCATGAAACATCAAAGATGTTGGAACTTGAAAATCCAACCAGTGTTGTCAGCTTGTCCTCATCAACATTTGAAGGAATGGCTCTTTTGGGAGTGTCTGGGGACACTTGCATTTCAGCAACTACCTTCAGTAATTTTCTCTTCATATGGACTGCACGGTGGCACGGTGCTTAGCATGAGTTTGCATGTTCTCCCTTAAACTCGCGTTGGCAGAATTGAGCCTGGTTTTGCTGGATCATTGTAGGGTCTTTACATTGCAACATGAAGTGCTTCGGCACTATATAAATACATTTGAATTGAATTGAAATTGAAAATTTCATTCAATTTAGTAATTCCAGACAGGGATATTGATGGGAAAGTTAAATCTCATCTCTCATTCATCCCCATGATCTGTTTTCTGCACGGCTCCTGCTTTTAGATCTCTGAAGAAACGTCTGAAACTGTGGATCTGAGATACATACTTGGTTTCTTCTGATGTGTCAGAGTACATTTTTCAGGAAATGTACTTTGCTTTTGTTACCAGCAGTTAGGCTTCACATTAATCTGGGTCAGATTGAAACAATTTTACCAGAATTTGTAGCTGAGCATGTTCAGGAAGATGATCTTGAGACATTTGGGAGACATCTAAACAAATTTAAATCACGTGCCACATGTTTCTGATAGAAACATGTGGCACGTGATATTTACTGGTAGTTGAATAAGAGCAATAATAAGCTGAAAGAAAATGTGGTTTTATTTAACTAAAAATAAATAGTTGCTGCAAGCTCTGCATATTGCACAAGGGCTGAACGCACACCAGCTAACATGGATGTCCACACTTTCATCTGTATGAACCTGTACTGTTACAGTAAATATGAGATCTCCACAAACACAAGACCTTGGTCGCATAAGCCCTCTGTCAAGGCCACTGTCCTCATCTTTCCTCCCCCTCCCCCTCTGTAAAGCCCAGGGGATCCAGTCATCCAAGGCCACTCCTCTGTGCACATCTGCTGTGCTGGACAGCCAGGCTGGCAGGCGAGGCGAGGGGCCGATTCGGGGGCCCGTTGGTCAGGGTACTTGGCTTTGGAAAGACTTGGGGGGGCTGTCGATTGGATAGAGGGGGAGTGGGATGCCTCAGAGCAGTGCGCGGGCTTCCATGGAGATACTGTCTTACAGTGTTTACAACCTCCAATAGCGTGTCCGACCTCTCCTCCCCATCCCTCTATTCCTCCACAGGCCCACTGTGTCCTTCCTCTTCTAATGTAAATGTCGGGGGTTTGGCAGGCTGATGAGTGAGTGTGTGTGTGGATGAGGGTGGGTAGCTTGTTTTGGTGATTCTCTGCCTTCCTTCTGTGTTCCTGTTGGAGCTCTGTTTTACGGTGTCAGCCTTTCATTTTATAACTCACTCTCTACCCTTTCTCTCCGTTTTATAAGAGGTTCTGTTCATTCAGGCCTGCTGCCCGCCAAAGGCTGGTGTCAGTGCCATCAGGCTTTCACACTGCCACCTATTAAAGTGAGTGAAAGGTGGCAGGGTTTAAGAGTGCTGTCTGGCCCACAGCAGTAAGCACCTGGTAGGGTTCATGTGCCAGCTTGGAAATCAGGCCAAAAATAGCCATCTGACCAGCTTCTTTAGTCTAGAAATGTCCTTTCTTTAAAAAAAAATGTTGTTAGTAGTGACAGATTAGATCATTTGTTTTGAACTCAGGTAGTCAAAAGATTAGTCACAGTCAAAGCATCGAACGTTTGATTTTTGTGTCAAAACAAGTGTTTGTTATGCAAAATTTGCAAGGTGTGTGCAAGCACAGATGGAAATATAAAGTACGATGGAGGTGTGATTGATCTGGACTTGTTTGTTCATCTTTCAGAAGAGCTTCAAGTAGTTCTAGATGCTTCTATAAAAACAGCTGAGGGCCTCTGAGGCCTCTACACACCGAGCACACTGAGAATTTTGTGACATGTATACACATCGAAAGCGGTATAGTTTTGTAAAAACACTGTCCTCACTCTAAAAACATCAAGCAATGATGAGCTGATGTTTTCTAAACAAGAAAAAGGAAGAAACAGAGATTCAAAGTACATTCAATTTTAAAAGAGACAGCAGCAGGGACAATTCCACAGTTTGGAGTTGAAGCTGTATCACGACTGCTTTTCTACGTGTCAGGATGTCACTGGGACGTTTGAGCTCATGTTGGATGAGTTGGATCCACATGAGAGGAGGCAGAGAAATCATTTCAAAGATCACTTGTTGCCAAATCCTGCAGTCCGATTGGTCAGATCTGTTTATCCGCTTGCAGAAAAATGAACCTCGATCCAAAACAATGAGTGCCGCAAATTTATCCTGCAAAATAGCGCAGTATGTGTCAACAGCTTCATTAAGAATAGGTGAAAAAATAGATTTATATTTAATAATTTAATATTATATGAAAGTATTAAGTTAAGATAAAAATGTAGTTAATTAATTAATTTAATAAGTTAATAATTTATAGTACAACGGAGTATTATAATTAATAATGTTTTATTAAATTGGATTAAATTAAACAAAAATAATTCAATAATATTTAAATATTACGAGTCTGGTGCATAAAGACAGGCTTCCACTCTTTGAGCAGTTAACATAAGCTGTGAATGTAATGTGCTAATAACAGATTCTGACTAGTTATTTTCCATTTCTGCTATTTATAGACCGGCTGAGTCCCTGTTAGTCCTGCACACTCACTGCTGCGTTCACTCTGGGCTATGAAATGGACAGGCACTAACTAGCATTAGCCTTTTGACCTTTACCTGTCCTGTTGGGGTGATTTGTGGTGATAACTTTTGTCATTTACTTAATAAGAGAAGGTCACTAACATATACACTCACAACTAAAAGTATAGAGTACTGAGTCAGAAGACAAAAACAACAATATTATGGATTACCAATGAGAAGTAACTAAGTTAGGAACTAATGACAAGATGTTGAACTATCACGTTGAGTTTTAGTTGACTAATTTGATGATGAGAAGGAATTGGATGAATTCACAATATGAGTAATTTAGGCTAATATGTATCACAAAGAGCGGTATGTACAGGCTGACGTCACGTAACCAAAAGTGCTAATTCACATGGGAACGAGAAATAAGTCCAACCAAGTCTTTATGTTGAAGTGGTCACTCACATCAGCCTCGTGTCAGTCAGATCAGCACACCACAAAAACACACAAAGCTTCTTTCTTTGTTCTGTGGTAAATTACTTCTTGAACCAAGTAGATACTATATGAACAAAAATTACTCAGAAATGTGATTTATTGTAAAAACCGCCCTCGCTTCTTTGACTCTGTCTGAAAAAGTCACATTTCAGCATCATCCCTTTGCACATGAAGCTACACGTGAGCATGCGTTTCTTAGTAATCTGCGTATCTCCATGTTTTTAGAAAGTTCCTTTTGTTTGAATAAACCAAAGATGAAAATCTTTGACTTTCAGTGGCTGGACTAGCTATACCAAGAAACAAATCATAAAATTAAAGATTTTGTGAAAAAAAAAAAATCGGTCCGTGGGTTGAAGGTAATGACTCACTCGTCTTTTTTTTTCCTGAATCTGCGAGGAACGATGAGCCGGGTGAGAAACTGTTTAATATGTGGTGAGTCATTTCTAACCATGCTGGATTAGACAGTACTTTCTTTTCTAAGAGTTATTGGCTTCGCAATAACTCACCTACAGTTATATAGTCAAAGGGAGAATAGGACGCACACACACACACGCACACTTTTCAAAGAGCTAGACAATGAGCAGACTGCTGATTGATTTCTGTGGGTAAGAACAGAAGCACCTGACCATTAGCAGGGAATGAAGGCTATAGTCTGAACAGAGGGGCTTTTTACGACCCCACTGTGAATGACAACAACAACAGGGAGCTGTGCGTATGTGTGCGTGAGTGTGTGCGTGTGTGACAAAAACAGGCAGGGGGAATCTTGAGGAGTGTGTTGTTGTGTGTGAAAGTATGTTTCTGTTTCTGGAGTGTATTTTCTTGTGTGTGTCTGTGTGTGTGGGGGTGACCGAGTGAAAAAAATGAGGGAAACTTTCACTGTGTGTGTATGTGAGTTTCTACACCTGCATGACTGTGCCTATTTATGGTGTGTGTGTGTGTGTGTGTGTGTGTGTGTGTGTGTGTGTGTGTGTGTGTGTGTGTGTGGGTGTCGCGGGAGAAAGGAAGAGACTCCCATCATTCCCATCAGTCCAGCTGTGCCTCTTTATCCTCACTTCCGAAGCCCATCAAGTTTTCTTATTCACGCCCCCTCCCAACCCTTACACTTGTCCATGAACACACACACACACGCACACGCACGCACACACACACACACACACACACACACACACACACACACACACACACACACACACACACACACACACACACACGCTTCCCCACCAATTCATTTGACAGGATCTTGGTCTACTGCTGCACATCAAAGGCAGAATGATGCGAAACGGCCTTGTTGAAGGAGGGAAGATGAGAAGAGCCTCCTACTCTTCCTCCTTCAGCCTTGAGACCCCCCGTTCACCTCTTTTGTTGTGTAACTTTTCTTCCCTTTTCTCCATCCTTCCCTATTTTTTCCCCCTACCTATACTTCTCATTTAAGAGATTGTTAAAAAAGAAGAAGATTGCCAAATTCATAATGGGCCCTTATTCTGCTCCATTCAGAGCTCCATTGTGGGAAAAATCAATATGTCTGCACACTGGGTGTGATGCTGGTTCTTTCTTTCTTTCAAGATGAAGGAGGATGAGGAAGGGACAGTGTACTTACACTGTCCAAAGTGTGCCAAGAAAATATCCCCACACCATTACATCATCACCAGTATCCCAGGCTGATGTTTTTGGTGATCGTGGCTCAAGAGTTGGGAGTTCGCCTTGTAATCGGGAAAGTTGCCGGTTCGAGCCCCGGCTTGGACAGTCTCGGTCGTTGTGTCCTTGGGCAAGACACTTCACCCGTTGCCTACTCGTGGTGGTCAGAGGGCCCGGTGGCGCCAGTGTCTGGCAGCCTCGCCTCTGTCAGTGCGCCCAAGGGTAGCTGTGGCCATTTGTGCCAAATTCACACATCACAGAAGAAACTGGGTCTCATCAGACCAGACAACGTTCTTCCAGTCTGTTCCAGTTCTGTTGTCAAACATTGTCTCTTCAGTTTCCCGTTCGTAGCTGACAGGAGTGGCCCCCCGTGTGGTCTTCTGCTGCTATAGCCCACCTGTTTCAGTCTGACCTCCAACATCAAAAAAACCTTTTCACCTAGAAAACTGATGTTCACGGGATATTTTCTCCTTTTTGGATCATTGTCTGTAAACCCTAGAGATGGTTGTGTGGGGGAAATCCCAGCAGACCATCAGTTTCTGAAATACTCAGATCTGCCTGTCTCACACCAACAACCATGACACATTCAAAGTCACTTAAATCACCTTTCTTCGTTTTGATCTCAAGTTTGAACTTTAGCAAGTCATCTCGGCCACGTCTGCATGCCTGAATGCACTGAGCTGCTGCCACGCGATTGGCTGATTGGCCACATTAATGGGCAGTTGAGCAGATCTGCTGTATTAAATGTGTTTATTCATGTTAGCCCTTTTTAATCTAATTTAAACAACTTGTTGAGGTCATTTCTAATCCAAAGTTACAATACTCGATGATTATTTTATTTCATTAATATTTCTTTTAAAGCCCAGTTTGCCAGTTTTTACCAGTTTCAGTTGAGGTCAATTAGTACAACCTTCTCCTTTCAGGTATCACAACGGGAAACTAATCTGAAACCATTATATATTAGATCTAGTTATCTCCCCGTTACATATTTGTGTATATTCATAATATTACCACACAGAGTTCCAAGACAAGCATTTGGACTTGAGCTGGATTTAGTGGTGACTTATATTCAGTGTTTGGAAGGTTACTTTTAAAAAGTATTCCACTACACATTACAGAATACATGTCCTAAAATGTATTTTGTAACGTATTCAGTTACGTTACTCAATGAGAGTAACGTATTCTGAATACTTTGGATTACTTAATATATTATCATGCTTTTCACAACTACATGAATGTACTGTTGCTGTGTGATTTATTACTATTACTGAAGGTTACTTGACGTAGCAATACCAACTAGATTTTTAAATCTTAATATAAAATGAGTAACAGTAGGGTGGACATTAGGTAACGCTGCACTTTTTGCAGCGATCTATAGAAAACTATCCTGCGTGTATATAAAACAGGTCTGCGGCTCTGAACTGTAGTAAAGGGACCTCTGGCTAATACGTCGGGTTCGTGTCGGGCTCGTAGCCGAAAACTAGCTTTACTTTACTTACTAGCTACACTGCCCATGAGGCTACATTCTTTAGGGCTATGCCTGTAACACTCTGCCTATTGTCTTCATATTGAAAAATTTTTTGAACAACAATTTATAAAAATATTTCGTCATGTAATTATGCGCAAGTAGAGGTGACATGGACCACGAGATTGAGACACAGAGCCTCTTAATGCGTGTTTTCTTTGGGTTTCCACTGGCATGGAATTACCAAAAATAGAGAGGAGACAGCCTAACATATGAAACAGGAAAAGACCGCCATGTAATCCATTTATTTTAACAAAGTAACTGTATTCTGAATACCATCTTTAAACGGTAACTGTAACAGAATACAGTTACTCATATTATACATGTCGGTACATGTACTCAGTTACTCCCCAACACTGCTTATATTCCACCTAGCACTTAATGAACCTGAGCTAATGTTAATGTCATTTACACCTGCACCCTCCCTTCATGTTATATCACCAGTAAAACACACACACACACACATGGGCTTTTCCTATGGTTTTACGTATTAACATGCTAATGCCGAAAAAGAATTTATTTTAAGCAGCTCACACTGCTGTGATTCATCCGATATTATTTGATTATGACTCAGTCAAACAATTGTCAGGCATGTAAGACGTCTCCGTTAATCAATTTATTGAGAATAGAGATCAAAATCCTTGTGAAATATAAGGCATAGATATTCCGCACAATAAACCATGTAATATTTTGGAAACAATGTGTTTCCAAAGTGGTCTGAAGCTGTTTTGGGGAAAAAACATGTGGTTACTGTAAACGGGTTTCACTGGGCTAGTCTGGAAAGTATTAGTTGAGATCATAGCACAGGCCCTAATAGATATCACCTGTTATTCATCTCTGAGATGAAAAACTGATGATTTCCTATTAATAAGTGAGTCAAATAGCTGTTCCATAATAATGAATTACTGTAAGCGAGGGAGTCGGTGCAGGATGTTTGCACCGTGTAGGAGATATTCAAAGCTGTGGTTTTGTCAGTCAGGCTGCACCTTCATTAGCTACAACACGAGGCGTTTATGTGAAATATGAAAATAAGAACCGTCAAAGAGAAAAAAAAAAGGAAAGAGGAAAAAAAAGGCTGTAAATCATGTGCTCTTCAGTCAACTCGTGCACATCACCTGCGGTGTTTGTCTTCACATCCTTAGAGGAAACCTCCTCATGAGATGGTTGGGTTTCTTTGCAGCAGCAGCGGCAGCAGCAGTGGAGGCGGCTCTGCAGCATGCTCTGCTGCCTGAGCAGACACGTTTTGAGAAAGACAGATAAGGGTGACAGAAAGAGAAACTCAGAGAGAGCTGTGCATGCCAATCATAGTGAAGTTACAAACGGCATATTCTGTGGTGTGCTGGGGAGGAGGCATCACAGCTATAACTGAACAGGTGTTTGGCCTCGTCTACGATCGGAGCTTAATAGAAGTGGTTCTGTTCAGTTCAGTCTCATATAGTCACAGTCACACATATTGTGATGTTTGAAGTGACAGTGGAGTGAGAGGAACTTAAAAGGATTAGTCCAGTAGACTGTCATCTAGCTAGCTGGCTAACTTATCTGAAACTGTTAATGCTAGTGCTAGTGTTGAAAAGCACACCAAAACTCACATGGCATGTGAAGTATAAGCGTGACTGTTTCTGTGCTTGTTCCTTTAGGAAACATGAATAAATATTGTAGTGATTTCTTTCTTTTTTTTCAAGAGGAAATAGAGAAAGAGAGCAAAGGAAACAGAGAAAGATGAAGATGGGTTACGATAACATCAGAACACTGAGTTCCTTTATCTGTTGGTAAGTCTGGTTGCTGAGCAGAATGACTGGAAACCTCTGTGATGCTGCATGGTTGAAACCACATCACACACGAGCACAGGAACGCCTGTCACTCAGTGATGTGGTGGAGGAGAGGGCACATGTTCTTAACAGAGCATTCACAAATGCCACCGCTGCTGCAGCACTCGCTCGTACAGCTCGACAGGTGAAGTGGAAAATAACAGTGCAGCGGCAACCAGCGTCCACACACACACACACACACACACACACACACACACACACACACACACACACACACACACACACACACACACACACACACACGTGGATGCATATGAGCAGATATTGTACCGATACCACACCACATACAAATCCACAATGTTAGCAGGAAACACTACAAATGCAGGCACACTTCCTGTACCTGTGCTGGTAAACAAGGCCTAGCATGATCACTTCAAATGTTTATTGTTCAGACTGTGAGACTCTGTGCTTGTGTGTGTCCTTCCGGTGTGTGTTATGTGTGCATCATATGTCGACGGTTGTGAATGGTTAATGCGCACATCATATATCCACAGCATTACAATGAATTTTCTGCGTGTGGGTGCTTGCAGTCAAACAGCCCCTTATGCAGCCCTTGCTGTGGGAAACATGCTCAAGTAGATGAATGAGAAACACACAAGTGTTTCGCTGCCCCCACCATGGGAAAACACAGAGAGGTGATGTGATGCCCCTGGTTACCGAGAACGCCTTGTACTGAATCTGAACATAGCTAGGATAACTCATTCATAGAGTGGTACGGGGTTACATGTGAGACAGTCTGTGACGCAGGTGGGATTCACACAGAGACGAGCAGTCGTTTTCTGACACGTGGCTAAAATTGTAATTTGCTCCTTTCCATGAAAAACAAATATATTTGGCCTCAAGAGGAAGGGCTTTCTTTAGCGAATATTCACTGTAATCAGGACACAGAAAAGCTTTAGTCACTGCAGCAGATCATTAAATATGAACCACATCAACAGCTTGAGGCCCTCCTCTTCAGTTGAATGTCTCTTTCGATGGCACTGCTGACTAACAACAACCCTGTCCGTGCTGTTGCTCACGTGCGAGGCTTTTGAGGAAAGCCTCCGGGGAAGTTTTTCTACTTTTTCTTCTGGCCACAACCTGGAGTACAGTCTCCTGAAACTGAGATGTGGCACGGATGCTTTTCGTTCTCTGCGGTATCTGAAATGCGGTCTTGATGTCTTACACAGAGGAGCTTACTATGACCTCACTCGCACGGGTCAAAAAACTGTTTAATGACCCCTAGTAACTTTCAGCCACAAAAAGGAAAGCGTGTATACTGTGAGCATTTGGTGAATGGTTGCTAGCGTGACATTGGTTGCAAAGCAGTACCTGGTGTTGCACTGAAAACCTCCTTGTGGTTTCTTTGGTTGCTAGCAGGTTGCCGCAGTCACCAACTTGTCTGCAAATGCTCGCAACTACTAAGTTTTCATAGTTTTCATTGTAGCAATAAGGCTTAACTTTTGCTTTGAAGACAAATTTCCAACTGATGGTCAGTGTTTGCAGACAAGTTGGCATCTTCCATGCAAACTCTCTGCTAGCGCCCAAAGCAATTGCATTGCATTGGTGCAGCAGAGTCTTTTCACCTAGTGACAACCAGCAACTATTTGCCAACTGGTTGGGGAATACATTTTTTAACTAGTAACAAGAGGTTGCCACAAGATCTGGGCCCTACTGGTTGAGGTTTAGCAGGGTGGGAATGAACAGGTTACACATTGTTGAAAGTTAATAAGAAAATTCACTATATAACATATTTGGATTCTGAGTATAAACACATTTACAAGCTTTTTTTATTTTAGATGAGGAAAAGCTGTGAAACGCTCTCTGAAGTTTTAGCGCAATGCTAGCTAGTTAAAGGTTTTATCTGAAAGTCTAGAGTTGAATGATGTTTCCAAATCGCATGACAGATTTTAGATGATGTAGCAGCAAGATTAAACTTGTGTTGAAAGTATATAGCAGTTTTTAAATTGTGTTTACAGGCCAAGCAAAACCAGATGCTGTCGTCATGTTTAGTGCAGGAAAAAAAAGGCAAGAATGACACAGTTTATATTTGCACTTCAAGTTATGAAAATGATTCATTAAACACGTTCGTGGTTTCCACAGCTTTTATTATTTATTGTTTTGTGTGTGTGAGTAATTTTAGGACCATTGTGTTATACATACAGTATTTCAAAATGAAAAATCAACTGTCAAGTCAAACACGTGAGGTGGTGCTGAAAAGAATCAAGTCAAACAAGGTGAGGTAAACGATTTTTACATTTCTAATATGAAGGTAAAATCAAATGTAGTCAAAGTCATTTATACCCTTGACCCCAGAGGGTTAATTATGTGTGAAACAATTCAGGCTGGTGAGCATTAGAGGTGGGCGGATCGATCCAAATATCGATAATAATACAAACTCTGGTATCGTCTTGACACCAGCGCGATAGGACCGATAGTTTGCATTTCAGTATGTAGCCCACTGAATTGCGTTAAATAAATTATTGTGGGCATTAAAAATCATCAAATGTGTTCAGAATTTGCAGGTTGATGATGAGTCATGTCATGAATCATGACTCTTTTACATAAGATGCCTTTAAAGGTTAAAACGCTCAGTATTGGTATGACCAACACTGGCCCTGTATTTACCTGGTATCGGATTGAACTTGCAGTATTGCACAGCACTAGTGAGCACGGGTTGACAAAGCCACCTGCTGCACCTGCATACTATGCTAATTTGAGCATTAGGACAACATTATATTGGCAAATTATTACATTTCCAAAACACCAGTTAGGAGACACCAAAGAATTCCATGAATTTGGGTGACAGTCTGTGTGACCTTTTCTTTGCATTGCATGTAGTTTTTTGAGCCACTGTTTATATATAAACTATTGGTTAGCGACATGACAGTGCCGAATGCTGTGTTCAGTGGTACATGACATCAGAGTGCTAAAAATGCAAACGATGATGTAGAGTAGGCAGTACAAACACATACTGTGCATCATGCAAAGCTACAGAAAGTCATCCAAGCACTTCCTTTTAAAAGGCATGCAAAAACAGAAGAGACACACATGCTTGCAGACCAGAGACATGAATATGAATAAAGAGCACATTATGAGGTGACTGGCAGGTAACGTACAGCGTGCTCTGCACAGTGTGTAATCATCCATATGTTTTTCTAAGAGTGTCATAGGGTTGTATGGATGTGTGTGTATGACAGCTGGCGTGTGCTAATCAAAGTGTCTCATCTCCCTCACAATCGCACACTCAGCCTGTGTACCTGTCTGCTCTCTTACGTACACTGTGGTTTGTCAACCAGCCCTGCAGTACGCACACAGCCACAGATAAGAGCTGTTTATCTCACCACGGCGGCTTCCTCTCCAGTATACAAACACACTCAAACGTCTCTCCTTCTCTGCTTCTCTTTGACTTTCTTCTCATGTCGATGCAGCTCGAAATGCTGCAAACTCAGACATTCCATGGTGAGCCGCTGCTCTTCTGGCCTTGTGCTATTCTTTCCCGAGTGTATGAAACCTCCCAAAAACCTGGCGATGGATGTGTTTATGAAGGTGTACGCCAACACACGAAAGACCTGCAAGAACCTGCAGGCGCACTCACACAGTCTGGATGCGTGCGCTGACAAGCAGCCTCAGAAACTCCAGGAAACAAATACACACACAAAGCAAGAGATACATGTCAGGAATCCTCTTACACAATCTCCCCACATGCTGTTTGACATGGGAAAATCTATGCTAGAATTCAAGCTTGCAAAACAGAGTTGCATCCAAAGACCGTTCAGCGTACTGCTGATTGACAGCCGTCTCCTCCCATGCACTTGTCATTCGCACAGAACTTGCTGTTGGGTCTAACACACTCTGTGTCCTCTCTTTGCAGAAGCTGAAGTTGCTGCTGTGCAGATCAGTTTAGATTTCTGATGATTGGAGATTATGTTGTTGTAGGTTGAGGTGCCATCGTCTCAGGTTATGCTGATATCAGATAGGAAAACCTTTGTATTACATGGAAGTTGTCGAGTAAACATTACATGTGAACTACTTTGAAATCTAAGAGCGAAATAAAACAAATGATTTGTCATTTTATTAACCTGATTTGGACATAAAGCCAGCAAATACTGAGGTGGCACAGGAAGGCTTTGCGGTGTTTTGAAAGTGCTGCCGGATCACAAAAGCACATTTTGGTTCACACGAGTTACAGATCATTTAAATATGCCACAATAAATATACTTGCAACTGGTTTACAAAGCGTCTTGTTCACTTGACATCAAATCCAAAATGTCTCCATATATCTAGTCTTCTCTTGTGCCCTAGCGTTGACATTTTGTCGTGATTTCCTGGGAAACATGGAGGCTAGTTGTACCGTTTCCTGTAAGCAGATCAAACATGGACGAGGAGATTACTTCTCACTTCCAAACTGCTCCTGCCTTTCTACACATCTTAACTAGTTCTGATTGGATCTTGCCTTTAATATTTTAATCTCGTCTTTTTTTGTTGATGAAAGTGCGTTAGTCTTTATTTAGTTTAATTAGGTCGACATAATTAACCCGGTCCACAGTCAAATTTCAATCCAATGGAGCATCTTTGGGACGTGTTTGGGATTATGGATTTGCAGCAACTGCAAATTCAGGTTTGATTCTTTTGTTACTGATCGTATAGGATGCAAACTTTTCTTAAATTTGGACGTGGTGGATGCCGGAGAACGTTTGAGAACCAGTGAGAGGAACCAAAATGAAGCTTGTATCACAATAGTTGTAAATAGATAGGCTTTCCACTTCCTTCTCTCACCCCAACCGGTTGCAGCAGATGGCCCCGCCCCTTCCTGAGCCTGGTGCTGCTGGAGGTTTCATCCTGTTAAAAGGGAATTTTTCCTTCCCACTGTCGCCAAAGTGCTTGCTCACAGGGGGTCATATGATTGTTGGGCTTTTCTCTGTATGTATTATTGTAGGGTCGACCTTACAATATAAAGCGCCTTGAGGCGACTGTTGTTGTGATTTGAATTGAATAGAATCCGGGAAACAAGTTTTCAGAGGGTTTTACATGAAAGGCAATTTGAATTTGTAGATGTGGGACAAAAATTTTATTTGATCAAGCTGAGATCTTAAAGAACATGTAGCCCATTGTGGCCACGTCATGGAGTGCTGACAGGAAACAGGAGGAGGGTTTGGGAGGTGGGAATGGAAAAGGAGAAAAAAAAGACAATTAAATAAGAGAAAAATATCTCGGTGGCAGAGGGAGAAGGTGGAGAAAGAAGTGGGGTAACATGAGATTGGGAGCGATGGTGTGAGAGAGCACCTGTCGCACTGGAATCAGGTCCGCTCGTGGTTAACCAGAGTTGGCAGCACCTCAGCTTGACCTTGTCCCCCTCACGCCACCGCTCCCCTCTGATCCCATTAGGGGCTAGGCACCATGGTAAGAGCCCCAATTCACACACACTCACACATGCACACTTTCACCACCACAGCTCACCCTCCCTTGTCGCCCATTTCCATTTCCTTACCCCCATCTTAGGCTGGGCTTGTCCTTATGGGGGCCCAGGATAAACACAGGGCGTTTTTGGAACAAATAGTCTGCTAATGTGGGCAGACAGGACAGACAATTAGAACCAAGCACATGCTGCATGTTGGTATCCACAAGCCTGGAAGAGGACTCACGAACGGAGAAAAAATGAACAGATTCACAGAACGTGACGTCTCTGCCCACCTTCTCTGAAGAAGAACTGCCGTACCCGCTCTTGCCACACATATGGGCGACACATTAACTTTGCAAGTGTTAGCAAAAAGGTCAGTGACCCACATTCAAGGTTCTTACCTGCTTTGTCAGCAGGCCCCAAACTTTTTAGGAGACCTTTAAATGCTTATGTAAAGTATATGCATGTGTGAACGTGCGTGTGTGTGTGCGCCTGTGTGTATATCTCCTCAGTGCATCTTTCGGCTCTGCTTTGCCTTGGCTGAAACAAAAGAAAAACCCCAGCCTGTGCATTTGTGGTTGTAAATACAAGCAAGCACATATACACACTATGCTAAACTTAGCATGCGTCTGATTGCTTGGTACAGCCAGACCTCTGTAACCATATACTCAGATACATTTAGACGCGTACATGCAGGCTAGTACCGGGTGTTATGCCTTTCCTCTTGTGGACTTTGAGGATAATATACAGTATGATCTGGGAGAAGGCAGACAGAGGAGTGTGAGATGCTTTTGTTAGATTGGAGAAAACAGGAACTGAGTGAGAATGCTATGGCTGTTTTACTCTCAGCAATTCAGTGATACAATGCTGTTTTCACACACAATATCAGGAGAATGAGACGGGGATGTAGCACACATCAAACAAGTTTACACTTCTGGAAATATTCTGTGTGGTTTAGGCAATGGAGCTGTCTGCATAGCATGTACAGGAGGCACCACCATAGACTATAACAGGATTAAGCCACTGTGATGCAAACACTTTTTGCACACCGCCAAGTTGGTTTGCAGAGCCAGAAGTATTTAGATATTTGAATTTAAAGGGTGAAACACTAACATGCTTGGATGGCAATGCACAAACATATCCAGTGTATGGACAAAATTACCAAGCTGCACTGCTGAATCTTTGAATGTGAGTGTTTTCAGTCAGTGCTGTAGGTGTACCAAACTGAGCACCTAGCCAAGCAGGCTGCCTTTAGAAACAGTTGCGAAACAATGAGTGAAGCATTTAGAAACCACAACAACTCAGCCACTACATGTCAGACCACGTAAAGTTACAGATTAGGGTTGCAGAGGACCGAGGAGCATACTGTGTAAAAGTCACAGAGTCATTGACATCAGCACAAAAACTGCCTCGGGTGCTTTGTTGTATGGCTTTCAGACAGCGGCTAAGTAGATCCTGCAGGTGTAATGTGTAGGCCCTGTGCTGTGTATATAGTGGAGGTAACTTTTACTTAGTATGATTGAAGCCAAACTAATAAATGCTGGAATTTCACTCTTCTGGGTCGGTCTGACAATTTCATTTGTTAGATGATTCCATTAAAAATGCTCCAGAATTTCCAGAAACGGAGTAACGAGACCCAGTTCAGTGGGTCACATGACTGGAGGCCTTACAGACAGCTAGTGGTTACAATGTGCAAGCCAGTCAAAGTAACAACACTCCAGATGGATGAGTTCAACAAACTACTTAACCCACCATAAAGTTATTATGAAGGAAGAAACTTAAAACGGTTGTTGTAGCAGGTTGTAAACATGCTTTTGGGCACCTTTCGAATCTCCAGTGACACTCAGAGGAAGTGCAGCTTTTGGCAACTGTGCATTGGCTTCTGACACTGTATTGCAGCACACATGGCACCCCACGCTGGATGCACCACATTGTCAACTATGCTGTTTGGACATAAGCACCATCCTGCATTCAGCTGACATTTTACTAGGGAGCCATTGGACCTATAGACATACATGCACAAGGGCGGGTTCAGACGTGTCACCCATGGCAGTCTGCCTTCCCCTTTGGCAGATCAGCGAACTCATCCTCACATAAACAGGTTTGTGTGCTGGCACACATTCACTTTAAGGATATACTAGAAGCCAGGCGTGTAGCCACACAGACTGTACATTCACCCAGACTGACAGGCTGCGGCATGCCAACACACCTTCCCCTTTCCAAGAACTTCCAATGAAACGCGTAGAACTTCCAAATAGTGGAAGTTAACAAGCTATTGGAACCAACCTAATCTATGTGAGAAAGACAGCTCTTTACTGCTGTATCTACCACAGCAGACACCATATTCCATAAAAGCAAAAAAACAACCCAAACAAACAAGAAAAACAGCAGCAACATTTGACAGGAAAATGGCAGTGTGGCCACAGAGTGGGTAAAAGTGGAAACAGAAACAAACAATAGAATGGGCTGGATCCAGGATATGTTATGACTATTATTTCCTATGCAAGCAGTTAAAGTATTCTGGCAGGATTAAACTCACTGCCAGAGGAAAAAGGAAACATTTTCAAACAGGTTATATTTAATGTGATAAGCACTGTATAACAATAAGTTCTCAAGCATAAAGTGAAATAGTGTTTCTGCAAACATTTAGAATAACAGAGCATCGGCTGTATGATGACACGATGATGTAACTTAATAAACAGACTTTGCCAAAAATAAGAAAATGTTTTACCCTGTGGGTGTTTCACTGATCAAAGATGGAGCAGCTTTATGACTCAAAAGTGGAGGTGAGTCACAGTTTGCTTTTGATGATTCTTAAATGACCTTAGAATTTATAAAATCTACAGTTGTCCGTGTACAGCATCACTCAGATTAAACGCAATAAGAGTTCTCTGTGAAATTGTCCCCACACAAAGATAACCACTGTTCTGTAACTACTGCTGCTGTCACGCCTGCAGGAAACCAAACGAGGGTCCCTTTAGGTCAGCTCCCACTTCAAAAGCCAACAGTGAGCTTTGTCGCCGGGCTGTGAGCAGTGAGCTAGAGCATCCTGGGGCTCCTGCTCCCTCACACAGTAATGGGATTAAGGTTTCCACAGGGCAGATTAAGGAGCTCCAGGTCCTGTCTTGCTCTCCCTGCCACTTTAGGTAACTCACAACTACTGCATCCGAATTTATTGGCCATAGCAGAGTGGGAATTCTCGCAGTGACTTGAAATTCTTTAGCATAAAGTACAATAATGTAACATTTTGTATTGTACAATATGAGGACATGATGAAACACCTTATGACATAACATAAAGTAGTGACACAGTGGAGCAGCAAAGGTGCATCATGACATTTGAAAGGAGAGCAGGCAGCAAAAGATTAGGCTGGTATGGATGGTCGGTCCAAAGATAGGCTGGCCATAGTGAGTGTAGTTATTATTACACACATACAGGCATGACAAGACACGCTTAAATGCACACTCGCATGCAAACACGCCCCCTTAGACAACCGCATGTATGTTTCCATACATACCAACAAAATGATTACTCAGGCTGGAAGGTTAGCGTGAAAGATATAATCACTTTGGTTTTCTTCAGTCATTTCTCAATTTCAGTCCAAGCCGAGGACACAGACCTGGTAATAAAATAGAGTGCACTGTAACAGATGGATCTGATACAGATTTAGGCTAGACTCGCTCTAGATTTAAGATTTGGATTTCTAAAAACAACAGCATTACAGTGCTGTGTATACACAGTTATATACAGTATAAAACTATGAACCATTGTTCAGTTTTGTGTTTGTGTAAACACTTTAAGACTGTATAAAAAGGTCATAAAACTGCGTATAATTTCCTGCATTTTCAAGATCAGTTTATTTGTTAAATGTATTTATCTGAACATAAATAGACAGAATACTTCAGACAGCACATCTGAGGCTGTAACTGCTGTTTTGGCCTCCAGTAACAAAGAGCCTGACTTTTGCTTGGACTGTGCTGCTACTCTTCTAAGTTGTAGGAACACTGACCCCTAGTGTTTGCTGCACACATTTTTTTTCTTTTTTGAGGAAAAAAAACAAGCAGTAAAACTTAGTTTATGAGCAGATGATTAAGATTATATTGATTCTGTAAAACGTTAAATGAGAGGGACAGCCAGAAAATAATGATGATGATCTATGAACTGGGGTGGTCATTCGTCATCCCGATATCCAGTGACTCTCATAAAAGTTGTGTTGGTTAAACAAGCAACAAAGCTGACTTTCAATAAAATCGAATAATAATTATAATAAATCTGTATATGGTGGGTGTCATTCACTTTCCCTGTCTTCTCTGCTTGTGTGTTTCTGGCTCTGGCAAGAAGCATAACAAGACACACACACACACACACACACACACACACACACACACACACACACACACACACACACACACACACACACACACACACACAAACAAACACAGAGGCTCCTGGGCTGTAGTGTCTCTGGCCCCTGCTAAGTTTCCCTCTCGGCCCAGCTGGCAGAAGTTACAGCAGGGCAACAATGTGGCTGCAGGACGGGCCAGGACGGGTCTGGGACGGGGGCCCCACGGCCCCACTGAAAGGCTCCTATTGTCCAGCTCCACCTCCATCGGGGACTATTAATTATGGGCCGCAGAGCACGGCTCTGAGTAAGATAAAGTCCACCCTCCAAAGTCCCCTTCCAAAAGCACACACAACTTATCCTCCCCCCTCCCTTCTTGGCAGGACAGACCCCCCCCCCCTCCAACCCTTCTCGTGTCTTCTGGCTTTTTTAATGAAGCCAAACTGAGCACAGAGCAATTTTTTTAAAAGAATGTTCTCTGCAGGGGAGAAAGGGAAAAGGAAATCAAAGGTGTTTTCATCCCATTTCCCTCTATCCCTTCAAACTTTCACCAGGGGATTTGAGATCTGGGAGGCTTTTGTATGAGTCTCCACCACTCACCCTCCACTTTTATCCTAAGGGCTGAACGACTGATGTGGGATGTGACAAGAAAGGAGAAAACAGAGCTCCTGAGCAGCAGATTATTGTTTGTAAAGACTCTACTTTCCAGGGCCTTGGTGCAGGGCCATGCTGAAAAACAGAAATACTTTTATAGCTGTGGCAAATTGGTGTTTCAGGATAGTCAGCAGGTTTTAAATGCTAGCTTATTTTTACCACTTTGTTTAAAGTGTACTGACCTCTTTAAGTAAATTAATGCATGTGTGATGTCATTAAATTTAGAGTTATTTGAACAAGGAAAAATCTTTTGCAATTCTAGTTTAAGAAAACAACATTTTTGGTTAAATAAAAGTATCATATGAACTCAGGATGTAGAGCAGGTTAAGCACTAATCAGAAGGTTGGTGGTTCTGCTGCTCCAGTCTGCGTGCCAAAATACCCTGAGGCGAGATACTGACACCCGACACCCCAAGTTGCTCTTCGACGCTTACATCTGTGTGTGAATGTTAGATGAAAGCACTTAGTACGATTTCTATGCTTTTTATTTAACCTATAATATAAAATGCTTTGAGTGCTCAAACAGTGTAAAGAATAAGCAGCCCTATAACTGTTCAGAAACTACAGCCACTGTTAAACATTCAGAGGCACGTAAGTAATTGAACAAACTAACATAGTTTTAAGAATAAGGATTGCTTTTAATACTTGGATAAAAGAACCTTTGTGTTCATTTGCATGACTGCTTTAAATTTTGAATCCATGGACATCGTCAAATGCTGAGTTTCCGTCGTTGAGATGCTCTGCCAGGCCTGTGCTGCAGCTGCCTTCAGTTACTGTTTGTGGATCTCTCTGGGTTCAGTTTTGTCTGCTGGGTTGAGATCAGGTGACTGACTTGAGCATTGACGAATATTTCTTTGAGAATCGTTTGCAATCTCCTTTGGGTCATTATCCATTTGCACTGTGAAGCATCATCTGACCAGTTTTGCAGCATTTGGCTCAATCTGAGCAGAGTGTACTTCAAGACCATACGACTTCACAATTCATTGTGCTGTTCCTATCAGCAGTCACATCAGCGATAAACACTAGTCATACATACCATATGTTTCTATGCTATGACACTACCTCGACCGTGTTTGACAGATAATGTGCTTTGATTCAGATCACGAGCTGTTTCTATCCTCTCATACTTTTTTTCTTCTCATTAATCTTAATTCGTCTTGGCTTCATCTGACCAAAGACCTGTGCAGGCTGATTTAAATGTTTTCTGTCCTTCTTGTTCTTGAACGTAATCGGTGGTTTTGCACCTTGTAGTAAACTCTTTATTTGCAGTGGTCTTCACTTCCTTAGATTTTGAAACATATTATTCTTATCCAAGGAAAGAATTTGCAATCATGCACGTCAGGTGTCGTCTGTGGTCTCTTGGACCTTTTGGTGTGTCTCTCTCTCTTTCTCTCTGATAGGTCTACTTTTTTCTTTCAGTTTAACCCGACCTCCTCCTTCAATTGGACCGGCATCTCTTTGGACCTCATCTTGAGATTTCCACTGAACAATTACCAAATACAAGTTTAAAATTTTAAATCAACTCCAGATCTTTTATTAGGTTAATTTGTCATGAAATAATGAGGCCTCGCCTAGCCCGTTAATGCTTACTAACACAGCAACACACTCCAGGGCTAAAAGAATTAGCCACACGGAAATGCCTAAAAAAAGAAATAGTTTATAAAGAATGATTTTGGCCTCTGTGGATAGTGCTCCCCTACATACCAACCCAGTGTGGGTAGGGTCAGCTGTAGCCAATGGCTGTCTGCAAGGCCTCAATGATGAGTCCTACTTCAGTTTCTAGTAAAACTTTAGTATTTCAACAGTCTCAGGTAAGTCTGTCTGTGTGTGTCAGCCACACATTTTATAGACAGAGCTTAAAATGTGGAGTCCAGAATAAATGATGCCACGTTGGCTGTGTCCCTAAAGAGAGGGTATCCAGTGACTCTCTTATGTTGTGAGAAGCTTACTTGGGTTGGATCCACTTGTAATCTTAGAGGGAAGGACGACGTCAATACAAAGTTGCTCTTAGTGATGGAAAATTTCAGTCCTTCTTCCAAGATGACAGTGCCCCCGTCTTTAGGGCATGACTGATCACTGATTGGTTTGATTAGTATAGAAATAATGCGACTTATATGATGTGCCTTTAATATTTAATAGATTTCATCCCAGGTTAATACCAAATGAGAGGATATCATTTGGAAGAACGGTGCTCCATCCCACCAGTAAAGATCCAGAGACTTGGATATCAGTGCAAATGAGAACTGAAGCTGTTCTGGTGGCACATGGCTGCCCAGTAAAACAAGTTTATGCAGAAAAGAAAGAAAAGTTCAATAGGCTTACATTAACATCTCATACAGTCACCAACAGGAACCGTACAACTTCCTGCAGCTTACATTGTAACAAACTAACATAAAGAACAGCACAAAAACAAGTTCAGACTGGAGCTAAATGAATTCCAAAAGATTTAACAAGAATAATAGAAAATGATACATAAGATTTTTACATAATAAAACCAAAATGACATCATCTGGTTTTATTATTACAGCGCACTGTTCGATGTCTCGTGGGGATGACACATAACATTACACATCCCTCAATAATGTGACGCCACCCAGGAACAGTTGCTCAACTAAGAATTACATTTTGATTTGGACAATAACCTGTGGTCTAACTGTAGCCAGCACAGACCGCAATGAGACCTCTGGAGTTGGATTCATTTTAATTCATAACTTCTTTTACACATTCACATCATAAAAGGGTTGCATAATGGCAGGCAGGAAGGCTCGGCCAGAGCAAATGAAACACTGTGAAAAAGGGATTTTGTGAGCGCAGATCTGAATGAATTGGTTTGGGCAGGACACGTAAAGCTGAAGGCGAAACATATATCGCATTCCACCATGTGGGCCTGCAGAGAAATTTAAGAGTATGTGCTGACAGTTTATGAAGCCCAGGCTTAGCATGGGTTTGTTCTTGAAATGCCGGCAACTCGTATTAACCGAATAGATGTTCTAAGGACCTGCAGTCTGTTGAAGCTTGAATGTAAGTTAGTTATATCTGAGGGTTTATTTTATTAAGCAGATAATTATGCATCACTTAGCAGGTTGCACAGAAACTAGCTCTAAAGTACAGGTTAGTTATAATGGTGGCAAAAATCAAAGACTACTATTATAGGGAATAGCTTATAGCAATTGCTGCTGACTGTTTTCACTCCATTATTTTTAGCAAACTGTTGCCCATGTGCTGGAGAGTACAGACCAGATTCATTTGTGTGATGGAGATAGAGAGTTCTTGTTACCCTCTGGATATTACAGTGTCTGTGGGCAGTGCCTAGATAGACAGCTTTTAGTGCCTGTGTCACAATTTGAGCTTATTATTTAGTGATGGCCCAGTTGGAGACACCACAGGAGACTGAACTGAAGCCACAAAATGAAACTCTTTATTTTCATGTGATGAACAGAAGATGCTGCCAACACAAGTCAGGCACAACCAGAAAATGAAGAGCACAAGTTCATATATCAAACCACAACAACATTTGCCTCAAGAAGCTTTATGTTGTAAAGAAAAGAGCCTACAACAACAGAGAGAAACCCCAACAATGAGATGATCCACTATCAGTGAGCACTTGATGACAGTGGGAAGGAAAAACTCCCTTTTAACAGGAAGAAAGCTAAAAGCTGTGTTTTTACTGTCTGTCTCAGTGTTATAGGCTCAAACCTCAAAGCTATGTTTTTACCTTTTCCCTCAGTGTCATTGTGTTCATGAGTTCAAACACTTTGCTCATGAGTTTATGGACGGCTCCTTTTTAACAGGAACAAAACAGAACCAGACTCGGGGAGGAGAGGCAGTCTGTTGACCAGATGGGGATGAAGGGAGGGAAACATGGCAAAAATGTATATAGTGCAAAGTGTAAGTATGTATAAACACACAGAGAGCTAAAAGAGGGGCGTGAAGAAGAAACACTCATTATGGAAATGAGGCAGTGTGCCTAAGGGAGAGTTCTTCATCACCTGATCCAGCCAAAAAGTTTACTCTGCTCATCTGGATGTAGCATTTTTAGTTGGAGAAACGTCTTGTCACTCATCCAAGTGACTTCGCCTCGGGGAGCGCTCATGTGGAGTAATACTGTACAGGTGAACAGATGGTAACGAGGGTAGGAAGACCAAAGAAGGGAAATGAAAGCCAAAAACTTCTTTTGCTGAATTTGATGGATTCCTTAAGTCCAGAATAGCCCAATGCTAATCATCAAATCATTATTGTTGAGCCCACTGTTCTGCTTGTTCTACACCCCCTCCACTTTTGCTCTCACCGCTCTTCATCCTTCTCACTGTGACGCTCTCCCACCATGATCATCGACCACAGGCTTTGAAGACGTTCCAATGGCAGTGGACTTTGCACATACTTTTACTGTCCTGCAAATTTTCCAATCCTCCCTTACATTTAGGCTCTAATGTCAAAGGAGAGGAGTTTAACAATGTGTCTAGGCCATGCACGTCTGACTAAAATGTACAATCAATAACCTTTTTAGGCTCTTTAACAGAAAAAAAGATACTGTACTCACAAATGTAAACATATTTGTGTGTAATTTCGTCTTCCAGCAAATGCATTCTCGTAAACTTAATTAATAATGAATTAATCAAAAATACATAGGAGCAGGGTGTGTGGTTTGTGTAAGTTGCACTGTCCCTGACCATATTTGAATACAGTGGCTGGGAAGGACATCTCCCTGATCGTGTTTTACGTAGAGACCACATAAACAAAACACCAAAGGTGGAGATGAAGAGATGTTCTTAGGCATCTGTTTACTGTGGAGGGAAATTTGAATTAATTTCTGCACATTCACACTCAAGATTTGAAGCATCACACCTATGTTTATGGGAAGAGGAGTCCCCTTTACCAAAGAAATAAAAGGCAAGAGACAAGGCCACACGCATGGTTTTAAAAATCTCATCCTCTTCCTCCTCACCTCAAGGCTCATCTTTCTTTTCAGGTTTTACTAATTGCAGCTAACAGTGGGTGAAACCAGCTAAAGGAGGCTAACTGCAACAAAAACAGGAGTCTTAATAACAGAAAATTTCAGCATATCTTCACCAACTAACCTCAGCATCACTGTCGCCAGTCAGAAGTGAGCTTTTCTGACTCACTGACCCATATTGGACACCTTTCACAAAGTTTTACAGCCTCTTCCAGTGTAAATTGATTTGAATGCTTCTCGCCCAGCATTGACAGCTGAGGTAAACAGATTTGTTCCACAGAATCTGGATCGAGTCAAAACAGTAGCAGAAACATGCTGGCCATGGTCGTTACGGAGTAGTTTAACTTGAATGTTTTTGATCTCTCTTGACTAAGACATGTTTGTCTGCGGCCATCGTAGCTAGGATCATGCACTTGAATTGGGAAGTTTAAGAAAATAGAACTCAGTTAACTGCAACCCACAATCTACTGATATCTAGCTGTGAAACTCTTAAACACTGCAACTGATACAAGCTTATCTGGCTTATCAGTTGTCACATGAGCTGTCAACTAAAATGGCAATTTTATTAAATGGCCAGTCCAACTGTAACTATACCATAAAAAATGTGTTTCCTTTCTTTTTCTTAGGTGTCACAAATGCAATCAAAAAAAGTTATTATCCATTACATTTAACTTCACTGATTACAAAGAAGTGACTTTAGGTAGGAAGCTGCCACAACCCAGTCCAGGACTGAAATTAAGCAGGAGAAAAGAGAGCAATTTGTTTATATGGCAGACGGACAGTAATGGAGAGGGGCAGGGATTTATTGATGTATGGAAATAGTATACTTTAGGCTGTTTATATAAGAAGCACAGAGAGAAGGAAATCAAGTTGATGTGTGAATACGGGAGGTTATAAAAACTGGGCTTCTGAAAGTTACACATACTCAGACATACCTCAGACAGACAAAAGGAAACTAAGAGGAGAGATTCCCCTTTTTTTCCTTCACTCGTTACATTCTTCCTCTCTTCTTCTTCTCTTTCCTTGTTCTGACCCTGGTCTCTCTTTCCCCCCCAGATAGGAGGTTACATAACATATTTCCAGCACTCCCGCACTGACACACGCTCCTGCTACACTTCATCAGTTCCCTCATCCACGTCCCACCACCAGCACCACCACTGCCTGTCCTTGCACACACACACTTGTCAGCTGTGAAATATTTCACCCCCAGAACTTTTCGACTGGACATTGAACAGATTCGCGAATGCGTCGAGAACCTTCTCATGCCCTGATTCTTCCCCCTCTCTCTCTCTCCCCTCCCGCCCTCTCTCGTTTTCTCCCCTTTCATCTCTCAGACAAACACCCTGTTGCATTAATCAGAGGTTTTTCCCCCTGCCACCCTCACAATGGTTCTGTTTTACATCACTGATTGGGGATGCGAACCCCCTCCCCCCACGCACACACACACACACACACACACACGCACCATTTCTTTCTTTCACTCTTCACTCACTGTGTTTCCCATAATGCAGCAGTTAAAGAAAAATGGGACCCCAGCCCCACGGCTTTGGCAAAAAGGTCGCAGGGTGGGGCGCAGGGGGTTGACACCAAGGTCAGCCGTGTCACTTCTGGGCCTGAGGGTGGGAGGGTGATGTTTTCAAGGGTTGTTTGGGTATGGACAATAGGTCTCCCTGACACCTGAGGAGAAAAGATGCATGGTGAAGAGGGCAGATATGAATGACCAGTTTGTCACAGTGTTCTGAGATCCACTCACAGGGAGATGGGTGGGGGCTGGTGCGTGGGGGAGGATGGGATCCTTTTGTTGAAGACAAGTCCAAGTGTACTGAAGTATGAAGTGTTGGGAAAGGCATTGGTATATTAACACCTAAGATGCTATTCAGTAGCATGTTAAAGGTTTGGAAGTGGATGTCACTATAGGAAAGAAATATGTAATGTAAAAATTTGTAGTGTAGTATCCTAGATCAGGTTTCCATACAAAAGAGAAACCAGCACCATAGGTCCCAAAGATCTTTAAAAACATAACATTTAAGTTTAACTTGTTATACTTTCACTTAAAGTTGTAATAATTAGCATGCTTTATGTTAAAAACAAATCAATCATGTAACGTGAAAGATTCTAAAAATCTTTAGTCTACAGTCTATAGTATTTAAGTGTATTTCAGTTCATAGCTTTGATTTTATAACCTTCAATTCAGCAAATCAACAACAACAGTTACCACAAGGTGCTTTATATTGTAAGGTAAAGACCCTACAATAAAGGAAAGAAACCCCCAACAATTAGATGACCCCATAGGAGCAAGCACTTGGTGACAGTGGGAAGAAAAAAAGTCTGTTTTAACAGAAAGACTCCTAATCCTGTGTTTTTACTGTCTCAGTGTTATTAGGATCAAACCTCAGTAAACACTTTATCAGGATATGCCCATTAGCTAATGATGTGTCAGTCACAAGTTTTAATTGAGTGAGTGGTTTCAGTCAGATCTGTCGCTGAGTCATTATGTCTGATTCCGAAAAACCAATATGGCGACACCAGGAACAGCTCGAGGCTCCGTAACAAGACTTCATAAATCAGTGGTTGGTATCACAGTGGCTAAGGTCGATTAACAAAAGATATATGACACCAAATAAATATCACTGATGCTTTGTATGATGCTGTGTATAAAAGCAACTGTCCACATACACACACATCAGAACTATAAGGCTGGAAAATGCAAACTTTGTATTTCCAAGTTTTTGGGTTTCCTCTTAAAGACCAGAATGAATTACTGCATGACTTACATTTAAATAGGAACTTCTGGCCACTGTTCCTATTGTTAAAAATGACAGTGACATAATTAGTAGCTCAGACCTCCAAAACAAATGAAGGGAAGTGAGACTAGACAAGCAGTAAGATGACTTCAGTTTTTAATGAAACCCCCTCGGGTTCATCTTTGACCTGCAGTGCATGCAGTATTTCTGCACACATATTTTGCTGTGCAGTTACAAATTCTTACTGACATTTGCCTCCAATCTACCGAGACTGTTTCACTGATTACAACTCAGATCTGGCTTTGCTGATCTTTTATAAATGCAAGAAAGCAGAACTTTCCCCCTCCAAGTAATGCATTCCTTAGCACAGCTTATATTTGATTTACATGCCTAATAAAAGTGTTAGCTGTACACTAAAGTCAAATATGAATGAATAACATAAACGCACAGCAATCAGAGTTAGTCACAGATCATAAAGAGCTGCATGAAAACATGGAATAAAAGATAAAATTCAACAATTCATTGTGTGCGTGCACTCCTGAGGGCTTGTGCCTGTCTGTGATTGTCTGACACTGAGAAATATTGCATGTAATTTACAGTCCTGAGCTGTCACACTACTCTTTCCATAATATGATGGGGATTTACACTTTGATCCAGGGCGTCATTGGCAAGTTAATTATGAAATAATATTTGGTTACATCATGTATCATTATTGTTGACTGGCTTTAAACTTGGGGAACATCTGTGTCCATGTGCGTACGTATGGGTGTGTGTATCCAAGTGCTCGAACCCTTACCAAGTTTTTCCCCATGCCTCATTCTGCACTGATCATCATGAGTTTAGCTAAACCTTTTAAAAACCGCAGTGAAGTAAGGCAGTGTTGGCTTTGTTAGGTGTTAGGCTCAGTCCGCCACAGTCTGGGTGGCAGACTGAGGGCTGAGACTGACTCAGCTGAGAGCCTTGTGACTTACGCAGAGTGCCCAGGCTCGGACGGTTTCAAGTCTCATCAGACATTCTGAGAGCGGGTGGGGGTCGTAGACTGGCACAGCGCTCGCTCAGACTTGGCAGGGGTCAGTGGATCGGGGGTGAATTTCCTTAAACCCTGGCTGTTGGTGGAGGGAGAGATGGGAGCTCGGTTGTTTTGGCAGTTTTATAGCAGGGCTCCAGCACATGGAGGGTGGGGGTGGAGCAGGCCAGGGATTGAAGAGGTAGCAAAGATAGGTGAAGGGACTGAATGGGTATCATATTTTGCATCTCTAAAAGCTTGCGCTGACAAAAAGAGAGGCGTCCATTCCCCCCGCCTGTTAATGCATGGCAGAACCCAAAAAGGGGGACCATGCTAATGAGCACATGTGATTAGGGAGAGAGAGTGGGCTAGCTATGATGAGGGAGGATAGTGGGGGAGTTGTCGCATGAGAGGTGGGGGACTATTGGTTCTTAATGAGAAGTGAAAGGCCCCCCTTTTCCACCCATGGCCCCTATCTTTTCGGGGGGAGTCGTTCCAGGATGCACATTAATGATGGGCCACATACCAGTGGATAGCATGGGTAGGGCGGGTGGGTGGGTTGGAAGGGGACTGTGGTGCTGGGGAGGGCTAAGTAAGACAAAAGTAAAGCTGTGGAAAAATGCTAATTGACCACTGGCTTGGAAAAGTCTGCTGCTGCTGGTGGTGGTGGCAGAGGGGGGCAGGGGACGCCTAAGAGGCAGTGGGTGGAGGTGGAACAAAAAGCAGGAGTGTAGCGTGCAAGAGATATTTTTGGGAAAGGGGGCTTAGAGCATGTGTCTATGTGTGTGTATGTGTGTGTTTGTATGTATGTGTGTTTGGGTCCTTATTTGAGAGTGGGCACGGCTCAAAGCTGGAAACAAAGGCAGAGAGTGAGGCACCGGACTGCTGGACCTCCTGCACAGCGAAACTCACCCCCCTGTTGCACGCTGCCCTGGTTTAAAGTCTGAATCCAGTGATGTATTCAAGAGGCTGCTGAACAGTGACACAAATACTGAAACACCTCTTCACAAACCATGCGTGATAGCTCCAAATTATTGTGATCTTTTTATTATAGGAGTTTTAAAGGTGCAGTAGTGTCAGTTGTACGTGTGCTCTGACAAATAAATGCTACATGAGTATCATTTTGGTAACAAAGTGCACAAGAATTCTTCCTTTTATCTTTTTGGAGAAATGTAACTAAGAGAAACGGTACACTATATACAGTTGTTGGACAGTGAAACAATTTTTGTTATTTTGTTTCTGTTCACCACATCAGTTTTCAAATTTAACAGTCAAAATGTCATCTAAGTACAGACTTTCAGTGTTAATATTGTGTTAACTGTTTATTAGCTGGAACTAAAGACCTTTTTAGACATAGTACTCCATTTCCAGAGGTTCAAAAGTATTTTACCCCTGAACCGGAAGGCCAAATTATACTTTGCCAGGAAACATCCCAAAAAGCCTGTACAATTCTTTAGACAGATTAAACCTAAACGGAATTCTGGGATTCTCTCTCTGCTCAAACCTAGCTAAATGTTGTGAATTGATCAGTAAGCACATCACAATGTGAGTGGATAATGACACAAAGCATGCTGCAAAAGCAAGCCAAGAGTTTCTTAAGTCAAAATAGTAAAATACTCTTTGAAGGGAGAGAACCTCACAGACAGTCTTTAAGAATGCTAATCAGATGGCCCACCTCTGATGCTGTTGGCCAACAGGGTAGTGGAAAACTGTGCTACTGCTGGCTAAAGATAAAAGAAGTGAAGTGGTGGAAGACATGTTTGGAGTTGGTGAGAGAGAAGGAAAGTCAGTGTAGGGACTTTAAATGAAGGGATTATGACTGGTAATAAGAAAAAGGTTTAAGTGGAAGGTGGCAAGTTGTTGTGCAAAGGATGTTGAAAATATAGCTGCAAAGCAGAAGGAAAAGAGGAAGACCACGAAGAAGATTTGTGGCTGTAGTGAAGGAGGAGATGCATAAGGTTGGTGTGACAGAGGATACTATAGATAGGGTGAGATGGAGGCAGATGACCTGCTGTGATGGCCCCTAAAGTGAGCAGCTGAAAGAAGAAGAAGAAGACGAGAAAAGCCCATTGAGTTCTAGTGCAGTCCCCTGAGATGAACTTGTGGTATTTGCAGAGCTGTGGGGATGTGGAGCTTCCTGTATTGTCACAGGTGAATATTAATGGGTTTGCATGTCCAATACTTGGTTAACCCCCCCCCCCCCAAAAAAAAGAGTTCCTGAAAGTAGTAATTGAAACAAGTTAATCAGTGTGAATATAAAGTGCAAGAACATTTGCATACAGTGATCCTTACAGGGAAGTTTACTTTGTATTTTCGTTATCAGATTTTATCAGATTCGCTTGTAGGTAACAGTGAAGCTGGGATTTAGGCTAAAGAGTAGAATGTATACATTTATGGTCTTAGTGTCTATGCTTTAAATATCTCAGTAAATCTGACTTCCCTGTGAGTCATTGCCTGTATGTGAAGTGAGGCTAGCTTACACAGCTGAAAACATCTGCCCAACAGTAGCTAGCTGCAGTGCTATTGCTAGGCTAATGTCTGAGCTTACAAGAAAGGTTAGCCATTTACTATTTTCAGTTTGGTCTAACTTACTATTCTATTATTCTAAGCATCCACATTGAAGTCATAGCTGTTTAGCCAGTGTTTTCTTTTATAAACGTTTAAAGCAAGTCATCATCTTTGAAACCCCACGTTATTAGCTTTTTTCTTTTAAATACTTTGTCAAATGAATGCTAATCCTTTGAGGGAACTTAAGTTTCACACAAGGAGAGCCCATAAATACATTCTCTGTTGGTTTTTCTTCTCCATTAAAATAATGACGACTCTGGTGGACATACAGTATGTCCTGACATTCAGCCATATAGTCAGATAAATGGGTGGTGGTCTTGCATTCCTGGTGCTTTCAGGTGGTTCCAGCATGGTGTCTCTTGACCCACTTTCCCCTCCTGTCTGCTGGTTGGATAACACTGCGGTTTAGCAGCGCTGAGAGTTCACACCCTGGGAATAGTTGGCAGCTATAGAAGGAGGGGTGACGGAGGAAGAGTAGACTACTGTAAGACTGTGATTAATGAGCAAGTGTTATGGCAGCATCACAGAGAACAAAGAAACTAATCTACAGCACATGGAGAGTGAAAAACACTGCACGTACCAGAGAGTGGATCTAAAAACACATCTGCCAGTCAGTAATAGAGCTGGAGGACCCCAGTTACGGATACGTTGATGGTGAATGCTTGGTGAATACTTGGCCACTGATGTCGAGTTGCATAATTTAAACTGAACAGGATGTTCCTACAGCTTTAAAGTGTGAGAAAAGTGGCATGTATTTAACAGAGAGGCCGAATAAAATTATCCCACACAAGTGTCTACAGACCCATTCATGTGCATTCCTGTGCGTCTGTGAAGGTGTGTGTATGTGTGTCAGGCATTGATTAATGTCCAAGTGCAATGCTACAGTTAATCTGATGGGCTCAGCTTCAGGCTCATACCCCCTTTTCTGTTTGTGACAGGTGTGTGTGCACAGAAAAAATACAGTCACTCACCTCAGCCATAAATCACACACTGGGGCTAATTCTTTCTGTTCTGGTTGTTGTGAAGTTTCCCAAACAAAATCTTAAAGAGGCTTCCAGGCTGCTTTTAACGCAGTGTTGGTTTCTGTTACAGAAGACTCAATCAATGGTTCATCCCCACCAAACAAACAAACAAACAAGCTTTTAAATACTTTGTTATCCTACGCTACTTTGCAACAGTCCCGAGCCACCCATCATTTCTTTATTGTTTGCTAGAAAATGGGAAATAGCCATTGACGGACACATGTTCACTGAGCTACAGTATATAAGGAAAAAACAGAGTTTGCGCAATTCTAAAGAGCTTGAAAGTGAACCACCTTTATTCTTCAACATAGCCTGAACTCACTTAGGAAGGTTTTCTTGTATTTCTTTAAATAGTCTTAAGGAATAGTTCTCCAGGCTTCCTGAAGGACACTCTGAAGCTCTTCTTTGGATGTCGACTGCCTTTTTTCCCCCTCTGCTCTTTGTCAAAATGATCCCACACTGTTTCAGTAATGTTGAGGTCTGGGCTCTGGGGAGGCCAGTGACTGATTGTGCTCTGTTGTGGGCACAGACAGGTGAACTGGTGATGGCTAACAAACTGGATGTAGTAGTGGTAGACTAGCAGGGGAAGATGGCCATAGTGATCGATGTTTATGTTGGTTGAAAGAAAGCCTGTGTCACAAACTGAGTCATTTTTGCTCAGAATGGCAAATGGTGTGATTAACTTGAATGCCTCGGCTAAAACTCGCAGAACTCTTAGCAAAATCCTTTAAGACCTATTGCTGCTGCATAATTTGGTGTAAGATTTCTCTGAGTAAACGAGTTTGTCTGTCTCTTGTCTCTTTCTTTTTTCCCTTTTGAAGCTGTGTCTTGTCTGTGGGTCCAGTTGGAAGGAATCTCCTGGCTGGCAGGGAATGAAAGAGTTCCCTGGTTCATCTCTGATGCTCCCAAGCCGCCGTCCGCGCCGACTCTCTCCATGGGCCTCCGTCTCCAGCTCTCCCCGGTGGGCTAAGACCTGCTCAAGGTCCCCTCTGTGATGTGGGCTGCCCAATAAAAGCCGACACTAGCTGTATTCCCAGGCCCAGTTTCCCCCTGAGTCTTTATCTTTCACAGCGTTGGCTGAGTGAGAAGGCTTGCCAAAGAATTAGGTTTCAGCCGGCTCACACAGACTGTCTCAAAACCAAGGTTGGAAGGAACTGAAGCAACTAGAGCATGTGTGTGTCTGTGTGTGTCTTTTTTCTGTCTGTAGTCAAGATCCATCTCAGCATTTTCCGTTTATATGAAATGAGGCTGATTGGAAACTCTGAACTCATTAAAACTATTCTGCATTATCTTTAAATAGTTTTTAACGGACAGATCCATATCACTTATGTATGACCTACATATTGATGAAAGATGCATACTGGCAATTAAGTATCCATTATTGTCACTGTCACAGCCTATGGTTGATGAAACACTCTGGTTAGTTAGTAGCCTTGCATGGATTTGTAGTCTAGGTTAGCTTCAGGACATTGCTCTCACTTTATCAACTGATTATTGCTGCAAATGTACATATAAATGTGCTCCATTTGCACACCTCATATGCCCTGATTCACACACTGATTGACTGTGAGGAGGATAAAATTTAAAGAGGGTGAAACTCCAGAAACACTTGAAGCAGAATTTTATTATTTGACCAATGCATTTCAGCCCATGCATGGCCTTCTTCGTCGCAGAGGATAAAATTTGCCAGCAGGTCAAAATGGTGTGTCGGGTGGATCATATAAAAACTTTCAAGGAGAGATTACTGTGAAAGCTACCTGCGTTATAGCTTCAACTGAAAATTGGTCATCTCTCTTTGTTTTGTTTTGTTGTAGCTACCATGTTGCCAAACAAGCTAAAGGAGCAGTTGGAAAGGAGCCACTTCTTATAAGTTCTGTCTCCTGGAAAAAGTGCATGGGATCTGGACCAGAGGCTGCAAGAACACTTGTTTGGTTGAGAGTGATGTGGGGATGGATGATGTGGGAAGTTATATTTTAGTGAAGCTTGTTGGAAAGCAAAGAGGTTGGAAGCATCATGTTGAAAAGTGCCTTCATTAAAAAAAAGTAGCAGACTTAAAAATTACTTGAATTTTACTCATTAAACATGAAACACGAACTCCTTATAGGCTGTACCACAAAAACATATCATCTGTCAGTTAATTCCATTAAAACTGACTACCAGCAACATGATGAAGAGCTCCAGTTCAGTAACTTTGGTTAGCGGAAGGAAGGCCTAGCAGACAGCAATCTTACTCACACAGGCCTAGAAACCTGTCAGCAACCATCTGGTAACCACACGTTGGCAGAAAAAATGTGTGTTCTTTGCCTTTTTAGTGAAGGACTGCTGAATGTTGCTGGCGGTTTCATAAAACCGGTTTACAGTGTTACATAAAAAACTTCAGTCAGCATCTTCAATGCAAACTACGGGCGTCTTTGGCAATCTTCTTTTGATGCAACATCCTTCAGCAAACACTCACTAACACTTTGGGGGTTTGTCCCTAGTGACCGAAAGTGGTCAGGGGATCACCGCGCAGTGTCTAGGCCTGTATGACTGATGCTCTAAGCTACCTGTCTTGGACCACATGGAGATGTTATGAGCAGCAAAACTGTTCAGAGGCTAAGACCATGTTTTTAAATGCTGATCAGCTGAACATTTGGACTCTTCAAACCTTTAAGTTATGGGTAAGAAAAGAGTGTGATTATGGTTTAAAAAAGAAAGAAAGAAGGAAATCTATTGACTGAGGTATCCAGATAAAGAATAAGTTATCTACATCTTTTAGACCGAGTGCACACTGCTTCTTTGTCATTTCACTCCAATGGTTGTCAATGGTTGGAAAAATCACGACATGCAGCATTATTTTATTTAATATGATTGCTGTTTCAGGGAGTTTTGCTTGACTGGGCTGTGTTGTACATTGTAGCTCCATGAAGCATCGATTCTAGCTCATTGTCTTAAATACTCATTTTACTGACTGAATGTGAATAATCTGAATCTGAAAACACACTCAGTGCTTAAGTCTGACTTATCTCTGATATAACCATACTACATACATACTACTACTCATGTGTTCATGAATGTAGGTGCAGTAATGTACATGTTCATGGTTTTCAGCGCCTCAGCAGCTCCTCTGACTTCTCCCTGCCTTGCAGCTGAAACAAGCTGAGCCTTTTACAACATATTAGATAGTAAAAGATTTAGTCACTGAGGTAACATATCAAACAAACATAGCCAAACAGGTGAACACGCTTAGTTCAACCAGATGGTCGTTTATGCAATGTCACATGCAAATAAACATTTAAAAAGGACACAGAAGGAGAAAAAAATCCAAGCTGTAAATCCAAGAACTTATACTTTGGTCAGTCGGTCATATTTCAAAACATGGATCCATCACACACACACACACACACACACACACACACACACACACACACACACACACACACACACACACACACACACACACACACACACACACACACACACACACACACATAAACATCCCCGGACAGAGTTCACCCAGTCATTCCATCCTTGCAGTGGTGAAGTGGTTTTTCCATTGCTGGGCTCTTAGCATGACAGGGCGGTCCAAACAGCAGTGAAATATTACATGGGTCCGGGATATTAAAACTGTTATTAGCATGGCCAATTGGGGCTAAACAGGACCTGACTGTCACCCTAATGACAGGGTGTCTGAGGGCTGGGAAAAAGAAGGGGAGGTGGGCTGCTGAAACCTCTGACCATCATCCACCAAACAGCCCCACTGGATTCCCCACCACTAAAATCCATCCACCCAACCACAAGCAACCACCCCCTTATCCCCCCATGTGCTCAGAACTCTCTGGATCCCTGGCCACAAGAGAAAAATAAAACTGTGGTATTGACATTCAAAGTTACGGACACACACGGACATGAAACCAAATAGAAAAACAAGTAAAGACCTTTTTGCAGAAATAAATGCTGACATATGGATTCACATGTAAATAACATATGGTTATACATAAATAAACAGCCAATGCAAGGATATGAATACTTGTTATTCATATCCTTGCTTTGGCAAGGATACTTGGATACCTAGTTAAGTGAAGCATAGAAAACAAACACATATACATACACCATCGACTAACAAAAAGACTACAAAGTGGGACAAACAAATACAACAATAAATTGTGTCGCGTTTATGGGAATGGGATTGTGGGAAAGTGTTCCCAGGTTTTTCCAAGATGGTATACCTGTAAAAGGAAGTGCAAAATTAAAATGCTGCATCCGTGTATCAGGAAGGAGGCTATTCAGCATAACAAATATCCTCCCTTTACTTTTAATTATTCAATTATTTTAAATTCTTACATTTTTAGGAACTTGGAACAGCAAAGAAAATGCAGGCATAGTATTAACTTCCAAGAAAATATGGAGAAATTATTAGCAGTTGTGCTTTTCCAAATTCAGCATTCAGCTGTGTCTTTTGCTTCCTGGTGAAGTCTATCATCCACTTTCGTTGAGCTCATTTTTGGTCTCCACCCGTTATTAGCACAGCCTCTTGTAGTTACAGGAAGTTTCTTTTTCTTGTGCTTAATTTTTTTATTTAGAATTAAGATTCACATTTACACATTTAGAAGTTACAAAATGGTTTCTCATCCGAGAAGCTTCTTCAGTTCTAAGAGCAATTGGTGGAGAGTCCCAGATTTTAAGCCCTATGAAAGTGTCCCCAAGAGCGTCACGGACCCCCTATTGATCATCTACCTAATCACATGACCATCTCTGTGTTCTATGTTTCAATGTCATATTTTATTTTGGTAGTAATTTTTCTCCTATGTCTTGTATTTTGTTGTTTAATTGAATGTCATTACATTTAATTAGTTTCAGCTGTGTCTAGTTCCCAAGGTGTCTCCATTTCCCACATTATCTCCTATGTATTTCAAACCTCAGTTGGTTAGTGTCCTTTATCAGAGTGTCTGTTAATCTCATCTTCTATTCTTTTCCTGTTTCCTGTTTTAAACTGTTTGTGATAATATGGCAATTTACTGTGATAAACCAGTGAAAATCAGTCAGAGTCCAGCAAGAACATTGTGTATCTGAAACAGAAATGTTGCCATAAATCGTGATGTAGTTTCTGCACAACGGTATTTTAACTGCAAGTTGTACTTCGAATATTTGGAGACAGGTTGGCTCCTACCTAGCGACCCGTGCACTCGCCTTCCAATGCGCAGAGGCAACCACTTTACACATCACTGCAATCCTTCCTGATCATATGAAATATGCAGTTATAATTTTACTCTAGTCTGATAGAGACTTTAGTTAACACATTTTCCAGTCTATGTACAACATCCAAATGACATATACTAACAGAAGAATCCTTAACAAACTGTTTGTGAATGCATTTTTGAAGTGCCTCATATTTGTCTCTCCACATGATTACTGTTTTGCCCACCGAACACTCAACCCCACAATCTTTAACATCTGATACTTTGTTCCACCAGATTGTCCATATAATAATAATATGAAGACTTCCAGCATTCAAAACATGTATTTATACAAATCATTTAAAAGCAACTAAGCCCACATTAAATCTCTCTTTTATCCCACTCAGCTTTTTATCCTGACACTCCCCCCCCTTCTTATACAGTTATAAGTCAAGACTGCAGTAAAGTGAAGCCTATAGAAACTCACAGAGAGCACAAAACATAGTTACAGCCCTGCAGTGGACGGTGCTGACCAACTACCGTGAGGTTTGGTTGGAGCCAGTGAGACCACTGTGGTTATCACTATGTCTTAGTTTTCAAAACGGAGTTATGCTAAACCCCACCACCCCTCCCTCACAGGCCTGCAGGTCTCCATTACAGAGGCAAATCAAATGAAATATCCAAACAGGCAGTGGATATCAAAACGCTACACACCCTCAGACTTTCTAGTTAGTTTTATTGCCTTAAAGCCTCAAATGAAAAGACGATAAATCACATTTTATCCACTTTGACTTTAACAATGGAAGCAGTGCAGACAGTCAACAAGAAACTTAAAAGGTCATCACACAACTTTATGCATCACTTTCTATTTCAGCTTCAATTGTCCAAGTTTATTTTAACCATTATATCTATCTGCAAGGAATCTTTTTGGCATTTTAAGTTATTTCAGTGTAGCTGGTTGAAGAGGAGCCAGTTTATAAGACATCATATATCATATACATCTAAGGCGGTATTATGGATCTAGATCACTGTGTTTTATGGAAGGTTTGACCCAAATTACACTGCCAGGTATTTACTATTTTCCTTCACGTCAAAGGGATAACAAAATATGAAGATTTCCAGTCCACTTGCATCCACAGTCAGCCACTCAGCCATCCATCTGTCCCAACATTCAAAATAAACGACAGCTATACTATTTCCAGCTCCGGCTTCGTCTCTTACATCAGCACACGGAGTGGATTTGAAGTAACAAACAAGAGGTCTCCGCTGTGAAATGTGAGTCCAAAAACAAAGCTCTCCCTTCACTGAAACAGCCCAACCCCAGCACACAAACGTATACATGCACACCTCAGACTCAAGCCCCCCACCCCCAATATTGCTGTTCTTAGCAGACCTTTCACCTTTTCCACTTCCAACAGTTAATCACAGGCGGGGTTGCGGGAAGTTGAATTGGGGGTGACACTGGAGCAACGGTGAGTTGTGGCCCTTCAAACAGTCACCAGAGACAGAGCTGGTAAATGTGTGTACACGTGTGCACACATATCCTCTTAGATTTACCCACAATTCTTTGCCTCGTCTCTGTTTATTTGGCCTCGCTAATGGGGGCTGTCACGGCCAATCGCCTGAACCAGCCACTGATTTACTCCAGGTGAGGTTTTGGCCATTGTCCAGTTTAAGGAGCAGCCCTGACCCATGGCCCCTGACCCGCCTGATTCTGCCCAGCACCCTAAACAGAGGACAGGGCTGTTGCTGAGGGACGAGGCGACATGGGGATTAGACCAGACTGAGAGGTTTATGTGTGGAAATGGATACTCCCCCAGTTCCAAAGCCCTGACCTCACAAACTCACAACCAATGCTGATTTACATGCTTCTTAATGCAAGAGTGCAAGAGAGTATTGATTGTACAAGTGGGCAACAATAAAAGTTCTGTAATATGAACCAGCACTTGCTTCTGGGATGTTTTGTGCAAGTGGAAAAGCACTCGATGGCCATTTAATCAGGGACGTCTGTAAAATCTAACACAATTAAATAAAAGAATGTCAGTCAAATTCTATCTCTATTTGGAGGAGTCAAAGGATATAATACAAATAACTGCCTGGCTTACAAAGCCCTGCATTATATCTTTTTATATGCACAGGTGAAATCAGTCTGAACAAGCCTGCAAACACAAAGAACGACACGGAAACTGAACAGAGCTACAATGCAGCACTGTGTTGTATAAAAGAGAACGTCAAGAAAAGACACACAAACTTGAATTAAACATCTGTTTGCAATAACGTACATGTGAATAGTTTACCTCTCAACATCCATCAGATCACTGGAGACCTGTATGGTAAATATAGGCTCGGGATCATCCCAGATGATGGCAGAGCTCCAAGAGTTAGCAACATGCTACAAAGACAAATTTATAGAGATGCAAAATATTGTATACATTTCTACATTTTCTCACATTTTCTTTTTGTTGTGCATGTTCCAAAATGAACAATAATATTGTAACCAGAGACAGGTCAGCAATGAGCTGCAATCACGTTTATCAGTAGGTTTTTGGTCATTTTTTGTCCCTTGACTTCCAAGACATGGGTTAACCCTAAACTATCATTCTGATAGCACAGGGTTAGGTGTAGAGTCATAATCCAGGATAATTCATCCCTCAGAGGGTTAATTGTTAGTTAACCTACAGCTGTGACCCATAAGCCACTTGTGTTACTCCACTCAGTATTAGTACTTCATTACTTTCTTTGCTTTGTGAAGTGTATGTAACCCAGCTGGAGAAACAGGTTAAAATAAGATGAGCTTTACAAGATATTTGTTTAGTTTCAGAATCATTCTTTTATTTGTTTTATTTTATTGTCACAAGAGTGATAATGTGAAATTTTTTTATTTCAACACTTCCTGCTGTGCCAAGAGCTTTATTTTGAAGTTTTCACAGGAAGTTGTTCGTTTACATGGCGTATTGTTACCAGCCATTCAAGGAAAAAGAAAATCCGACGCTGTCTTGATTAGCAGCAGAAACTGCCTCGGTTACTGAAGCAAGGCTTCATAAAAGTGTTAAAAAGTGTTCAGAAGTTATCGGCTAACATTTCAATAGTGAAGTGAATGTTAGACAGAGCTGCCGAAACCAGCTAAAGGTGGCGGCTAAGTTAATAGTGTTCCACGTGTCTCGGTCAGGTTTTTTAGTGAGCTTTGAGCTCCACGAGAAAAGACCAGTGATTCCAATTGATGGCGAGCCTCCCAGTGTGATTTCCAGGATCCAGATCTTCACAACCAGTCAGACGGCCAATGGTTTATCTGATTTCTGGTAGGATTCCACCAGTCACCCCGACTGGCAACAGTGAACAGACAAAAAGAGTGCACTCTGGACTATAAAAACACTAAGTGTGAAACTTCACTAGACTTTTTGCTGACTGACGGATCATTACAGATCATTCCCTCAGCCGATCTGCGCTTTGACTTGACTGACCCTCTATAAACTCTAAGGAACAAACTGAACTATAAGGTTGCAACCTAACAAATACTTTCAAAGGGACAATTTCAGTGATTAAGGACAATGCATTTTATTTCTATTTTTATTTTAAGGGCCCTAGTTGTTGTTTTGCTGTGAAACTCTTGTGAAACTGTTACCTGTTGAAACTGAAGTCACAGTTAACTGAAATTTCTGTGTGTTATGGTTATTCGCACTCATGTCCAGCTCCTCCCCGAACCTAGAGTGAGGTGTACTTACCCAGGAGTGGGTTACATGTATTTATAGAGTTAGTTGCCTCACAGCAAAAATGTGTTGGATTCAAATCCAGGTAGGGTCCTTCACCAAAGAGTGTGCATGGTCTTCTCATCTACTGTGCAGGTTGTCTGTGGGAGCTCTGGTTTTCTTGCCATTTAAAAACATGCTTGCTTAATGCTGTCTGTGACAGCCCAGGACGTTCTTATAGAAGAGATTCTTAATAAAGCTCATTTCCTTGTTTGAAAAAGCTGCACAACTAATGCTCTTCCCTGACAGTAAAAAGAATAAAGAAAAATAAAAAAATATGCAAGTTGGTGGAAACAACCTCTGCATGTTGTCACCAGGTTTGCCTTGAGCTTTATTGCCAATTGAGAAAAATGTCATTCCAATGATATGTTACTCACTTTCAGCTTACTACAGTATGCACAGAGTGTTGCTAGGGCGTGATCCCATCTGTTTCATATGTTTCAGTGCAGTGTTAAGCCCTCTGACCACATGTACAGTACATAACATATTCAGCTGACCTCTGAAACACTGAAAACAGTCATGGCATGCTTAAATATAGATTGGCCATGTGGCCATGTTAATACCACTATGCAGTGTATGGCTTTATTGTTGGATGATCTTTTCTACAGACTGTAATCTACGCACACATATTGTACATACACCAGAGACAACATGCCAACATAAAGTTATGAAACACATACTTTTACCTTACTTCATCCACGTGGAAAATTTTTACATGAACATAAAGATTTACTCATGATAGACTTGAGTGTGACCCAGGATAGATCTATCTATATATAGATATAGATATATTCCCTGCCTACAGCTAGCTGGTTTTTGCTTGGTATGTGCATGGTGTCGGTACATGACCGGAGCTGATGACAGAGACCGAGCAGACAGACAGCAGCTGTCAGTCTGGCTCAGTTACAGCCAAACACCACCAACACTGATACTTATGGGCAATATCCCGAGGTCCATGTCTGGGTCAAAGAGCTCTAGAGTTCACCATTGCCTTTAACTTGAGGCTGCCCTTCTCACACCAAGTGGAATTTTGGCCATTCCAAGAGAGGGAATGTGGTGTGGATACTGTGGTACGCAGAGTGTGTTTCACTGTAACTCTGTGTTGAAGGAATTCAGCTTCTTTTTTTCCTGTTCCAGAAACTCAGAATGCCTTATTTGGGAAATGCATCTTTTCACTACACACAGATTGCAGGGATGCCGTTATAGTGGGAAATAAAGATATTGAACATGAAATAACATTGACTGAGGTTCACATACCACACGTGGTCAGGAGCTCATTCTAGACATTTCAAATCAAATCAAATCAAATCAAATCACTTTTTATTGTCACATCACATGTGCAGGCACACTGGCACAGCACATGCGAGTGAAATTCTTGTGTGCGAGCCCCACAAGCAACAGAGATGTGCAAACACAACAACACAAACGAGCAAAATACAAGAATGGCCAACCTGAAACTAATAAATATATGTACAATATATAATAGTGTATGCATTTCTGGATGTGTATACTAAATATTTTCCTACGTGTGTGTGTGTGTGTGTGTGTATGTAACATTGGCTTTAAGAAAGTCGGGTCTAGAGTCAGATCAGTCTGACGCACGTTACTGCTGTTGTTTGCTGAATATTAATAAATAAAATGAACTGCACTCTCCCTGAGTGTGAAAGTGTACCTAGACATACTCCCATTTGATTAGTGTTATATTTAACAAGCACATACTGTAAGATAAACAGTGAAATAGGCTGCCGTGCAAAAATATTAGCTAAACAACCACTATCATCTTTCTGACTAAGATAAGCCCATCTCCAAAAAACAATGATATTTACAGTTTCAGAAGCCAGTATTTGACATGTTACATTGGCTTAATATTGAAACATCATGTAATGAATGACTAAAAAGTACTTTAAAACATCCTAGAGTTTAGCTAAACACTTAAGTGTGTTTAAACACTGAACACAAATGTCACTGAGTGTTTTAGATACCACACAAACTTAAGGAAATATATTTGATACATTTGCTACATTCACTGTTTGTGCTTATGCTGTAACCCTCTGTTATTTACTCTTTATTTAATAAATTTTTCCAGTGTGTGTGAAATTTACTGCATGGATCCAGACATACCTCCTTCGTCTTCTTGAAACTTATCATTTAAGTAATATATGATTTCTCAACAGGGTTTTGGGGCTTTTGGGTTTATCATCCTCACATTTTATGGTCCTTTTCCAGGCCAAGACTGCAAATGGGTACTTAACCTAACACAGACTCAGGCTGTAATTCAGAAGGCCCCCTCTGTGTTAGTTATATAGGCTATCCCCACAACCAAGAGTCCCCCCCATTACCCCCTGCCTTCCTTCGTCTAGTGCTTCCAGTTTACTTCCCTGTTACGCCTGACTGGCATGGTGTAGACATGGGACCTCGTCTGACGGGCTCTGGTTGCACTGGCGATGTAAACTTTCTACAGATGGGGAGATGTAACAGAGGAGCCACATACATGTAAAGAAAGCATTTACTGTATGCGTATACACGCTGTAATGGTTAAGTTCTCAGTGGGAGTTTACTTGGTTAAATAAAGATATGTACATACATATAAGAGCGCAGGATGGCTTTACACATGAAACAAAAATGGAAGAGAGAGGGAATGCAAGGGGTTATGTGAGCGGACGTCTGGAGCAATAAAGGCTGGTACCAGCATTTAGAGTTTAAGGGCCAACAGGGCTTCAGATATGAATCTCGCCGAAGCATGGCGACCTCTGACCTTCTCCCAGAAACCCCTGAGGGGTGTAGTGCAGTCTTTCTGCCTAACTCTCCCTGACCCCCTCTGTCTTCCATCTGCACAAGTCTATTACATCCATTTATTTCAACGCTGCAACAACGATCTGCAAATAAACTGCTCTTTTTCCCCTCTTCGCTCTATTCACTCTCTGTCGCAGTCGTCCATTCATGGTCCGAACAGAGCCATCGATTCATCGGCCGGACGTGACCGTATTGTGTTAGAATGCAAGGATGAGAAAGGAAGAAAAGAGGGAGAGACACTGAAAGGCCAAGAGTGGTACAGAGGTCAACATGGAGGACGGAGGATGCGGGTAAATGGCTCAACATTCGACCAACTTTAGGCCATTCAGTCAATTACATTACATTCAGACCTTTCAGGCAATTGATACAATAGTGCAAAGGACTCCGTGCTGGTTTAGCACCAATTATTCATCCACTGTAGGGTGGAACAGATTTGACTTATATGTCATGGGAAAAAGTCTTTAAGCTAAACTACATTACTTGTACATTAGCTAAGGGATTGATGAACTTTAGGCCTTTGGAAGATTTGGATAAAATCTTCTTACATACTACTCATACTTACGTCAGTATTTTCTGTTTTTTCTGTTTAGTCTGTTTCCAATGGTTCAAGTTTGGGTGAGTATTGGCCCATTAGTCATCACATGCCCTTCCAAAACTCCAGCGTATGCCATTACGAGAAGCCTTCGAGGACTGTGTTTAACCAGTTGCACAAGGCCACAAAACAGAATTCACAAAGATTACAGTATAATGCTGTTGACAGGATATAAGTTGCAGCTAGCTTTAACAAGATAGTACTGTTCAGCAGGATGTTTCTGTAGGTCTGTGTGCTTACCCTTCCACCGATTAGATTACCTTATTTGTTCTAGTTAGTGAAATCTTTCTTGGGTACACCCGCTCAACTCTGTACATGGATGTATTTTGCTCACAGAACTATAGGGCAACACACAGCATAGAGCAGAAACTGACACTGTGCAAAAAGACTGGAACATCAATCTGCTGTTTGTGAACACAAGGATTCTTGCTTCGCCGTATTCTTCAAACTTTTGTGGGGAAATCCCAAGCCTGCCTTCAGCATTTTTTTTCAGTGTCTTGAAGCTTTTAATCATGACATCACCTCGCTACACAACAACAAACACCGCAAGATGTAACCAGATGACCCTTCAGCTTCAGGACCATCAACAAAGTTCATGGCCCTTTTCTGCTCCTCGTCATCCAGCGCCTCTAAATCCTACTCCACTTTTCCTAGTGCTCCAGAGACCTTAAATTCACAGTACTTTCATACTTTGGGTGATGAACACATCTGGCTGGGAAACAGTAGATAGTAGATAATAAATGGAATATACTTATATAAACTATTCTAGAGGTACTGGACTGGGACTGCGGCTTCAGACTTCAGGCTTCAAACAGTCACAGGACTGAACAAACTCTGCACACCTATTTCAGATTGTTACGTTAACCTCTCTTCTAGAGTTTAGGCTCGGTCAGGGTTGGATTGCATTTTGACCACAACAAATTTTCAGAAACTACAAAATGTCATCATACAAAGACCCTCCTGGTTACTACTGCGAACAAGAATGCGTATTAAGTGAGCCCGCATGCTTTAAATAAGGATTGAGGGCTTCCATCTCGACCCTGCCCCAGCAGCCCTAATTTCAGTACATTGTGGACCATGTAGCCTCACAGCTTAATAAAGATGAGGGGAGGTGTGATGGGAGATGAAGTCATCACGAGAGAGGAGGCGATGGAAAACCAGTGGTGGAAGCCATGAATCAAAACTCATTGTCTATGTCAGAGAATGTGAAGAGGTTGTGACTGGATAGATGTGAAAGGGTGATGAAGGTTTACAATAGGGCAATGGGAGGGAGGGGGTCAACGGTAGGGGATAAGGGATAAGGGATGTGAAGGAGACTGGGTGCGGTCGGTATGATGCAATTCTCTGGACATCTGTGCTTGGATGACAGACAAGACATGCTGTATTCCGGTAGGTGTCCTTAGACTCATACACACAAACTCGCACATAGATACACATACGCTCCTTTGGGAGCTGTGGTGCTGTCCCTGTCTGGGAGCCAGAAACTTGGTACTAATGAGACTAAATGAGGTTGGAGCCTGTCTGTGAAGAGGTCAAGGCCTGTGAAGCAATCAGGCAGCTGGTTACAATATTGGTTTGAGTAAATGCCAACCACTTTAACAACATGCAAGCTATTCAGCCACTCCGCTTGGTAGCTGTTCAGTTATGCATCTAAGTTAGGCAGCAATTTAGCCCTTATAGTCGCTAAGTAGTTAGCTCATTAAATAGCCAGTAACTAGTTAGCAAATCACGCAGCAGCTACAAAGCAAAGATGCCACAATAACTACCCAGCTAGCTTTTCAATCACTGAATAGCTAGCTAATCAGTAAGGCAAGAAAAGAGTTACCCAACTAGACCATTGTAGTTAAACAGTTTAGTTTATTAACTTGCCAACTTGCTAAATGCATACAGGCCAGTCAGTTACACAGGTAGCAATGTGTATGTGACTGAGTCAAATAGTTGCTATTTCTACAGTCTATTCAAAGATCACCTTAATACTTCTTCATTTGCTTAAGTAGCCCAGTGAATAACATATTCAAACAACAGGGCAACAGACAATTCTGTCATTCGACCAAACAACCAACAACCAAGCAACAATTGTTTCAAGCCCATCAGCTTCTCAAGCAGCCAAAAAAAAGCACCCAATCAGTTACCCAATTAATGAATCTGTCTTGCAGTCATTAAACAGTTTAGCTAAATAAATAGCCAAAATCAATTTATCATTCAACAATTCTATCAGTCGCCGAAAGCTGAGTGTAACCATGCATATGCTAATGAAAGCTTTGGGGAGAGCTGACTGATGAGGTAGGATGTGTGGGGAAACAGGCTTATGTAAGGTATGAGTTAGGTTGAGCAGAATTGGCACAGGCTGGGCTTTAGATTGGCTCAGCATGGGGTTAAAATGTGCTGACCAAGTACTGGGGGAAGATGAAGTTTATTTGGTTGCAAGTAATATAGGCTTCCTTCAAAAACAAACAAGGCCAAGTTTGTTTGCTGTGTGTTTTAGCAGCTGTGACCTTCTATGACTACACATGACCTCATCCTGGCTGCTCGCAGGGATTCCAGCTCCTTGATTATCCAACAGTAAGGGAATCGAATATGTTCATAATTCTGTTGCATATGCGATGTGCTTGACTTTGTATGGTCCTTTCAAGGTTATGAGAAGTAATTGGTACAGGTGCAGGATGGAAAGATATACCAGACATTTGCCACCACTCACACACTCACAGGCTCTCACGCAAACACACTCACACGCTAAGATCTCTTACAGCTCAAATAACAGAGAACACAGTCACTCTGGCCCTTTTTAAAGCCAAACCGAGGCTTGGATCAGACTATTCCCATGATTTAAGGACTGGGATGATGATTACACTGTTGCCATAGATACTTCAGATGACCAAATATTGTCAGTGAAGTATTCATGACAAAGTATTGCAGCAGATGTTTCATGACCAAGAATTGTAGTAGTAAAACTCCTGACGGAGATTCTGAAATTTTTCCTGGTACATTTATAATCATAAGCACAAAAACAAAGGATTAGTCAACTTATTCCACAGCAGACACTTTTAAAACCCTTCATTTTCAGATGCACCAGTCATTGCTTTGAGCAAGCACATGCAAGACTAACTTTGCTGAAAAAAGGTGTTTAAATTTTTTTAAATTTAGTTTCTACTAAAAGAAATCAATGTGTTAAAAGTATGGCTTCTGAAAACAGATGAAAAGCACATAAAAATGTGAGGAAATAAAAGCCTCTCTTGAATTGTTAAGAAAGCTAAAGGTTCAGTTGATCTTAGAATAACTGAAAGGAGTGGGAATTAAATTAAATCACGTTTAAAATGGAGAGAGCTTATGAGGCATACTCTTCTTTAAAGTAAAGGAAATAGTTAAAGCAGGAAGAGAATGAATTGTTATTTAGAACATTTCAATTATCGCACTGCTATATTTTCTAGCACATAACAATGCGTGTATATATTTACTTTACAATTAGTTAATAAAGAACCACAAATACAAGCTACGTGGGCTGTGCTTCTGCAGTTTATCCAGCGTGCGAGGTCAGAGGTCAGGGTTGATCTGTAGAACTCGGGTTTTTTCTTTAAGACCCCTCACTGGGGCATGTCAGCCATATAGACATCATATAGGCTGCCCCTTGCTAGGCCTGACAAACAATCCTGGGACAATAGCACAGGCAGCCTTTAGTCCGGTGGCATCTTTTACAGCTTGGCATGATTCATGATTCACTAAAACATTATTTTTTCATTATTTTTTGGAGCAAACATGTGAGTATGCAGCCTTGCGTGGACTTATTTACAGTCACTTTATTAAAAACAAATAGAATTAGGTCATTCCTGTTAGCATTTATTGTTTTATGAGAAATGAGTATTTAGGACAGTAATAGATAATACCAGACAGCTGCACAGCGACATGTTTTTCTGATTTTTCCCTTGCCTACCACTTTCTTTCTCTTTTCTCTCTCCCTCTCTCTTTTAAAAAAATTCTAATCCTGCTAATTAAACTTCGAGAGCCTGCAGGGCTCCGCACCCCTCCCCATCTCCGCAACTTTCTCACAGGCAGCATAAAGGGCTGGAGGAGAGGAGAAAGGGGGACAGACAGAGTGGGGAGAAGAGAGAGGAGCGAGAGAGGCTGAACAGAGGGTGGATTCATGGCAGCGCTGCTCTGCTTCTTATCAGTATCCTGGCTCTGTGAATGAAGCTCTTCAGACGAGCTCCTCACCCCTCGATACCTAATACGCCTCCAAAGCTATCTCTGAATCCCTGCTGCGTGTGCACGTACACGTACACACGCAGTGACCTTACATACAGCACAAAGAATAACAGCGGATACTGAAACGGATGTCTCTGAATCCAGTGGTGCAAGTTACAGCTGGAGCTAATGGGTCCTTAATAAACCAGTTATGTTTTAATAAATCTGTTTTCAATTAAAAGGCCAAATTTACTCAGAGCCCATAGTGACATTTTCACAAGATTTGTTTAAACTAGAGCCTGAGATGACTTTTTAAAATATAAATAGCATTAAAATTACACCGAATATGATTGAAGGATATCATTCTTGCTGTTAAACATTATGTAATATGATCAAAAGGTCCAGAGCAGCTACTAAATGGGCCTCCTGGTGAAATATTTTCTTAAAGTTAATGAATGACAGTATCAGTGAGCCTATACGTCAGGTGTTTCTCATCCTCCTTTTGACAACAGCCCAAAGATTCTCTCAGTCAAGATCTCAGTCAAGTAATGCTATGGTCAGAAAACCATTTGCTAGTAGTTTTAGCTGTTCTGCTGGAAAAGGAAATCAGTATCTCCATTGAGCCTGCCAGCAGATGAAAACATGAAGTGCTCTAAAAGTTTCTGCTAGATCGCTTTTGGACAACCACGAACAACACCGGCAGATGACACGACACCAAAAGTCATCACAATTTACAGAAACTTCATGACAAAGATCTTTGATTAATTGATCACATTTGGGGGGTTTTTCAATCAGTATAGCTTGTTGAAACAGGAATGTGGATGTGGATGGAAGAATGTTGCATGCAGGTTCGTTGGGCTCAAATCTGTCAGAGTAGTGGATGAAATTTGCTAGATCCATTTTATAAGGGTCAGTTTTTCAATTTCAAGTTTTAAATAGTCTGAATAGAAACAATTGTTTTTCAGGCCTGCTGTGCAGTGAGGTGTCCTTTTAAGGGTCCCTTATGCTCTTTTCCCACATGCATTACAACCTGTTATTTTTATTTGATATATATATTTAAAGATATTACTTAAATAGGTGTATGTTGAAATGCAAATGTCAGCAGTCAGATTGCACAGTAGCTGGTCTGAACCCGGAAAATAGTACATTTTAAATAAAGTACCTCACTTTTTCTTTTCTTTTATTGGGTGTTACATCTATTTTCTTCTGGTTAACCAGTTCAGGGTTCCCTCTCCCAGCTGCCATAGTGTGAGATGAACAGGTCCCCAGTTTGCTGCAGGGTTAACACAGAGGGACAGACCATTTGCACTCACATTCACATGTATGGGGGATTTAGAATGACCACATTTACCCCAGGTGTGAATCACCGATTAATCTAAACTCCTACTTTGAACCCAGGATCTTCTTGTTGGTATCAGTGTTAACCAACTGCACCACCATGATAGTTTCCATGCGTGGAAATCTACTATAAAAACGGCCGGACATTAGCCTAACCTTAACCTCGATATGTGCTCAGTTACCGTACATGCAATCATGTCTGATGCTATTGTCAGTTGATGATAAAATCACAAACCTTATGAACACTATCATTTAAATAACAGAGTAATTTCTTTTCTTTCTTTTTTTTTTTAACCCTAAACCCTTTTTATGTTTTTGTTTGTTTAAGATAAAACAAAAAATATGAGCAGCTAATTACACAAAGATGCCGGCTGTATCAAAATAATACAAACTAAAACTCTTTAATTTCTTAATATCAGAAGGTTCGATCCAAAACAAGTCAAAAAGTTAGAATTTTCTGCCAATTATGTCAGGGTTCATGCTCTAGCAGGGTAAAACCTCTTTCCACTGGAATGGTCTTGTGATGCATAGTAATATTTGTCAGGTCTCTGGTTAATACAAAAACAAAACAAAACAAAAAAAGTGATCACGCACAGTTAACAAGATTACACTTTTAAGGGCAGACTAACATTAAAACAAATGAGGAAGTCGTGCCACCAACCGCCATGTCATAATATTGACCTAGCTCTGATTTATCAAGTCAAACAACACCCCAGAACCTTATTTCCCAACAGTGAATGAAACCGACATGGGTTCTGATTTCCTGATGCTCGTGTATAGTCTTCACTGATGCTTGTTTATCCAATTCATGGTAGCCCCTACTTAGTGGCCTGTGTGTAATGACTGGGAGCTGTTGTGCAGCTATGCAATGGTTAGAAGCAAATAAAAGAGGGGGGATATTGGGTATCCTGGCTTATTTGCGGTGTGGGCAGCCCACTCCCCCTTCCAACCCCCTGGTGGAGCCTGTTTTGCTGATGACTAGTGGGAGGGGAGGGGGGATTTATATTATAGGATATTAAATGGTAATGATGGGCCTGGAAGCACCGGGTCCATGGGAAAGTGGTTGGTGCGTCTCACTGTGGCCCGGCGTCGGTCCTGAAACTCTGGAAGCCAGAACCGGGTCACCCTGCCGCAGAGGATCATTATAGGGTAGGGGGTGCGAGTGGAAGAGAGATTGAGATGCCAGACCCCATCGATCACTTCACCCCAACCCACCCCGTAGTCCTCTTCCTTCCTCAAACCCAAAGGCCGCTGACCGCCCATGCCTGCCCTCTGGAAAATAACTCTAGCCGCAGTCGCCGGGCTCCACCAACCTCGACCTCGTCGCCATGTCGACTGAGGACCCAGACAACATTGAGCAACCTTGAGGTGGGCAGGAAACCACCATGACATAACAGCGATGGGAAGGAAGCACCACAGTGCTCATCCTAATATGAGGATTCTCAACAGGGAGATGGGAAATGGATGACAGAGCTGAAATGTGGACAGCTGCATGGTACGAAAAAGGAAGAGGGGGAGGGAGGGAGAAATAGAGCAAAGAGGGGGAATAAGCAGGACAGACAGAGGAAGACAAGCTCCTGTTTCACTGCATTCCTTTAATTCAACCAAGCAGCCAGCATATTACTGACAAAGCCCATACTGACAGCTCCGCACAGCATATGTGTTTGTACGTGCAAGAGTGTATGAATGTGTGTGTTTTCATGCATAATCATCATGCTTATCTGAAGCCTAAGTGCACTAGTGACACGAAACAAAGCGTATTATATAAGCAAGTGCAAGTGTGTTTATGTGCACGAGGCAGCATAGTCCATTACCTTACATTAGACTTCATGCAGCATATTTGGTAGTGAGCTCGTGTGTATACAAGTTGAACAAACACAAATCACAGTGTCTTCTGCAAATGTATACACGCAGGCATAGTTACACTGAAATACTGATGGACGCCTGGGATTGCTTAAAGGAGTCGTTCAACATCTGTTCAGAGCAGACTGATATGATGATCTCAGCATTGTCTCTTCTTCTATTGTTACATTCTGAGAACAAAGTAAACTTCTCAGTGTACCACCACATTTACTTATATATAGTTATATATAGTTTTAGTTATTTCCAGGCTTTTTAAATTTTTTTTCCATTTTTATGATTGTGGGTGATCATGAAAATCAGAAATCTAGTACCTCAAGTTATTGAGATACTGGATTTCTGGAACCCTAAACTGGAAGCCCAAAGTGTATCCAAACACTTTACCACAAACTGCTGCATCCGTGCAGCTTGTCATTGAGGCAATCAGCTTGTGGCATTGCCTATTCTTGAAGCCCAGATTTCATTGGTTAACGGCTTGTCTGTATTTTCGGGCTGGGTTTTTCTCACCTTCCTCTTGACAATGACCCATAGGTTCCCTATATGGTTCAGGTCAGGCAGGTTGACTGACTAATCAAGCACTAAATTACGTAATACTATAGTCAGAAAACCATTTGCTAGTAGTTTTAGGACTGATCGCCTAGAAAAGCATCTCCATTAAACTTGTCTCTAGATGAAAGGATGAAGTGCTCTAAAATCTCCTGGTGCCTCCTGCTGATGGACTAAAATCATCATAACTTGATGAGAGCAGTTTTAATATTACCAGTCAGGGCCTCCTTAGGCACAGGCAACCACCAAGACTGGAGGCAGGAGCACACAGATTCGTAGGTATTATTATGAGTCACTAGCTGGGCCCACGTCCTCATTTTAGGTTTGATAGCATTTTAGTAGATAAAGGTAAATGGCTTGGATGTGAATTGAGCTGCGGTTTGGGGAAGGCCTCGAAGGGGACTGGTGGCGGCTCCTGGGCCTAGCAGATCCCCATGCACTAAATAGAAGTGAAGAAGTTAAAGAACTGAAAAGGGGAGGGAGGGGCACGTAAACGAGAATGAACAGCTTGTAGAACTGGGGGAACATATATAGATAAGAGCCGGAAGGAGCATTTGGAGGCGTGGTCAAGCTCCAGAAATTCTGATACTTTATCTCCAATTATTTCAATCTGCTGATCCAGCCATCCATCCAAAGTTGGCCTGCAGTGGCGGCAGGCAAAGCAGGGTAATCCAGATGTCCTTCTCCCCAGCCATACTTTCCAGTTCCTCCGGGGGGATCCCGAGGCATTTCTAGGTCAGATTTGGTTATCCTAACCAGAATCACGAACCTTCTCAATTTGGTACTTTTGACACAAAGTAGCAGAGGATTTCTGCCAAGATCCCTCCTCACCTTGCTGCTAAGGCTGAGCTGAGCAGACACCCTGCGAAGGAAGCTCATTTCAGCCATTTGTATTTAAGGTTACTGTGGCACGAATCTGCCAGTCCAACTTGCCCTCCACCTTTGAAACATTCATGAATAAAATCCCAAAATAATTAAACTCCCTTGCTTAAGGCAGCCTCTCTGCCCCAACCCCCTGGGAACATTCCATTGTTTTCTAGCATATTATCCAAATATTTAAATAATTTCTTACAAAAAATGCTGTGAAAGGGTACTTTGAAATTATTTGATCCAAGGAATTTAGTCTGTGATATAAATTACATAATTACATACACCCTTGAAAAGTTATGCCTGGCTTCATGAGGACTATGATACTGCTATAATCCATTTTCAGAAAGTTGTAATGGAGCTGCCACAAAAGAATTTTATATGTCAGCAGGAACAAACAAGTCAAAAGCATCTGACAGAGATAAAATCACAAGAAGACATCAAGAAAGTCATTGTAAACTCACCACCAGAGACCACAGACCTTTAAATCCCTCCAGAGATGTTACACAAGAGATAAAAGTGAAGATAATTTACAATAAGGTCACTATAAAGTCAACACTGCAGAGTCTAGACATGCTGTTAAACACTGTCAAACCATAATGTTATGGGAGAGTTACAGTGACACCACTGGGAAATGTAGAACACCATAAAGCACCATATGGTTACTAAAAAGTTGACTTCACTCTAACACTTAACATGAGGTCCCCATCAGATTACTGATAGGAATGGTAGCAGTGGCTTTCTGTGGCTTTCCCTCCATCCTCTGCTGTGGATGATGCTATATCACTGCTGGAGCTGGTGATTCTCTGCATTCTCAGCATAACAAATAGATATTAAATAAAGCATTTCCCTATCAGGAACATGCCATGCCAGGATTCCCCTCTACCTCCTCCTTTCTCTTCCTCCTCTTGTATCAGTTCACCCTTGCAGCGGTATTTTTGACCCAAACCCAACAGCCTAACATGATCCCATATAATTAAGCAGGGTTTAAGACCAACTGATCCCCTTGGAGAGCCTTGTCTTCCATACATTCCAATTAAAAGCGATTACACACAGTGGTCTTTTACTGCTAAGAGGCCTCTGTCAACTCCTCATCAGTCCCCTCCACCAACCCTTCACCCACCTACCCTCTAGTGCTATCCATTCCCAGGGTTTCAGCTGTCACCCATCACCTCAATGCATCAATCTCAATAATGTTTCTTTTCTCGTTTCTTCTAGCATTTCTTTTCATCTATTCCCATCTCGAGCGGGTATTTGCTCGTGTTACACATATATTCTGCCTTCCCATTTTTTGCATTCTCAGCTTCTAGTCTTATGACGGCTAATTTGCATGAAGAAGAGATCTGTATATTCGCTCTTAAATAGAAGGCCGAGACAAAAGCTCGAGCCAGCAAATCCTTAAATCTTGTCAACTTTCACTCAAGGCACCACCACCCGCCCCACCACCCACGGCCCACTCCTCTCCCTTCCTTATTCTTCTGGGAAATGCCTGCAGGGAGTTGAATAGAAGTCCCGCATTTCCACATGAAGTGAGCAGCTAGCAGCGATCTTCTCTCCCCTGGCAAGGTTTACTTTTCTTCTAGCTGTGAGAAAGCTTGGTGGAACTGTGGTTATGAATATTCATGCCAAAGAGGTCCCTGTCAATCAGTCAAAGGGGAGCCGAGGAGGGAATTAATGTCGCTGGCCATTCATTTAAGTGTGGATAGAAATACTTAGGCCATTTCATTACTAAGTCCTGAGTACTGTATTTTTTTATTGGAATATTTATCAATATATGCTTCGAGTCATGGTTATTTGCTTTACTAGGTTTGCATCAAGCATTTACAACTATGCAGCCATATTTATTCATCTCCATGAAGCAAAAATCACTCTATTGTTGAAAGATATCCATGTCTCCAGTACTGATGCGTGATTGTCATGAGTGTATTCAGCCTGCTGACAAAGACACTTTATAGCAGCACTCTTAGGAAAATGACTATACAAGTGATTAATTTGAAGAGCTTTCATAATGAATTACAATGGATTCATGCTGATATCTTTGCTTTATATAAAATGTAGTAACTCAGTTTTCCTTTTGCATGACCCAGTGCTCTCCAAGCTTTAGCTGTGGACAGTCCTTGAAAACTGTCTTGTTCACATAACTGTAAGTGTAAATAATTTAAATATTAAAGTAGTTATTAGGAAACATTGTTCTGAATAAGAATGGGGTCAGGCCAATATCTGCATCGTCAAGTTTGCATGTGACTGAAATGATGAGTTGTTCAAGTGTTTGTCTCACTCCAGCCCCATATTCAAATAATAAATCTTTGCCCTCATGTGCACAATAATCAAATAATTTTTGTTTGATTCCATTAAATTTAACGTTTTACACTGTACTTATGTAATAAAATTACCTGGAAAACTTACATGTAATCAAATTACTTAAAGTCAGCATTTTATGCATTAATATTTTTGGAGTGCTCACGGAAAAACCAATGTTTTGATACAGGAGAAGTAAAAACTTTGAGCTTCTAAAGGCCTTAAAAAGACTCAAGATCTGATTGTGTCTTTTGAAGAACTAATGCATAAATTCATTCAAAACAGAAATGGTAGAAACTGTGGCATATATGAGATTTATAATCACCACATCTGAATGAAAGTCAAATTACTTTATTAATGTAATGGGGCATGGACCAAAGATTTGGAATCTGAATCTCAGCAAAAGTTTGCTTACTTAAATGGAAGTTAGACACCTCACATTATCACACATTAGTTGGGTTTTTTTTGTTTTTGTTTTTTTTTAATCTTGTTTATGTAGCAAACATTAATGAACTGTAGTCCTCTGAATGTCAGAAGTGACAGCAATGTGAGCGCTGGAAAGTGGCTCAGGGGGTTGGAGCCTCCTTATCTTTTGGTCCATCTCATCCTCTCAAACTACCACTGCAGGGGCCCAAAAATCAGACATCTCATTGCCATATGTTTTTGAAACAGATGATTTCAATGCCACTGCAGAATTGTGCAGCTTTGTGAGAGAGGAGCTGAGCATACGTTTCTCTGTCATTTTCATTTACACACAATTTGTGCACAACGTCTACAACCTAATGCAACGCTATCAAGTGTCAGTTTGTGCACTGTTATTCCCATTTTTAAACAATATCCCATCTCCCCCACTCCCAATGGTGGCGTTTTTACTCCAGTCGTTGTTCTCGGAAATTTCCAGAAAGCGGTCCCAGTGTGGGTGTTCGGATCAGGTATAAACACTTCTGAAGCCTTAGGAACCACTTCTTAGAGCCCATAACCCGGCCCAAAGGGTTAGTTTATGGTCTCTCAGAACTGGTCAAATCAAACATCTTTATGGTGTTGTTTGCATAATGGGTCTAACAGCGCACATTTTCAGACAATGTTAGTGTTGCACTGGATTGAGCAAGACATAAAAAAGGGGGCTGGATAGAGCAGTAGGGATGAATGTGAATCTTGAATTTTTGGAACGTTGCAGTCAGCATTCAGGTTATCTAGTACCTGTATCATGACAAGCTATCTGAAATGTCAGACTTGCCAGGACTGAGCCCAGACCCCAAACAGGCCTGAGGTATGGTGAAACGTGAGATAGTAAAATGCAATGTGGAAACATATCCAGGAATTCCGAAAGATTATCAGTGATCAAAGAAGTGGTTTTTAACGCTACAATTTTACAACGCTGGAAACTTCACTTGCAGCTAATGTGGGACATGCTGAATGACATTCAGGATTGAATCCACCAGATTTAATGCTTTCACGTGTTTGGCAAACACCTTCACTGCTGCCTTAAATAGCTAAATTCCCAAGCATCAGCACCACATTCTTTCTTATGCTGCACAAGAATTTTAACAGCAGTCATAGAAGCATTATCAAAATAATAAGCAAGAACTTCCCCTGCAAGGCGTGAAATCCACGTCAAACGTGGGTCCTGCCCCGCCACACTAGAGATAAAGAGCAGGGTATCTGTGTGGAACGACAGTGAGGAAAATAGGGGACGGGTAAGGAACACAACACAGTTGGGAAGATCAGAAAGAGAATGGGGTGCAGAGAGAGAGGGAGTCAGAAAAAAAGCACTGTTGGGCACCACTGACAGAGGCATAAATCCAGGCACTCACATTCGGATTCAAATGCAAATCCTGTACCGAGCAGCTAGTGGAAAGGCTAACCTCTATTTAGCCAAGTCCCAGTGTGCGGGTATGCTACCCCCAACTGACGGGAACACCTCTTTCTCCTCTGTGTGTTTCAGAATATTTCTTTGTGCGGTTCATAGTTCTTTTATTTGTGCTAGAAGCAGCACAGCAGATATTTTCTAACTTTGCTATTTGGTTTTTGTGTACGTGCATGTTATAGTGGGCGGGGCTGTACCCCCTACCATGCACACCCCTATGTGCACATCCATGCCCATCCCTATTCTTCTCTTTCTGTTCCCACCTCCTTGCCCCTGCAGCAAGGGAGTCAGAAATGAACCTGAACTGATTGAAAGTCAAAAGAAGTTGCCGGGGCAGGTTTACTGGGGCAGAAGCAGTTGCCGGGGCAGTGGTTGGTTACCAAGGAAGGAGGGGGGTGGAAAGCCCCAGTGGTTGCCAGGGGGCAGCCTGTTGGTTGCTCGGGAGTTCCATAGCCATTGGGAGAGTGTTAAAGCCATTAGGATGCCTTACCATATGAAAGGCTTGGTGGGTGTGGCAGGGCCGAAGATGAGTCCTGGGAGGATAGCCCCACTACCAAACAGTAGGAGCCCTACAAAAGAGTCTTTCACTCGGCCACTACTGCCCCCCTGCTAACACTCACACACTCATACAGCCTCCACCCAGCACTCCCATCCCATTCAGAGCCAGCTACCATGGCCACAAATAGGGGAATTCCCCCTTCAACTACAGGAATGACGGGACAAACTGAGGAGAGAGAGAAAGCTGAAAGAAAAGGAGTCAAGAAAGAGGAGACTTAAAGTGGAGCGGCTCTCAACCAGCTTGCATGGAGATGTGTGCTTTCCACTGGTTTGGGTAGTTTCCCAGGAAGGCCAGTCCAAACCCCCAGGGAGATCCTGATTACTGGAGGCAACAGCTCCCTGGTGCTCCCCATCCTGTCCAGGAGAAGAAATCTTTATTTCCCTCTTAGTTACGAGCAGAGGCACTGTTTACTATGCAGTAATGAAAAAGACCTAAAAATAGCACAAGCTAATACAACCCAAACAGCCAGGAAAGGAAATCTGGGTGTAAATAACTGTGTGTGGATGTTTATGTGGACTCATAGCCGCAGGTACGGGCAGCGGCGAAGAGAAGCAGCGATAAAAGCCAGCCTCTGTTTCCTGTCCTCGGTGGGCTAATGGTGGGGATTTACTGGCCTTTTATTATGATTGCCCCAATTAGCTGTAAAGCAGCACTGGACCAAGCCTCTAACTGCCTGTTTGTCTGTCTCTGTCTCAGCCTCAGCATTAGTACTGCAACAACTCTGCCTCTTAAAGAATGGCAGCAGCTTAAAACGAAAATAAAAACTGAGAATGTGATTCATGGCACAACTTTTACATCAGTTTTAGAGTAAGTTACTGTCACAAAGAAAAGTTTCATGCTGCAATACAGAAAAATAATCAATAATAAGGGAGGTTAACAGATCAGTGCATCCAAATTGCAATGGAGAAAAGACACATTCAATCTGTGTCACCCAATGGATAGGCTGATCACGTTATAAAGAGTCTGACTAGCTGCTCTATGATGCTGAAACTATTCAGTTGTGTGCTGGGCTAACATTTTAGCAAGTCAATACTAATGAGGGTTTCCATAAATGTGAATAATCTCTTAACTGGAAGAAAACTGCCTATTGTTGAAATCGGATATGCATCTTGAAATGCACCGTGGGACTCTGTGTCCTTTACTCATCGATACACTAAAACTAAAAAGTGGAATAAACAGCACTCTGCCATAAATAGATGTTGTACTCCTTTTAAAGTTGTTTCACATTTAGATCTATTCGTCACGCCAGCCATGTAAGCACTTTGAGCTGTTATTTGGTTGGTGCTTCTGCCACTGCTCCACCCATTGATCATTGTATTTCTGCTTCCATGGGTGAAAACGTCCTGGGCTTCATGCTGATGTTAATGGAATGTCATTGTTTTTATTTGATTCATCGTTATATTGAATAAAGTGGATACAGAAGAGATTACCAGAGTAAGAGGCATCATCCTCTGACAACCCATCCATTATTTCTTGAGCTATTAATAGGCAGTGGACTAAAAAAACGACTGACACTGCAGTCTAATTCTACGAATTCTCGGGACTGCCTAAGGGTGACTGCCCCCTGGGAGTCCATTTAGGATTTGCATAGCCTACTTTCTTGGAACATTTTTCTGTTTGCATTGACCAACACTTATGCTGAGAATAGCCATCTGATGGCTGGCATAGCAGTGAAAGCTAAAGCTGTTGTTTTAGCTCTTCATGCACACAGTCAAGTTGAGCTTCTTCATTATCTCTTTACATTTGCTGAGCTGCAGACGCCCAAGATAGGCTTTTAAAAGGAAATGTCACTTTTTTCTTCATGAGTCAACATTGTACAAAAGCCTTTCGCAAGACGTTTAACTGAACTAGGTCATTCAGAGTCATGTATTTTAGAATAACTAACTAACAGGAAGCTTATGGGGGCGACCGTGGCTCAGGGGGTTGGGGATCGCATCTGTAACCGGAAGGTCGCCGGTTCGATCCCTGGGCTCTCTGTCCTGGTCGTTGTGTCCTTGGGCAAGACACTTTACCCTACTTGCCTACTGGTGTTGGCCAGAGGGGCCGATGGCGCGATATGGCAGCCTCGCTTCTGTCAGTCTGCCCCAGGGCAGCTGTGGCTACAACTGTAGCTTGCCTCCACCAGTGTATGAATGTGAGAATGAATGAATAGTGGTATTGTAAAGCGCTTTAGGTGCCTAGAAAAGCGCTATATAAATCCAATCCATTATTATTATTATTAGTAGCATTGTAGTTGGACAGAATACCAAATGTGGGATGCGTCAGTTTGTGAATTTTACAACGGTTCATGGGATTGTTTTACTTTCATGTCTTCTTAAACCATCTGAGTGGGAGCCAATGAAATTTGAGGACACACGACCCTAGAGGCAGTGTGAGGCATTTGAGGAATACAGTTTAACTTTCGTTGTGACTTCTAGATGAGTCATAAAAGTGATTACAGTTCAGATCTAGCCGTGGTTTGATGTCATAGCTGGATTATTTCAGTCGGTATATTACTCTGTGTTGAACCGTTACTAATTAACATACATCCTTTTTTAGTTTTAGTACTACCAGTCTGTCCGTCTTTGTCTTCAATTCTTGTTTCACTGTCCACATGCTGTTTGTTTCAGCTACTTTTGCTTTTGGTTTTCCTGCAGTTTGTTTGTAACAGTCCATCAGTTCTTTTTCCCCCTCCCGAGCTGATCTCAGTCCAGGCTTTCTATCACTCCCTCCAGTTAATACACGACACCACGGTTCTTCATTCACAGATGGATTTATTCTTCTGTCACACTTCTCCTCAGAAACACCATAAAATCCACCGTCAAACTGTTATTACATAAAAGTACAGAATGACCAACATAAATATTACAAATAAACATTTAAACCCAAGTTAACAAATACGCGATAAACAAACACAGTTAACGTACCTCGCTGGCTGCACGTAACCGTGAGGGAATGAGTCCGCTTCAGGAACAAAACTTAACAAAAATAATTCCCAATTTCTTCTTCTTTGCAGCTTTCTTTTACTTTAAACTGCTTATTTATTCCTTCTTCTGCCTTAGTTAACTTATTAACTTAGCTTCTTGCACATGCTTTTTACTTCCCTTTACGTCACTTAAAAAGGCCTGTGTGCAACACAGAATGAACCTTAGTTCCTACCCCAAAAGGAACAATAAATAAAGAAAATAAATAACATAAATGAACACAATAAATTAAACAAACTGACATAATTTACATTTATGGCAGTTAAACTCCCACCAAATCTCAACTTGAGATTTCTCTTGAGATTTGAGATTTAACCCTAACCCTAAGCATTTAGTTTAACACATGCTTATTCTGCTTCAACAAGTAGTACTATTTTTTGCACTGGCCTTTCAAGATAAACTGGCCTAGTTGTGCGTTTTCCCTGTTTGTCCAAAGTTGAGTCACTAACCAACAGCTTTACCTTTCTGACCCTTCCATCAGAGCTGGGGTACACCTCCGTGACTCTTGCTAGTCTCCAGTGATTTCGCGGAGCACTGTCCTCTTGAAGAATAACAATGTCATTGACATTGGTGTTCCTTTTATCCCCATGCCATATCTGTCTTTGCTGGAGATTAAGAAGGTACTCCCTCCTCCACCTTGTCCAAAACTCATTCGCCAAGAACTGCACCTGACGCCATCTCTTACGCAGGTATAAATCTTGACTCACGAACTGACCCGGAGGTGGCAATATGATGTTAGACTTCATCAGAAGAATGTGATTTGGTGTGAGCGGTTCAAGACTTGTTGGATCATTCAGGTGCTCTGTTGTCAGCGGTCTGCTATTTATAATAGCCATCACTTCATACAAAAAAGTCCTAAGTGAGGCGGTGTCAAGTCTTTTAGCAGACTGATCAAGAATTGCTGTTAGAACACTTCTGATTGTCCTTATTTGCCTCTCCCAAATTCCTCCCATATGGCTTGATGATGGGGGATTCATTACAAACTCACAGCCATATTCCTTCACCTGCTCATGATCCCAGTTCTTCATTGAGTCCATGAACTCTCTTTTTGCACCCACAAAGTTGGTACCTTGATCACATCTCAACTGCCTTACATTCCCACGTATTGCAATGAATACGCGCAATGCATTGATGAAGGCATCTGAACTGAGGTCATCAAGCATTTCGATATGTACAGCTCTGCAACACATACAAGTGAAGAGAAGACCATACTTCTTCAGTTCCTTTCTTGCATCCCTCACATAGAATGGTCCAAAGCAATCCATGCCACAATATGTGAATGGAGGGGTCATTTCCATTCTGTCCTCTGGCAAGTCTGCCATTTTTGGATCTTGTATGTTCCTTCTATACTTTCTGCATGTGACACACTTAAAGATATGTGAGGCAACTGCACTGCTGCATCCAATGACCCATATCCCATTAGATCGCAACTCATTTACAGTCATACCTCTTCCTTGATGCTGTACTTTCTCATGATAATGCTTGATCAATAAAGAAGACACGTGACTTGTTTTTGGCAGAATAGCAGGATGTTTAACATGTGTATGAAGATCACTTCTTGTTAAGCGTCCGCCTACTCTCAGCACACCCTGCTCATCCAAAAATGGACTTAATTTGCATAGCTTGTTTGCTTTGTCTTTGGATTTTACGTCCTTGGATTGCTGTAAATTCTTGATTTCACTGCTGAATACTTCTGTTTGGACCAATCTGATTAGGAAAAGTTCAGCTTGTTGTCTTTCCTCAACACTTGTACTTCCATTGAGTTTGGGACTAAGACCCTTAACTTGCTTAGCATGACGTTTAAGACAAGCAATAGCCTTAACAACTCTTTTCCAGTCAGAAAACTTAGTCAGGCGGTCCAACAATGTTCTATTTATCCTTGCGCTGGTGTTGAGCACCTGAGCCCTTCGAAGTTCTGGATCAGTATCACTAACCTCTCCCACCTTAGCATCTCTTGTGGGTAGCTCCCTTTCCCACAGAAAGTCTGGGCCAGTGAACCAATTTGAAGCAACGAGCCGATCTGCCGATAACCCTCTCGAAGCATGGTCCGCCGGATTGTCTTCGGACTGCACATGATACCACTGGTTGACATCTGTGGTGGCTTTGATTCTCTGGATCCTATTTGCCACGAAAACATGAAAGCGTCTGGCATCATTATTAATGTACCCGAGAACAACCTTTGAATCAGTCCAATAATATTCCTTAAGGTTGTCTATTTCGAGCTCATGTTTTAAGATGGCACCCATCTTCGCAGCAACCACTGCTGCAGACAACTCAAGCCTTGGAACTGTTGTGACCTTAGTGGGGGCAACACGTGCTTTCCCCATGACAAGTGAGCAGTGTACGCTGCCATTAGAGTCCACTGCTCTTAGATAAGTGCACTCCCCATAACCTGTGAAGCTAGCATCTGAGAAGTGATGTAACTCGTACTGCTTGACATCTATGAAGCTTGCTGGTATGTAGCACCTCTTAATCTTTACTTGACACAAGTTATGGAGATCTTGTAACCATGACTGCCACTGTGATCTGCACTCCTCTGAAAGTGGTTCATCCCAACTAGCTTTCTCTCGACTCAACTGTTGCAAGATCAACTTCCCACGCAAAACAAACGGTGCTACGAAACCCAAAGGATCGTAGATGGAAGCTACTGTGGATAGCACTCCCCTTCTCGTCATTGGGTGTTTCTTGACAGTTACTCTGAACTGAAAGTCATCAGAGGATACGCACCATTGCACGCCCAGTGCTCTTTCTAGGAGTGGCTCCCCTAAATCTATGTCCAGTTCTTTGACACTGTCTGCACACTCTTCCTTTGGTATTGACTCCAATACCTTCTTGCTGTTGGAAATGAACTTGTGTAGTCTAAGCTTGCCTGTGCTGCAAAGCTCTCTTGCTTCCTTGATCAGCTTGATTGCCTCAGCATCAGACCTTACACTCACCAGTCCATCATCAACATAAAAATTTCTTCGGATGAACTTGACAGTGCTTTGGTTAAATCGATCTTGACCTTCTGTGGCTAGATGTTTAAGTCCAAAATTGGCACAGCCAGGTGAGGAAGCTGCTCCAAACAAATGGACTTTCATCCGAAAAACTGATGGCGGAGACTCAAGATCACCATTCTCCCACCATAAGAACCTCAAGTAGTCTTGGTCTTCAGGCTTTACATGGAATTGATGAAACATTCGTTCCACATCACACATAATAGCGACTGGGCCCTTTCGAAATCTACAAAGAACTCCCACCAAGGTGTTTGTGAGCTCTGGCCCTGTAAGAAGGTAGTCATTCAATGACATGTCTTGAAATCTTGCCGAGCAATCAAAGACCACTCGCAGTTTCTCTGGCTTTTGAGGGTGGTATACGCCATGGTGGGGAATATACCAAGCTGATCGTTTATCAAGCTCTTTTTCTGGGACCTTTTCTGCTTCACCACGACTGATAATGTCTTCCATGAAGTTCATGTAGTCTCTCCGATATTTCTGGTCTCTCTTGAGCTTCTTTTCCAAGCACATGAGGCGTTGAACAGCACTTGGCTTGTTATTTGGTAGCTCTGGCCTGCTCTGTTTAAAAGGCAGAGGCATTTCAAGATGTCCGTCTTCTTTGTGCTTAATTTCTTCTTTCATTTTAGTCAAAAACCGGAGATCTTCTTGCGAGAGATTTGTCTCTTCTCCAAGCCTTTCACTGAAGTCAGATTCCAGCACCTTAAGTATGTCTTCTGGAGCAGTCATCTCCTTAATTCTTGTTTTGCAAACATAATGAACTTCGCTCTTCAACTTACTTGTTACTTTGGGTTCAGGGGTCACTTGCTTTACAATGATGCGGTGACTTACTCCTATTGCATCACTGTAGTGTTCACCTGGATCACCATAGCTCACTATGCTCCAGCCTACGTCAGTTTTCTGTGCGAAGGGCTGGTTGTCCTCACCACATACAACTTCTCTAGGCATTAGTGCTTGTGGACAGTTATACCCGATAAGAAGACCGATTTCACATTTCTTCGGCGGGGCAATGTGTTCCGCAAGATGCTCTAAATGAGGCCATGCCTTTGCAGTCTCTGGTGTTGGAATGTGTGTACGATTGGCAGGTATGAATTCACGAGTGTAGACCGTTGGCACTGTGATCTTCTTAGAAGAAGATAACCCTCTTATTTGTAGACCTTTGAGTCTTTTGCATGGTACAATTGTCTCCTTGGAAGACATTGTAGACAGCTTCAACTTGACTGGCTCTGCATTAACATCAAGAGCATCTACCACTTCTTCAAGAATGAATGAAGAATCACTTTGTGAATCTAACAGAGCATAGACAAGGACTTCTTTGTTTGAATCACTTGGCATTGATGCATAAACAGGAACTATTGCTGAAGTCTGAGCACTGTTACCATCATGCACAACTCTATTGGATGTGGTTTCGTGAGTGGTGTCTTGCGGCGATTGTGGCTTTCTTTCTTTACTGCAACTTGTCTCGTCATTTTCCTTTTGCTTTGAGCGACCCTCATGTAAGCATGTGGGGTGGCGCTTTGAGCAGGTGTCGCAGACCATCCGGTTGCTGCAATGCTTGGATTGATGGCCAGGACTCAAACAGCCAAAGCACAGTTTCTCACCTTGTATGAACTTCACTCTGTCAGCAACTGGCCTTGCAGTTAGTCTACGGCACTTGTGCAAGACATGCCCTGTTTTCTTACAAAACATACATGTGCTTATGCTCTTCTCAGTGGTGTTAGTTGTAAAAATCCTTGCATTTGCTGCTTGGTTCTTAGAGGTCACTACATTCTGAGGTTTAGATCTTGTCCTTTCTGGCTCCCCTTGCCGCAAAGCATAGTAAGATGTAACAGGGTTACAAGCAATACTAGCCTCCAAAGTCAGGAAAGTTACGAAATACTTGAAATCTGGGAACCTTCCATGCTCCAGCTGATACTGTGTGGCTTTTCGGTTCCATCTGCTGCTTAACCAATCAGGCAACTTGGCTGTCAGTTTTTGGTTTTCAATGCCATCATCAAGAATACGCAGACTCTCATTGTGAGCCATGGCACATTCACAACTGCGTAAAAAGTCCACAAATTTCCTTAAGTCAGCGCTCTCTCTTGATGCTATCTTTGGCCAGGCATGTAATTTGTCTCGGCAGGCTTTGGCAATCATAAAAGGCTGGCCGTATCGCTCATTGAGGAGTTCCCATGCAGCAACATATGCAGTATCTGAACCAATCAGAAAATAACCTTCTAATGCCTCTCTAGCTGCTCCTCCAACATATTTCTGGAGGAAGAATATTTTCTCCGAGCTTGGAATGTTTTTCTTTTCAATAAGAGTTTGGAAGGATGACTTCCAATGATTAAACTTGAGTGGATCACCACTAAAAACTGTGGGCTCTGGAATGGGTAGCCTATTTGCTGATATAGCCTCAGCTAAGACCTTCACGAGCTCTCCTATGCTATCTTGGAGCACATGTGTTAGCACTGCATCCTTTGGTGGTTGTGAGTGCTGGTCCTCAGTCTTCACCTGATTGAGTGGCTGCATAACCTTATGTAGATCCAGGCTCTGTGCAGCATTCCCTTGGGCTGGACTGAGCTCACTCTCATCATATACTTGAAGCCTTGCTTTGGCTGCATTCAGCCTTTTCAAATTTTCCAAACGCTCAAGTTCTCTCTTTAGGTTTTCTACAGACCTTCTTCTTGCAGCATTCTCTTCTTGCTGTTTCTTTAAGAGAGCAGCCTCTTGTTTCTCTCTTTCTAGCCTACGTTCAGTTTCTTCCCTTTCTCCTTCAAGACGACGAGCTAATGCTGCTGCTTCTTGGTCTGCAATGATCAACCTCTCTTCAGCTTCAAGGTTTTGCAGTTTCTCTTCGTGGCCCTCTTGTTCAGCCATAATCTGCAGTACAGCCTGTGTAGCTGCATACTCGGCAGCAGCTTCTTGTCTTCTAAGTGAAGATACGTTTGAGTGAATAGAAGAAGCTTTAGAACCATTAGAGGCAGGAAGTGAAACACTGGAGGCTGACGATGAGAATACAGAACTATTATCTGGCCAAATCAACTCCTCCGCTGTTCCCTGCATTTCAGATTGAGCATTTTGTACTACAGTCTTTGTGATCGAGATGCAGTTATCCATCTTGCGACGCATGTCATGGGCTGGTTGATCAATTCTTCTGTAATCATCATAAGCAATGTTCAACTCAGATAATTCCCTTTGAATACTGGTGATGTGTTCTTGTAGGATGTCACTAGGATCCTGTTTTAATACAGATCTTTTAGCTACCTTAATCAGAGCTTTCCATCGTTCATATTTGCTGTCAAAGCGAAGCAATAGCCCTTTGATTTGCTCTTTCTGAAACTCTTTTCCTTTTTCTGTTAATGTTCGGGCTCTTTCACTTCTACGAGGCTCTTCAGGTGGTGCTATATTTTGCCCGATATTTGATTCACCTGTCTGTTCTAACTCAGTCTCTTCTTCCGGAGCAGCTACTGCACCCTGAGCTTCTTTACTTGTATGTGACATTTTGATTATTTAGACACAGATATACACAGGCAGCATAGAAGAGCAAGCTGCAACAACATTTGTGAATACTGAAAGAATGAGCTTAACTAAATGAAGTCACTCTCATTCAAATTAGCCCATACATGTAGAATATTACAGAGTAAGTACACTTAACAGAGTTCTTAAAAGACACTGAACCATAAATACAAACTGAATTTCTGTCAAAATGTACAAAGTTTACTTCTGCCCTTTCAGAGCCAACTATAATTATTCAGCTGAACATGAATTTACATCTCTTACGTAAATGCACATTCATATACGTGAAACAGCGTGGCTGCCAGGCTATACACAGTTCCTTTTAGTTTCCAACTCTTGTGTTACTTTTCAGACCAAAAACTTTAGAGTCTGGCTTATAGACTTCTTCATGAAAACCTTATGAACCTGTGTGTCCTAAACAGTGGCTTATCTGTGTTCCCGTCTTGATGAGCTGTCGAATTTGCGCTGATAGGGCGAGTCTGGGCAGGTCCGAGTTTGACTATCACTCCCTCCAGTTAATACACGACACCACGGTTCTTCATTCACAGATGGATTTATTCTTCTGTCACACTTCTCCTCAGAAACACCATAAAATCCACCGTCAAACTGTTATTACATAAAAGTACAGAATGACCAACATAAATATTACAAATAAACATTTAAACCCAAGTTAACAAATACGCGATAAACAAACACAGTTAACGTACCTCGCTGGCTGCACGTAACCGTGAGGGAATGAGTCCGCTTCAGGAACAAAACTTAACAAAAATAATTCCCAATTTCTTCTTCTTTGCAGCTTTCTTTTACTTTAAACTGCTTATTTATTCCTTCTTCTGCCTTAGTTAACTTATTAACTTAGCTTCTTGCACATGCTTTTTACTTCCCTTTACGTCACTTAAAAAGGCCTGTGTGCAACACAGAATGAACCTTAGTTCCTACCCCAAAAGGAACAATAAATAAAGAAAATAAATAACATAAATGAACACAATAAATTAAACAAACTGACATAATTTACATTTATGGCAGTTAAACTTTCTGTCAGTCCAAACATCTGTGCTGAACTAATCTTAATGGAGCATTTTCTATGTTGGTCTCGTTACACAACTGCTCACCGCATTTTGTAACATCAAGACAAAATGCATCAATTATCTGTCCACATGGCAACACAGAACAATTTAAATAAGCATAATGGAGTCTTGAATTCCTTCTCATTTGAGGGTTTCCTTTTGTTCTCAGTGGTCAGAGGTTTTTTATTGTTGGAGGAGGCCGACCACTTGAGATGCAAATAGGGACGAAAACAACATTTGAGGGAGCTTTGTGTAAGTTTCACTGCTTAAACCCACAGAATAAACCGTTGTACAGTTTGGTCCAACTTGTCCACTAATTTCCTGATAATGAGTCAGACGTCAAGGTAGTGAGTCAGTGTATCGGCTAGTGTGTGGGTGGGTGGTACACGTGGGTGTACTACTCCCACTCGGTTGGGTATGACTAAGGGGCATCTTATGTGTGTGTGTGCATGTGTGTGAGAAGACAGAGCAAGAGGAGGGCGTGTTTGAGATGGCAAAATGTGATTGGTCAGTTCCTTGCTGAGCCACAAACTATGCAGAGATTGGATATAGCACAATAAGATTATTTCATATCCATCATTTCAGCCTTTATGTGAAATGTGGGAAACTGTTTTGGTGGTCATTCAAGGAAATATTTGGGGAAACACAGAAAGCAAAAGTTAGAAAAAAACAGTGTGTGCTGCTGTCATGTTTGTGTGTTAGCAAGACGGCTATTAGAAAGGAACAGCTCAAGGCAACCTTAATAAAGAGAGCAGGGAGAAATAATTCAACTGTGTTGAACTTATTTTTTGTTGAGAGCAGAAGCTACCCCCAGAAAAAAAACACAGCCACCAAGTTTCTAACACTGTCTGTAGGCAGAGTTTATTACTTTTTAACAAATTAGACTAGCATCCTCGCCCCTGATTTGTTTTTATGCTAAGCTAATCGTCTTTTGGCTTAAGAATTTTGATTGCAAAAAGCAAAAATGGAGCTACAGCCATGCGACTGTGGCAGTATTTGCTGTCAGAGTTGCTATCTCAGAGTGAATTGTTAACTGAATATACAGGTATTTGGAATAAATGACAGAGTTTTGGAGAATTATTAAGCTAAGAATAATATGGGTAACTGTGAGGTGCAAGCTATCCATGTGCAGCAGTTTCAGTGAGTAAAATTTCTGTATTCTGTTTGCATTAATTAACAGGCATGTTTGTCTGTTTCACTCATAGGCTTTATGGCTGCATTGCTAACCAAGCATGCTAACTTTAGCTCTCTCTCAGCACTTTACGTTCTTGTCCAAATGCAATAGCATATCATTAGCCAAAACACTGTCTTCCAGTTACCTCTGAATTTGGAATAATGCCTTTTATAATAGTTTTTTTTTTTTTTTTTTTGCACTTAGTAATATGCCGCTGCACATTCACGAATAGAGCCTGGTCAGTATGTATGTATATGTATCTATGTATGGCTTATTTAGTGAGTCCAAAATACATGACTGTGGCAGGACAGATGAAGGGTTTTACAGTTTATTACTGTTTACTTTCACTGTCACTATCTTGGATTGTTCACCTGGGCTGGGTGGGGCTGCTCCAACTTTGCAAGAAGGACTGGTTCCTGAATCTGTCTGATTACTTCCAACTTAATCTCGAAAACACCATAATGTTGAGACATCAGCAAGTTGCGTCAGGATACCAGTAAATGATATCGTGGTGGCTGCATACATCTTTTTATATATAGTCTATATCAGGGATCCCCAATACCAGTCCACGAGGGCCGGTGTCCCTGCAGGTTTTAGATCTCACCCTGGGTCAACACTCCTGAATCACATGATTAAGTCATTACCAGGCCTTCTGGAGAACTTCAAGACATGTTGAGAAGGTAATTTATCCATTCAAATCAGCTGCGATGGATCAAGGACACATCTAAAACCTGCAGGGACACCGGTCCTCGTGGACTGGGATTGGGGACCCCTGGTCTATATCTAGAGCCTGAACTGGTAAAGTTCTCCTAGTGGCGGAAAAAAGGCTTTCTTACCTTCCTTGTCATTACACCAGAATGAAGGATTGAAAACAAAACATATTTTTTCACATACTGAGGACATTTTATGAATTTGAAACCTCTACAAATGATATACTAATCATGAAAAAGGTATAAATCCATTTTATTTATGGTACTTTGTGTCTTCACAGACATTTTATTAATTTTTAAAGTCTCTGTGAGAAATAATGGACAATGGGCAACTGGACATTTAGGGGTGACTGTAAATAATTGGCAGCAGCCTGAGCGGCAGTGCTTTACTGAAATATATACACAAACCAAAAAACTAAACAAAAAAACAATTAAAATAAACTTAAAAAAAGCTATAGACTAGCATGTCGTTAGCTAAAACACTGTCCTCCAGTTACCGCTAAAACTAAACTGCTATGTGTCGGTAACTAGGCAGCTCTTCTGAAAACCTTTTCTACCTGTTTTCCTCGTGTAATCTTGTTTTCCCTGTGTTCACAGACTCACCTGGAGCCTCATTTTCTCTCTCCACCAGAACACATGTCTTGCCTCCTTGCCTGCTTGCTTGACTTCCTCCGTGATCCAGTTGCCTAAGGGCCATCCTTCCCTGCTCCAGTCGCCAATTCCCCGTTGCCGTATCAAACCCGAATCACATTCCCTAATATTTTCTGCTGCTTAATAAAGACTCTTGTAAATAGTTAGACTACGCGTTTTGGTGTCTGCATTTTGGTGTCCACTCCTTGTGCGAACCTTGGGTTCATGACAGCTGTGCTCTGATGTCCCTCAAGAACACACAGAGCAAAAATACAGTGTTTTGTTAAATGCTTAAAAGGCAGATACACACAGGAGAAAACTTGACCATGATTCGTGCACTTATTTGATCTCAGTTAAAGTTGCAGTGTAGTATTCACTGAGTCATGGAACAAACTGTATTTTAGCTCAAGTGTTTCTGTTGCGAAGGAAAATCGGACAACAGCATTCTGGCATGAATCAGCAGCTGCCTGCTGATGCTGCCAGTCTAGTGGGGCCTGCAGACTTCAGTGACCTGTAAACACACAGACATGCATACACACACACACACACACACACACACACACACACACACACACACACACACACACACACACACACACACACACACACACACACACACACACACACACCAGCAACAACAGCAGCCAGAATGATTAGTCACGGGGTCCGTTCCCTCTCTGTGTTTATCAATTAACACTGAGAACGTGGGAAAAGGAGGCAGAAAAAGTCCAAGAGGATTAAAAGACAGACTGACAGCAACACATGTTTCTTGACTCCTTCCACCTCTCTGTCTCTTTCCTGTCTCCTTGCTCTTTATCCATTTTTTCTTCTCTTTCTGTATCATCTCTCTCTGCACACCAGTGCAAATCTGTCACTGCCATCTCTGTCTTCCTTTTCATTGATTTCAGCCAATCTACCGCGGGTGGATAAAGTTTGTTTTGTCCAACTTCTCCTGGCAGTTTGGAAAAGCTATCTCACATGAGACCCCATAAAGATTACTAGAAAGCGTCAGAGGCACTCATTGGAAAACACCGGTATGGTGTGAATGACAACTGCAACCACATAAACATAAGATTTGCAACACAAGGAGAGAGACACGGACAGTTTTACAGCGCACACGCTGTCACCGCTGGATTAAGCAGAACGGGGTTTGGCTCCACTAAGACATCTTTGTTTCCAAAAGTATTTCGAAATAAAATTATTAAGTGAGAATAAATGTGTGCTGATGGACTTGTCTAAACCCAAATGAGGTTAAAATTAACAGAAGTGGGAATATATTTGGAGCGCAAAAGGATCCCTGAACATTAGATCATTTTGGAAGTGCTGGACAATCATGGATAAGAGCACAGTTCTCAATCAGCTTGTGCTTTGTGTTTTTCAACTTGTGTGCGAAATGTCCATTAGGATATATTATATAAGAAGGTAAGTACTTAAAATGAACATGTGGCATAATCTTTTAGTATGGTTCACATAAAGTATTGGCATTAACTTTGTAGCTGGATAAATTAAATTTTTGCATGATTATGGTGTGAGATGAAAACATGAACTTTCATGTCAACACAAATGCCAAATAGCCAAACTACAATCTGTCCACCAATCGTCCTGACAGCTCCGCCATGGGAAACCGCTTCACCCATTTAGGAACAGAATAACATCTCCGTGTTTACATTTCAAATATCCAACTTTGGGTCGACTGAGCTACGTCTGTGGGAGAGGAATGTGTAGGGTATTTTTGCTGTCGCTACCGGTCAGCCATTTTGGATCTGTAAGCCCCCACATGTAAGCCAGCTGTTTCTTCAAGCCCAACTAAGCTCCTTGGTATTGGAGCTAATTTGACCCATGGAAGGCCAATTGAGACCAAGCTGGGAATTTGAGCTTAGATCAGTAGAGCGAACCACTGGCCAGTAGTGAGAGCGTAGGCCATGAGGGTAATACAATTAATTCTTTCTTTTTTACATTTTGATACAATTTGTTTCACTATAATTTACATCACAATTTTTTCTCCAAAGGTACTTGGGTTGCTGAAAATTAATTTCCACATAACATTCATCACCCAGTTTTTAAATTTTTCTGCAGTATGACTCTCTCTTTCCTATTCTCATTCTCTCCTCACAAAGACTAACACCAGCAGCATAGCAGCCAGCAAGCATGTTCTGCTCCAAGGGATGACGGTGGCTCAGAGGCCTGTTGTCTTGGTTGCTAGTGTCAGGGAGATGGAGGGTCATGCATACTGATGGTGTTTGAACTTCTCCTAAAGTGATTATTTATGCACAGCCGGACTCGCTTGGTCAAGTCGGGATTAACTTCATGAAAATGCAAAAGGGCACACAGGCAGGCACACACAAATGCACGTATGCACACACACACACACACACACACACACACACACACACACACACACACACACACACACACACACACACACACACACACAGTGTCGTGCTTTCATGGCCCAGTGCCTAGCTTTTGCCTACAGTCCCAGCCTCAGCAGTTTGAGGACAGGGCCCTGCTAACCCCCACAGAGCCTGCACACTAAAGTCTCCATGGAGATTCTAAAGAGATTAGCACACTGTGTTCTTGAGTGTACGTGTGAGTGTGTGCATTTGTGTCACACGTGATGCAAGCATTTGCAAACCTGCACAAATACTTCAACTTTTCCAAATATATTTTTTTCTTCTTTTTTTCAAAAGAGCAGAAATGAAGAAAACAGAAAATCACGTGTCCCCAAAGAGTCTCTTTATCTCAGAGTAATCTCTCTCTAACTGACTCATATACTAAATGAGGTGCACCTGTACTGTGGATAGAGCATTAACACTGCTTGCGGTTACAATCCTACCCACTGTTACAAGTGCTAAATATGTGTGTTCAGATCCCCATAACGTAGTGGTTAGTAAATTAACTGGCACTATGAGGCAAACAGAAATAAACAGATGAATGACTGAGCCTTGGGTGCACACTGTTAGTCAAATAAGGCTTACTAAGTTCTTTATATTACCCAAATGTTGTTTCTGTGTGCTGCAGTAATATAGCATAACCTTTTTTTTTTTTTTTTTTTAGAAGGAAGTCAGGCTCATTTTCAGTGTGACTCGTCACTTTTCAAAAACTTCAGGGTTCATCCTCTTCAGGACCTGATACTGTATCTTTTAGTTCTAATGGACAAAGTGGTTTTGCTGTTCTTAACAATGTGACTAATAATGTGACTTTCAGAGACCAGTGGAACTAGAAAATATTTAATCTCTTTACAGCTGTAAGGGTTAGAAGGTCATTGGGGTTAGCTTTAGGGAGCCACTGCAAGAAAAGGATAAGTCTCTGCTGTTAGTCTATCACTGGATCTGAATGGAAAGAAAAATGTTGCATCATTTATTTAACTCTCAATACATTCATTATTTTTTTAACCTTAAAATATCTGAATTTAGTCAGTAACACCTCTTCGACTAGCCAAAAGGACGAACTCCACTGTTCGAGTATGACATACTTGCGAGTTTTCTTATCCCTATCAGAAAGAATATGCGATACTTGGGAAAATGTCCATTTCAAAATTCTTGCTTACTTGTAACAATGTCTCAATAACACACATAACATTTGCTGTGTGTGTTCTAAAAACTGCAACCCTTCCAAAGTTGAAGAAATCAAAATGAAGCACAGCAATGCTAGTCATAGTGCCAAGTTACTTCCTCAATTAATGTGCCATCCTTAGGAATCTCGACATGCTGCTGGTTTCATCTTTTGGATTTGAACAGCAACATCTAGGCTGAAACAGATTAACCCTCTGAGGTCTACATCGTCATGTAACAATCATAACCATAACTCCTAACCCTACACCCTACCCTTATCCTAAGGGGTAGGGTGTAGGGTTTGGCGTTATGCTTTCAAAAAAGAATAAAGGACTTTTCTGTGCCAAAAAAGGTTTTGTTGGTTGTTCCTGATTGCAGACTTGGGAGAACAGTAATGAAAAGAAATATGCATATATTTACCCAAAGTGCTGAGTTAGGGACATCCCCAGTGATTACTTAGAAAAAAGTCAGAAAACCTAGCAATTTACCTACTCTCACTCAGCCCTTTTACTCTATATGTGTCATCTATAACACAAACCAGAGTATCTTATCTATGGACAATTTGAGCCACATACTAAACCACCAAACATCTGATTGGTGAACTACCGATATACCTACTGAAACACAGCCACCCAGAGAGATCTGAAGACTGCTGTGTTGTCATATCTAAAAATGCTGAGATGTGGTAGGTCACGGTTCTGAAGCCTATTTTAAGTCTTCCAAGAAAGTCCATCTGTAAGCATAAACCAAGAACATAGTGATGTAGCCAAATACATGGCTAGGGAGAAGAATGTCAAGGATATGTTTTTTACCCTGTTATTCCTTCACCTCTACTCATATTAAAGTGGATGAGAATAGTGATTGCACCAATAAATCATTTACAGTCATGCCATATTAGATGTACTTTGTTTTTCTCCTTTTGCTGTTGGTATGCATGGCTTTGTACTAATGCTTGTTAAGTGTGGTTTCAAACCTCTTAAGTTCAGGAGCCTCAGGAAAGAACAATGAAGGCACCAAAGCATAAAAGCAGGAAAATATTTAAAAATACTTTCCCACCACAAACGCACCCTCCTGTCCTTCCACGTCTGTACCGCCTGTCCTCTGAAAACACAACATTCTGTAACACTCAGCTTCTTACCCTCCATCTCCAGAGGGTTCAAGGGCAACAGTTTTGTCCTCTCTCAAGACTCAGACAGTGTTTCCTGAAGAGGCGTTAAGACTGTACACACACATACAATCAGTTTGGGTAAAACAGGCAGCAAATCGCATGAGTTTTAAGGCAGCTAAGTTATTATTGTAACCCCAGGGAGGCCTTCCTCTTTGCACTCCCTTCCCAGCTCACCTCAGGGTGCTTTGAAATGAGAGAGGGAGTGTTAGCATAGATAAACAAGAGATGAAGATTATGAGCCGGATTAAGGTAGAGAGTGGAAGGTGGGCCGTGAACAGCATGCAGCCTCCCATACTGAAGAGGTCTCCTACTTCCCCTCACAGAATGAAAACAAAGCAGGGAGAGGGAAAATAAAGGACAGGATACAGAAGAGGGGAAAACAAGGCATATTGGGGGGGTTGCAGGACACTTTAAATTTAAATTTTATACCGTTTCAAGATTATTAGCCCTGTGGCCAATGAGCCGTAAAAGGAAAAACATGATCACATAACATTACATAAATCAGATACCAAATGCTCTATTTGAACAAAGCTACTTAGCTCTAAGCTGGGCTCAATGTATCCCATGGTCCAGTCCTGCTTTACAGGTGAAAATAGAGCAACAGGACCGCTGAGTCTTTGACTTTATTTATTTTCTGCTGTGTTTTACTTGCATCTATTTGAAAGAGTGAGTGTAAACACAAAAAATATTTTATTTTATGTGCTGGAATGTGCAGAGAATAGGTTTAAATATTAAACAAATTTCTTCCAGTGAGAGAATGTTGCATATAATAAAATTTTTGCTTGATGCATAAAGTTAAAAGATTAAAACTGATAAAACAAGTTAAAAAAAAGAGACTTTTCCATTTGATTACATTGAGTATGATGGATTATGTAGAAAAAGTAGAATTGGGCTGAAAGATCTATCGCTTTATCACCTCTTCAGGTTGTAAATCGTGTTTTTAAAAAGTAACTAAGTAACTAAGTAATTAATTACTTTTGAAAATAAGTAATCAGTAAAGTAACAGGATTACTTTTTTTGGGGAAGTAATCAGTAATTAGTTACTGATTACTTTTTTCAAGTAACTTGACCAACACTGTTTATAATTCTTGAGTTGTTGTTTTATTACGTTAGTTCACCTTTTGTGCCCAGTCTATATTAGTCTAATCTGTGTTCTGGCTTCAGTGTCTATGTGTTTGTTTTCCTCGGGTCTTGCTAGTCGCGTCCCGATGTCTGTCTGGTCTGTTTGTGTTCTGTATCCATGGTTGTCTGCGTATATATATATATATATATATATATATATAAAAACACCCAGCACGCCCCTGCGGGCGGTTTATCCTTCAAGCTCGGGTCCTCTACCAGAGGCCTGGGAGCTTGAGGGTCCTGCGCAGTATCTTAGCTGTTCCCAGGACTGCGCTCTTCTGGACAGAGATCTCCGATGTTATTCCCAGGATCTGCTGGAGCCACTCGCCTAGCTTGGGAGTCACCGCACCTAGTGCTCCGATTACCACGGGGACCACCGTTACCTTCACCCTCCACATCCTCTCGAGCTCTTCTCTGAGCCCTTGGTATTTCTCCAGCTTCTCGTGTTCCTTCTTCCTGATATTGCTGTCATTCGGAACCGCTACATCGATCACTACGGCCGTCTTCTTCTGTTTGTCTACCACCACTATGTCCGGTTGGTTAGCCACCACCATTTTGTCCGTCTGTATCTGGAAGTCCCACAGGATCTTAGCTCGGTCATTCTCCACCACCCTTGGGGGCATCTCCCATTTTGACCTCGGGACTTCCAGGTTATACTCAGCACAGATGTTCCTGTACACTATGCCGGCCACTTGGTTATGGCGTTCCATGTATGCCTTGCCTGCTAGCATCTTGCACCCTGCTGTTATGTGCTGGATTGTCTCTGGGGCATCTTTACACAGCCTGCACCTGGGGTCTTGCCTGGTGTGATAGACCCCAGCCTCTATGGATCTTGTGCTCAGAGCTTGTTCTTGTGCTGCCATGATTAGTGCCTCTGTGCTGTCTTTCAGTCCAGCTTTGTCCAGCCACTGGTAGGATTTCTGGATATCAGCCACCTCCTCTATCTGCCGGTGGTACATACCGTGCAGGGGCCTGTCCTTCCATGATGGTTCCTCGTCTCCCTCCTCTTTCTTGGGTTTCTGCTGCCTGAGGTATTCACTGAGCACTCGGTCAGTTGGGGCCATCTTCCTAATGTATTCTTGGATGTTCGTTGTCTCATCCTGGACTGTGGTGCTGACACTCACCAGTCCCCGGCCCCCTTCCTTCCGCTTAGCGTACAGCCTCAGGGTGCTGGATTTGGGGTGAAACCCTCCATGCATGGTAAGGAGCTTTCTTGTCTTTATGTCAGTGGCTTCTATCTCCTCCTTTGGCCAGCCTATTACCCCAGCAGGGTACCTGATCACGGGCAGGGCGTACGTGTTGATGGCCCGGATCTTGTTCTTACCATTCAGCTGACTCCTCAGGACTTGCCTGACCCTCTGCAGGTACTTGGTGGTTGCAGCTTTTCTAGCGGCCTCTTCATGGTTCCCATTCGCCTGTGAGATCCCCAGGTACTTGTAACTGTCCTCTATGTCTGCAATGTTGCCTTCTGGTAGTTCAATCCCCTCAGTTCTGACTACCTTCCCTCTCTTTGTTACCATCCGACTACACTTCTCCAGTCCGAACGACATTCCAATGTCATTGCTGTATAGCCTGGTAGTGTGGATCAGTGAATCGATGTCTCGTTCACTCTTGGCATACAGCTTGATGTCATCCATGTACAGGAGGTGGCTGACAACTGCTCCGTTCTGTAGTCGGTATCCGTAGCCAGTCTTGTTAATGATCTCACTGAGGGGGTTCAGGCCTATGCAGAACAGCAGTGGGGACAGAGCATCTCCTTGGTAGATCCCGCACTTGATGGTGACTTGTGCTATGGGCTTGGAGTTGGCCTCTAGTGTTGTACGCCACATCCCCATTGAGTTCCTGATGAAGGCTCTTAGGGTCCCATTGATCTTGTACAATTCTAGGCATTCCATATATATATATATATATATATATATATATATATATATATATATATATATATATATATATATATATATATTTTAGGGGTGCAACGATACACAAAATTCACGGTTCGGTTCGGTTCGATACTTTGGTGTCACGGTTCGATATTTTTTCGATACAAAAAAAATGTTCATGCCTTTTTAATTTGTCATTTATTAAAATTATAAATATATATTTTAACTCAAAAGTACAGTTTTTAAATTTAACCCTAACCCTTGTGCGTGTTTTTTATTTTGACAGCGAATGCGCACCTGCGGACCACTTATGTGCAGCCCTGGTTATATAGCTCGTCATATTGCAGCCACAGAAATTATTTTGTCCATGAAACCATAAAGCTGCACTTTCTTTTTGCCTTATAGTCTGATTTGTCATAACTTCTCCGTTTTGTGGTAAGCTTTTCTTTGGCTGTCACTTTTTCACCTTGACCTGTCTTATTTGGCTCAGCAGAACTAAAATATATATCCTGCTGCTTTTACACACACACTCACATAACGCTCAGCGATTCTCTGCGCATCAACCTCTCACATGTTTAAGCTGTGGGAGATTTCACTTGTCATGTTTGCATAGTAAGCTAACGATTAATAAGACGATGTCAGAGGAATTGGTGCACAAATTATCATCACTCACAGATCAGTGCTGTCGCTCTCTATACACAGTTCGCACGATTGCAAAGTGAAAGCAAAAAAACAAGCGCAAATTCAAACGCGATTTCAATATGTCACATACTGACAGAGGCTCACCGATGCCAATGACATAATTACCCAGCTACATTTCTGAAAGAATGCAAAAGCATTGACATATATTTTTCCTACAATAGCCTGACGGGCAAGGCAGAGATAGATTTTGGTAGCCCGACTGAAAAAATCGCTAGCTCCAGGACGTCGGGCTAGCGATATTGCAAGCCCTGTATCTGATTGAGGAATCACTCATCTTTGGAAAAGAGAGTTTATTACAGAGAAATGTCTCTTTCCAAAATAAAAGCTATACTATCCGCTTCTTCTGGGCTATATTCTCAGCAGCATAAGGAGAATCATGTGCTAACAGCTGTCTAAATGACTCGGCTAAAGTTAGTAGCATGCTTGTTGTTTTGGTCTTTGCACTAGGATGATGTCGGCGTAAATGTGCACTCATATTCGTTGTGTTCCCACTAGTGCTTTCAGGTTAATCTCGTTGAAATGACCTTAACGCCACAACACGGCAAATCTCCGTTAACGAGCTACCGCCGATCGCCCCGTGTGTGGGGCTAGACGGCCAACACGTTAACGAGCTAACTGCGCTAACACACTAGTTCCCACCCATGTAATTGAGCATTGCATGGCACATCCAACATACTGTTTTACTTTAGTCCATGACTCGCTTACCTTCAGGGTCATACGTCACATGAAAACCAAAATAATTCCAGACGCCAGATCTGAATGAGGGAGGTCCATGTGTCTTGCTAGCTTGCCCTGCGCTCTTCCTTCTGACTATGCTGTCTGTGTTGAGCGCTCAGTGGATCTGCGCTCGACAGTGCAGTCTAGGCGGAGTAGTCGAACGCAGATATACTGAGCGCTCAACACAGACAGCATCGTCGGAAGGAAAGTTGATAAAATAAATTACAAATGTTGTATTGTTCGATACATATGCGTACCGAACCGAAAGCACTGTATCGAACGGTTCAATATCGATACGAATATCGTTGCACCCCTAATATATATATATATATATGTATATATATATATATATATATATATATATATATATATATATATATATATACATTGGGAAGATGGCCCCAACTGACCGAGTGCTCAGTGAATACCTCAGGCAGCAGAAACCCAAGAAAGAGGAGGGAGACGAGGAACCATCATGGAAGGACAGGCCTCTGCACAGTATGTACCACCGGCAGATAGAGGAGGTGGCTGATATCCAGAAATCCTACCAGTGGCTGGACAAAGCTGGACTGAAAGACAGCACAGAGGCACTAATCATGGCAGCACAAGAACAAGCTCTGAGTACAAGATCCATAGAGGCTGGGGTCTATCACACCAGGCAAGACCCCAGGTGCAGGCTGTGTAAAGATGCCCCAGAGACAACCCAGCACATAACAGCAGGGTGCAAGATGCTAGCAGGCAAGGCATACATGGAACGCCATAACCAAGTGGCCGGCATAGTGTACAGGAACATCTGTGCCGAGTATAAACTGGAAGTCCCGAGGTCAAAATGGGAGATGCCCCCAAGGGTGGTGGAGAATGACCGAGCTAAGATCCTGTGGGACTTCCAGATACAGACGGACAAAATGGTGGTGGCTAACCAACCGGACATAGTGGTGGTAGACAAACAGAAGAAGATGGCCGTAGTGATCGATGTAGCGGTTCCGAATGACAGCAATATCAGGAAGAAGGAACACGAGAAGCTGGAGAAATACCAAGGGCTCAGAGAAGAGCTCGAGAGGATGTGGAGGGTGAAGGTAACGGTGGTCCCCGTGGTAATCGGAGCACTAGGTGCGGTGACTCCCAAGCTAGGCGAGTGGCTCCAGCAGATCCTGGGAATAACATCGGAGATCTCTGTCCAGAAGAGCGCAGTCCTGGGAACAGCTAAGATACTGCGCAGGACCCTCAAGCTCCCAGGCCTCTGGTAGAGGACCCGAGCTTGAAGGATAAACCGCCCGCAGGGGCGTGCTGGGTGTTTTTTTTTTTTTATTCCACTATATATATATATATATATATATGAAGGCTACATCAGCATAAACTGTCATTTAAGCACTTGAGAGGAGTAAATATGTCAGCTTTTTTCTGCTTAGGCCGGAGGACCTAAGGCTGCAAACCAAGAGCCCTGTTGTACAAGCAATGCTAATGTTAGCAACACTTGGCAAACTAATGTGATACTGTGTAAAGCACAAAGGGCCTCATACTTTCAGCAGCATTGAAAATGTGTTTTGGAGCAAAATGAATAACACTTTAAAATAGCTCTTAATCACTTAAATAATTAGTTCAATTTTTAAACGCTTCATGCTCAGTTGTGACTGTTTTAGTGAGTATTTTTTTTTACTTTTATACCAAAAACAGACATCAATTAAAACAGACCAAACATATCTACTGTTGTCTTAAACACTGATGTGTCATGGTCCTGGGTCGTGTGACCCAGTGTGTTATGCTTAGCCTATTTTGATGTTTATTATTTGTTTAGGTTCTCTAAGGTAGTCCAGCCATTTGTATATATCACCCCTGCATTACGTCTCCGTTGCCCTTCGTGTGTTTATGTCTGTGTGTCTTGTACTGTCAAGTTCATGCTGTCAGTTATGTCACCTCCCCCTGTACTACGTCTCCCCGGTTCATGTCTCATGTTTCCTGTTTTACTTTGAAGGCCTGCATTCACTGTCAGTGTATTCAGTTTTACTCCTCCTGTCCTGTCGTTAAGTTCATGTGTGTCAGCTGCGTTCCCATGTGTGGTCACTTCCCCTGATCATCCCTCATGTGTATTTAGTCTCTGTGTTTCATACAGTCTGCGTCGTGTCGTCTGTGTTCCCACCCTCCGTGTTTCCATGCCTGGTCTGTTGTCTTCCAAGCCATAGCCTCACCATCGTTTGTTCCCAGTTCAGGTTTCTGTTTAGCCACGTTATCCCTGCTGTATTTGTACACCTTGTTTTCAGCCATATTAAAGGCTCACCTTCTGTTAAAGCTCACTCCCGTCTGCTCACTCGTGTACGCACCTGGGTCCATTACACGCATTCTCCACTCGGTCCGTCACAGCGGACCGTGACATGATGATGCAAACCGTGTTTATTTGCATCCATCCTTTAAATCACTGCAAGTTGAACAGATAGACCAATGTACGCCAATGCTTTTAGATTAACATCTCTCAAAGTTTAACTTACTGTTTTACTAATACACCAACTTCATTTTTCATTAAGAATCAATGTTTAATCCCACCTTGGATATTGGCAATTAATTGTACAGTGCAGCCTTTTATTTTGTTTCTGAGCTGATTAAAAGATGTTGTGGTCTTTACAGGATGATTTTACTGAATATGATGCATTAATGTAGTAGTGTTTAATAGTCAACCTTAAATGTCTGCAGCAGAAATATTAATCCATATGAAAGTGATGGGAAATAGTTAAATTTTATTTTTAATATTTTATATAGACTTTGACAATAGCAATAGTTCTAAAAGACATTCCTCTACCACTCATTCTCAGCAAATAGTAGATACTTTTCAAAAGGATGATCTTTACTGGGTCAGAGGATACATGGAAGCAGTTAAAGAAGAGTTGAAAGTGAAAATTACAGACAAAAGAGGAAAGCTGAGAAAACAGGACGAATGAGAAGAAAGAAAGTGAAGAAAAATAAGAAATGACAACCAGAAGAGAAGATGAGAGAGCAGGTGGTGGTGGGCGGTTGTTGTTGTTCTTTCCTGTGTGTTGATAAAGCAGGACAGGAAGGAAGCATCCCAGTGAGCAACAGTAAACTCCACACACCGTGCCAGAACCATTACCGCTGCATTGTTCTCCATCAGCCTCTGTCGCTCGCTCTTGTCTTCATTATCTCACCGCTATTGTCTCACAACCCCTTAGGTGATGAGCCCAATGACCTGACGACTACCGCAGACACACACATCCTCCTGCACACACACACACACAGATACTTGCACAGGGAGGCAGAAGACACTGAAAATAGGAAGAATGGCAATTACCTTATTTTTGTGTCTTTGTCTTTGTATGTGTTCGTGGTTACTACCTTTCATCGAGCTACAGCAGAAAAACCAAAGCAGGACAGATGGCCACTGTCAAGTCCGTCTTTTCCTGATGTAAATCTTGTTTCCTTTTATGTCTCCTTGGGGCCTAACTCCTTCTATCTCTGTAAATCTCCTTTAGGGTCAGAGGAGAACTTGCAAAATACACCACTAGTCAAAAATTTGGACACACCTTCTCATTTAATGATTTTTTTTTCTACGTTCTACAAAGTAGATAGATACTAAAGACATCAAATACCTGAAGCCAGATATATGGAAATATGTAGCAAAGAGAAAAGTGATAAATTAAACATGTCTTATATTTTAGATGAAAGTAGCCACCCTTTGCTTTGTTGATGGTGCTGTAAACCCTTGGACTTCTGTCATTGAGCTTCATGTCACCTGAAATGGTTTTCAGGTGTGCCTTGTCAGGGTTCATTTGTGGAATTTCTTGCCTTTTGTCAGGTTGGTACACTGCTGAAAGCCCTTTTTAACAACTGTTAGAATTCATATTATGGCAAGAAGTAAAGAGAAACAACAGTCCATCATTACTTTAAGAACTGAAGGTCAGTCCGTCCGGAAAATTGCTAAAGCTTTGAATGGGTCCTCAATTGCAGTCGCAAAAACCATCAAGCGCTTTGATGAAACTGGCTCTAATGAGGACCGCCCCAGGAAAGAAAGAACAGGAGTCACCTCTGCTGCTGAGGATAAACTCATCCGAGTCACCAGCCTCAGAAATCACAATTTAACAGCACCTCAGATTAGAGCCCAGATAAATGCCACACAGAGCTCCAGTAGCAGACACATCTCTACATCAACTGTTCAGAGCAGACTGTGTGAATCAGGCCTTTATGGTCAAATAGAAACCACAACTAAGGAAAAGCAACAAGCAGAAGAGATTTGTTTGGACCAAGAAACACAAGTGGAAATCTGTGCTTTGGTCAGATGACTCCAGATTTGAGATCTTTGGTTCCACTCTGTGTGTCTTCATGTGACGCAGAAAAGATGAATGGATGGTCTCTACGTGCATGGTTCCCACAGTGAAGAATTGAGTGCTTCATGGTGTGCTGCGCCAGACAGCCTGGCCTCATTGAGATGGTTTGGGATGAGATGGACCGCAGAGTTAAGGCAAAAGTGCCAACAAGTGCTCAAGTGCATCTCTGGGAACTTCTTCAAGACTGTTGGAAAACCATTTCAGGTGATGACCTCATGAAGCTGATCGAGAGAATGCCAAGAGTGTGCAAAGCAGTAATCAAAGCAAAGGGCGGCTATTTTTTGCTTCTTTTTTGTTTACTTCATAATTCCATATGTGTTCATTCATAGATTTGATGCCTTCAGAGAGAATCTATAATCTAAATAGTCATGAAAATGAGAAAATTGTTTAAAAACCCCCCAGTGTGTCCAAACTTCTGACTGGTAGTTTATACGCCATCTTCATAGAAAGAGCTGAAATGCAAATTTTTTACTTTCATTGATTCTATAATTCCAAAGTTGGAAGAAGGACTGAAAAAAGCATATTATATATATATTTTTTGTTTAGCTCTGTGTGTCGATTTGGTATTGATTTAATGTTTTAAACATTACTTTTTGGCTTGGATTTTTTCATCTCATTTTTCATGCTCATTACAGCTGCTTATCATACTGCAGAATGTCAGGTAGGTAAACACAGATTCTTTAATTGTCACAGATCCCTGTGAGCTATGTTCATGCAGATAGTTAGTGTGTTGCAACAACCCTGATGAACTGTTACTAAAGAAGAAACTGGATTTGGTCTGGGGAACCACAGCATGCGTCATCTGGCACTTGACCCTGGTATGGACAGTGTTGGGAAGGTTACTTTTAAAATGTATTCCACTACAGATTACAGATTACATGCCCTGAAATGTATTCTGTAACGTATTCCGCTACGTTACTCAATGAGATTAACGTATTCTGAATACTTTGGATTACTTAATATATTATCATACTTTTTATAACTACATGAATGTACTATTTCTGTGTGATTTATTACTATTACTGAAGGTTACTTGACATAGCAATACCAACTAGATATTTAAATCGTAATATAAATGAGTAACAGTAGGGTGGACATTAGGTAATGCTGCACTTTTTGCAGCGATCTCGTGTAGAAAACTATCCCGTGCGTATATAAAACAGGTCTGCTGCTCCGAACCGTAGTAAAGGGACCTCTGGCTAATACGTCGGGTTCATGTCGGGCTCGTAGCTGAAAACTAGCTTTACTTTGTGTCTGGGTGAACTTTGCTAGCGAGAGACAGAGAGAGGCGTTGAAAGGCTGCTCCAACGGAACTTATTGTTTTGGAGGAAAACATGAACACAGTGTACAGTCGAGTCTTAATAGCTCACTTACAACTGGGCTACACTGCCCATGAGGCTACATTCTTTAGGCTATGCTTGCAACACTCTGCCTATTGCCTTCATATTAAAAAAATTTTTGAACAATAATTTAAAAAAATATTTCTTCATGTCATTATGCGGCCGCAAGTAGAGGTTTTGTTGGGGTTTCCACCGGCGTGGAATTACCAAAAATAGAGAGGAGACAGCCTAACATATGAAACAGGAAAAGACTGCTGGGTAATCCCTTTATTTTAACAAAGTAACTGTATTGTGAATACCACCTTTAAACGGTAACTGTAACAGAATACAGTTACTCATATTTTGTATTTTAAATAGGTAACGCCAGTACATGTACTCTGTCACTCCCCAACACTGAATATGGATAAAGGACTGCAGCACCAGATACAAAAGAGAGGATATTTTATCGTACTTACTGGACTTCTTTTGTCCAAAGATTACAAACAGCTTATCTTTCTAGTTTAGCCTTAGATGAGGTAGCTGCAACAGGACTCACATAAGCTACTAAGATAATTTCTCAACATGTGAGTGCACAGACGGAAGAACTAATCACGCGCTTCATTTTTGCAGTGTTATGAATAATTGCATCAAAATTGGTCATATTTATGCCAGGAATAAAAGAGCACTAACTTTAGCAATAATTTATTTCTTTGAATCAGGTTACAGTCATAATTTTTTTCTGTTCTGTGAATTCTTACACATCAACTTCCTCATGAGTCCGACCTCCATCCCAGCTGTGAGGAAAACTGACTTTCCTTCAGTCAGTCCATCCATCCATTTTCTTAAATGCTTATCTGATTTAAGGCTAACCACCTCACCACTAAGCAGTCCCTGTTTTAGCCCTCCTTACATTTAAAGTCAGTATTTAGAGTAGATAATATAATACATTTGCGTGCACAGAGTGTGACCTCTCTAAGCATTAGTAAATAACATGGCAGCCTGGGAATTCATTTATTTTGGGGTGTCATTATTGTGTTGTGGGACGTCGGGCTCCGACATGTGGTGCCGCTCTCCCTGAGATGTTAAAAGGACAATTCATCCAAATGACTAGAGCTGTTCTTGTCTCCCTGCTTAAGTTTACATTGACCAGAGAAAAATGCACTCAAGTAGCCAACTAATATAATATAACATGAAGCCAGGGGGTGGCTTTGTGCTTGTCCTCCTCAGCTTTTCACCACTGGAACAAACACAGTCGCACGGTTGCCTAACACCGTGACTGCAGAGACACTGCACAGGAAACAGATTATAGTTAATGTTAAAAATATCAGAAACGGATATGTAAGAAAATGAAACCCACAGAGTTCAATGTGTATGTGTGAGTCAGCCCATGACTTAATGTGCACCAAACAACAAAATGGCCCTGTGCCTTTTAGCAGGCAAACAGCATGCCATTAGTTTCTGTGGTCTAAATCAAAACCACTTCTTGTCACAATACCCCACTGTTTTACTGTTTTGCTCTCACATGGCTTTCCTTTACTGGTTCAGTTTGTGGCTGACACAGTTTGACTGTTTAAAATCTCCCTGTTTTGTTTCCTTTTTCAGTGAAAGTTTGAGGACCCCCTCCTCTGAGAGCCTTTGAAATTAAGTTGTTGGGACAGGAAGTAGAGAGAACCAGAACTGCTTTTAGAGATCATTTCGCCCTCTCCCCTCCCTCGCTATATCCATATTTCTGTCAGCGAGGGAGCAGAACGGACAGGAAAGGAGGTAGAGCAGGGATTTGGGTTGTGATGTTTTCCCCGCAGCCATAAATAAGTCTCATGCTCATGCTTTATGGAATCCAGAGCCTCTTTATCCCTTCCATGTGTTCTCTATGAACTAGGGCTCTGACCTCTGACCCCGGGGCTTTTGACTCAGTTATCTCAGGTCTAAGACAGCCAGTGTGTGTATGTGTTTGCGAGTGGAGTTGATCAGGGGTTGATTATCTCATGACCTCGTTGCCCCTTCTTCTCTGCGTCACCTTACCCCCATCTTCATTTCACAGGCTATAAAGCGCACAAATACTCAGACACACACACTCCAGGTGGAATGATTCAGCTGTCACTCCAGAGATCACCTCCAGGCCAGGCTGACCTCAACCATTTCACACATATTTCTACATGTCATTTTAGATACACACACACACTGTTCTCATATTTTTGCATTTTGAGTGTCAAAATATGTTTGTCATATTCTGCTTATTCTGCTGTCAATGCAAAAAAAACAAAAACCCCTTGTGATTATTTTAAGCAACTCTGCAGCTCTGATGCCATTTTTAGACAGCTTACATGCCGAATATTTGTGGCTGGAGCTAATGCAGTGAACATGGATGCCGGCTCCAACTGATGACCGTTCAAAAGCAAACAGCAACCTCTGGGACTGAAAACTAAACGTGAAAGTTCCTCCAGTGTCCACTTGAGGCTGGTCCCAAGACACAATCCTTGAAGACTCTTATGTTAATGCCCAGCTTCAGCCATAAAAAATAACATTTATGCAACCTGGTGCAAAAAAATCCTTTGTGTCAATATAGCTAAGAGCTTACCTCTTCATAACAGCTCTATAGCAGGTGATTTATTTTACTATTAAACAGTTTGAATTTTGTTAAGGTATGAGGCTCACAGGTTTATCCACTTAGGCTTCACACCTGGTAACTCGAGTTACTAAACTCACATTAATACAGTTACAGTTTTTGCACAGTTTCTTTGAATAAGGCTTTTTCTAGTATTTTATTATGCTGTATTTCATCTTTACATTAAAGTGAATGCACAGGTTCTAACTAATTGGAGAGGTTGCTAGCATTAGCTAGCATTAGCTTATACTGTCCTCCACTCTGCCATCCAAATATTCAACTGAATTGTATTTTATACCACCAAATCCAATGTTGGGTAATCACATTGCATTTTTCCAGTAATGCAGTAATGTAATGCATTACAGTCACAATTATTCATTAATTACTAGGGTTAGAAAAGCTCTTCAGTTATCTGCACGTAGAAAAAAAATCAGAGAAATATCCTTTTGCCTTCCTGAACACTGAACACACTACAGTCAGGGGAGGGGATATGGACATTTCTTTTTAGTGCACAAAGGAAAGCACTAAAAAACTGGTTGCTTCACAAACTGGAAGCACAAGCATCCAGGACAGAAACTACTACATTATACTGCTAACAGAACTTTGGGACTTAGCATGCTGTCTGTGCAGATGTTTGCTAACACAAAGCGAGCTAACTAGCTAGCTAGTTATGATAACTTTTACTGTTAGTGATCCCAGCCCAGTTGGTATGAAGGTAAGCTGTTAGCCAGATCATGAACTTGAACAGGTAACAGTGTAACAAACTGCCTTCTCTGGTGAGTAATCAAGTAAAGTACTGCATTAAGAAAAGTAACAAGAAATGTGTAATACATTACTTTTTTGAGTACCAACCCAAACCCAAATTGCAACAATCCCCTCTAAAGGGAAAAAGAAGAAAGAAAAACCCCAACAATCAAAATGACCCCTATAACCAAGCACTTGGTGACAGTTGAAAGGAAAAACTTCATTTTAACAGGAGCGTGTGGTGAGCGGCTTGCTGACGTCAACGTTGTGGATCATGGTGGCGGTGGGGTTCTGGTATGGGCAGGCGTATATTACGGACAACAAACACAGGTGCATTTTATTGATGGCATTTTTAATGCACGGAGGTACCGTGATGAGATCCTGAGGCCCATTGTTTGACATTCATCCACGACCATCACCTCATGTTACAGCATGATAACGCACGGCTCCACATTACAAGGATCTGTACACAATTCCTGGAATCTGAATACATCTCAGTACTTGCATGGCCAGCATACTCAACAGGCATGTCTCCCATTGAGCATGTTTGGGATGCTCTGGATCGGCGTATACGACAGCGTGTTCCAGTTCCTGCCAATATTCAGCAACTTCACACAGCTGTTGAAGAGGAGTGGACCAACATTCCACAGGCCGCAGTCAACAACCTGATCAACTCTCTGCAACGGAGATGTGTTGCCCTGCGTGAGGCAAATGGTGGCCACAGCAGATACAGACTGGTTTTCTGCCCCTCTGCCCCCCCCATAAAGCAAAATTGTGCACATTTCAAAGTGGCCTTTTATTGTGGGCAGTCTGAGGCACACCTGTACAATATTCATGATGTCTAATCAGCCCCTTGATACGCCACACCTGTGAGGTGGGACGGATTATCTTGGTAAAGGAGAAGTGCTCACTAACACAGATTTAGACAGATGTGAGAACATTTGCGAGTCGTGGGTCTTTTGTGTATGTAGACATTTTTTTTAGATGTTTGAGTTCAGCTCATGAAAAATGGGAGCCAAAACAAAAGTGTTGCATTTATATTTTTGTTCGGTGTAATTATATAGTTGTTTTTTAAAATGTTTTTCTACCGGTAAGGTACAGTGTCCACTCCAGAGAAGCCGCTTCCATGTAATTTGTTTTTATAGATATCATTCTAATATTATTAGCTTGACCACAAAAATAATAGACTAATACATTTGATACTGTGACAGGCCATATTGGCGTCACCCTTAGTCAAGCATATTAAGCAATCTACAATGACAGAAGATTTTAGGAGTGGCTGTTACAAGTGAGCAGGTGGGTTTGTAAAACTGCAGTTGAAACGTTTCTGCGGTTGTGCAACAAGGGCCACACATTTTCTAACCCAATAAAGCTTAGACGGAGAATTTATGGAGGACTAAAATCACACAACATGAATCTGATTTATTTGTACTGCAGACAGACCACACAGAGTGAGTCATTGAACATTTCTTTTGTGCTCGGTAGTAAAACTATTTGCATCACAAGGTCTAAATTCTGCCTAAATTTTGTCAATATGATGAATATCTTTCAGATCTACTCCCCCCCCCCTATCCAGCTCCTCTGATGTTGTTGTCCGTTCAGTCATTCGTCTACAGCACATGTTCCCAGAGAATTTGTGCACTGATTGCATTTATATAATCCCACTGGCCGTATCCCCACATATTCCCTTTTTTTCATGTCATTTATATTCCCTGATGCAATAATACAATTTCCCAACTCGAATCATTAAAATTTATCTTACCCCAGTGTAAGCATTATGTCCCGTGGTGCACTTGATGTTTGACATACTTGCCTTGCCAAGAATAAGAAAGGGGAGGGGGGAGGGCATGCGATTGTTGTTAAAACTAGCCAAATGTCGATGTACTGGGACGCAGTTTCTGCAGTGAGACGTGTCAGCCTTCAGAATACTTTCTGGGCTTTTACGCTTGCGATTTTGAACATTGAAAAGTCCTGTTTGCATGGCGCTGTATTAACAACACATGGGAACTCTCTAAAAGAATGATCCTGTAAACGTTCTCTTATGAGAGGGAGACTTGGTTAGCATACACGACCATACACGAGTGTAGAAGGGTGTGTGAGCTCTGTCCTAAGAGTTAAAGCAGCAGGGAGGCCAAGCCTGCTCTATGTCAAAAGGACACAATCACAACTCATCCACCTATGTACCAACACACACACACACACACACACACACACACACACACACACACACACACACACACACACACACACACACACACACACAGCAGTCTGGTTATTTTATTGCTGCTTCCCAGGTTTCTCACATCTAAGGAGGAAGGGGCTAAAGCTCAAAGGTGAAAGGTCATCTTTACAAGGACTGCTCTCCTTTTCCATGTAGTTCCTAATAAAGCTTTAATCAAGCCAATTAAGGTTCATTAACTGGTCTTTTGGGGGCTGGGACTGTTTAACCCAGTACACAGCTGACCCTATTTGGAATCTATAGGAAAGCACCAGAGTCGGGGGTTGATGGACTGAGTAGGAGAGAACAAATCTGTGGTTTTTCTGACCCAGGTGAGTGTTTCTTACATAACACTCCAAAGCAAGATTGTGTTAAACATACATGCATATGTGGACGTGCAACAGCTGCAATAAAGCAAATACAGCAAACATGAATGGGTGTATTTTTTTTTTATTGTTATAGAAAATCACTGTTTCCGTTTCAGTTCAATTCAATTTTATTTATACAGCGCCAAATCACAACAACAGTCGCCTCAAGGTGCTTTATATTGTAAGGTAGATCCTACAATAATACATACAGAGAAAAAAATAACAATCATATGACCCCCTATGAACAAGCACTTTGGCGACAGTGGGAAGGAAAAACTCCCTTTTAACAGGAAGAAACCTCCAGCTGAACCAGGCGCAGGAAGGGGCGGGGCCACCTGCTGCAACCGGTTGGGTTGAGAGAAGGAAGACAGGATAAAGACATGCTGTGGAAGAGAGACAGAGATTAATTGTGTGATTCCATGCAGGGAGGTCTATTAACACATAGTGAGTGAGAAACTGGTGACTGGAAAGGAAAAACTCAATGCATCATGGGAATCCCTGGCAGCCTACGTCTATTGCAGCATAACTAAGGGAGGATTCAGGGTCACCTGGTCCAGCCCTAACTATATGCTTTAGCAAAAAGGAAAGTTTGAAGCCTAAAGTAGAGATAGTGTCTGTCTCCCAAATCCAAACTGTCTGTCTGTGTGTCCTGGTGTGTGTGTGTTCGCTGTCCGTTTTATGTGTGTGTCAACCTCACTTCTGAAATCTGACGTCCTCAGTGCAAATCCCGGGCCGCCGCAGACCTGCGGTCCACAGAATGGCCTCTTTGTATCAGTATGGGACCGACTGGCCACTTCTGCACTCTTGGCTCCCCCTCAAGCCCTGGCTGACCTCCAGATCCCAGAACCAGGGCAGGCCTTGCATCTCTGTAGTCCACCCCAGACAAAGAGGCCTCTACACAGGGCTGACTCTTCTCTCAACTCCCTCCCCCCCAGTATTCCCTCCCCTTCATCACAAACTGGGTTACAACAGTCAGGTTAGCCATTAATGTTGACATCAATACCTTCCATTGATCCAAATGAAATTTCCCCCCAACTAATGCATGATTTCCTATTGAATTATGTCATTTGCTTGTAAGCTCATGAGAGAATACGGCTCTTAATGATTTATTCGAGACACGTTGCTGCGTGTTCGCGCTTTGCTTTTCTTGGAAATACACTTTTCTTAAACACATTTTTGAAAAGAAACCATAATCTTCAAATTTAAAGGAGACTTTTGAATGTTTCCAGCAACTGGAAACTACATTTTCATTTAAATTAGCTCCAGAATGTGTTTGTGAATTTAATGCAGATTCATGCTACACAGATTTAGAAAGCTGCACAGGTGCACGTTAGTATCATGTCATTTTTGGAACTATATTTAATAAGCAGTGAGGCTTGCCATGCTGACCACAGAGAGCTGGACACCTGGGGACAGAGGGGACAGCTCAGGGTCCTCTTCTTGCACTGAGGCATCAGATGTTCCAATCACTGTAAACATCCTTATTAACTGAGCTATTTAACAGAGGTACTGTGTTATGGGTCAGGGAGTAAGTGTGTGTACTACTAGTGCCTGCTGTTTTGTTCAAATTCAAAAAAATTTACAAAAGTGTTGTACAAGAGTCAGATTACAGTGTTTTGGAATATGTTTTAAGGATTTCCTAGAATATTTTCAAATTTTCTCAGAACCCCAGAGAAGCATCCAAAACTATTTTTTTCTCTCCAAAAATAACTTTGCATCAGTGAGAAAAACAACTGTTTGTATGTGAGGTCCAGTTGGTGCAGCACAATCTGTTAAGGGTTTACATTTAGCCATCATAACCCTACCCAGTCTCCCAGGTGAAATAATTTTACTCTTATATTAAGTTTAGCTTTGATCCATTATCAGTGATGCAACTGTATTTCTTTATTCCATGCAAATTCAGACCAAACTACAACCTTTGTTTCAAATTTTGCATTTTGCCACATTTGCACATCTGGACTGAAGCACAGCTGGTTCAGTACAAGTTGGTTGGAGTGCTTGCTGTAGCACGCACTTGCATTTACAGGGTGGATTTCCCCTCTTCGAGTGCATGTCGAGCCCCCCTTCCCCCTGCCAGACGAAATCAGCCTGCTGGTGGTTTTACCGCAAATTGTTCCACCTCAATTATCCGAATCCCAACCAGTAATTACTGCACCATTCACTTTTTCGTTTGCACGGATTCACCTCTCAGGTGTGGAAGCCTTGTTTCCCGCATGGGCACCATCCTTGGCTTCATTAGGCCGCGGCGCTCTCCACCAGGCTTTTGGCTTCAGTTTTCGGCACACGTATATTTTACACAAACTGACAAAAAAGCTTATAGATACATTCAGATTACATGAACCTGAGGATCCTGATGACGTGCCTTTGAGAGAAAGGAAGTGCTATAACCACGTCTCTGTGCAAAGGTTTTGCAACAGTGAGTGGCAGACGCATTAAATCTACCCGCAGTTGGCAGGACACTGTGCTTCCTAACACTGATCCTTAGGAATGTTGAGGAATTCAGGGACACATATAGAGATAGATAGCAGAGGAAAGCTCAGGAGAGTCTCCTGGGGAAATCATTTTATTACACCCTCTTCTTTTTCCAACAGAAAATTTTGATCCCTCTTTAACCCCTTAGTGTGGCTTTCTCTGTGCAGGCAACACATGCTGTGTGTGTGTGTGTGTGTGTGTGTGTGTGTGTGTGTGTGTGTGTGTGTGAGGGGGTGAGGGGTTTCCCCACAACTGCATAGCAGTTATCTATACATGTGGTTTGTATATGCTGTTGTAGTATATCAAATCATACATTAAATCATAAGTGCAGACACATGCAGGCTTTCTCACAAGTTTTCTGAAGGCACATGTGCACAGGCCTCCGGCTCATGCACGGGGAGTGTGAAGGCATGGAAAATCCCCCCCTCACAATGGCAATTCTGCACCTTTTCTGTTGTTGTCAGGCCCATCAGACACGGCTGTCTATGGATATGGGCAGGGCTGGGGTTGGTTATGCTGCATTGTATAGAGGATAGGGGCATAAGCTACGCCCGCACATCCATTCTCCGTTTCACCGAACAGGTTCTCTCATCTGTCACATCATCCCTTTCAACAAGGAGGCCTCCCCTGTCTCCTAAGATCCCTTTTCAGGGACAAAAACAGCTCTAAAAGGAGCTGTGGAGGGTGTGTGTGTGTGTGTGTGTGACAGAGAGAAATGGATTTAAGTTAAACACAAACCAAATCACTACCACCCACTTCCGGTCCTGAAACAAACACTGGCCTCACTGTGAGAGAACGAGTGAGCCTTACTGGCTCTGCTAAAAATAGGACATCTGGTTGGCATTTATTACTTAATAACCACAGTTACATATGCACCAGCACACATGCAAGGACGAATCAAAACATCCAGGGCGATACTACTAACAGAGTTTACTGTAAAGCCTTCAGTGTGTCCACTGAAATTCAACCTGATAAGATTCTTTTAAGACTTGTCATTTACACATGCGTAAATGACAAATACAATAACGACGCACCAGATATCTAAAAATACAGTTTTATTGAAGTGTGTGCACGATTTCCCAGCTCCTACCAACCCACACTCACACAAAGAGGAAAAAGAGACAGAGCCCAGTTGGTTTCACTTATTAACCCAAATGAAGTGGGATTGTGTTACCAGAAATGGTAAGAACAGCAGGCTTTGCTTAGAGTTTGGCACATACAGCAAGGACGCTGGAGAAAAATGGCTCGAAACAGACCTTGACTCAGTCAATGAGCTAACCAGAGAGCAGTGTGTCACAACTCATACACTCCATTTCATCAGAATCCATACGGCCGTACAGGGTAATTGACAAAAAAAGTGGCATTCAACTGTGTGTGTTTAGGTTGGTTTATTTTTCCAAGAAAGAGAAGAGATCATACCTGACAGTAACAGGGTGAAAACCAGTTTAAGTCATAATGTGTCAGACTTTTGTGTCACTGATTGAACCAGCTGACAAAGCTTAGGTTAGAAGGCTGATAACTGACACTCCAGGTGAGTGTGTTAATGCAGCTGCTCTGTAGATGCAAAAATAAATAAACAAAATGCAGGATTAGACCCTGAAATTGCCACTCTTTCCATGCAGCGAGAAGGCTCTGGGTTCAAATGTCAAATGTCAGCAGGGGTCTTTCTGAGGAGTTTTGTGCCCTCTCACAATCCCATGAGACACTTGTTAGGATACGCCTAAAAACACAATGGTGTAGACTTGAGAATGTGGTTTTCCATCTGTTGTGAAAGACTGATGGCCTGTTCGGGTGGACCTCGCCTCTCTCCCTGTGATAGCTGAGATAGACTTCAGCCATGTGAACCTATGAGCAGAACAAGCTTTCGTTCACAGAAATGATTCACAGATGATCTGAAGTTCCCCCGTTTACAATGTCGGAGATTTGATGATCACGTCCGGTGATTGTGTTGTTATCATATGTTAACCTCTGCTTGCAGTCAGAGTAACTAGCATACCTGTTCTTTAACTTCTGCTTTCTTCATCTTCTCCTGTTAGACTCAGGGCAGACTGGACACCATGCAAACTGCTACTGCAAGAAAAACTCAGTTTAGAAGGCAGTTACCATTAGCACATTAGCACATTTCATTAGCACAGGGGTTTACACTGGGTATAAACCTGCACAGGTAACCAGTCTGTCACAGATAATCATTCGTACTCAACTTTAAGCAACACAAATGTTTGTCTGGACTATTTCTGCAGTTACTGACTTAAAGGCACATGAATGCTCTGGAAATGTGGGTTTTATAGCAGGACTGATGACGATTCCATCGTGAAGTCACACTTATTATGTTTCAGCAACCGTAACAATAGCATATCTGATTATACACAGTAATTAAAACGTGATTGAGATATTTTATGTTAGTATACATTTCTAGGTCAGCACGAATAAATCACTCAAACATGAAATGTTTGATGAAACGATGAAACGATGAAATGAAACTAAGAGTTTACCTCCTCAAGCCCTCCACATGTGGAAGGTAAGACCACAGTCCTCGTCACCTGGCCGGTGTAATAAACACGTCCTATAAGCTAAGGCAAAGATAAAAGATGATCATTTTTAAAACGCTACATTATTTTGTAATCTTGACATTTAACAAGGTAATTAAGGTGGATTAACTAGATTTCTACATTTCTTACTTTAGAAATTTGTTTATTTTTAGAAGGAAATTTCTTGAATTTAAATGTAATTCAAAGAAATGAGTGTTAAAAATTAATATGAAGGCCTAGATTTGTTTTGAACATCACACCCATCTTCCCAACAAAATGCTGTAACTGCAGCTCACTCGAACATCAGCTAACTTATTTTGTCCCACGAGACTAATATCAAAGCTAAAGAGTCAAAATTGATCCAGAGACCAACATAAATCCCTTTGAAGGCTCATCAGGATGGACATCAGGTGTAAAAATCAACCACACTGGAAGCAGCTAAAAGTAGCTAGAGCCAAAGAGCAAAAACAGTTATTTGCATCTTGTGTCTTGACTTAAAGCTCGCATTTTAATGTTTTATATTTTATTGTCTTTCAAAATTGCTGTAACAGTTGCATTTCAAAACAGAAATACAAATACATTTTTATCTTTTCTTTGTTTAGGGAAGCTCATTTTGTCCAGAAAATGTTAACATTCTGCTAATGCATGACGATTGGCTACTTAAGGATTTACAACATGATACAGTCTCATAATGGCATGTTTTCCAATGGTAATGACACGTTAGAGGTGTAGTCAAACACTACAGAAACTTGTAGACCATCAAGTGGTTCTTAATACAACTGAAACCTAATAATGGGGCTATGTCTGTTGTATTAATCCCTTCTACCAAAAACACAATGAAAACTGCAAATAGAAAAATGTTTTCATTCATTCATTCAATGGAGCCCCAGTTCTTGATCTTATTAAAAGTCCTTCTTATACATTTGCAAATAAAGTTACCAGTATTGACTTTGTTTTGATTCTCCATATGTTTCCTAGCTCCCAATGCACAACATGATCTTATTAGCTAACTCACCATCCAATAAAGGATAATTCCTGTTTATTTCAAAACAGGCATATTTCCCATTATTAAGGCTGTTTTGGCCTTAAGGATGCAGTTAACGGTGCCACCCGATTTTGTAAGTCACATTTCCAAAGTAGCTAGTTGTTTCTAAATGCTTTATTCATGGATTCCTGAATGGTGTAACCCAGTCCAGGTGTTCCTTTCTGCCGTTTCCTGTAACTTCCACCGAACAGGGAAAGCTGATTAAACTGACTAGCACAGCCAAGTGCACTATAGCGCTTAATGGCTTTTCGATGAGAGAACTGAAACAAATCAGCGGTTGTGGTGGGTGAGAGTTATGGGATTGCTGGAAATGACGCTATAGAAGTCATTGTGTTTGTCTTACACGCACTCTTATGTTCAAGAACAAGCTCTCCGAGGCGTACTTCTGCTCATAATTTTTATTTATGTCTTTCCCTTGAGTGTGCTTTCTACAGTCCTTGCATGCATAATTATACTCCTGCATGACCCTTCATGTCTTTCTTTTTAATGGCTTCTATGCAGATGTGTGTATGTTCCAAGTCAAACGAGGGTTCAGGGGTGGGTGTGGCTGCCCCCACCTTTTCTCTGGGTCACCTGCTTTACTGGGTAACATTCCCTCATATTCCCTCGTTTGGAGACCATTAGAGAGGAAATGGGGCTGCCATCTATCTGACCTTCCTCCCCCCTCTCCTCCCCGATCTTTCCCCAAACTCCCCCCAAGCTTTCAGAATTCCCATCATCGCCCAGCGTCCACCCTCCTTCCCTCTGTGTTTTCACAGTGTTAACAATCAAGCCGTGGCACTGAGTGTTCCGGGGGCCTAATTGGGTTGACTGTTGGCGTTGATTGTGATGGATGGAGGGGGGCTGGAGCCAGAGCCCAGTGTGGACGCTCCTTTCATCTGCCTGCTCCAGCCTGTTGTGCAAGAAGAGCATGGAGAAGTACTGCTGAGTGCGCAGTAGCGACAGACTATAGGCCTGTGACGTTTGGACTGTGCTGGGGACAAGTATCTATTCTTCAGCTGATCCCCACTCATTGGGCAAAATCATTATAATTTGTCTGAATTTCAAAAGTCAGCAGATACTTTCGGCCAAGTTTTTAAGGTAAAAACTTGCACTTCTTCTACATTTTAAGGTGCAGTACCGGTTAAAAAAAAAGAAAGAAATTATTTTTTCTCTTAAAATTTAAGGTTTCACTTGCTGACAAGTTTAATGCTGCATATGTCCTTTATATCGGCTCTACAATGGTGCCGAGATCAGCAGCACTGGTGCCCTACCAAAGCAAAGCAAGGTCGGTCTAATGCTAAAGCTAGCCATAAGTCAAGATAATATCTTCTATTTGTCTGTTTAATAGGAGGCCACATGAACACTCGATGCTGGATGAGTGTACCTAAAGGGGGAAACTGTGCAAGTGTATACAGCCTCTCAAGCCAACAGTGGCACCAGTACCAGTACTGGCACCCGCTACAATACGGTACTTTTCATATGAATCCACTTGTTCAGCTCCATATCCTGAGAATGTTCCAAACACTCAATGCTAAACTGAAGTTTGGAACTCTAAGTTCGCTCGTCGTATGGTTGACTGACTAAAGGAAAAACCAACATTGTAGTTTTTTCACGTCCATGGAGCTCTGCTAGCGAGATGACAACCATTCTTCCAAAATACATGATTAGAGCTCTTTCCTACTGCTCTTTTTAGGGCCATTTCCACTCCTGTTAACATCTGGCCTTGTAATCCTCCCTCCAGACTCCAGTCTTGTGACAGAGCTTGTCAGAGGCTTTGAATCATCATATGTTAATCATGCCCGCATCCCTTGACTGTCGATACACTACCTGTATTGTACTGTACTGTCAGTTTGCGTCAGACCCAAGTACACGTTGGCTTCTTAACCTCCTCATCTCTGCTCAGTAACTCTGGCGCATCTTTTTGGCAGCACATCCAGAAAATTTCATTTTAAGTCCATCTTATTATTCGTCAGGGTGCGTCATCGCCGACGGCGTCACAGATACACTGCTGAAAACAGACCCACTGATTTGATCTGACCTTGCGCTTCTAGATCAAGAGATGAAAGGGGCCCAGCATACTGCCATCTTTATTATATGTATTTATGTATATGTTTTTGTTTTGTCGAGGCTGTGGTTAGGTAATGAAGACTTTTGAAATGAGGCCAGCATTACCTGTGTTTGTACAGCACTTAGAGCCATTGGTGGCTTACAGACCATTTGCTTATCTTTGGGGTGAGTAATGGGAGTTTGTATGTGTCTGTGGTTAAAGCCTGGTTCTGGCTGAGGTCATCAATCAACACTACCATGGGGCTGATTGACTCACGTGACCTCTGGGGGTGGTTGGGTGGGTAGACTTATTAAGAGAAAGAGAGTGCATGTTAGAGAGAGAGAGAGGGAGAGAGGTGTGTTTTTAGATTGAGCCTGTGTACGGATCTGGGTTAAAGAGGCTACGTCAGAGTCATTCTCATTTGTTTAGTCAAAGTTGTGGTCAAACTCTCTGCTATGTGATCAGATCAGCCATGGTTTGCATAATGCAACTGCTGACAACAGCAACATTGTGCAGTGTGTTTACAAGAACACGTAAACAGAGCAGACAGCAGGGCCTCTACGTACACCTGGATCTGGTGATACTGCTTGCTACATTTTCCACATGCTTTCAATAGGCCTGCAGCTTCTCATCTGTCTGTCTTTAACGTGGAAGCACAAGGCTGGAGTCTGCCGAGCAGATTTTTATACGTTTTTCCATACTGATGTAGAAATTGTGGTCTTTCATCTTCCATCTTAAAATATCCCCTCCAGACATGAAGATGTGACGGTGGTTAAAAATATTCTGCTTTGAATAATAATTTGTATCTGACAAAGATTAAAAGGTTCAATTACCTGGTTAGAAATAACCTAGCTTTCCCATGCCACTGACGGTCCATTCTCTGTGTCTGAAGTTTGCGTCTCACTCCCTGTAAATTGCTTGTTAGACCAGGGTTTACTTACAAATGACTTGTGATGTCCTAAATCATGCCAAACAAAACTTTTAGGAAACAGCGTTTTGACACTGGGAAGAATAAGGCTAAGTATATGGAGCACAAATAATGGCTGAGTTTCCGGTTCCATGCATCCGCCATGCTACATGAACCTCTCGTCTTTTAAATGTACTTTATTTCTTTGTCTATTATTTACTGAATACACATGGTCCACACCTAAACTATCCAGTTGTTAGCGTACGCCTCTACATTTTTTCATCACTATGCATGGTTAGTGTGTCTTTAATGTGACACCAGAGACTTTAATCCATAAAAAAATAACCATTTCAAACATTCTCTTGGCCGAAATTCTGCCTGATTTTGCTGTTTAGTTTAATTCAGTTCAGCTTAACTTATATAGCACAATAACAGTCAGCTCAACAATCAGACAACCCTATGACCAAACACTTGGTGACAGCGGGAACGAAGAACTCCCTTTTAACAAGACTACCCTCCAGCAGAACCGGGCTCAGGGAGGGGCAGCCATCTGTCTGTTTGTGATGTCTTCTTCCTGCTACATGGTAGCATTTGTTTCAGCTAATTAGCAACCCTCAACATGTACAGATGAATTCCCTTTGCTAATGTGTTTATAATAACCTAATAATAATGCTTGCCCAACTTCTCTACGCCTTTAAATCAAACATATTTAAGTCTGAACATAGTCTATCACCTTTAAATGCCAACTAACTGGACAAGTTTGTGCTAGTGTCTAACATTTACCTTTGCTAAATTGTTGCTATAAAATTGATCGCATTAAATATTCGCCTGCTAAATATTTGATATATTAATAATGTAAATGTGTTAACAATACAGCCTTGCAGTCCTACTTGCTTGGCTGTAGAGTATTTGCAGGAATTCTGACAAAAGAATTATAAAGTGTTTGCACTGGTGGGGCTATGTTGTTTCTGTTGCTAGTTAGATAATCAAATCCAAGCAACTTGGTGTAACAAATTAATGCATTTGAAAGCCAAAAAAAAAAATACACCAAAATACCTATTTTGCTTTTTTTTTTAAGTATTATTCATACCTGAATTGCATCATAGTTTATACAGCAGCAATAAACATTCCCCACAGTCATGTCTAATGTTTTAAGTAACAAATCAAAAACACATGCTCTGTATTTAAGTTTCATTTAGATTACATAAAAAAGTATCCTTCCAAGTCATCTTTGATTCATGAGCTTTTTTCTCTAGATGGGTTATGTAATGAAATATACACTAACGGTTTTTACTCCCATGACTGGAGCTGGCTGTGTTCTGTAAAATGACCTGCACTCATAACAATGGGTTAGACACTGGATGACACTGCACAGGTGAGTATTACCAGTTATTGTCTCTTTTTGCTACATGATAAATGTGGTGTCTAAGCCCTCAGCTGTGTCATTACCACAAGGACAAAGTGGTATTCATTTTTTCTTGATTATTTGAAATGTTAACACAAGTTCTCTGAAGTTATAGAGTAGCATCATTATAATACACTAAAAGGTGACCTATACAAAAATGGTGATAAATGGAAAATGAACACCTTGGTTGTTTAGTTTATTCTGTTGCTTTACCACATTAAGACCACTGGCTATCTCTGGCTCTCTTCCACAGCATGTCTTTATCCTGTCTTCCTTCTCTCACCCCAACCGGTCGCGACAGATGGCTCCGCCCCTCACTGAGCCTGGTTCTGCCAGAGGTTTCTTCCTGTTCAAAGGGAGTTTTTCCTTCCCACTGTCACCAAAGTGCTTGCTCATAGGGCCTCATATTATTGTAGGGTCTACCTTACAATATGAAGTGCCTGTTGTTGTGATTTGGTGCTGTATAAATAAAACTGAATAGAATTTAAATGGAATTGGTTACAGCGATGGGAAAAAATTAACCTCAAACCAGTCTGGTCAGCCCTGGAAGCTTTTTTGTTGTTTTTATGACTGACAGTCATATGCAAAAGAAAGCTTTAACAGGCAGTCATGTGAAAACTCTTTTCCATAAAAATAGTAGGGTAATAGGGTAAGTAGCAGCCTGGTGCTGTGAATCACTTGCACTTGATTAACTGATTATCAGTAAGTGTGAGCACCTCTACAATGTTCAGAGAATCTGCAAAAAACCCAAGAGCTCAAATGTCAAAGTTCATGACAGTATGTCTGAACAAGCCACAACATTTTTGGAACAGTGTCTTTTGGATAATGCACAGCTCCACATTTGGCAAAAAACCAAACACAGCACACCAGCACAAACACCTCATACCAACTGCCAAGCACGGTGGTGGAGGGGTAATGATTTGGGCTTGTTCTGTAGTCACAGGGCCTGGGCACCTTGCAATCAATAAATCAGCTGTGGAGGAGTTTCGCTTTATATGAAAGTAATCTAGGCCATCCGTCTGAGAACTAAAGCTTGGTTCAATTTGGGTATTGCAACAGGACAATGATGCCAGGCACCGCAGCAAATCTACAAAAGACTAACTGAAAAAGAAAAGAGTCAATGTGTCACAAGGCCAGACCTGGACTAAAATCCTCCATAACGATGAGAGAGACTGATAAAGTCTCAGAAAATGAATATTTCAAGTTATTGCTGTTAAAGGTGATTCTACAAGCTACAAAATCATGGGGTAACTGTTTTCACAAGACGGCACAGAATTCTGTGAAAACTCTGATTCACATGAACTTAATTCCACACCAAAGAGCCCCCAATATTGTCATCCTGACTCCGGCCATGGTAAAGGTTGCTGAACCACCTTTAACTGTCCATTTCAGAGCTGAAAACCAAGTAATAGATATATAGTAATTAATACCATGATATAGTAATAGACCAATAACTGTAGAAAAAATATTTACTTCCTGTTTGAACGCTGGCAGTGGACCTGTCGCTGTTGAGGTCACAAAATATGGAGTTGCATTTGTGGAATGGGCACGATTAAAAGTTTAGACAGTAAACAAAATCTAGACTCCCATATTAGTCAGATGTTTTGTTCACCCATACAGATGTCCAATCAGCATCTCACAAAGGGAGGAGGTCGTAAGGTGACATAGATACATCTTGTTACCTTACTTCCTTTTTCATTCTCATTATAACTAATAAGCCCAGTTGAAATGTGTCTAACCTTTATCCAGGACACTGGAGTTTAAACATTTTATGCGGCCAATTATGATTTTCAGTTTATCTTGCTATTTGGTTAGGTTTGGCACAATAAATACTTGGTTGGGAAAGAAAATAATGATCTTGGTTAAAACACACCCTTTTCTAGCATACCGGTATGCTCCATTATTTTTTAGGTGACCAGGGTGACAAACTCTAAAGTATCAACGTAATAACTGCTTGCAAAAATAACCCGTGGGCTGAGACAGGGTCTCCAGAAAATCAACTCGTAAAAGAAAATTGTTCATCTGGCAGCAGAAACCATAGTTCCACCAAAACCATGCGCAACGATGTAAAGTCCAGTCTCAGTTGCAGTGTTTTTATACTACACTGTAATACGACACACAAGTGTTGATGTTTCTGTGTGACATGTTCCTGAAACTGGATCTGGCTAATTTAAATTAAGATTAAACTCTACAACAGCTTTTTGTTGCAGCTTGGAATATACAGCTCCACGTCTAGCAGCATGCCTTTGCATCTGTTTCATAGGAGTATGAAAACATTTGACAGTTCCCTTAACTCTGCTTCCTTCCCCAGGCGTGCCAAGCTCCTCTGCTGTCTTTTGTGCTGTATCAGAGCCATGTAAACTCTGGGATCTGCATGAAAATAAACAGCCAGCCAGGGAAGCAGACACGCTGACGTCAAGGAAGAGGACAGAATCTGATCAAAAACACATCGAGGCGAGGGTGTCCGTGACAGTCAGTCGGGATTTTATTGATGGAAACCCATGGTTAAAGATTAAAGATTATCTCGTTGCAGATTAGATTTGTAGCCAGTGCTGATGTCCTGAGCTAGGCACTTATTCCTGCAGCGCTTCCTGTGACGCAGCAGGCCTGTGCGGGGTGTTTCCCAGGTGTGAGCATGTGTGTTTGAATGTAACCCGAGGGGAGCAGCCCTGCTGACGTCAGGGAGGAGAAGAGGATCTAATCAGAAGCACACAACAGCTGAAGAGGATAAAGACCTGGAACGGGAGCTGATTTATATTCTGATTTGGAAATCATATCTGAGGGTGAAAAGTTCCAGGTTAAATCTGGGCCGAGGTGAAGAGAGAAGCAAAGTAAATTTTGACGCTTGATCGGTGGCGGGATAAAAACACTGTGCACTATTATGTGCGTGCATGTGTGTGAGTGTGTGTGTGCGTGATACTATCCAGACGCCTGAATACTCAACACTCAGCCTATGGTGTTGATAGGGGAGGGGCGGGGCCTGCAGGTTGGAGTGACAGGTCAGCCACTTGCAGGGATCTGACAGCAGGCCAGTGGTTATCTCACTGACCTGCTGACAGCGACGCACAGACCGAAACACACATACACATACCACGTGTATTCCCTGCTGCAAAGTTTATCTTTCAGAAAGCTCCTTGATGAGCCAAAACATCAGGGCTGACTAATGTGCTGTTTGTCTTAAGTGCATGACCAAAACAGCTTAGCTTGGAGTACTGGAGCTTGAGCTGTCCTATATCATGCGGCATCTAGATCTTTTTTGTTTTTTTAATCATTCTTCGAAGACTTGGCAGTCAGGGGAAAAGTATATAATCTTACACGCATCAAGAACTAATGACCTCTCCAAAAAAGTGCTTTAGGAGCGAGACTGGAACGACTTGGTAAAACTAAAAATTGACTGAATTTAACACTTCATAACGTCTCATTACATTGAGAACTTTTAAACATAGCCTGGTGTAAAGACTGAGCATTGAGTATACAGAGACAGGTTATGCATACTGCACCCACGGCGAGGCCTTTTGGCTTTCATTTTAAATCCAGGTTCCTCCGTAGGAAACACAGGCAGGGAGGCTGAGTTCTCAAAAGGTCCCCGTTCATGCTTAAGTCCCACAACGAAATGTGAAAAGATTGACAAGTGAAAAACTGACCGCAGTCAATCCAACACCCCCCCGTCCCTTCCCAAAAAGCACACATATTCAAACATCAAACAACACCTTGTACTGGCTGAACTCTCTCCCTTTACCCTGTGGTTTACCCTTTGACCCAGTCCAAACCTTCCCCTACAGCAAACACTCCCACTGCTCACCCCTGACCCCCCACGCACACTCAGCAGCCTGCAAAACACGAGCTGGGAATTCCAGCGTTGCAACCCTGATGTGCTGCTCCTCTGGAGGTTTTCTTATCATTTTGACCATTTCCATAATGAACAACAACAACAACAAAAAAAAACACAGAGAAGCACCCAAATAATAATACTATAGGGCTTTGGAGCGTGATGTCACTGGGTGGGCGTGGAAAGGACTTTGGCCTGATGCGCCATTTTCCGGGTCCAAACAAAGCGCAAGCAAAAAAGGAGCGAAGGCACACACAACAGCCATCGTTCGTACTTGCTGTGTGGTCGGCTGCAATGTTCGATCGCACGACCGGCACAGGAATAAGCTTAAAAAGGGTTTGTCTTTTTATTCTTTCCCAACCTGGAAGCAACATGAGGGAGCTCATATGGCGGACCTTACCAAACGAAGGCGTCTAGCCTGGATAGCAGCCGTGAGACGAGCTGATATCCAGTTCGCTTCCATCTCCAGATATCACTTAACTTACCGGACATTTTCATTCAGGTAAGTTCTATATATGTTCATATCACTCTTTATAGCTTAATAATATTATCGTTGGTGGTCTCGGAGGTTATAGAAATTGCGAACAAACATCGAATGGAGTGACTTTGCAGAAATACGTGCTATGTAACGATTCACTAATTCTTTCGCACAACTGTAGGGAAGCCTGCCTATGAAATGGATGTAATAGCTTGCCCGATTATCAATGTGGTAGTTTGCATCAACTTTACAATTATGGACACATAATATGACAACGAGATTCATTGATAAATGTATAACATTAATTGTGGTAGGGGGTGAACCATGGCTGTTACACTCGATGCACTGCAGCTGACTTACCTTGGTTTGAATGACGACGTACTCACAGGTTGAAAATAGCCAAATCTTGGACCCAGTCGTTAGTAAATTGGATGTGCGCCTCCAGCGACTTGTAATTACGAAACTGGTTCGCAGTGTAAGCGCTTACTCCACAAACAAGATACGTAAAGATATCGGGGTAGGACAGTGGCGGTAAGTCGTCTGGGTCTTTACTCCACTGCCGTATTTCATATGGGTCCACATTTGCGATCCACTCTATTTTTTTCAAGTACCGCTGCTTCGCCTCTGGACGCAATCGGTCTCTATACCGTCCGTTTTCTTTTGAGCTGCTTTTAAACATGTTTCTTGTGGTCGTCGTTCCAACACAGTGTGTTTGTTTTGATTTGTGGACCCGGAAAATGGCGTCGCGCTCCCACAAAACATTGCGGAGTGACATCAACTCCAAAGCCCTATAGTAATTCCAGGCATTTGGATGGCTGAATGTTATTCAAGCTGGTTGCAAATATGTGTTCTACATCACTGACATCATTCAGCTATCTTACAAAATGATAAAACATATGACAGCATGGTGGCGTGCTGTTGCGTCACAGCAAGAAGGTCCAGAGTTCAACTCCACACAAAGAACCTACGCAAAAGTTTGCGTAGGTCCTCACACAGTCCAAAGGCATGCAGTTAGTGGGGTTAGATTAACTGGTGATTCTAAATTGTCATTAAGTGTTAATAGTTGTCTGACTCTCAGCATTACCCCTGTGACAGACTGGCTGGGTCTGTCCAGGGTGTGTCTGGCCTCTTGGCCCACTGTAGCTGGGACAGGCTCCAACCCCCACCACCTGCCTCTGCAACCCTGATAAGGATAACTGGAAGAGCACTGATGGATGGATGGATGGACAAAACATATCTCAGGAAACGAAGGTAAGGGCTAAATGTAGTTCTTGCACTCATCACTTGTGAAAAAGGTTAAATCCAGTACTCAACACACAGATCAGACTTTGCAACACGGGATAAATGACTACAGCCAACAATTTTGTATAAAAAGTCAAGTAAAAATTTGTTTCATCCTGTGTTGCAAACACCTGTAAGCTGAGATTCTCCTGTAGTCCGTGGAATGACAACAAATGCTGACAATCAGAAATGGAGGACATGCTGTCTTTTGCTATTTTAAGGGCTGCCAGAATTGTGTATTTCTATGGTTTTGTAGAGACAGAACTGCCAGTTCCACTAACAGACATTCGATCCTGGCTACAAAAGCAAGTCAGCTTAGAGTAGAGTTAAAGTTAGGAGTGTTGATACTTTGACAGCTGTGCAAGGAGGTGTAGACATTGCCTGTGTGCTTTGTCTAACCACTAACTGCAGCTTTCTATTTGTGATATTAATGTCGCCCAGAGCATTTTTATTGGTGTAAACATTTAAAATTCTACTGTTTTATTACTATGTTACTTAGCATTAATTAGCAGATATGTCTGTGTATGCGTTGTGCCCATATATTTTATAAATGCAGCTTGCTGACTAAGCTTGCTAGCATTAGCCGATAACTTGTAGCACTTTACCTTCTAGTCTAAATTTGGTTGCTTTGGGCTTCTTTAGCAGTTTGTACACCTTTTTAATGGTGCATTTAACAGAGAGACAAGTACTGCAGAATGCAAACTGTAAAGGAATTATTTATACAAATTTTCATACAACTTAGCTTTAGATGACTCTGACACTGATGCAGGGGACAACCAATCTCTGCATTCTGTCTATACACTACGTGTGTGCCACACACAGAAGCAACCACCCACACATGCCCACGTACACATCCATTGTTGACCTGAGCCACATGACAGCAAGAGCATTACACACGGCGCACCACATCCCTATCATAAAGTGTCCTCAAGACACCCAAGATGCTTCTAGCCTGTCATTGGCTCTTACAGCTGACCGCTTTTCAACAGCAGTGACACAACACCTCTCTAATTAGCCTCTTTTCAAAGTTACTAATCTGAGTAAAGACAACTCTCAGTGACACACACAAACAATAGCCCCCTACTCTCACCCTCTGTCCCAGTGTTGCCTGTTTGGAGCGGCGCTGCAGGATCCCACACACGAGTGTGCATTTTTATGTATTTTATCTGTGTGGCGTTCAAGTGTGAAGACAGTGACCATGAAGGAAGATCGACTAAATGAGAGTGAGGGAAGACATTTCTAAAGATTTGGTAGTAATAGCAAAAGTGTTTCTGATATTTTGTGTTTGTCACAGCAGATGTCCCTGTTGTTTGTTTGTGTGTGTTTCTGAGTCTGTCTGTCACTCAGTAGTTTTGGTTGGCTTTGCTCGGGAAGGCCTGTGATCACACAACCTTAAGGACTGTGATTAGGAGGACCACTTAGAGTACGCGCACACAGCAAACGGCAAATCCCACAGTGCACTCATGCATGTGTACCAAAATACTGAAACCACTTACCAGCAGTAGCTTTGCTCACAGGCACACGGTCGCACAAACAGAAGCAAACCACTACGCACACACTTGTTCCTACGCTTGGACTGTGAAATGACACGCACGTCTCTGGATGCTCTCTAATTTCCTGCGGCCGAGCTCTGAGCTTGTGAGGTAACTCATGATGAGTGATGGTTCATCACGCTTGGTGGAGATTATACAGGGAACTTCATCCCAGCACACTCATTCCTGAGCAGATGTGTCATACGCACAAGGTCAGGAGAGTTGAACTCAAAATGGGAATGTGTGGCACATTTGCAAAACACACTGTAATCTTGTAACATAATGTCTTCATTAATCAGGTTTATTTACATGCTGTGTACAAGCTGTATTGAGCTGTTTTTACTGTGTCCAAGTCAAGTCAAAACAAGCCCGAGCCAAATCTCCGGACGATTTACAGTTCAAATCAAGTGTTAAGTGTTGTCATAGTTTTGAGATGATTAAGTCCAATTCGTGTCTTAAGGTAAGTCCAAGTCACGCCTCATATCTGATCAAAGCAAATCAAAGCCAAGGAACAGTGAAACAATCAGGACGAATGGAAGTCAAGTCTCAGCAGAATAACAAGCCCGAGCCTAATGTTACATCTTGAAGTTAGTCTACCTCAAGTCTCAAGGCCTTCAGGACAGAACTCAAAGCCAGGATAAGTGTGGGTCACTCAGAGTAAGTCTAATTAATTTTCTCACGACAATTCCAAGTCAAAATGTAATCGAAGGATTTCTAAGTTGAGTCTCAAGATAATTGAAACTTGAAGGATGTTCGAATAGGTCTTCATCTCATCCAATGAGATTTCTCACAGTTTTAAACAAAGTGATCCAGATCAGTCTTTTGCCCATTTTGTGAAATTTTATGTTAAATGTGGGTAGATGAACTGCATGAACCAGGTAGACTTGATACAATTAAATCAAGTCTCAGTTTGACTAATATAATTTCTATCAAGTGGTTTGATAAAGAGGTTTGTCACATGGATGCCACATGATGTTTGGTCCAGAGACAAGAGAACATTGCCCACCTAATTAGGTTTTTCTTCGGTGCTGAATGACAAAAAATAAGTCTGGGGATGAAGAGGAAATTTGTTGAAATTATTAGTGTTTCAGACACTTTAGCATGGAGTCTCGGGGTGTTTCCACACCTGCTGTTTTAGTCTGTTCAAATCCAACTGTGGTTCTGGTTCGTTTTGGATGTGGACCAGCTGCCTGAGAACCCTTTGGGGGGGGTGATCTTGAGCTGACTCAGCTACGACGTTTATGTTGCTTGTTATGTTGTTCTGTTAAGTTTTAGCTAAAAACTTACCGTAGCCGTGGGTGGTTTGCATTAGTCGTGGCAGTCATGGCTGCTCCTCCCTGAGCCTGGTTCTGCTGGAGGTTTCTTTCTGTTAAAGGACAGATTTTCCTTCCCACTGTCGCAAAGAACTTGTTCATATGGAGTGGTCTAATTTTCAGGGTTTTCTCTGTATTATTATAGAGTCTTTACCTTACAAGACAAATCCTTAAGGTGACTGATGTTGTTATTTGACTTTATATAAATAAAACTGAATTAAATGTCATTGAATTCTGGGATCTAGGACAGTAAAGAACACACCACATTCCTCCTGTATTCACTCTTATTGCTTCTGCCCCAAACACATCTGGTGAACAAGCAGACTGTACATTCTCACGTAGTTTATAAAGACACATTTTGATTTTCTTGGAGTCTACTTGGATTTTTCTCTGTTTTCTCTGGTTTTTCTCTGTCTCAAAAAGGTGCAAGTTCACAAATTAACTAACAGATTCGCACCAGAAAAAATGAATTCTAGGCGTAAAAACGCTCTTACATTCATGCACTTGAAAAGGAGTTTGTCGTTGTGTCACACTGTGTCAGAATCCCTCTGTGACCTGCAAGAGAACAAACACACAAATAGATGAATGAAATTCGGAACTATAGTTGCACACTCACTGCATGCAGAAGTACACGCATTTTTTTTTTTAAAAAGCATAAAAAGTACCTAATTGCCCATTGTTTTGTAAGTGATTACAATTGCTAGTTTTGTTGTAATTCGGACTTATGTACTCTTTTGCTCCATGGTCCTGAACATTCCCCACAGCTTGGAAGAACTCCCGCATAGTTTGTGGCTGAGTCACACTCATAGCAGGTTTGCAAAGCTATCTATTTTGAGTGAGCCCATATCAAATGTGGCATCTCCTAGTTCAAAATTTTGGACTATGAATTATTATGAAACCCGTCAGTGACAAATGTCTCCTCTGGGTGCTTCCAGCAGAAAAAGTCTTGTAACAAAATCAGATAGTAAAGCACGGTGTGCAGCTTTATGATGCAAACTGGGTTTGATATTTACATTTACAAGTCTTACAATCCAAGCCAGCTCTGCAAAGGTCTGCAGGGCGCCAAAATGGCCGACCTCCTGTTCCCAGGAACTCTAACTACAGGCTTTAGCAGAAAATGACCACTTTAAGCCTGCCTCGACCGCCCTGCATGGCGACAAGCACGGTGATTGGCGGGCTGGTGACAGATGCATGCCATGATTGGTGGGGGCCGTAATTCAGGCTGTAATTTGCAAAGTGGAAATGTAGGTGACTGAATATTTTGTCTGTGTTTGTGTGTGTGTGTGTATGACAGAGAGAGAGAGAGAGAGAGAGAGAGAAGAAGAAGAAACATTTCTGGCAGACATGCTCAAATTGCAGCAAAGGTCTTAGTTACAGTTTTGCCTCTTCCTGTTTTTTACCACTCCCCCGTCATGTGCTTTTTCCTCTATTGCCACACTGGAAGAAAGACACTAAGTAATGATTTCATTTCCTCTTTCATTCCTTTCAGCTTCCTGTGGTCAGGGAGTTGAAAATGTCTTCCCACATGATCTGCTGATGGCATGACTGTTTCAGTTCACAGGTCAAAAGAAAACGTTCATTCATGTGTCATCACACCAAGACGTGTGATAGCATAATATGTCATTGCCATTTTAGGTTATGTATAGCTGTGTGTAGATCTAATTGTGTAGTTGAATTTGTGTGAGTGAGTGCCAGAGGTGAAATGGCACCAAAGAGGGTTTTTCTCTCAGAGGAAACAGTGGTTAGCAAAGAGGAAGTGTCTCCTCTTTGCCAGGAGATAGCTGCCCAGCTGCAGTGCTGAAAGATGGGTGACTGAAAACACACGCACGCATTCCCATGCACACACACAAATCTTCCCACCTGTTACTCAGTTACGATCGATAGTTCCTTTGATGCTTGGATGTGTGGGGATGATGGTAGGGGGCTTGGGGTTGGGTACAGGGCTACATGGCCCATGGGATCCATGGGTGTCAGGGGCACTTTGATCCTTGTTACAGCCTTACATGCAGAGCACTGTTCTCTAGAGGGGGTACCACATCCCCTCCGTCACCCCTCCTCACAGCACCTTTCCTCTAGACTGTTCCCCCTTACCCCTCGCCTCTGCCCCAGCTCATGTGCTGATCCCTGGGGACAGGTGAACCAGCTACAGAGCACGGGGAAACACTCATGGTGGAATAGCACTGAACAGTTAAATGGCATTTAATACTGCAGACTCAAACACTGACACTTATTTATAGTCCTTTAAACAAAGTCCAAACTCACCACTGACTTGCTCATTTTTAATTCTTTTGCTAATGTCACCGTGACCCCAGCACACATGCACACACGTTAAAATCTCCTCTGCTGTATCCTGTTACCGAGATATTTTCATGTGTGCGCAAAGACGTACGAGCACCCACGTACATTTTACATGCACATGTAAAGGTAATTCAGTAACATCAGCCTTAGCATAACGAGATTTATGACTTGTGTGGTTCATACAGAGTTGAAATGTATTCAGTTTGAAACTAAAGAGCCCTGACACCCTAACCACAGCGCAGAAGAAAAGAAACTGACACAAAGGAGTGTAAGAAAAAAGTGAGAGATGGAGGGTAAGACAAAAAAAAAAGAGCAGGGTTGTGGGCTTGTGGTTTCAACGACAGTCAAGGCCAATGTTTCACAAGATAAAGAGGAAGAAGAGGGGGCATAGAGAGAGACACACACACAGAGTGAGAAGGGAAGGGAGAAAGAGAAACACAGTCCAGCACGAAGAGGACAGCAGGCCGAACAGTGCATCCATTGTCCATGTGGCCTGGTTAACATTTTAATGAAGGAGCCACATCCACAGTCCTGCCACAAACTGCACACTGACTCACACAATGATTAACACTCTGCTAATACACTGAGACAATACCGCGGCTTACTGCAGGCTCATTGACATGAGCACATATGGACATACCGTACTGTGGACCCTGCCAATCAAATGCACACAGAGGGACACTCATTCACAGAAACTCACACATACAAACATGTGCAAGGGTTCATTTTCATGACTAGACGATATGTTTTCCTAGTTCTGGTCATCACGTAAACTCTTCTTTTTATTTGGCTTCATAAGTAACTCATCATACACAATGTAGATGCCATTTATGATGCTTTGATTTCTGGCTAGCCACATATATTGTGTATGTGTCTTTGTTTTTCTGTGGTACGTGCAAATCAGCATTTGCCCTATATTCAAGTTGCAGAGGTCGGTGGCAATGGACCTGAAGCTAGCTGCCAAAAATACTAAAAGAATACAAGCACTTATGTAATAAGAACAATCAGCTAACAATTGCCCATAAACTCAATACAAACCCATGCCATGACTTGCATGAATGCATCAACAGAGCACACTCGGTACTCTTGTGTTTTTTTTAAATAGCTTGAGCTGCTTATTGCGAAATGGCCCAGAGTGATAGATGCTGTCGATTCGTCAAAACCAGTGGTGTTTCATAATGTGTGACCCAGTACTGACAGAAGATCAGTACTGGGGACAGTGGGATAGGAGTGTGTTGTGTGTGTCGCATTAAAATGGAGGAGAATGTTATTGTTAAAAAAAAAGAAAAAGACATTTCCAACAAATGCTAACTAAGCTACACTCCTGGCTACACTGTGCCAGTTACATCATATAGTGGAGGTGATCAGGCTAAGTCAAGAAAAAAGCTAATGATTCCACAAGACGCACCAGAGAGCATTTCAGGAGCACATTTATAATAATGGTTTGTATTTATATAGCGCTTTTCGAAACCCTCACTCTCACATTCACACACTGGTGGAGGCAGCTACAGTTGTAGCCACAGCTGCCCCGGGGCAGACTGACAGAAGCGAGGCTGCCATATCGCGCCATCAGCCCCTCTGACTATCACCAGTAGGCGGCAGGTGAAGTGTCTTGCCCAAGGACACAACGACCAAAACTGTCCGAGCCGGGTCTCGAACCGGCAACCTTCCAATTACAAGACGAACTGCCAACTCTTGAGCCACGATCGCCCCGGACGATACGCTGGTCTATTTTCTACTGAACCAAAGAGTCAGAAAGTCGGGATCAGGAATATCATCGTCACAGCTGAAGCTGTGTGTGGACAAAACCCGCTGACACACGCCTGGTATGACTCTTGTGTAATGCATACACCGATCAGCTACAACATTATGACCACTGACAGGTGAAGTGAATAACACTGATTATGTCTTCATCATGGCACCTGTTGGTAGGTGGGATATATTAGGGAGCATGTAAACATTTTTTACCTTAAAACTGATATGCTACGAGCAGAAAAACTGGTTTCAAAACTACAGTTCTTCTGAGGTGTTCCCTGTCTGCAGTGGTCAGCATCTATCAAGTGTTCCAAGGAAGAACAGTAATGATGCTTTTGGCCAGTTTTCTGCTACTCAACATTGCCACGTACCAGCCACCTAAGCATTCCTGCAGACCATATACACCCTTTGATGGAAACAGTATTCCTCAGCCACAGTTGAACTAGCGCTGGAGTTTGAGGTGTTGACTTGAGCTCCATATTTCCCAAATCTCAATCCAATTGAACATCTGTGGGACAAAGAAGTCCAATCCATGGTGGCTCAACTCACAACTTACAGGACTTAAATGATCTGTTACTAATATCTTGGTGCCAGATACCGCAGAACACCTTCAGGGGTCTAGTGGAGTCTTGATGGGTCACTGCTTTTTTTGAATACAAAGGGAAACAACATGATCAGGCAGGTAGTTACAATGTTATGCCTGGTTGGTATATATGTGCATCCAGAAGAGGTGGATGAATTTATAGCTTTTCAGCACCTAATTAGAATCCGAAGGGGTTGAATCAGGTTTCAAACTCTTCTTTTTCTTGCTTTCAGCTGCACCTAGTCTTTGTGATTTTATTGAACTTTCCAGTATACCTCACAAAGATGAAAAATATTACATTTTATTGTTCAAAGACAGACAGTATATTTAGCCATTCAGAAAGAAGAATCTTTCCTCAAAAACCTTCATCCCACACTACATAATAATTAAAAAAAACTTTGGGTTGTTCATTAGTTGCTTCATGACATGGAAACACTTATATAATGACGCAAATGACACAATGATAGTTTTACTGCAAGCAACACGGGGTTGTGGTCAGAAATTTGCATTTCTGGGAACAAGCAGAGATTATCACCTGACTAAATGCATCAGGACTGATGGAAGCCCCTTCAGAGGGGGCAAAGTCATTGCAGCGCCAAAATCTGCTCGACTGTAAGAACATGTGAGATCATGAAAACATTAACCAACAAACTTTTTCTCAGGGGTTTTTGGCATGAATTAAAACCGAGTTGTCCAGCTTTCCTGACCACAATAATGTAGATGATTTGAGGAGAGAGCTTTGATTCTGACGGGGTAGAACTAATACAGCCGACTTCAACATTTCAAACACAATGACAAGTGAACATGAAAAGATTTATGCTCGTCCAAGAAATGCATGATTTAAATTTGTGGGTGAAATGACCCTTCAGATTTGCGGTGAAATAACCATAAAGACTAGCACTGGGCTTGAATCAGCCCACCACCTGTACTGCTCAATGCACAGGAAGGGAAGGATCGGTCAAATGTTCATATGCATAGGAAGGACTGTCCTTTTGAACGAGCACAAAAGGACCCTCCATCCTCTTTATTCTCCCCCATCCCCACAGACACACACACAATTACACATTACCCAAGTGATGTAAATCTGGCGGACATATGTTGAAGAGGCTATATAGGGGTTGTTTTCAAACCAGATCCAAATGTTTTTGAGAGCAGACTGCAGCAACACGTTCGTATGTGTCAGCAAAAGTTCAAGGTGCCTTATCCTGCCACTGTGTCGAATGCTGTTTCTCCTTGCCTCTCACACTCTTTCCATTAATTCTTTGTGTCCTCGCGACTTTTTAAAAATCTTTTCTTGCAAACCCCCCAAAACACACACACAATAATGTAATGTGTTCTGCAGCTGTCTCTCTGGGGGAGGCAGCGTATACGTATACCCTTATAAGGGTGATATGATGAAGAGGGTAAAGAAAGGAAAGAAGAAGAAGAAGAGGCGCATGAGGAGGAGAGGGAGGAGGAGAAAGAGGGAGAGTAAATCTTGGGGGTCACTGCCACTGGAGTTGGATTCCTTCACACCAGCTGCTGATAGCTTCTGCCTGGGAACATGTGAGTGTGACAGCCCTTACTAATGCTTCTGTACTGAAATGGTCTTGACCAGGTCCTCGTTCTGACAACAACTTGACAGGAAAACGTGAAGGTGAGGAGAACTGCAGGAATTTCTTTAATCTGAAAGAGATACAGCAGCAAGGGAATGGTGGGATTTTCCAAAGTGCGCACCTCACTGAAGACAAAGAAGCCACTGGACTTAAATGCTCTCCTAATTCCTCCAGCCCTGGAACCAGGGCGCCTTATTAAGAGTTTGCCCCCATTGCATTTAGCCAATCCCCTTCTGCTATGACTAGTTAAATTAATGATTCTCATAGGGCTTTAAAAGCTCATTTTACCACTAGATAACCGAGGCTACAATTTCAAAACAAGGCAGCAAGGAGGGGTACAGAGGTTAGAAGGTGTAATGCAAGCCTGGAGCCAGTAGCAATCCTATTAGTCCCTGAGAATAACAGGGTGCTCTCATGGACATGGGCATTCTGGTTACAGGGCTTTTTTTAAACCTGGGATATCATGTTTATACAGAACACAGAGGAACTGTTGGCATACCCATGTAGACAATGATAAGGTATCATGTAGGTGCCTGTGTGTAGTTTTGTTGTAGTTAATCTGCCACTTCAACTCAGTCTCACTACTAGGTCATCACATATTGACACTTTGTATGTCAATATGTGCTGACCTGGGAGAAACATCCAAAGCAGTCTGTGAGAATGCAGTTAAGTGCGCTTTGCTGGTGTCGTCACTGCTGTGGGACAATGAAGGCTGTACTTCTGACAGAGCAGAGATGCTTTGGTGTCTTTGGTATCTGCTGTTGTATCTTTTGGCTGCTCCCTATAGGAGCTGCCACAGCATCCGTGTAGATTCATTCTATGTCCAGCATCCACTTCTTTCACAACAACCCTCTGCATCTCCTCCTTCCCTACATCCATGAATCTTCTCTGTTGTCTTCCACTTTTCCTCCCGTCTGGCATCTCCATCCCTCCATCCCTCTGAACCTTCTCAGCCTTTCCTCTCTAACTTTGCCTTCAAAGCGCTCAGAGTTGCCCCTGTGGTGTATTCATTTCTAATTTTGTCCATCCTGGTCACTCCCAATAAAGATGTTAACCTCTTCAGCTCGGCCTCCTACCTTTTTGTCAGTGCCACCATCTCCGGATCACAGCAGGGACACTCCTCTCCGTCCACTCCACCCTGCATTCACTGTCTTATTCACCACTCTTGCATCTGTTGCTTTGGATGGATGATCCCAGGTATTTAAACTTATTACAATCACTTATTACTTCCATGTTTACCATTACACCTGTCTCCATCTCCTTCACACACACACATCCTGTCCTGCTTCTACTGACTTTCATTTTGGTGTTTTTTTTTATTGTTTTGCTTTTTAATTGAAAGAAAACTTGTGGCTCGACTTCTCCACCTCTGAGCTTAAAATCTGTCATTGGGATCAGTCACATCAGCCCCAACAAGAATTCATGTTGCAACACTGTGCAATATAGACACAATAAAAGTTTACCAACTAACCCACTTAGCAATTATTGGTTACAGGACCACTTTCCTCACATTCCTATTGAGTTATGAAGATATTCTTTTTGTTTTTTTGATGATCTACTGTAATATGTTTCATTAATGTTTTTAAAGGGAGAAAATCAGCTAAACTTTGAATTAACCAAGTACCAAGTTTTTAGGTAATACACATATGGTATGATAATCTTATAATATACTGCTTATGACAAAATATATAATGATTAGTTGGGACCGACTGACATTCCCAGAAGTCAGGTTTCCCAAAAAAGTTGATTCTGTTGATCTGGATGTAACGTTTTCAGTGGGAGAAACATTTTGTAACTCATCCAAGTGACGTCTTCAGTCTCTATCAGGGATCAGTTTCACCAAAGAAAAAATGACGATTTTGAATTCATGAATTCATTTAATGTATTTATGGTCTAAAAAGGTGCAACTCATCAAACAGTCTATCCATCTATCTATCTAAGGCAGGGGTGTCCAACTTTTGGAACTCCTTTGGAACCACTGGAATAAGCTACCTCCACATCCACAGGCAAAAAATACATTAAGGACATTTGAATTTTTGGAAATTTGAATTTTGTTTTTTCTAATTTGTCTCCTTTATGGCCATTTTTCATTTTCTAAAACAGTTATCCAATGTGTTTAAATATAAAGCCGTGTTGTCCTGTACAAACATCCACGTGCAGTGAGTTACAGTGAGAAGAGTTTCAACATCTTGTTGGGAATGTCACTGACTTCTGCAGTATGTTTGGGAATGATAACTGCAGAAACATTACAATCAGCACAGATTCATTTTCACAATAAGCATTTTCAACACATGCAGTCGTGCCTACGAGGTGAGAAGCTTGTGACTTGGCTGTTTCCTGCAGTCATGTGTGTCATCCATGGGTGTGGATAAACCATAGCTTAAAGTCTACCTGTTTTCTGATTCTTCTTCTGTTTTTTTGTTTGTTTGTTTGTTTGCTTTTTAAAGTCTTCAGATCTATAATTACTTACGTTTGTGACTTGACTATAGCACAAGCACAAATTTGTACACACCATGGGAAAAAAACAGCACCTACACACTCTGTATGTGGCTAACCATAAATTAAACTGAATCACAGCTGGGTACCTGGCAAGTACTTCAACAAGTGTGAGCCACAATGACTAGAATGCAGCAGCAGATAACATAACATTCTTAACATTAAATATCTTGAAGATATTCAGCAACATTATGAGCTTAATGTCCTTTAAATGAGTAATGATGTAATACTGAGAAATGTAATCCTGCATTTGAGTCACTCCCACAGCACTGAGTGTACTCAAAGAACAAAATGTTCTAGCAATCCATAAAGCACACGTTTACCCAACACGTACTCTTATCAGCTGTCACAGTCATGTCCATTAGGCTCCATGCCTATATATTTCTACTCATCTGACACTTATTTGCACTACACATTCCCCAACCTTAACCATCATCACTAAATATCTAACCCCAACACTAACCCTAATCTTATTCTTAACCTTCAGACTACCCTTTGAAGGTCTGTCCCACAGTGCTGGGTCCTGCCTAAACATCCACACTCTCCAATGCAAATACACTCAGACACACACTGTGTGCATATGTGTGTGTGTGTGACACATTTCCTGCCAGGGAATCGTTGATCACCGGCATACATCTTATCTCAAGCACACACAAATGCATGGCTATACACATACCGCAAGACCAACACAGGCTCACCTGCATGGAGTTTACACTGCACACCCACACACAGTTGAGTTAGCGCTGACAGGTACAGTACACAGAATACCGGTTGGTGCAAGCACACACACACACACACACACAGTGAGAGAGCATGGCTGGAGGTGCCTGGTGTTGTTTTCTGACTCATATTACAGCTCGCTGAAGCAGCTCCTTCTGCTGCGGCAGCGGCTCTCATTCCACTCAAGCCACATGAAGGAGAGCTGGCTTCCCTGTTAAACAGACGCTTTAGTGCAGCACCGCCGCTGGGTCCCACCAACCTAGAGAAAGAGCGAGGAGAGGAGAAGGACAGAAAGAGAGACCCTCCACCCTGCAGCAGTGCAGCCACACCACAGCCATTATGTGCAGATTCAATGGAATCTAATGTGGAGGATGTGGCTGGCTGTATCTCAGATGCTGTTTATGTAACTGTGGGGAAGCCGAGTGTGGAATATTGAACGGAGAATAGCGGAGGCCAAGGACAGAATAAAGCCATCCATTCTCCCCTTCTTTCTTTTTTTTGTCTGTCTGGGTGAGCGCTCCTCTGCAGGACTTGTTCCAATAGCTTAATGAGCTCTTAACAGAGCCATCGTAGACAAGAAATACAATTAAAACATGGTCGTGTGTTTCAAGCTATGGCAATTACAAACTGATGATCATCTGTATGAACAAAAAGAGGGTTGTTTGGCACAGATTTCAAAAAGCAACAGGTCTATGTGTGTTCCAGGACCATACATGCAACTGTCAGCTTGACTGGGAGTGAATCACAACCGCTGCATGCTCTCCCCATGTTTTGTATTAGACTGCCCCCTAGTGTTTGTATCAGGTGGGGCATAGTCTGTCCTGCAGCTTGCTCTCTCTTTGTCTTCGTGCTAATAGGTATTAGCTCTGGGGGAGTCTCAACTTGAGCGAAACTAGCAGATGTGGAGGTGATAATGACTCTCAAAGTCCTCTTGTCCTTGGCTCGGGGAGTTTTCCCAGACCTCATGTGCTCAGTCAGCTGAATTAGAAGAACAACAAGTGCTCTGGGAGTCGGAACATACAGTATGTGTGGATGGCGATGGAAAGATGGAAAGATGATGTGAGCCGTTTGATAAATCCCTCACGTCCAGCCGACGCGATGACCCAGACACCCCCAAGCACACAGATTCCCATTCAGACCGATTTCTTTCGCTCATTGTTCTCCTTCTGTTTTTGCCAACTTGTAATTGTCTCCTGTGTCAGTGCCTGTTTATGCTGTCAAGTCAGTTAATAAGTTTAACAAAGCGAAAGGAGACGCTGGAATCTGTTCAGTTTCTGTTTAACAGCTCCCCTGCACTGTTTATCCGAGCACAATCCCAGGCACTTCATTTTCAAGATGTTCAAACACTGAGAGCGAATTTTCTGGAGCATTGGAAACAGGTGGAGTTATCTCACCACACCGCCTTGAGTAATTCCATTTAGTGCGACTGGATACTTTTTTTCCGCTCCCCAACCAGATTCATCTGACAGCTGCAGTTTTGACTCTGCAGAGTCAAAACATTCACATGAAGGAATTCACATGAAGCGCTCTTACACCGTCAGGCTAACACTAATAAATATGATGTGGTGCAGGGGCAGCACATTTTCTCAACTGTCCAGTTTGATTTACATTGCTTATATCTTTTACTTGAGTATCTAAACTCCAGGAGAAAATAATCACAGTTGTTAGTTTTCCGAGGTTGTGCAATAAACAGGAGCTTTTTTTTCATTTAGTATTTAGTATTTATTTATTTATTGTCATTGTCAAGAACAATGAAATTGCGTTTGGGGCTTCCATACAACCCAAAAAAAAAAGAAGAAAATAATAAATACCCCTTAAAACCCAAGTGTACATATTTAACCCAGTGTGACTCCAATGCAATAAGACAATCCTTAGCAATAATGTTCGTAGAAATTCAGACAAAGACCTGAGAAACATGACAAAATACAACAATGCAACCCATTCAATATTATTGTACTGTGAGATATGATATCAGATATGATAGTTATCTATTTAAGATAAGAGGGGGGGGGGGGCAGGAGGGGGAAGAGAATAAAGATATGATGCACCAATGCAGACCAGTTCATTGCTATTAAGAAGTTGGATATGGTTATTGTCCGTGAGAGGGGGGCAGAGAGTTCAGGAGCCTCACAGCCTGTGGATACAGGCTGTTGGCCAGTCTGGATGTTCTGGCCTGTATAGACCTGTACCTTCTCCCTGAGGGCAGCAGATGGAAAAGGTGGCGCGCAGGGTGATGTTGGTCCCGCAGGATACTGTGCACCCTCCTCAGACAGCGAGTGGGGAAGATATTACTGATCTCTGGCAGACTTGTTCCAATAATTCTGCCAGCTTCTTTCACCACCCGCTGGAGTGCTTGCTGATCGGCCTTGGTGCAGCTGGGGAACCACACTAGAAATCCATACGTCAGAACGCTGCTGATGGCACAGTTGTAGAAGTTCAACATCAGAGATCTGGGAATGTGTGCGCTCCGCAGTCTCCTCAGGTAGTAGAGGCGCTGTTGGGCCTTCCGTACAACTGAGGTGATATGGTTGCCCCAGGACAGGTCCTCGGTCACAGTTACCCCCAAGAATTTAAAACTGCTCACCCTCTCCACCGCCTCACTGCCAATGAAGAGAGGCAGATGGTTGTTATGACCCCTCTTCCGGAAATCTACAATGATCTCCTTGGTCTTTTTGGTGTTTAAGACCAAGTTATTGTCGTGGCACCATGACTCTAGTTGTTGCACCTCTGTCCTATAGTTTGTCTCATCATTGTTGGATATAAGTCCGAGCACTGTAGTGTCATCTGCAAACTTAACAATGAGATTGGACGCGCAGGAGGAAATACAGTCATGGGTGAAGAGAGTGTATAGCAGAGGGCTCAGAACACACCCCTGAGGGGCACCGGTGTTGACCACAAGGGTGGAAGAGGTGTTCTTACCCACTCTGACACTCTGTCTACGGTTAGTGAGGAAGTCCACAATCCAGTTGCACAGAGAGGAGTTAAGTCCCAGTTGGTGGAGTTTGGGACGGAGTTTGTATGGCCGGATGGTATTAAAAGCCGAGCTGTAGTCTACAAAGAGGAGCCGTGCATAGGTGTTCCTGTGTTCCAAGTGCTTCAGTAATGTGTGCAGCACTGTGGCGATCGCATCCTCGGTTGACCGGTTCTCCCTGTATGCAAACTGGTGCGAGTCCAGGGATGGTGGAAAAGCAGCTCTGATGTGTTTAATGACCAGTCTCTCCAGGCATTTGGCGGGAATGGGGGTGAGTGCCACAGGTCTGAAATCGTTCAGACATGTGACATTTGACTGTTTTGGGATGGGAACGATGGTTGCTGCTTTGAAACAGGATGGTACCAGTGAACAGGACAACGAGGTGTTATATATAGAGGTGAAGACGTCCGCCAGGTCCGCAGCACAGTCTTTTAGCACCCGGCCCAACACTCCATCCGGCCCGGCCGCCTTCCTGGTGTTAATGCTCCGGAACACACGCCTCAGCTCATGAGTGCTCAGGACCGGAGCAGGGTCGGTTGAGGGGAGAGGGGACAGGACAGGGTCGGTGTTCTCCCTGTCAAAACGGGCATAAAAGAGATTTAGATCCTCAGCCAGAGTAGAACTGTCGGCTGAGGGTGATGGTGTTCTTCTTTTGTAGTCCGTGATAGCCCTGATGCCCTCCCAGACCTGCCTTGGGTTTGTGTTGTTCTCAAACCTGGCCTCGATACGCCTCCTGTGCTGCTGCTTGGCAGTCTTGATGCCTCTTCTCAGGTTGGCCCTGGCAGCACTGTATGCCTCCTGGTCCCCGGATTTGAAAGCGTTGTTCCTCGTTCGAATAAGTTGTTGAACTCCGTGTGTCATCCAGGGTGGATTATTAGGGAACACACGGAATCGTTTCCAAGTTGTTACATTGTCCACACAGAAACAGATGTAGTCCAAGACAGTGGAGGTGTAACTGTCCAATGCGACACGATTGTCAGTGTCCTGCACCTTGAATACATCCCAGTCTGTGCAGTGGAAACAGTCCTGAAGCATCGGAATAGCATCCTGCGGCCATGTTCTCACGGTTTTGGTTGTAATCCCAGTGCTCTTGATCTTTTGTGTGTATATTGGGTGTAGCAGAAGGGAGAGATGGTCTGACAGACCCAGGTGGGGATAAGCCTGGGCTCTGTACGCATTCGCCATGTTGGTGTACACCTGGTCCAACGTTCTATCTCCTCTGGTAGCACACTTCACATTACGGTGGAAATTGTGAAGTACAGATTTCAGGTCCGCGTGGTTAAAATCCCCAGCCGCAATAAAGACACTGTCCGGGTGTGCTACCAGGCTGTTATTGATGCTGCTGCTCAATTGTGCTAACGCTAGCTTAGCATTAGCATCTGGTGGAATGTAAACAGCGCAGATGTAAACGGCAGAAAATTCCCGAGGGAGATAGAATGGACGGCACTTTAACACCAACAGTTCTACCTCTGTACTGCACAGTTTTTCCGTTACCGTGACGTTCGTGCACCAAAGGTTGTTAATATAGATGCACAGCCCCCCGCCAGTCTTCTTACCCGAGTCCGCAGACCTGTCGGCTCGATAGGCGGTGCGGCCTGCTAGATCGATAGCCGCATCGGGAATGGCGCTGTCCAGCCAGGTTTCAGTGAAAATCATGCACGAACAGTTATTAAAAGTCCGTCGAGTGGCGATCTGCAGTCGTATTTCATCCAGTTTGTAACGGATTGAACGGGCGTTGGAGAGGAATATGATCGGGAGTGGTGGTTTAAACGGACTAGTCTTTAGCCGTGCCCACAGGCCTCCCCGCTTGCCTCTCTTCTGCCTCCGCTCGCAACGTCTCCTCCTGCGGCTTGCTGTTGCGGGTAGCCCCGGGGGTTGCTTAACGATCTCCGGGGGGATGAGATACTCGGATGTTAGTTGAAGATCTCCACGGCTTAGTTGTAGTAGATCATCTCTGTTGTATTGAAGTAACCCCAGACTGTGTGAAATAATACACAGTGCCACCAAAAGTGCAAAAGTGTTAGGTAGTTTACCATTTTTGCTATGACTTCTAATCCTGCTTAAATAACAGTTGTCAGTGTAGCTCTTAGAAGAGGCCTAGTGGGTCCTCAGAATAGTACGGCTCCTTTAATTTTCTAATTAAATGACACATATTGCACATTTTAAGAGAAAGGGTAGGATAAACTCCAGTGCTAAATATATATATTAAAATATTTCTTAGTGACTGAACTCTTTTCTCCTGGCTAAACTCTTATAGTTATATATTAATGGTAAATTACATATTTATAATGTTTGCTGAACACAGTTTCACCAGAGAGGCAACAGTGCAGAAGTACCTGCAACTTTATGTTGCCACAAGTCATTATATCCATTTAATGCAGGTTCAATTTAGTTAAATTAAATTCAGTTTTTTTATATAACACCACAGCAGTTGCCTCAAGGAGCTTTATATTGTAAGGTTAACCCTACAATATTACAGAGAAAACGCCAACAATCAGACCGCCCCCTATGAGCAAGCAGTTGGTGACAGTGGGAAGGAAAAACTCCCTTTTTATAAATAGAAACTTCAGGCAGAACCAGGCTCAGGGAGCGGCAGCCATCTGCTGTGACCGTTTGGGTGTGAGGACAGGAAGAGTGACAAAAGACACAATGTGGGGAAGAGTCAAAGATTAATAATAACTAATGATGAAATGCAGAGTGGTGTATAAACACATTCAGTCCACCATGGGAAGCCCCAGCAGCCTAGACCTATTACCACATGAGTAAGGGATCACCTGATCCAGCACTAACTATGAGATCTGTCTCTGAATCCAAACTGGAAGGTGGTTCCACAGCAGAGTGGCCTGATAGCTGAAGGCTCTGCCTCCCACACAGCTTTAAATATCATAGAAACCACAAGTCTGAAAGGAAATTGCTCTGTTTCTGTTTCTCTCTGATGTTTCCTTAATCATCTTTTCTGTCTGTGCTGTTGCAATTGTAGATGCTCAAATTAAACGATGTGGTCAAAGTATCTGCAAAGAAACCCCTGTAAGCCAAAAGCTTAAATTTCAGATCTAAAAGGTCAGTTTCAGGCAATTTTTTCTACTCTTTCTCTTATGATGTCAGAACAGATTTGCCTAATATGGTCAGCTCATCCACAGAAGTCTCACCCCAAACCTTCTGTTTACAAGAGGAAAGACAATGAGACGAACGTTGGGTTCCAAGGTGTGGGAAGCTAAAACTGAACTGAGAGACTCCAGTAAGGCCCACAATAAACACTGTGAACTCTGAATCATACCCAACTACTTAAAGAGAGTCCAAGCATGAAAATACAGAGCTTGGAATGTGCATAACAGCATATCTGTTTTAAAGAATAATGTGCATTAGCAACACCCTTACGGGTTGCTAAGTTTGTACTTGATTGAAACCTGACATGTTAGCACAGTGTTGTTATAGTAGCTAACATTAGGCCATGTGTGGATGGTTGGTGTTCAGTGTGGGGTAGAGGTGTGTGTTTCTGTAATGTGAGAGCCTACACCCAGTGCCCGTTTTATCTAGTGTCTCACCTCAAGAAAGCTTGGCTCCAATCCAAGACGTCACATTTAACTACAACCCTGTTTTTATAAAGTCTGGTACTTTAAGCACTGTGAAGTTTGTCCTCTGCATTTTTACAGTGGTGAGGAGAAATGTTTGCAGTGAACAATTACTCTAGAAATACATTAAACACTTGATCATTTGTCTAGTGTGGATCTGAAACAGTGCTAACATGGCCTTGTTCCCTGTCAGAGGGAGTCTAAAGCACTTATTTATTAATTACTGATCATATATTGTGTATTTTTTCACAGATGGGACAGAAATCCTATTTTACCCCTTCAAAAACCCAATTAGACCACCTGCTCGTGTGTGCGTGAGGAAACTGGGTTTTTGGTTCATATCTCCTGATTTGCCTCACAAGACTATATGGCACTTTCCAAAAGTCATTCATCTCCCTGAGCAAGGCAGGTTTCAGTGCATGCCTCAGACACACACACACACACACACACACACACACACACACACACACACACACACACACACACACACACACACACAAAGACACGTATGCATTAACAGTAGAGTGTATGTTTAACTTAGCAGCAAGAATAGTCCCTCAGTGAGAGGTGTTGATGGATGGATGTCACGAGGCAATGACTGCCTGGGTCTCCTCTGTTTCACACAGCCACATTAACTGGGTCATCAATCAGTGTGTGTGTGTGTTTCAGAACATGCACAAACACCATGTGTTCAAACTGCAAAAGTATGACTCCGTATGAGCTGGCGATACATTTATTAATAGCAGTGAACAAGCCAATCAAGAGACCAAACAGCAGGCTGATTAGTCGTAGACTTGTGCAAATAAACTGCAAAACATCTGCGAGGAAGAGGAAGGTGTGGACAAGAGAGACTGGGTGAAACAGAGATGAGAGGTAGATGAGTTTAGCTTGAGGTAAGAGTTGTACAAGTTACCCACACAATGCCCCCTCTGCATCCACGTCAGAGTCCCCGTGGATACAGACACAAAAAGGGAACACACACATGCACAAAAGCAAGAACGCACATGAATTCACATACTTATTTTTCTTTCTTTGCACTCATATTTGTCTCTCAAGTGCACCCACTAATGGTAATGGTCCCTGCAAAGAAGATCCATCCAGAGTTGAGCAGTGCTGCAGCTCAGCGGTTGTGATGAATGAAGAAAATCAAAGCTGCAAATTTTATCTGGGGCTCCAATGTGTGTGTGTGTGTGTTTCCCTTCCAGCTGTGCTCCCTGCTGGAGCACAGCTTCACAGCCCAGTCCCCTCTGATACAACCTCTGTGGTTTATATAAGAGTTGGCAGACACAATTGCAGAGTGTGTGAGTAAATTACTACGTATTTTAGTATGTGTAGGGGCAGGTATCTGTGTGTGTGTGTGTGTGTGTGTGTGTGTGTGTGTGTGTGTGTGTGTGTGTGTGTGTGTGTGTGTGTGTGTGTGTGTGTGTGTGTGTGTGTGTGAAACACTGCTGTAGAACATAGAGGTTATCAGGAGTGAACATGCAGATGTTTATAGCAGAGATGAAAGAGCCTGCATTTACGCAGACAATCACATGCTCACACACACAGCTAGACATTAGCATACAGGACAGCATGCATGTACAGAGTCAAACACATCCCTGCCACGGTGACACACTCACACCAGTGTGAATGGCATTACACTAGCTAAGGAATCTGGCTGCTGGATGTTTCCGCCATTCCTCTGTCAACCATTCATCTCTCTGCTTCGAGGGAGGAGGGGAATGAGGGGCGAGAGAGGTGCACAGAGAGCCAGATTCAGAAAGAGAGAGAGAGAGAGCCCGGGTCTTCATTCAGCCACTGGCGATATGCCAAGAACATTCTGTACTGGTTTGTTTGGAGAGAATACGTTTCTATTCGTCATGAAGCTGACCTTCCTGTCTGCTTCTCTGCCCAGTTACTGTCTGCAGGAATCCCCTCCTGACTGCTAGCTCATCTGTCTATGCTAAAAGTCTTACGGGCTCATACTCTGGAAGAAAAACGTGTTGACTGACAACAATAAATACGTCTGCCTTTATAGCTGTATGCATAAATGTTTGAGGACTGCACAGCTTTAAAAGACAGTCATTGAGTTCTGCTTCTCCAAATGCCTGAATTAGGCTAGCTAGCCAAAACCCTTACAGATGCCTGGATCTGGCACAAATTCATAGAGTGACTGGTGTCAAACACAAAAAGTTTCTAAACAAGCTTTTCTCACAGACCAAAACCCAAACTTAGCAAAATCTGCCAACTAAATACAGCCAATGTTGTATTATGTAGCACATTGTCTATATTCATACAGGCAACATTTCCCTGCTCCACCCCAGCTGTCCCATAATTAGCAGCTTGTAGAACTACCTTTAGCAGCAATAACTTGAAGTTATCACTTTCTGTTTGAGTTTTTCAGTCTCTCTTGCTTCAGTTCATTGAAGGTTCAGTTCTTTGGCTTGTAGGCATTCATTTAGGCTCAGCTCTCACAGCATTTGGTCTCACAGCTCTCAAATCATTTCATAGAGTTGTATGTTTGCTGTGTTGGGGATCATTGTCTTGTTTCATGAACCAATGTGGGTGAATCTTTTTGTTGGACCTAAACCTTAACATTTAATTCTAGAAATGTTTGATGCTGCAAGGTACCAAGTCCTGTGTTTGCAGAATAATCCCAAATAAGCCCTCCACCACCGTGCTCAATATCTGATCAGATGCAACTTTGCAAACCTAAGGCGTGCCCTCATGTTGTTTTTACAGAGAAGAACCTTTCACCTGTCTTTTTCTAACTGTACTGTCATGACCTTTAACATGCTAACTGAGGCCTGCGGTGTCTGAGATGTAGCTCTTGAGATTCTTAGGGTGAATTTGGTGGGAAGATAGATGAGTAGCAGCACCAAGCCAGAACTTACCGTCAGAAGTTCAGTGGTTCAAGCTTTGGTTACTCTACATACCAAAGTAGAGTGTGAATGTTAGATATAGAAAAAGTGAAAGGGTGGAAAACACTAAAATTATATTAGTTATGAGCGCAGCAGATAAAAATAGCTGTGAATAGTGGGCAAATAAAGTAGAGTGGTCAAACATTTCCATTGAGGTAGTTACAGTTATGCGTTACTCCTTTCTACCATTAGGGGGCCCCAGACTTGAGAAAGTGTCCTATGTAGTTTAAAATTTAGTTGTACTAAATTGCGTGACATGTTAATGGATATGTTTAAAGTATATTTACCTGCCTGAGTGTCTCTTTGTCTGCAGTTTTTTCCTGAACAGACCACAGTGCTACATATGACCAACAGTCTAAACACAACCAGCTGTGGCCTGGAGTGACTGGACTGCTGGGAGCGCCCATCCCAGCAGCTTTGCTTTCTGTTCACACATACAAGCCCAAATACATTTGGTATAATATGCAATTACATATTTCTTAATGTGGAGTTAATGTTTTTCTAAAGCAAATGCTATTCTTTCCCTCTTCCTCTACTTCTTTATTTTCTTAAAGGTTCGCTCCAGGGTCTGCATCTGTGTGAATTTTTATATGACCACGTCCTTTGCGTGTACATTTATGCGAGTACATGGTGCCCAAATGTCCACTTAGTCCAACAATCAATAAAAGCCTCTTTGTTTGAATTATATTAGAAGGAGTAGACCTCTCTATTGGCCTCGCTGCACCATAAACACCACTTATTAAACTGCATAAACTGGCATTATTCAGCACAGATCTGACAGTAAAAAAATATATTTTTGGTGTCACCTCTGGCTGGGGTATATCAGTAACAGCTTCTATAGGTTATTAGTGAGGGTGTGTGGAAAGACTGATGACAGAGGAATATGTGCTGTACAGCACGGCTATAAACAGACCATGACTTGATGTGAATTGAAGAGTATTAGCATGCAGAGAGCAATTAGAGAAGGGAGTGGAGTTCATTTGTTTGCTGTGAGAGGAGGAAAGTCAGCCAGTGCTGACTGACAGTTCACGAGTGTCTGAGCTGGAACTGGGATGCAAATAGTGATACGGGCAGAGGAACCCATGAGACAAAGAAAAAGAGGTGCACAGTTCTTACTTGCAAACTGTCAGTCAGTGTTAGCATATTAGTTTCATGCAGCATGTAAGTTACAAAAAATACTAATCACAACTTGTATCTCCAGAAAAGGAACTCATGGAGACCTAAGCTGAACTTTTAAGAGCTTACTAAAGCTTTGATAAAAGGTTCAGCAACAGTATATCACTTTTATTTACTGTTAGGTACACAGTGGTTGTTGGAAAGATGAAAATAGAGTGCTACTGACATTCTGTCATATTTAGGTTGGCTCTCTGACAATGCATTGAAACCCCAACCTCTCATATCAATGCTGGCCAGAATCTGTTTTTAAGGCCAAGAAATGTTCTCCATCGTTCTTTCTCTTTAAATCTGCTGTTCTGCCTGATGCAAGTTGTGGCTTTCATTGGTGAATTTGTTTTGTCAAAGTTGCAAAGTGATGGCACAGTACTGTTTCAAACCTGTGAAATAATGAGCCCAGAAAGTCCTTAAAATCAGTGCCAAGCACTGAAAACAGAAGCTGAAGCTGTGGCAATGGCTTGTGTTGTGACACGTGCACACACACACACACACACACACACACACACACACACACACACACACACACACACACACACACACACACACACACACAGTATCCTTTCACACATTCAGTACACATGAATTATTCAACTGTGCTGCATTCAATTTTGTTTTGTTAAATCTTCTTTAGTTCTGTTTTGGTCTCAATCAATTAATGAGAAAAAATATTGTTCTGTTTAATAGCCATATGTGGCGCTAACTGTAAATAACAAAGCTTCCTGTAAAGACATAGCTTCCTGTTGTCCAGCAGGGGGAGAAGCAGGGGGTTTCTAGATATGTCTAGTGTGGCTCTATGGAAAAAAACTGCTTCTGTTCCCTTATCTATGACCTCAGGATACCTGATAAGTTTGTGGTCTAAGGTCTTACAGACAAAAAGCAGGAAAAATGCTTCACCATGTGACTGACATAATAGCTAGCCAATGAGCATGTCCCCCAGATTCTCAGTCCGATCTACCTCACACTCCTTACATCAGATTTTGAAATACCACATGAACAACGAAAACTCTCAGTTTAAGGATGTCACTAACCAATAGGTGATGTCCCTATCTGGTCTTTAAGTCTGACATCATTAGCTGTTTCGGGGTCCAAACTCTGCTTCAGGTCCCAAAGTCAAATGAACACCGCGGCATCACTGAGAGTCACAAGCTGTCTAAATTCTTTCATCTTTAATAAAATGATCAGTGTGGCTGCTCTACCAGGATGCCTGCGTGTCAAATTAAGTTTAACATCCAGGCATCCATGAAAACAGAATTTATGAAGTTGAATGGAGTTCAAAGTTAACAGGGAGTTAGCGCGCTAGTTTCCACTTAAACATAATATACCATGTTCTGACTGAGGGATTTATGAAAAATTAACCTCCGACATAAACAAAGACAGAAAACTAAACAGCAGTGATGTTTGTAGGATTGCTGAAGTTGGGCTGGTGGTGGCTAGCTACACAGCTATGGTTAGCATAATGTAAACACATGAAGCTGGAGGATGAACGCTAACTTTTTTCACTCAATAAAAGCTAACGTGAGGGTTTGCGATGGTTCGAGACAAATACAACTGCATGGCAGGATGCTGTAAACGGACCAAACTTCAGTCAGGAGAACAACTGAGATAATCCATCCACAATACAAGGTTAGTCATTCATATACTGCTGCATGGGCTGGGCTGTAGTTACATCCTAAGGTTTTACAAACTGAGCTTTAAAATGAACAGCGGTAATAAAAACCGAGAGAGGCCGACAGTGATCACTGACTGTTTTTAGGGGCTTTTTGAGATTAAATAGAACAAGATATAAAGCATTAAAACATGTCAAAAACACAACAGCCTTATTAAACGCAGAGTAGTTTGGACCCGGAAGCAGGGTTCATACGTCATCACTTAACAACAGGATACCTGCATCCATGTTTTATATAAAGTCTATAGTTGCCAAGTTGTCTGTCTGCCAAATGTTTCTGGGATTTGTCACAGATTTTTTTTTACTTAAAATACTCCTTCTTACAGACAGGGAAGTTGTGTAATATAAAACCGAAACAATAAGCTAAAAAACACTAGAAAGCGGGGCAGACTTGGTGGTTCATTTGTCGTTTCACGTGACACAAACATAAATTATCCATGGTTGATATTTTTTAAAAAAGTACTGATTGGATCATGTTTAACTTGCTGCAGGGTAGAAGGGATGTAAGTGTCAGCAAAACCAAATGTGCATGAGACAACAGTAAAAAACATGTTTGTTTTCCTTTTGGCGGTGCCTCTTCAAACCAGTCTTCAGCAGCCTGGGGCTATCTGCGCTTTCACAGGTAGAGCGCTCATCAAAATGAATGACAGCTGCTTGGTTAGTTGGTGGACCAGCTGATGGGGGAGGAGAGCGTGACTAACAATACACTTTACGCCTGCAGGCATTAAGTTGCATGTTAATCTTTCAAGTTGTGTCTTGCAAAATGCTTTAAGCAGCTGACTTTAAAGCCTTTTTAAAGCCAATTCAGAAAACGTCCAACTGGTTTTAAAACTTCACAAACAGCCCTGCTTGGCCAAAAAGGTCATAATTATGCCATCAGTCTTGTTTCTATCCAGCACTCAACCATGGATTTATCCATGTATATACCTTTAAATCACAGCCAATCACACACACACATAAGAAGTAAGCTGTAACACTCTGCTGTTGACTTCATGTTGACTTAGCCATTAAAGGCTGTAAGACGTCTGAAATCAAAACCTGCGTAACTGTTTGGATTGGATTGAGCGTGCATTATAAGTGTACACTTGAGCTGTGTTAAACACTTGTACTTCTGACACACGCAGGTCGTCAGTGCAATTCATAAAGAGAAAAACAATTCATAATAGCGCGTTGCTCTCGCATACTCTCGCAAGAAAAAAAGAGGTAAACAACAACAATGAACATAAGCAGTGAAAGTGAAACTCATATTTCAGCAAAACAAGAGCAGACTCGGGCTTTGGCTAAAGGAAGATGTTGTGTAGGCCTGTGCAAACGAGTGCAGATGGGTGATTAATTGCTCTGGCTCAGATGAAACAATAAACAGAGCGAGAGCTGGATTGTTCCCGTCAACCTAACGGTCATGTCAGCCTCTGACATCTTGACTTCAACATTCTTCCAGTCTCCACATTTCACTCGTGACTCACATGTTTGCTCTTTTTGAGTCAACATTTTGAAAAATAAAGACATTTGAAAGACAGATCCACATCCTTTTTTCGTCTTTTCTTTTCCAGTCTTGTTAGCGCCCTCTGAAAATCACACAGTCTCGCTGTGTAAGAGGTCTTCATGACACACTGACACACCTACAGTAAACGTGCACACAGCTTTAAGCTAAATTCCTGAAAAAAAGCAATCGCTACACCAAGTGAAACCTCAGACAGGTTGCATGAACCCACTTGTTTTTCCATTTTACGCTTTTTCTCGTTTTCTTCTTCCTCTACTTCTTTGCTTTGACATTATAAAGACATTTCGACAGATTGTTGAAACAACGCTTAAAGTCTTCCAGATGGACTGTCAATAGGTCCCCTTAAATGAAGTCCTTGTTTTATGGAATCAAAGCACAGTCAGACCGAATTACAGCTGAGAGTGACATGAAAGGAAAGGAAAATTTCCTTTTCCTACTGTAATGCAGCAGAACTTAATATTGCTCTTTTATGATTACTCTGTTGATAAAGTCAATTAGCCATTTGAAAATGTGTGATGGTGGCAAGATGAGAGCTGAAAATACCCCAAAAATCTAAAAGGTTTTTAGAGAAAAAGTCAAAATAAACTTCCCCTTTATTAAGTGTTCCTAGTGTAGAGTTAGAGAAATGCTCCCATGGTGTTGTTTAGTGGTGCTATAGTATGACATCATCAGTTTTCAGATGGATAGTAGTGCTATCTTTCCACGTTGAACTCGTGGGATCCATAAAATGTTCATGAGAGCTGCCACTGGCACAATTGCTGGACTTTCAGGACGCTGGAGACTGAGCATCTGTTGACCCCATTACTCGGTTAAACAGTCCGGTTGGGGTCCTGGGACCTGGAAATACTGAGGGCATGACTAACAGACAAACACGTGGGTGTGTTTATCTGTTTAGCCTGATATCGTGTTCCTTGATGGAGTTATTCAAATGTGCACACACACACAGATACATTTGTCCTGTCTTTACAAAGACATTTGTTGCAAAAATATAATGCTCATCTAAATGGTCGTCTTAACATTGTTTTCTCCCCTAAAACAACTGAAACACCCTTTTGCAGTTCAAAATGAGAACTTTGCCCTGTCAAAGATAGTACATAAATACAAACAGGTGTACTGCACCCTGAACAGGTCTACTCCCTAGCTTGGGATATTGGCATTTTTAAAGTCTTTATTAAACTGTGACGTGCCTAGGCCCAGTGGGTCACCATGTGTGTGCCAAAAACTCTCTGGAATATCCATAAAGATGTCATTAACAGACTTTGCTCTATGGGTGGCTTAAATGGCCTTAGCCTCATTCAGATGCAATTATCTTCATATATTCAATGAAAAAAACAAAACAGGTCCAGCTCCTCTGGCCATTTGTTCATGAAACTGGCCGGGATGATCTATGTGTACCAATGAGTGCTAGCATCAATTTAGCAAGTAGCCTACACTTACATGCCTCCCAGTTATGGATCTGGTTTTCTTGGCTAAATCAGAGCTTCATTTGGTTCCAAAGTGAAAGGGACATTTTTTTATGTTTGTTTTTTAAATACAAAGAACCAGGTTTACACATTCCAGCGCAAACTGGGTTTCGGTACTGTCTGTATTTATAAAGAGGGCACAGTGACGAGACTGTGTATAAGAGTGGGGAAATCAAAATGTTTTGCAACTTAGCTTGTGACGTACATTTCTGTTAGTTTCTTTCTCGAGGCGCAAAATATAAGGAAGAGAATCTTTAAATCAAAGCAAATGGGTTTACTTGTGTTTGTGACATGCTGTTTACCGACAACTGCACGGATATTCAACGGCAAAGAAAGGCGGGTCTAATTTTTTACGCTTGTTATGAAGTGAACCGACAGCACAGCTTAAGCTACTCACTGTTGCTCTTATTTGAGCATATAAAAACTGCTTAAAAACGTAGAGCGTAGAAAATTAGCCCTACTTGCACCAAAAAATGCGAAAATATTCAAACATCTACATTTCAGGACAAATTCTTGTATAAAACTGCCACAAATTCTAATGATAGTGACAAACCTTTACACACTGAGTCTTTTTATTCCAGTGAACATTCTACTTTCTGCACAAAAGACATTTTCTGTGGGTGGCTAACCTTGAGCTAACCCTAAATGTAACACAGCCTGACAGTAATATCACAATAGTTTATTTTCTTCCTGATCCATAGAATAATAAAATATGATTTCCCCAGCCTCTATTATCGTTCCACATGAAACGCCGTTTAGTTCCAGGAGAAACAACCCTGCTGTCATTCTGCTCGCCATTGTGCAGTTATCCACAAAATAATATTTTCTCTCTAAATTAGCATTATGGAGTTTGCACCAGTGCTGAAGGCTTCAACATAACAAGGTTGCAAATCACTGTACACACTCTTGTACTGTAAGCACACACAGTGCGTCAGCTGGCTAGTAATTGTGTAGAGCAGTGTAAACAGGAAACATGTCGCGGGACCTCGAGGTTCGTCATCAGACCTCCCAAAGCTTCAGTACACAGCATAACAATATGAGCATGACACTAAAAATACACACACATTTGTCAGCATATCTGAATTTACCTTCAGTGTGAGAGAGTGCATGTGGGCATTCGTGCATGCCTGCACATGAACGATTCTGTGCGAGTTTATCTACTGTATGCGTCTGTGTGCGTTCATGTGGATGTGTGTGTAGCTGTGTTGTTAAGGAGGCAGCAGTATAAACATACTTGTGGAGAATGGGGCAATTTCCTGGTACACACAGCTGGATAAAACCCTGGACAAGTTAAGACAGTAAAAGAGCGAGAGAGAGAGAGGAAAAGAATAAAAGGCAATGTTTTTCTTTTGCTTCTGCTCAATGCTTTACAGGAAATGGTGGAGGTTTTGTAGATTAAATAGGATCTCTTTCATTTGCAGTTTCTGGAGTTTTGGATGCATTAACACTTTGCTAGGCTTCACTTCCACTAATCAGAGCCACTGAACTGGACCTGTTTACCATGTTTGAGGTACACACCAGTCAAAAAGTTTGTGCTTTAGTTTTTTATAAGCCCAATTCTAATATTTTATTGGTCTGTTATTCAACCCTATGAGCAGATGTCTGTGCATTGCACCAGATTAGTTTTTGAAAGCAGCTTTTAAATCAAGCTTCCTGTTGCTAACTGATAGCTTGCTATCCCCTCTTCATTAAATATGGCTAAATTCTGGCTCCAAAGAGAAAACAGCATAGAGGCAACCAAGAAGCTTACACTGAACGGGTGACATCATGGTAACTGCCTCCATATCTATGTATGGGTATGGTAAACTTCTGTAGAGGGATGGATGTTATTACCTGCTTTATTTTGGACTCTTTTTTTTTTTTTTTTTTCAGAAAATTAACTCTTCCGAAAATTAAAGCTGGCAGTTTGCTGTTTGTTTTCTCTGAATGGGATCTGACAAAGTTAAAAGTTGAACCTGTCTGCACATGCATATGCAGCTCCTGCTGATGTAAACTGCATGGCAAAGAACAATGTTATCATTCTGTCATCTGCAGGACTCACACATGCACACACTCGCACACACAGACACACACACAGTGGGAGGATGAAAGCAGCACATTTCATGCATTGCTTTGGTTGTAGTAAACCTGCCATAAATTAATGGTGCGGTTCCTATATTTAGTTTGGAGCCAGGCCAAATGTTCTCACGGCTTGCTTGCATGTCTGACTAACTTTCTTCATAACTGTTTAAGCTTTAGGCCCAGGATCAGCTACACATGTCCACACACATACACATGCACATGTCATTAATGTGCGGCCCCCACTAAAACACTTAAACCCTTACAGATTACTTCGGGGGTAAGCCCTGTGATGATTTTCATTTGAAGTGTAAAGAGCCCGTTTCAGCACTGCACATTTAAAATATTTTTAAAGCTTAATTGACCACGAACATGACTTAAAATTTTTTCTCTTTATCTGTGCTCCACCGTGTTTTTCCATACAGAGACAAAGGAGGCCAGTGTGTCTGTAGAGTCTGAGGATTATGATTAACTCGTTGATTACCGAGGAAGCACTGGGGAAAGATGGAGGTGTGAGAATGAGAGAGGGAGCTGGAGAAACAATGCAAAAGATAAGGAGAAGGTGTGGGTGGGAGTCAGGGGAAAAGGTGACAAACATCTTAACAGCTAGTGATATGGTGTGTGTGTGTGTGTGTGTGTGTGTGTGTGTGTGTGTGTGTGTGTGTGTGAGAGAGAGAGAGAGAGAGAGAGAGAGAGAGAGAGAGAGAGAGAGAGAGAGAGAGATTGTAGCATAATGCCAAGCTATCTCACCTTCTTAGCAACCTGACACCCTTTTCTAATGTTATCTTTGTTTTCCATCAACTTTCAGCAATACAGTATGTATGTGACTGCGAGTGTGTGTGCATTACTCATGTTGTGGGGACATAAATCTGTTTACACTAGCACACTGTGGGGACTTCACTTCCTTATGGAGCCAAACAAACAAGTCCTCATGACATTACTCAATTTCATTCATCCTGAAATAATTGAGTCATTCAGATAAGCTCCACATTTTGAAGTGTGTGTTAGTATTTTGGCTGCCTGCTTGCCCAAAGTTCACTTATTTGGATGAGAGGGTGGAGCACAAAGTTATTAACTAACAGCAGTAAAAACTTTACAGATGCATAAAATGCATGTCTGCTAATGAGTGCTAAGTAGCAGACCAAAATTCTAGAAAATCTAGACACAGGCAATATTATGCGTCATGTAACTCAATTAAAAATGCTCCAAAAGCCACCAACAGCACAAATACTGTCTAAACGTCCCATTAGCCCCTTTTCTGTTAGGACCTTTTTGGATTCAGGGTTTTCCATTAAGCCATAGAACCTGGTACCAGGTACTTTTTTAGTACCTGCTCACCCAGGGTTCTTAGCGATCCAAGCAGGTACTAAAATTTCACCAGCCAATCAGGTATCAGCCAAAGTCCCTAACTGGCTGGTGAGTAGCGTCACTTGATGAGTCATGAGAGCGTCTTGTTCATGAAAATTAAAACTGTCATTTTTGAAACCCAGCAACGAGAGAGAAAGTCTGACAAAAAGCCAAAAACCAAGCAGCAGGTATATTTTTCCTTCGACATCTAACTTTGTTGTAGCGTTCGTGACGCATATTAATGATGTTGTGGGATGCGTCGCTATGATGACAACCATGCACGTTAGGTAGTGCCTGATTGTAGTGGAAAACCAGTTGGTCCAAGTGGAGTCGTGGTGATGCGTGGTGAATTGATCTGAGTAGGTACTAATGGAAAAGGGGCTGTTCTGTGACCCGAGTTTAACTGAGGTGAGTCCTAACTATACTGAGACAACTACTGGCTATAGTTACCTTCAATGGAGCACAATGACCTTCACAGAAATGAAAGCAGAAAACATGAATCTATAATAATGTATCAAAAGAAAATTTTAAAAAATTCAAATTGTTTGTAGCATGGCTGTTTTATGAAGATCACATATGTCTAACTATGGCCACATAAAGGCAGTAATGCAAAGGATGGTTGCAAATATGCAAACAGTTCTGTGATACAGAAAGAGAGGTTGTTTTCCTTTTGGTACATTTTAGTTTGTATCTATTTTTTGATATTACTGGGCAAGCACTGCTTGCCTTGCTTGTCCTAAGTGAAGGCCATTGTTGCCTGTATTGGAACACCTGTCAGGTGAAGCAGTTATACTCCTGATGTTAAGCCTTGTGAATAAATGAAAGAAGGGAAGTAATATCCAAACCCACGTTTTGTACCTGACTGTAAACATGTTTTTATGTTTTGCTGCAGAGTTGGATATTAAACTGTAGCAGTCTATGTAGCCTTGCTTTTGGAGCTGGTCTCAAGTTCGAGTTTAATGTTACAGTTGAGTCCAAGATTACATTTAAGTTGAGAACATTTTAGGATAAGCCCTTAAGATGGGAATATAATGGGTGTCTGTATGTAGCTTCTCAAGTTAACCCCGTTGTAACTGCTGAGGGGAGAACTGCACAAAGCATGCACACTTACTGTAAACCAGTACAGACGGCATTGTACAAAGCACATGGCAACTCCCTACACCATTAATAATTTTACTATAAGCATATGTCACAGTGCTTCTAGTGTTTGCAGGTACTAACGACAACATGCTGACACTATAATGTAAGGAAAATGTTTTTACACCTCACATCGCTGCCTGCTGCATCACTTTGAGTGATCTGACCTTCTGGAGTCAATCATGAGTCCAGCAAAACAGATATTGAAGTGAGTACAATCATTAATCCTGAATGTCAGTGTTCATGTGTGTTTGACTGATGAATAAATTCAAATTTCAAATATAGAATTTTCCTTTCTGTACAATTTGACATCATACTGCCAGAACTATAAGAATCTACACACGGTTAAAACAACTGAATCTGGCTTACAAGCAAACTAAGACGGATGAAGAGTAAAAATAAGCAACTGAAAGTATGTGCAAATACAGAAAGGATATCATACACAGAGAGATGTGATCCCAGTCTACTACTGCCAGCCAAAGATCTGTTCATCCAGAGTGTTATCAGTGTAGTGCCAAATTGATCACAGTCTTTCGTGGTTGTTTTTGCTTCACTGACGAGGTGTTATTTCATTTTTCTTTTCACATGCACCCTGTCCAGAGATTTGACTGCCTCACTCCCGCTGTAATGGAAGCAGCAGTTGGGAAACCACCTCAGCCATGGGGCTGACACATATGTGTAAAGTGAAAGTTTATTCTCTCATGCACTGATGGACCCACAGGATGTTATCACATGGTTGCAGGTTACATCAACTGAATGGAGTATTTTAGCTTCTTGCAGCTCATTGTTGTGGTTTTCTGGACCCAAATGCTACTGTTTCACTCACCACTGTCATCACTCTTGTTTCCAGACAGAAAGCAGATCAAGTTAGTAACTCCCTGAAGCATTTAATGGCAAAAGTGTCAAAAAGAGTTTTATCAGATGGCTGTCTGACTGTAAAATAGGATCTGGAGCAGGTTGCTTCCTGTTAAAAGAGAGTTTTTCTTCCCCACAGTCACCACGGGGTCAAAAGTTTTCTCTCTAATATTACGACGCATTTACCTGCTCTGAGACCACTCTTGTTGTGTACTGGTGTTACAAAAACTTGACTTCATATACAGTTGTCCTATTACGCGGTTCACCTTTCGCGGCCTTGCTGCTTTGCAGATTTTTTTTGTGCAATTTTGCATGTTTTCTTTTTCTTTTTTTTACAGCGCATTGTGTTCTGCGTCCTGATTGGCTGTAGACCATTGTCAATCAATCTCCTCCGTGCCGTGTCTCCTGTCCAACAAACAACAATGTCGACAAAACGTTTTGCACCGTCAAAGTCACCCGCGGTATCACCCAAAAGGCAGAGGAAGATGCTAACCATTGCACAAAAAGTTGGACTTCCTGACATGCTAAAGGAAGGTAGAAATTACCATATTTTTTTAGACCATAAGGCACACCAGATTATAGCGCATTAAGCGAAACAAAACAGTCAGATAAATCAAACTTTACTGAACTTATTCTTCTTGCTTCCTCCACTTCCGTACCATTGAATCATTAATGCTGAATTCTCTGGCAGCTGCTCTCTTCCCATGTTGTTGACCTGAAAACAAGGTTTGATCTTTGGTTTCATTCTATAATACTGGACTTATTTTTCTACAAAGGTTTGAACTTTGAGAGTGTTTAAACAAGAGAAAAGTTGAAAGTGTTCATGCCTGTCTGAGAAAAGTGTACAAAGTGTGTAGTGAGGGGTTTTACAGCCTTAAAACACCTATAAAAATTGTAAAAAATAAAGTTGGCTACTTTGCGTATTTCACCTATCGGGGGTTAATTTTAGAACGTAACCTCCGTTATAAACGAGGGACCACTGTACAGCAACTGTTATTTATCAGTCTGTACAGGTTAACCCTACTTATTATTTCACTCCAAACAAAAATGAGGTGAAGTGAATTTGCTAGAAAAAGTAGCATGTAGTGGGGTAGAAACTAATATTTTAAAACTCAAACCAGAATTATCCACTATATCCGTCCCATATATGCTTATGTGATTTACAATTGGAACCAACCCTTTAACACTGTGCTTCATGGGCCACAACCAAGCAAAGAAACTTTCAGGCTTTTGCAGCAAAATGAGCCAAGCTCCCCCGATCCTGAGACAGACTTATGATTTATGAGTTCATATTGCCACCGAAACTCAGTGGTATTAGAGTACTCAGAGCAGGAGTGATGTATGCTGTGAGATGGATTCGACTCTCATAAACGTACAGATTTGTCTGATTCTTTTCTTGGCTCTGCCTTTGAACTGCGACTCGTGTAATAAACTCTGAATTCCAGCACAATTTCCTGTCCCACTGGAAGATGCTTTGATGAGATGAGATCAGAGTTAAACACGTACAGAAAGGCACATACAGGTCCACGGTACACAGCGTTTATCTCACACACATGCCTATGATTGCACACACAGCTAGGCACACTTAGCTATACAGACTGATTATATGCATCGCGGGCCCCGAGGGGAATCCAGATAAAGTTTAAGGGTGGAGGCAGAGGAGAGGATGAATAAAGCTCAAAGGCAGCCTGACACACCGGCTTACAGGACAAAAGGCTCCATAAATACAGGATGTGAAAAGCAGACAGTAAATACCATCCTTGTAACAATACTCCTGAACCTTATTTACTCTGTTTCATGACCGAATGTCTCTTCTCTTCTAATGTACAATAAGAAATAACCCGTTAAGGTAGGAAAATCTGTTCCATGTTTTATAGTATCACCCCATTACAAAAATTTGGAATTAGAAATGAGCCTGAGCATCTATATTTCTATTCTCTGTAATTTAAAGTGGTGTCTTGTCTTAATCAGCAGGTCTTACAACCTGGTATGAATCCTCTAAGCTACCGAACAAGACTCAACTGAAATCCCAAAGCATTCCTTGGCAGCAGAGTGCCTCTCTTTGTCTTATGCATCTAAAAGAGCACACTGATTTACATCAGAGTGGGTCTGGATCAGATGTGCCCGTTCTTCTCATTCTCACGTCATGCTACCGTGGCACCGTCACACTACGCCCACCTCGCAAACGTATCTCCCATCTTTTTTCCACAAAGCATAACAAAATCAGCTTCGTATTTTTTTCTCTCCTGTATGTTTTTCTAAAATTTGCTGACTCTGCAGATTCCTTTTCCTTGAAAGTCTGAAGAATCGGTGACATCTGTTTAACACTTTTTCACTTCTTATTAGGTGCCAGAATTTATCCATCCATCCATCCATTCGCTTCCGCTTATCTTTTTTCAGGGTCGCGGGGGGCGCTGGAGCCTATCCCAGCTGTCATAGGGCGAGAGGCGGGGTACACCCTGGACAGGTCGCCAGTCTGTCGCAGGGCCAACACACAGGGACAAACAACCATTCGCACTCACATTCATTTGCACATTCACACCTAGTGACAATTTGGATTAACCAATTAACCTATCCCCACAAGCTGCATGTCTTTGGACGGTGGGAGGAAGCCGGAGTACCCGGAGGGAACCCACGCAAACGCAGGGAGAACATGCAAATTCCACACAGAAAGACCCCGGCCTGATGTTGGAATTGAACTCAGGACCTTCTTGCTGTGCGGCAACAGTGCTAACCACCATGCCACCGTGCTGCCTGCCAGAATTTATAATTTTGCATTTGTGATTATTTTTGAACAAAATGGTAAATGGTCTGTATTTGTATAGCGCTTTACTTGGTCCTAAGGACCCCAAAGCGCTTTACACTATACACAATCATCCACCCATCCACACACTGGTGATGGTAAGCTACAGTGTAGCCACAGCCGCCCTGGGGCGCACTGACAGAGGCGAGGCTGCCGGACACTGGTGCCACCGGGCCCTCTGACCACCACCAGTAGGCAATGGGTGAAGTGTCTTGCCCAAGGACACAACGACCAAGACTGTCCAAGCCGGGGCTCGAAGCGGCAACCTTCCGATTACAAGACAAACGCCCAACTCTTGAGCCACGATTGCAAACCCATTTGAATGAAAAGCAGATGGACATTTTCTTGCTGTACTTCAAATCGTTTAACCCTTTAAAGCCTGAACCATGAAATAATTCCTAAAAAAATGTTGAATGTTTTGAAAATGGAGGATTTATTGAACCATCTGAACCTGCACTGTTGTGTTTCACTGTGGCAGGTCATAACGTGAATTTCTTTCTGATGATAGGTTAACAAAGTAGTTTTTTCTTTGCTCACTGATTGCCAGGATTGAGAGTACGCTCAAGTCAAAATAAATTACACATTTTGATTTGTTAGGTTTAGAATTGTGATCATGACCAATGACAACTTACATGTGAATCATGAATACAGGACTGTGGTCGAGTATTTTACTCCAAGTACATTTAGTAAAGCAAATATGGCATTGCTGCTACTTCCAAAGAGGACTCAGAAAAAAGAGAAACCACATATGGGTGAATCCACTGATTTACAAGTGGACTGTCACATAACTCTGCAAAATCGGATCTCAGCTGACCCTTCTCACCCTGGACACAGTCTGTTTGACCTGCTCCCCTCAGGCAGGAGGCTCCGGTCCATTCGCACCAGAACCTCTCGCCATAAGAACAGTTTCTTCCCCTCTGCTGTTGGTCACATGAACAATAACCATATGACTGTCCCCGCCACTAACACATGACCCTACGCTGTGTCACTGCATCATTTCATGTTTGGCACTGATCACCACCTGCACTCATGTATATATCTTTCTACGTAGCACTCATAATTCTTATTCTCATGTATATATCTCATGTATATCCCATGCACATATCTTTCTACATAGCACTTTTAATTCTTATTCTTACTTTTATTTTTTTTTCATGTCTATTTAAGTGCTATTTATGACACTATGTTTGCACTGAAGCACCGCAGCAATTTCCTAATGTTGTAAACCTCAACATCTGGCAATAAACCCCATTCTGATTCTGATTCTGATTCTGAAAATAAAAGCTAAACGACGGCCTCAGAGTTTCACTCTTCCAGTTTTGTCTCCCCTCTCATACACTCTTTGTCTCTTGTACTCTTTAGCCCCGGGACATTGATAAACACAGTTGATCCTGGGCCTGTGCACTGAGCACAGAGTGTTTGAAGGGCAGCCTTTCTACTCAGGACCTTGTTTATTCTGCCCGCTCCCTGTCAACTGTGTTTAATGTCACCAGCCTTTTCTCTCCCCTGAACACACACACACACACACACACACACACACACACACACACACACACACACACACACACACACACACACACACAGTCTTTACACAAGTTACCAGATAAAAGAAAGAGAGAGGAGGAAGAAATAGATAGCAGCTCCATGTGCATCTGTGTGTGTGATAGGAACATGGAGGTAATGCATGAAATTCAGAGCTGCTGATTATATCTCTGTTGAATGTGTGTGTGTGTGTGTGTGTGTGTGTGTGTGTGTGTGTGTGTGTGTGTGTGTGTGTGTGTGTGTGTGTGTGTGTGTGTGTGTGTGTGTAGAAATATGGAGGGTAGTTTGCTGAGCAGGAACAGGCGTACGTCTTGGCACACGGGCAGGGGTTTGGCATTTTGTTGTTCCCATCCTGCATGTGTTTGTGTATGTGTGCATTATTAGACCTGTTGGAACAGTGAGGTATGTGTGCTGTCACATTCAGGTTAAGGTGTGTGATAGTGTGTGTGTAGTTAAGGTTAAAAGTGAACCCGCAGCGTAATCTCTGTGCTGACAGTCTAAATCCCCTGAGTGAAGTGGCTTTTGTGCAGTGAAAAAAAAGGCGTGCTACCTATAAAGTTTGATTTCAGTCCTATTGCAACAGGAGAATACAGTGTTGCCAGCTTTATTTTTTACAATTACTGTATCTGTTTTAAGGCTGTAAAACTCCTCACTACACATTTTAGACAGTTTTCTCAGACAGGCATGAACATTTTCACACTTTTCTCTCTTGTTTAAACACTCTCAGAGCTCAAACCTGAGGTCCAGTATTATAGAATGAAACCAAAGATCAAACGCTGTTTTCAGGTCCACAACATGGGAATAGAGCAGCTGCAAGAGAATCAATGGTACAGAAGTAGAGGAAGCAAGAAGAATGAGTTGAGTAAAGTTTGACTTATCTGACTGTTTTGTTTAGTTTAATGCGCCTTATAATGAAAAAAACTTGATAGATTTATGTAAATTTGACAAGCTGAACGCATTCTGTACTGGGCAGGAGAGACGGCATGGAGGACATTGATTGACCATGGTCTACAGCTGATCAGGATGCAGAACATAGTGCAATGTAAAAAGAAAAAAAAGCATCCAGAATTGCACAAAAAAAATCAGCGAAACAGCGAGGCCGCGAAAAGTGAACCGCGTTATAGCGAGGGACAACTGTACGTTCATGCACCTTTTCATGAAGTTTGCCTTTACAAACATTTGTGAGAGAATGGTTTGTTCCAAAGAGCTCACTGAATTTTAGCATGGTCCTGTATTAGGATGGCACAGTTTCTGTCTTTCCAGGTCAGTTCTTGACATTTCTTCCCTTCTAGATATTCCGTGATTAACTGTAGGTGGTATTTTTGCAAAGCAGAGTTCAGGAGCCACAGCAACTCATCCATAATGTGGCAGGCCGTGTCATGTTAGAGTGGAATGCACCATGCGTAAAAGTCATCATTGCTCTGCTGACTCAGTAACTGCACAGTTCCAAACGTGCTTTTAACATCAGCAGGAAAACTGTGTGCCAGGAGCTTCATGCCATAGGCTTCCATGACTGAGCAGCTCCTGTAGGTGTCGTGTCTAAGTGAGCCGGTACTTTTGTCCACATAGTGGATGTAGAGCTTCTGTTGTTTCCTACACAAATAGCAAACGCCATTGCTAGTATTAATAATAGTGCGTAATGTGCCTCTTTTGCCTTGGAATATCTAGTTGGTGGTTGAGATTCTTCCTTTGAGGTGATCATTTCACTTTCAGTAGATTCAAAAAATGCCAGAAGAAGCCGCTTTAAATACGTAGGAGGACACAACAATAATGTAATCTCACTTTTGAGCTGTTCCGAAACCACATGGATTTACAATTCAAGGGAGGTGCACTTCAGGTTACAGCATTGGTTACTATCTAGATTACAGGATAAAGTTTCAGAGAAGTTTGAGATTACAACATAGATTTAATGCATAGATGTAATGCAGAGTTACTCATAACAGGAGTTGCTCAGCTATGACATGAAGAGCCAGTTTTTGTGCTCATGCTAATGCCAGAGGAGATTTGGCAAAGCACTGGTGACTTTTACGCACTGTGCACATCAGTATGTAGAGACACATTTACTGCTATTTAAATCTTACAATACCCATTACTTTGGTCTTTAAGTCACCATTGTAGCAAGTTATGATCTCATGATACAGATTTGGGAAGATGGTTTGAGATAATCCTCACTTCAGTATGCCACCCACTGCACTCGTTGTGTCACGATGACACCATGCAGCAGCAGCAGGTAAGGCTGAGCAAAAGTCTGCTTTATTGCGTGAGAACTGAGAATAAGATTTCTTCACATAAAAGTTACACAAACTTGCTTCTGCACTCAGCCCACCAACATACTTGTCCCTTCCAAATAAATTTCGGGTTGTAACAGTAGCCAGTAGACAGGCATTTATGTTTTCCCCCCATTTTATCTTTCCAGGTCTACTTCATAGATTTGTATAAATCAAGCAGCAGCGAGAGACATTTATATGTTAGGTCTCATATTTGTGAGTTCTGGGGTCAAGACACACACACACACACAAGCACGAACACACATACAAACACAACAGATGCATGCATATGCATAAAATCTCTCTATAAGTTTCATGGTCAAGATCATGGAAGCAGGGCTGCTACACAAATACATCTGTACTCTTTTCCAAACTTAAACATGCAACAGCTCCCTTGGTCCAGGCTGCACTACAGCCCTCCCCTACAACCCCCCCCCCCCCCCCCCCCCCCCCCCCCCACACACACACACACACACACATCTGCTGAGTTCAGTTCACAAAGAATTTAATAGCCAAGCAGAGGCACATCTGCAAGCCATTTCAAATGTTGCTGTTGAGTTGGACCAGGTCATGCAGAAGGACTGGACACTGCATCCACTGCGCAACCCCCCCTCCAAGGTCAGGACATCTGAAGGAGATCCAGGGAAGCAGAGTGGAGGATGGTATGTGGGTGTATGTGAGAGGAGAACAGCAGGAAACCCATCCTCTCTTTTCATGCTCAGGTGGACTTTATTGTCCAGGTTCAGTGTTAAAGCCTTCAAGTTCATTACCATATTTAAACTCTTTCAAGATTTTCTTTTTCACTGACACACCCCAGGCCCCCTACCCCCACCCAAATGCAAAACAATAGTTCTTTTGTCAAGCATCATCATTCAAATGGTGCATACAGTAAAGGCCCTTTGACATTCATATTAATGGACCTATTTCATGTGAATGAGACACAGCAGGGGGGACAGATCTGGATATTTGCATGTTTCATTAATCAGCAAACATTTGTCGCTGGGTGGGCTGCGTAAGTGTGTGTGTGAGCTTATAAATTTCCACAATTTCAGGCAGTCGATCTCTGCTGAATAGAGATGGTCTGTGAAACCGCACAAAAAGAAGTAGAAGGAGCACACAGAAAGTTTGGGTGGCCTCATCATATACAGTTATGTGTGGATGGTTGTGTAAGCGTGTGTGTCTGTGAGCGTATGTGAGGCGAGGATCTACTGTAAGCCACATGCACACACACTATCACTGGTGATGAATGGCCTAACCTGGTGAGGTAGTCCCTCATGAACTAACACACACATACGCAGCCAGCTTGCAAATGGATTACACTGTGTTGAGACTAGTCATCTTGTGTTTCATCTCCTTTATCACACACACACACACACACACTGAGACTAATCCACTGTGTATGTTTATATTGCCCGTGGTCCCCAGGATTACGGTGGCAAGTGGGGAATGCTGGGAACAGCAGGTGACGTGTCGTCAGGTGGATTCAGGCTGCTTTCCATGACGTTAAGGCCTGAAACAGAAGACGTGTGGTGACTACACAGACCTGTGGAGAGAGAGAGAGAAAAAGAGGCACAAAAAACAAACTTAATATCATCACTTTTATATATGTGAATCAATTCCATTTGAGTTCAATCTGATTTTATTTATATAGGGCCAAAATCACATCAACTGTTGCCTCAAGGCACTTTAGGTTGAAAGTTAAAAACCTTACAATAATACAAAGAAAACGGTCATATGACTCCCTTCCCCCACGAGCTAGCACTTTGGCAACAGTGGGAAGGAAAAAGTTCCTTTAAACAGGAAGAAACCTCCATCAGAACATGGCTCAGGGAGGGGTGGCCATCGGGTGCGACCGGTTGGGGTGAGAGATGATGTTATTTTTTATGTAAAGCAGCTTGATAGCAGCTACATGTACTGCAGGAGATCCCACATTATTAATAGATTTTGACCTCTCAGCTCTACAGAGCTCTTTAGCATCTCTCAGGCTGGTTTGGCTTTAGGGCTCAGATGTTTTGTTTTTTCGCCCTCATCGCTCTCTTCATCGAATGTAGCAAAACTACCAAAACCTCTACAGTTACACAAAGTCACAAATATCAAGTTGTAGCACAAAGTCAGAGGTGAAACATCGTGACTAATGCGAGAGACGTTTTCACACGATGTCCCATCATTATAGGTACGCTCACCTGGAGGCCCTCTGCTGCCTGCCGCTAACATTTACCAAGTTTGTGTAGCCAAAATGCTGTGAAATCAGAAACACTGACAATCCACTACTACATGCATGTGAACACATAGGAACATAGTTGTCACTGGTGAGTAATTTAAACTGATATTGGACATAAGTTTGAATTATATTTATGTAATATAAGCTATCTAAAATATTACTTCCTTGTTCCTACTGCTCTACTTTTACCCTTAATGTTGCTACGTTGCTAACTTTTCTATTTTGCTAGGTCCTGTTTTTGGTTTAATTGTTAGTTGTATTTCTCTACAAACTACAGTTAGTAGTTTTTCTCATACAAACAATTATGGTTAAGCTAATAATGAATCCATGTGAAGAAATATCTAATCTGCTAAGTACATCAAACAAGCACCAAAGAGCAAAGACACAAATATCCTTTGCTGATCACCGGGGCCAGCAGCAGTTAACCTGCCTGTCACTCGCTTTACAACTGAGGAAACCACTGTCCAAACAAGATATGCTGCCACTCTGACACTCGGCTCTGACTCATCTTCCTCGCTTTTATCACCTGCAACTCTTTCCCACTGCTAGAACCAAAGCCACTACAGAGAATCTTCCAGGTCAAAGGTCATATAGAAAGCTTGAAGTGTGAAGATGGATTATGAGATTCCTTGAAATTCTTTATTTCTAAACTGCACGTAGTGACAGGTTACGGTCATGCCAGGGATTTACAAAGGCTTTCAAGTAATGCTGTGTGATGCAGATTTTGGTATTGGTCCAACACCAGGAAACTACAGCGCCTGTATGGCCGATACCAATACTGATGCTTTTACCCTATAAGGGCAGTTTTTGTAGAGGAGAGCAGTGTGTCGTGACTTATGAGGTGAATCATCATCATTTTGCACATTCTGAACACATTTTAATGACCTCTAAATCACTGTGATTTTTACTTTCCACAATAATTAGTTAACTCAACAAAAAATTCATTTCAGCTTTTAATGCATTTTAAAACTGGGTGTTTTTGGAGATCTGGAATGTAAATATGCCGTCTCTTAAGCACTTTAAATGTATTATATAAATAAATCAGACTTCACAGTCAACACAGAAAGGTTCAGACAGTGGAAGTTTGATGTATATATTCTCATTCCCCCACAAAAAGAATTAATTTCCCATAATTCAGTGGGCTACATGCTGAACTTAGAGAATAGAACCAAAATATTGATCCTCTCTGATATCTGTACTATTGGTATCAATACTATTGATATCTGGATTGATCCCCCTACCTCTACTTTCAATCCAGTCGTTAAGTGATGACATGACGAATCCTACTTCCGGGCCTAAAGTAGTCTGCGTTTAATATGGCTTTTGTGTTGTTAACATGTTTATGTATTTTCTTCTATTTGATCTCAAAAAGCTCCTAAAACAGTCAGTGATCACCGTTGACCTCCCTCGGCTTTTATTACCGCTAATCATTTATTTAAGCTCAGTTTTTAAACCTTAGGATGTAACTACAGCCCAGCCCATGCAGCAGTATATGAATGACTAACCTCGTATTATGGATGGATTATCTCAGTTGTTCTCCTGGCTGAAGTTTGGTCCTTTTACAGCATCCTGCCATGCGATTACATTTGTTCCTGACCACCGAGAACACTCACGATAACTTTTATCGAGTGGAAAAAAAGTTAGCTTGTTTATATTATGCTATCATAGCTGTGTCGCTAGCGGTCACGTAGCACATCATTATATACCAGCTAGCCAAACTTCAGTAACCCTACAAACGTCACTGCTGTTTAGTTTTCTGTCTTCATTTATGCTGGAAGTGATAGCAGAGCTGTACGTTTTAATTTGTTTCCAAAACCCTGCAGTCAGGACATGCTATATTGTATTTAGATAGAAGCTAGCGAGCTAACTCCCTGCTAACTTCTAACTCCGTTAAATGTCATAAATTCTGTTTTCATGGATGCCTGGATGTTAAACTCAATTGTTACACCTGGTAGAACAGAACGCTGATCATTTTATTAAAGATGAAAGACTTTAGACAGTTTTTCAACTCTCAGTAATGCCATAGTGATCGTTTGATATATGGACCTGCAGCGGAGTTTAGGCCCAGACACGGCTAGTGACGTCAGACTTAACGACCAGATAACATAATGTGCATGTAAACTGCTGCCGGTGTAACACTACGTTTGTGTCTTTTACAGGTGTTCTACTGTCTTACAGTGTATATATAGCCTACTGGTGCCAGGCTACATTATTACTGTAAAATTTCCCAGAATTTCACGTGAGACGATACTGACAGTCATCTTGTCCATAACGTCTGTTTTGCATGCAGACAGGCCTTGAAAAATTGTTAACAGGCACAATAATGCAGTGTTTTGAGAACTGGTTACCGAGCTTGCCAAGGGAAAATTTATGATGGAAGGATGTTTCTGGTTCCCAGGGCTATTCAAAGCATTAAGCCCTGAATCCACGTGCCAACACAGAAACAGAAATACGTATCAAAGGAAGAATGGCTGCTAAACATAAGAACTAATGTCCAGTGGAGCAGAGATGCTTTGGAAGGATTTGAAAGAAGCAGACAGAATGGTGTATCTGCGGGTTTTATGGACAGCACAGATCAACATTAGGCTGAAAGGTGCCTCCATCAGACTCCACACATTTCTATGAATGTTCTACCGCATGGGAAGGCCAAGTCACTGATGGCTGTTTTGAATTTTAGGATCAAAATGGCTTTTCAACATAACTGCCCATCTCTATGCAAAACCACCATTGGCTGATTGTTAATCTCATGCGAAGGAAAGGCAGCTGTAATTATCTCTTCCTTTCAAATGACAGCTGCTTGGACTTCTCTTCAGCCCACACGAGTCCTCTGGACAACTTCTGTTAAAGCATCTGGAAAGATTTACCCCACAGAAATGCTTTTTTTGGTCAAATGTTTTTCTAATAGGTATTTTGTGATTTCATCTCGCTTGGTAGCTACAGTTTTGCAAAGATTTTCCTCATGCCAAACTACAGGTTTGTTCTCAAATGACCTGTGGACCCACGTTTAATTATGAGAGACAGAACAACAGAACAAATACAGACGGGTGGGGGAGAGAGAGATGAGGAGACATGCATGTGGTGAGGACGCCAAGAGCTGTAGGCCTGAGTTTGAAAAAAAGAAAGATTGGAGAAGAAAGAAAGAAAGTGAAGTAGGGGGCGGACGTGAACAGAAAGCAGGAGGGCGGCAGTCAGTTATATAAGCCAGCTCAATGAATCACTGCAGAAATCAGAGCTATCAGACCGCTGACACAGACAGACTTGGCCGAGGAATTGGAACAATATGAGGAGTAACACAAATGATAGGGCCTCTTGGCTGTTGAGTCATGTTGTTTCTTACCAGATCAAAGGTCGATCATCTAGGTCCAACGCTGCATTCATTCCTGTTTCCTTGTAACTCCTTTTGTCACATGCAAGTCCCGGCACAGGAGCTGTTGATTTACACATTTACTAGTAACTGGACTTAAACTTCTGGCAACCCAGTTCTGTTGCTCATTTGCCAAAAAATCCATTAACATAGTTTTGTATTTTACCCTAAGCAAACTGAAATAAAACAAACCCGTGTGTGTGCGTGAGCTTGTGTTAGATTTAGGTGTAGATAGGGATTAGAGATACACGTATAGGATTTCATCCCCTTAAACCTAACTTGGGGAATGTGTGTTTATACCCTTGTATTCCCTGTTTTTGTGCCTGTGTGTGTGTGTGTGTGTGTGTGTGTGTGTGTGTGTGTGTGTGTGTGTGTGTGTGTGTGTGTGTGTGTGTGTGTGTGTGTGTGTGTGTGTGTGTGTTGCGACGCCGTAGAGGAGCCTGGCTGTAATGATCCAGCACAGTTTGTTTGCACAGCCACCCAAAGATCCAACAGGTCCACAGATTCAATCAAGGAGGATGTGGTTTCACTTCTAATTTTACACAAACCGTCTCGGCTATGCTCTGGATGACTGTAGAGTTGAGAAAGAATGAACATAGAGAATGACTGAGTGGCAGGAGATATGAGTCTGTAAGCCTTTCTTCCTGCACTTGCATTCATGTCTGCATGTGGGGCATGAAGGAAAAGGATATTCTGTTTGTGCAGAGGCATGGAGAAAGTGCAGAAATCAGCGTGTGCAGTGTGTGTGTGTGTGTGTTTCAGATGTATGCTCAGTATTAGTGCATAATTTTAGTCTGCGTGCAGAACTCCTGACCCACTGCTCTAACAGCACAGCAGTAATGAGCTTATTAGTCTAGTGATGTATTTAAGGCAGGTCACAGCAGTCGGGATTATTAGCAGCAGACTGTACACACATGGACATGTGATTTAGGGTAGTGGCAGTAATTGCAGTCAAGTACCAGTAGTACCAGCAGTGCTGGAGCTAGTTGTTAGTGCTGAGGCGGTATAGTTTTGTTAATAAAGGTGATGTGTTTTTGCTAGTTTTTTTGAAATTATAACCATCTGGCGTTGACTAAATAACATTAAGCTGAAAAAAACATATTTCCTCCAAATTGAAAGTCTAAAAGCTTGTAAAGTGTCCGTTTACACTATTATGCAAACGTCCTGAGCCTCGCCTCATGTCTTTAATCAGAAATCGGGCAGTTAATTATTGTACCACGTGCAAACACGGAAACACAGTGTATAATACAACAACAGAGTTTGTACAGTTCAAAGATTAAAGGTCAATATTTAGTATGAACACCTTTATTCTCCAACACAGCCTCTCTTAGGAAAGCTTTCTTGTTACATCTTTAAATAGTCTTCAGGAAAAGTTCCGCAGGTTCTCAAAGGACGTTCTTTGGATGTTGGCCTCCTTTTGTTCTGTTCGCCACCAAGAAGATGCGGCCTTTGTATATTATGTAGCGGTCCGGGCTCTGGGGAGGCCAATCCATGGCTGAGAATGTTCCATTGTGTATTTTTGTGTTCTTTTACTGCACTACTGCATGTTTGGGATCATTGTCATGCTGAAAAATGAAACAGTCTGATGCTAATGGTGGATCAAAATCTGCGTGTCTTTATAATTTGATCAATTTTAATAAGATCTCCAGCACCACCAGCTAAAATTCAGCTCCAAACCATGAAAGAACCCTTAAACCAAGACCATTTCTGATGAGGCTTCGTGTAATTAGCCTGCTACTTCTGGTTTTGTTCTCCCCCCTTTTCCAGTTTCCTCAAAATTTGTAAGAACACATTGCACACCATGCTGTGATATGCCTGTCAGACTGTGTTCTCTATGGCATTTTGTTAGATTTCAATTCTAATAAAGAAATGAGAATAAGTTTTGTATTTTGCCTCAGGCTGCTAGTAACAAAGTGCCTATAGATACAATTTATTTATTTTTTTCACCCCTCCCTGAGCCTGGTACTGCTGGAGGTATCTTCCTGTTAAAAGAGAGTTTTTCCTTCCCATTGTCGCCAAAGTGCTTGCTCCGAAAAAAGTCAGAATTCTGACTTTTTTCTCAGAATTCTGGAAAAGAAGAAAAAAAGACATGCCTACTTTTTTTTTTCCGGTGGCCCTAATCCTCTTCTGTAGTGAAAAGCCAGAGAGATGTGTTTTGTTTTGTTTTTAATGTTATTTTGTGATGTAACATGATTTATTGGCTTGAACTGAATATAGAAAAAAATAACACTGAACATATTAATGCACCTTTCTAGAAATGAACCTGAGGCACGCCCTATAGTTTCTTTTAAAGAAAAGAGGAACAAGGTGCTTCTCTGTCATCTAGGCCAGTTTTTGCACCAATTCTGACTTTTATCTCAGAATTGTGACTTTTTTTTCAGAATTCTGGAAAAGAAGAAAAGAAAAAGACGTCCCCACTTTTTTTTTCCAGTGGCCCTAATCCTCTTCCGTATTTCACTGTCACACAAGTTTCCAGTTTTCTCTGAGCTTGACACCAGTGACAGCAGTAATTGAGTACAAAGAAGAGTAAACACGCAGGTCAAAAGTTAAAAGCAAATATTGACCCAATGACTTGACACCGTGCAGCTCGAGAAGAGTGCTTTCAATGAGCAAGGTGGGCACAACTTTTGGGAATTTGTTACTGCTGATTCCCAGAATTGCTGTTCATTTTCAGAGGCAAAGAGAGCTACACCAGAGAGCCAACTCTCCATTTGTACATGGGCCTTAAGCTTCCAGCAATAAGACAGCTATTTTAAGTGTAAGTTCCAGTTTAACTATTGGTTTCAACTCAAACGAAAATCGTCCTGACATTTACAGCACCTAGCAGTGCCGTTCACGACATAAACACCCCCATCAGATCGTGCTGGCAGAATAAAGTGCAGACGAAGAAAACAACATGGGCTCTTTGTGTTTAACTGCTTCCTCTGACTTTCACAGGCGTCTTTCTAATAACGTCTCAAACTTAACGACTTCTTCATCCTCCAGTTCCATCTCAGGTTACAGCTGTCTATCTCTAACAAAATTATACCTTTGAAAAGATTTCCAATCTCCAAAACTGGACAAAGAACCTTAGTGCCTTTCATTGTTAATTACCTTTATCAGCGCATATATATCTTAGCTATATCTTCAACTGCTTGCTTTTGCTTCCAGCTTTCATTATGGACACTCTTGAGTTTCAGCTGAACTGCTATCATGATAAAGACTCAGGGCTGGAAATCTAGAGCAGAGGCCATTTTGATTCTTCAGTGACACGTAATGGAGGCCATTGAGTAGTCCCTGGACAGGAAACCAGGGGCCGTTGGGGGTCGTTGACAGGCGTCACTGACCCCTTTCTCCACTCATCTGGGGAGAAACCAGAGCCATCCAGCTGACAACACAACATCTCTTCACATTCAGAGCTGGCCAAAGATTTGGTGCTAATAGCCGAGGAATGATGATTGTCCCCGCGGTCAGGTTTCACAGAGGAGACGTTTGCTGACAAAGGAAGGGAAGGGGGAACGTGAGCTCAGTGTCAAACACCGTGTGCATGAAAGCTCTGAGAAGTATTAGTCACATGCTTTCATTATTTTATCTTTTTGTGACATACATAATCCATGAAAGTTATAAAACTCGCAGACACTTGCATTATATCAGATAATTAAAAGTGACACTAATTATTTCCTATGGGGCTTAGGCTGGTCACACAGTGTGAAGACAACCAGCTGCAACCTGAGCTGTACTGGTCTCAGAATCTCTGCTCAGCGCTTAGTGGAACTCATAGTTTTGAAGAAATTCAACCATACTGTTAAGTGTCCAGACCAAGGTTTATGCTAAATAATAATCATAATCTTTCTTTAACCTTAAATGATTTTGCTCCAATGCACACACACCATACAGTAAACAGGTTGTATCTATCTGAGTACTGTGCGTTTACATCTCCATGTACATAAATCTGGAGCAAGCATAATAGATATTCCTTCGTTTAAAAAAAGATGTCTAAGAAGTCTTCAATGAACCATCAAAAGGCTTTGGACAAGCTACCTGAATGCATCATTTTAGCCTTTCCATAGTTCATCATCTATGCCTGCTGACTCAGGCTTCAGGGTTACTGCTTCACTGAGAGATTTCTCCACAATCTTAGACAACTTTAAGCAGCAGAGTCATTTTTATTCCAACGCTGCTCACAAACCAATTTTCATGTGTAAAAAAGTGCTTAACATTTAAAAGTATACACTATAGGGCACAACATCAGGACTAAAAGTGTCTCTCGGTGAAATCTGAGAGACACTCTTCCCTGAATATGTTTGAATCAGAAGAATAACTACACACAGGAGGAATTGAGCTTTGAATGAAGCAACCAAGTCCTTGATATTAAACTACATAATGTGGATATATAGGGTCAAATAATAGGATTATATGTGTGCATCATTAAATCATTCAAATGGGCCTTTTCATATTTTCTATCACTTTGTCACAACAGTGGATACTCATATTACACACGGCCCATTTTGAAACCATGAAGTCAACATAATACTTTGTAATGTGATTTAGATTTTTTTTCCACTCTCTGCTCTATGGTTTTACTGGGAAGAGGTATGCTTGTCACATCACACATCACAGGACCCCACCCACACTTGTTTAAACCATCAGTTTGTGAGCTGCAGCCAATTAAAAGAAAGCTGGCTTAAAAGGAGGGTGGAAAAATAGCTAAAACCACTTGTTTCAGGCAGGACAAACTGAGGGACGCCTAAGTAAATTAGAACTGTGAATTAGGCAAAGTTACTCTAATAGAGTACAAAAAATGCAGAGCTGGAACAACCCAATATCCAGTGATGGGAATAACGGCGTTACAAGTAACGGCGTTACTTTTTTCAGTAATGAGTAATCTAACTAATTACTATTCCTATCGTTGCAACGCCGTTACAGTTACTAACAAGAAAATACGGTGCGTTACTATTTTTCAACACACACCCGGTTGAAGCTGTCTTCAGCTTACTGGGAGGTAGGAGTGCAAAACAATCGCACAAGTGGTTCTGATTGGCTGAGTAAGAGTAAGGTAGTAAACCAATCAGAGGTACACTTGGGCGGATGTTCACATACAAACAGATAGCACAGTAACAAAAGTCATGGAGAGCCCGGATGATTCGAAGGTAGCATTTTTTAAGTGGAGGTACAGACATTATTTTTCACTCAAAGAGATAAAAGGCAAGAATCTGTATGTGAAATGTAACCTATGCCCTGGAACAAAGTGCCTTTCAACATCAGTTACAAGCAATTCAAATCTTACGACGCACCTCTCAACGTCACATGCTTCAACAAAACTGGTCGCCAAGAACGACGGTGTTGATGCTAGCAGGCGCAGCTCAAACCCAGATGAGGCTAACATGAGCTCAGCGAGCGATGGAGATGTAGCGACGCAATCCAACCAGTCTAAGCTTGATTTCTCTTCTCCACAAACATTTGTGACTGTGACACAGACTGAATTAAACAAATTGACAGCCAGGTATGTCGTTGAGAACATGCTGCCTTTATCAACAGTCGAGTCAGATTCCTTCAAGTCTCTTCTTGCCAAGATACCAACAAGAGGAGGGGTCGGCCCTCCATGCAGAAAGACTTTTTCCAAATACATCGACACCAAGTAAATGAATGTCGAGCTCAAAAAGACATTTAATGAGTTAGAATACGTCTCTACTACAGCAGACATCTGGACTGCATTTAATAAAAGCTATCTTGGTGTAACAGTACATTGGATAAATCCACACAGCATGCAGATAGAGAAAGCAGAAGATTCAAGGGTCGCCATACGCAACATTGCTGTTGAGTTGGACATCATTCACTCACACTATGGCATATCCCACAAAATAACATAAACTGTGACGGACAATGGCTCTAATTTTGTCAAGGCCTTCAAAAAGTACCAGCCAGTTGAGGAGGATGACTGAGAATGATGAGGATGAGGTAACTTCTACAAACATGAATGATGCCTTAAAAAACAGTGTTGGTGATGAAAATGACAACGATGAAAATGTAGGTGTGACGATCACTCTGCCGCCACACCAGAGATGTGCTTCACACACATTAAGTCTTGTTTCTTGTAATGATGTTGACAAGTGGCTACTTTCACAATCAGAAACAAAGGCAGTATATAGAAGCGCTACCACAAAGTGCACAGGGTTATGGAACAAGGCCAGTCGTTCAACAGTGGCTGCAGAGACAGTGGATGGCATTATTGGAAAGAAACTGCTAGTTCCTTGCACTACAAGAATTCGTTTTATGATTCCCTGGCTCGAATCTGTGAGATTTCTCTTGTTGAGCTGAACACCATCTTCTCCAAGTTTGGGTTGACAGCCATGACAGAGCGGGAACATCAGTTCATCAGGGAGTACTGCACTGTCATAAGGCCACTTACAGTGGCACTGGACATTCTTCAGGGAGAGGACAACACTTTTTATGGGATACTCCTACCCACATGGGAGACATTGACGTTTAAGACCCTGGAGTCGAGCAGTGGCCTGCAAATTCTTGAAAATCTTCCAGAGGCAGTTGTCACAGTAAGAACTTGTATTTTTAATCAATTGCATTTTATACATATGGATGGAAAATGCATATTGTTAGTTTATACAACTTATTCTACGCTTTAGAGTTGTATGACTAGAGATCAAGAGGCAAGGGTGCTGAAATTGAGGCACAAGAAAACGGACATCTGCTGCAAGTAGTTTTATTTTCAAAACACTCACCAGTGGGATGTAAAATAGAAATGAATAAATGGAAGTTTTCACTTTGGAAGACAGTCTTTACTCGCTGGAAGACCTACACACACAAATACTCGTGTCTTGGATAATGACGTGCAGTAAATCAAGTGACACACAGATCACTTTCAAACACACTCGAACCACCACAGGGGAGGACAGACCACCGCAAAAAGCCAAACTCCATATGAGAACCAAACAAACATGAAGATTTACTCAAGACGAGCGAGACCAGACGACTTGGATGTCACAGACCACACTAGGCTTTAGGTTTCTGACCACAGTTTGCAGTCTCGAGATTTGGATGTAGGTTAGCGGCGCTCATCTCGTTCTGTCTGCGTTTAAAAAGCATCCAGACCTTTCGTCCTTCGTCCAACCGCAGATATCCTACAGTTTCTGCCAAGTCTTCCTTTGGCCTCCGTCCAGCAGGCAAATGCAAGCCTCCCCTCCCTCATTTCCCTCCACCGTCTCACCACCCCCCTCTCTCTCCATCTTATTTTTCTTCTTCTCTAACTGTTGTGTAAACCTCATAATTACAACCATGGGGAATTTCCATGTTTGTACAAGAAATGAAGTTTGACATGGCCCTTAAAGGTACAGCGAGCTGAGTGACCCCGAGCTCCCCTGAAAGTATTCAAACCCCACCAGAGCGAATTAAAAACGCATCGTCATTAATCTCGAGTGCCATCTTTTTTTCTTTAGAAAAGTTTTTTTTGGTTTATTTTTTTAGAACTTACAAGGTTTCCATTCCACCCGTCCGTCTTAACGGTAAAGCACTATTACCACTAATCCTGCTGTCTGACTCGGGCCTGGGACCCTCTTCACACGGACAGCCAAGAGAGAGAAACCCCATCTGGGCCCAGCCAACCAAAACCACACGGCTTTATGAAGGACGTGTGAAAACTCTGCAAATATCTGGGTTTGGAGTAATAAGAGGGAATCTGATGTATAGCACGGAAACATAAGCGCGCCTTCTTTGTTTTTGTTCTCTTGCCCGCTCCTTCTTCATGCACTTTTCCCTCATGTATCACTGGATTTCTGTTTGCACTGCTGATACATTCTTCGTGGCTGATAGTTGTATCAAACCTAATTTTAACTGGCACAAGTCAAAAGCAAATACCAGTGTTCCAGCAGTGAAGCGTGACACACACACAGTTTTCTTTGTTTAAAGATACAACAGTGTGCCGGGGTGTAAAATTAATCAACAAAAAACTGCCTTTTTTGTTTCCAGTCGTATATAATTGTCCACAGATCCTCATCCAGTATTTGAGTAGCAAGCAGTGCTTAATGGGCCTGCATTCTTAAAATAAGTATGTTTAAGATGGAGCACCATTTTCATGCCAGCACCCTTCTGTCACTATGACCTGATCTCTTGCAACTTTGCAAAATGTGGCTCACATCTATTTTTATTAGTGCTGGGAACAACAACTCAGGACACATAAAACTGTTGTCATTTTCCCATAACTGCAAGAAGACAGAGTTATGGGAAGATTGATTTCAAAATGTCTTTAGTCACAATGCAAATGTCCCAGCAGAAGAAACAAAAGTCATGCTGGAGCCATCCTTTCATAGCTTTTCTGAGAGCAGCTAATAACAATTCATTGTTACTACTTCAAAAAAAAAAAAAAAGATACCATGATACTCCCTACTAGAAAGTCTAACAAGTCAAAACCCTTAAGCTGTAGAATAGTAGATAACAAATCAGAAGTCTCCTGGCTTTGTCAGTACAGAGCTACAGAGGAGCTGAATATTTTGACTTTGCTTTGCTAAAATTAAGACACATATAATCTTAAGTCTCAGCATCCCACAGAAACTCATGCAAATAAGGCCAGATTTAAATCCCAGTGCTGGGACGCGTATCAGCAGGACTGGAAGGGCCACTCTGGGCGAGGGCTGGTCTAAGTGAGTTTGTATACTTCATACGGTATTTCCTTCCCTGTTTTTCAGACTGACTATTGTCAATACAAACCAGAGCCTGTCAAATATGTGTTTTTTTGCATTGTACTTCACTTTCATAATAACCAATTATGATCTTGGGGGTGGATAATAAAACAAAGGGACCCCACGCTGCGAGAAGTGACTAAACTCTCCCTGTAGTAATTTTGACTCCTTTGGGGTCATTTTGGGTGTTATCTGGGTTGCTTTGTTTCCCTTTGGTCTCTTTTGTATGTCTTTGTGGTTGTTTCCTGTGTCTCACTGGAGTTATTTTGTGTGTCATTAGGTTTGTATCAAGTCTCTTTATGTTGGCATGTGTCTCCCTGTGGTCTTGAGGGGTAGGTTTTGTGTCTCTTTGTGGCGCGGTTGCGTTTCCTTTGGGATCCGAATAGAAAGGTGCGTTTAACAGCGCTGAGCAGCAGATTATGTCATATTTAAATATAATGATTAGTTATGTGGTCAGCAAAAGCAACTCAACATATGTGGCTCAAAAATGACAGCGAGAGATACAATAACTTCCAGTTTGGTTTGACTATTTTAGACGTGGAGGCTATGTTTTGTAGTCTGTGGCCAGAGATTCAAAGAGCATCCACACAGGAAGGCCCACGCAGCAATAGGGTGACCAGAGAACATAGAATTTAGTGACCTAGTGAGTCAAGCAACTAAAGTGACAACCAGTGCTGGTAAAGGATACCACTGATTATCATATGAAACTGTAATAAATACTTTAAAGGCAACAGGAGCCTGGAATATGCACTATTATCCAAAAGAAAGTGCCATGAAAGCACTTTCTGGCTGGTGTTTCAGGCTGATATGAGCTAAGAGCGAAGGTTATATTTATATACTTGAAATGAAAGAAAACTTGACAGAGTTAAAGTGGTAAAAAACTTGAGGTAGCCTTAATAAACAGTTCACACAGTATGATTGAACTGCTTATCTTTCCCATTAGCATTTTAAGTCAAATTTACCAGTATCAAATGAATTACAAGGTGTGATTCAAAAGGTTTAGGAATAAGCCTATGAGTATGTAGCAGCAACAAACATGTAGCAGCAAGCTAACACAAAGCTCCACACAAAATTCCTGTAAACACATTACATTTTTAAGTAAATTCACTGATTACATATACATACATTACATATAGAGATATGGACATTACTTTAATTTTTATTGCATAAAAGTCCAGGACAGAAACAACCACATTATGCTGCTAACACAACTTCGGCTCTGCACTGACAGAATGCTAACGCAAAGGTAGCAGAGAAGTTATTATAAAGCTGTGTAAGCTGACCCCCAGCAGCCAGAGCCTGAACTTTGTTGCCTGAACAGCAGGTAGCAAAAACAGTGATGAGCAGTCAGGTTTGTGGCCTCCATTTCTACCTGGTCATGTTTCTAAAGTAAAATCACGGTGACGATCACTTTGAAGTCTCTTTGGGCTAGTTTTCAACTTTGCTTTGTGTTCATACATAAAAACTAAAAGAAAGGTTGTATGTGTGTCTTCATGTGTTCTTCTATGGAACTGGAGCTAAGCTTTATATTGTTAAAACTAGTAACAATGAGGCAATGCATTTCAGGTCATTTTACTGAGCATTGAGAAAGTAATGCAAGAAATGATTTTAAGGTATGTACTGCATTACTTTTAAGAAAAGTAACAAGAAATGTGTAATACATTACCTTCTTTAAGTAATGACCCCAACACTGCATCTTTCAGTCAGACTGCTGTTTCAACCCACAGAAGTCCTCTTGAACTTCTTTTGCTTTAATTTGACCATAGTTCATAAACTTGTATGAAAAGCAAACACAGACTTCTCTTTATAGCAAACCCAACTTTCGTGTGGAACATCATTGGATCTAATGAGACACAGTTCCATCACAAAAAAGAGGGCTCTGCAAAGATCATAGTTGTTTAGTGGTAAAATTTTACATGTACTAGCCTGAGCCTCATATGCGGTGAAACTGCTTTCCTGTAACACTGAAATTGAGAATGGCTCTCAAGGACTCTGTATTTTCCTCTTAACACCCTACAACACTGCTTACTGCAGCATTTTTTAAGTGCCATTATTAGGTGGTATTATGAGGTGAATTACAGTATATCTTCGAACACACATGCTTACTTCAATAATACTATAAATGTACATAAAGGCTCGCCTCCACACACATAGCACTTGGTACACCCTCTCTTTACATCTCAGATACTGATAGACCCCCATTACTTTAATATGAAAATTACAACCACATGGAATTTCTCCCATGGTTCAAACATACAGCGGCTGGTGACCACACTGTATGGCAGCCTGTCGCTCCACTTCTGTGTTTTTTTTCACCCTCCTCCCCTCCACTGATCAGGCACTTCAAGCTTTGCCAATCATAACACAGTTGGCACAGGACTTGGCCTCCCATCACTGCCGTGCACGCAAATGTTGTTTCACTTCTTTCTTCTCTTTTTTCCTCATCATCTGTTTATTTTTTTTTTCCTTACCTAATGGAAATTTTGAGGTCGACTGGTGTTGCCTGTTCCGGGCGAACAGTTCCAAGCACAAAGGGTAGGATGAAGAATGGACGGAGGGTTGAAAAAAGACAGTAAGAAGTCGCTGGGCAAATTCAGTTTTTTAACCAGCATTGAGGGAGCTTCAAAACATCTCCCATGTGTTCTTTATTTCAGCTGGGGTTCGATTGCAAATGGAGTGAGGCGAGAGCTGGCTAGACCCTCTAGCCGACACAGAAGTACTCCACACACACACACACACACACACACTGAGAGACGTACATACACTGTCCCCATCCGCCAACCACATCCACTGACTACAAACCGATACAGAGCAGGGGGACTGTACTTTCCCAGACCCTGCTGCCAGTTTGGACTTATTACATTACCTAGATTTACTTTATGACAGTACAACAAGACATTGTGGTTTACAAGAATGCAGGACTGTCTTACAAAGCCATGAATATACACATAGTGAAGATTACAGCCATCCAGGGGAGGCAATTGAGAACACTTTCTCTTTTCCAGGAGCAACAGTCTGGTTCATATTCAGCCACTCTCAGGCCTGAGAGATGCCAGGGGGCTGTTCGCTGCTGAGCACAACTTCCTGGCTTGCAAAAAGGTAAACAAGCTTGTTGATGAAGGGGAAATAAATGATTGTTCATTTAACATCTTTTCATCATCTCGGATGGTCAAAAAGATTGAAAAGATCATGTAGCACAAACTCCACAGTTCATGTTTATATTGTGAAGTTTTCTGGCCAAAGCTACTTTTAACATCCACCAAGTTACTGGCGACTTGAGGGGTACGAATAGGGCTTGGGTGAGAGTGATGTACATCAATTTTTATAGATTTTTTTTTACATATTTGGAACATACAAATGGAAAAGCTTTTAAAAGAAAAACTGTAATGCCAAAATCAATGTGTGAAACTTCAACTGAAAAGCAATATCTTCTAGTTTAGAAAATTTCCATATCTTGCAGGTCAAACTGGAAGGATTCAGTTATTTAAACTTCTGACACACGTGAAAGAATGAAGGATAAAGCCAGGGTATGTATGTGATATGCACCATAGGCATTAAAATAACACTCTGGCTTTGAGCCTTCTACAATTTCTTTTCACTTTGCCATCTTTATGGCATTATGACCTGTTCCTGCCTGTTAGATTTCTTGGCTTATTGAAAAGGCTGTCCGCTCTTCCCTCTATTCTTAGTTCTCATTCCCAAGGTGTCAGATACTGATGTTTTTACCAAAGTCCCTTGAATCTCACCGACACACTAAGTTGTCTCTCTTGCTGTCAGACTGCAGCAATAGACAGACTTGTTCTATCCGGTCTTTAGGTCTGACATCATTAGCTGTGTCTGGGCCCAAACTCCGCTGCAGGTCCCAAAGTCAAACAAACACTGCAGCATCTCTGAGAGTTTAAAACTGTCTAAATTCTTTCATCTGTAATAAAATGATCAGCGTTCTGCTTTACCAGGTGTAACAATTACGTTTAACATCAAGGCATCCACCAAAACAGAATTTATTAAATTTAACGTTAGAAGTTAGCAGGAAGTTAGCTTGCTAGTTTCCATAAAAATATAGTATACCATGTTCTGACTGAGAGATTTCTGAAACAAATTCAAATGCACAGCTCTGTTATCACTTCCAACATAAATGAAGACAGGAAACTAAACAGCAGTGGCGTTTGTAGGGTTACTGAAGTTTGGCTAGCTGGTATATAATGATGTGGTACGTGATCGCTAGCGGCACAGCTATGTTAGCATAATATAAACAGTGAAGCTGGAGCATGAACGCTAACTTTTTTCCACTCGATAAAAGTTAACATGAGGGTTCACGACGGTTAGAGACAAATACAGTTGCATGGCAGAACAAACTTCAGCCAAAAGAACAACTGAGATAATGCATCCACAATACAAGGTTAGTCTTTAATATACTGCTGCATTGCCTGGGCTGTAGTTACATTGTAAGGTTTTAAAAACTGAGCTTTAAAATGAATCGCAGCAATAAAAACCGAGAGAGGCCGACAGTGATCACTGACTGTTTTTAGGGGCTTGTTGAGATTAAACAGAACAAGATACAAAGCATTAGAACATGTTAAAAACACAACAGCCTTATTAAACGCAGTAGTTTGGGCCCGGAAGCAGGATTCATCAGGTCATCACGTAAAGACGGGATTATTTGCCTTATGGTCACAAGCCGTATGGACCCCTTGAGTAAGTGTCACTTTTTTGACATGCACAGTTAATGTTGTGAAGATATCTACTATAATGTTTCGGTGACTAACTCTATCCAGCGAATAAATGGTAAATGCATATAGAAATATGTTTTTCTACTTTACCTGAGCACTCGAAGCACTTTACACAAGTAGGATTCACACACATTCATACAAGCAACATGGAGGTAGTATCTTGTCCAAGGACACTTGGCATGCAGACTGGAGAAGAACCACCAACCTTCCAGTTAGCAGACGACCTGCTCTACCACCTGAGCTACAGCCACCCCAGTAAAAATAGACATAAAAAATAAGACAAAACTAAGACATAAACTGAAGACTCCTGGCTGCGAAACATGTGAGTTACTCCACTATCAAACCGCAGTGGCCTCAGCTATCTGTGTTTTATATTGCCACGGCTCGCACATTGACATCTTTCTTGGGTGATTTCTTGGTCACGATGTCGTGCATGGCTGACCATCAATGCATCTGCTGACCATTTAAAAAGCCACTTTTGAATCTAATAATACTGACGGGTGCAGATTTAAAATGAGAAGCTTGCCGTAATGAACCAGAATCTTTCCTAAACGGCATGAATGGATTGGCTGCCAGTTTGTGACTTAACTAAAGATTTGTTCCCATCTATGACATAACCTGTGCTCACAAGCAACAGTCCTGAGTTTGTAAGCAAATGACTATTACAAATTACAACGAACACGTCTCAGTTTCTCTTTCATGCTCGCTGCTTGTCAGCCTCTGATCCTTCCAAGCAAATGTTTTGTTTCTTACTGCTAGGAGGGAAGGCAGTCATGGAAACTAGCATATTCCAGATAAACACAGGAGGTGAAGCCCTTCTCTGTTTGCTCTGCTGTAAACATGAAAGCACTTTCATGCTGGTGGAATGCTAGCGGCCTGCGTGCTCCAGAGCGCATATGTGCACTTTCATGCATGAACGTATACGTCTGCTTATCCTCACCCTTTAACGTGTCAGCACAGTCGCTCAAGCCTCTGCATATCTACAATATGAATGCAATTTGTGAAGAAAGCAAGCTCGCTGGATGCCATATGTAGCGCAAATGTTGCATCAGCAGGCAGGGCATATAGCTATTACAGTCTTGGCTTCTGGTGTAAAGTGTTGCTTCAAAGTTCAGCTGCAGCCAAACTGTCGGGCCGAACAAATAAAGAAACAAAATGTCCGTGGTTAACATCAGCCAGCCAAAGTTTTTCTTGTCATTTAAAATAAATGGATTTCTTTAGGCTTTCGTTTGTTGTGGTGAACATGTATCCAGCATTTAAGGTATGTGGTTGTCAGGAGGGTATACATAGAAACAAAAGGCAATAAATCCAGTTTGCAAATCTGAGAGAGTGGTTAAAAGTGCATTTTTAACATTATTGCAGTATTTACTTGTCAAAGAACTTCTGACATTGTTTGAGGCCCCACTAACTACAAGGATACTTAGTTCCAAATCACAACAACAGTAAACTTCAAGACACTTTGTATTGCAATTCATAGACCCTACAATAATAGAGAGACTCTAGAAGTTCTCCCAATCAGACCATCTCCTATGAGCAAGTACTTGGCAACAGTCTGAAGGAATAAATCCTTTTTCACAGGAAGAAGCTACCAGCAGAACCAAACTCAGGGAGGGGCAGCTATCTGCCATGACTAGTTGGGGGTGAGGGGAGGGAGACAGGATAAAAGACGCACTGTGGAAGAAAGCCAGAGATGAATTATAACTAATGATTTAATACAGAGTGATGTATAAACAGATGAAATTAGGTGAATGTAAGTGAAGAGCTCAGTTCATCATGGGAAGGGTTCAGGGTCACCTGATCCAGCCCGAACTATAAGCTTTATCAAAAAGGAAATGGTGTCTCTCTCCCATATCCAAACTGGAAGCTGGTCCCACAGAAGAGCTGCTTGAAAGCCCTTCTACTCTTCATAGGGACCACAAGTAAGCCAGGAGTCTCAGAGTGAAGGGCTATATTGGGGTCATATGGTACTATGAGGTACGTAAGATAAGATGGGACCTGATTATTCAAGACCTTGTATGTGAGGAGAAAGTTATTAAATTTGATTTTGGACAGGGCGCGAATGAAAACAAGCCAATGTGGGAGAATCTTGTTCTCTCTTTCAAGTCCCTTTCTAGTTAGTACTCTCACTACAGACACGGATGCTTTGAAAAAATTACAGACTCGAATATTTTTTCATTTTTGAACTTCATAGGAGGTGAAGTTATGAGAAAAGTCTGCCTTTAAAACTGCACCAGATCTTCAAGGTATGAATAAACATAACTTTTCACAGTACTTGGCTAACAGACTGTTACGAGCACTATGGAGAACTTGTCACATGCCTTCAGTGGGTTTTGGCACTTTCAGGACTTTCTAGACTCACTTTCTAGAGTAACTTTTAAAAAAGTAATGATTTTTTACAACGTGTAACCATCCATCTTCTTCCACTTATCTGGGGCGCAGGAACAGCAGCTTAAGCAGCGAAGGCCAGCCCTCCCTCTCCCCAGCCACCTCCTCCAGCTTGTCCGTGGGAAGACCAAGGTGATCCCAGGCCAGTCAAGAGATATAATCTCTCCAGCGTGTCCTGGGTCTGGCCCAGGGCCTCCTCCTGGCGACACATGCCCGGGACACCTCACCCAGAAGGCATCCTTGTCAGATGCCCGAACCACATCAACTGGCTCCTTTCGATGTGGAGGAGCGTCAGAGATTAATAACAATTGTGATTTTTTTTCCCAATGTGTAACAAAAACCGCAAAAGGTTCTGAAAGAAATCAAAGCCATCTGCCAGCTCTACGGCATTTTTCTACAAATATACAAATGTAAAAATGGTTGCACAATAAAACTGCGCTCAAGTGACCAAAACCCACTGACTAGGTTCATTGCAATGAATGAACACAGCATATTGCCCTTTTATTTTGTAATATGACCAGTTGAACTGCCTTTAAAAAACACTGGGTCCCTCCAGCTTTTAAACTTTGTTCTTCAGCTGTAACAAAGAGCAGCCTATGATCTTTTAATCTAGACTTATTATAACAGGTTCCCTTGTGACTCTGATTATGCTTTTTAATCTCACAGAAAACATTAATGATCTGTTAAACATCTTGACCTACAGCCTTAAAACACACACCCACACACCCAACTGCAGACTGGCCAGTTGGTTTCCCTTAGGACACAAGAGTATGATTACAAAGTTTCATGTACTCACATGCTGTTGAACACACACACTGGCACACACACAGTGCAAATGCAGAAGTGTCATATCCCTCACGGGGTTACCTAACGGTAGAAGAGTTGTGGTTACAGCGCTGTTTTAATTTTGGACTCGTACAACGACTTCTATAGCAGTAACTCACTTAACTCAGAGGGCAGTTAACACGTCAGCAGCAGCAGCAGAGCCACTGAAGCGAAGCAGTTAAATCCCTTGGAGGATTCATTTAAAGCTTCACTGCAGCAAGTGTAGGTGGTTTGATATCATTTGGATGCTTTATCTTTGGATGCTTTATCTTTTTTAGTGTTTGGAAGTTCTGCTGTCTGGTGATGATGTTTGTTAACATCGCTATGGTAATGTTGGACATAACAATTATCATCATAACAGGAGTCATGATGAGGGAATTTCCACTGGAGGAGAGCATATGTGTTTATGTGTGTGTGTGTATCTGTGAAGGGGGACGTGAGCAGAGATTGGCGCGGTATCTGTGTGATGATATCACGCAGATATTGTGGTGGTTTGGGCTGAATCATGGAGCAGGTTAGCCAAGTCTCTCTGTCTCTACCTCCTTTTTTTCTCGCTCCCTTTCCCCTCACTTCTCTCTTTTATCCACAAATCTCTGACTCTTTCTATGGCCCCTTCTCTCTTTCTTTGCGCATCGTTTAATTTTATGGGCTCCTGCTCCTCCTTTCATGCCATACCAGATACTTTTTCTTCACCCTGTGTAAAAATGAAGACTCACAAGGCTGGTTAACCGATTCAGAAACTGAAAAATGGTGGGAGTTTCAGGCTAGCATAAGAGGTTTCTGCATGTACATATCAAGTATTAATATGGATATGTAAGTATATGAGCACAGAAAAGCAGGCAAACCCATGGTGTGCTCTTCCACAGCATGTCCTGTCTGATGCCAGATGGCCCCGCCCCTCCCTGAGCCTGGTTCTGCTGAAGGTTTCTTCCTGTTAAAAGGGAGTTTTTCCTTCCCACTGTTGCCAAAGTGCTTGTTCATAGGGGGGTCTGTTGGGTTTTTTTCTCTGTATGTATTATTGTAGGGTCTACCTTACCATATAAAGCGCCTTGAGGCGACTGTTGTTGTGATTTAGTGCTATATAAATAAAATTGAATTGAATGGAATAGAATATACTTTGTCACAATACTGGAGGCTCTAATCCTTGTTCTTCCTTGAAGGCTTGGTGCATAGTGGCCCATGAATAAGTTCTCTACAGGTTCTCGCTGGAGTGTCCCATTGGCTGCAACCCACGAAAGCACCTTTGCATACCCACAAGATGTCTTATGCTGGTGGAACTTATTTTAAAGCACAGACAGGGGAAAACATGGACGTCGCTTCAAGGTTGGAAAAAAATTATGCTAATGTGGAAGTGTCTTAAACTTGTTTTCTCTCTGACGGCCATGAGATGGCAATAGCTGCAGCAATAGAGTGGCAAAAGCTCAGATGTAGAGCAAGTCATCTGCTAATCAGAAGGTTGGTGGTTTTTTCCTGGCTGCTCCAGTCTGGGCGAATGGGCGAATGAGGCATGTTGTATGAAGTGCTCCGAGTGTTCCAGGAGAGTAGACAACCAGTCCATTTACCATTTAGCTGTGCAGACAGACTTCTGGTCCCACTGAGGACAACAGCTTTGTGTTTGGACCTCTGTAAATACTTTCCTGATTTTATGGGCTCAATCAGTCATTTTTGGCCATATTAAATAACAGATTTTCTAATTTTTGAACATACTATTGACAATTTGTCAATGTCATTAGCCAATGAGCATGTGGTTTAACAGTCAAACCCGCTCCTCCTTGTTACTTGGTTGTTTTTGAACCCGTGATGGAGATGGAAGAAACACTAATCATGAGGCTTCAAAGACTGCACAAACCAATGACTGATGTGCAGTTTTTTATGCTGTCTGCGTTTGAAAGTATCGGGTACCCGTAAGTGTCATTGTTCAGCATGCAAGTTATGGGAAAACTGGACTTCTTTAGGTTTATGAAAATGTTTCATCTCTCATCCAAGAGGCTTCGTCAGTTGTAAAAATATTTAACCTCTTGTAGGGCTGTCCCCTTTACAGGAAGTCCAGAGGTTCTTTGACCCGTTATTGATCAAGTAAGTCACATAATCCAAGGTGTGAAAAAAGGCACGGGTCATTACCATCACTGGGGGTTAAGGGTGAAACCACTGCAAAATCTTGCCCCATCATGTGACCTGTTGAGGTCACTGGATATAAGGCGTAAATGGGAGGTGAAGCACCTGGGAAGGGATCTCAGGACTGCATTGTAAGTGGCTGATAGCTGGTGCCATAAGTCGTCAGTTGTAGCTACACAGTAGGGCGATCGTGGCTCAAGAGTTGGGAGTTCGCCTTGTAATCGGAAGGTTGCCGGTTCGAGCCCCGGCTTGGACAGTCTCGGTCGTTGTGTCCTTGGGCAAGACACTTCACCCGTTGCCTACTGGTGGTGGTCAGAGGGCCCGGTGGCGCCAGTGTCCGGCAGCCTCGCCTCTGTCAGTGCGCCCCAGGGTGGCTGTGGCTACAATGTAGCTTGCCATCACCAGTGTGTGAATGGGTGGATGACTGGATATGTAAAGCGCTTTGGGGTCCTTAGGGACTAGTAAAAAGCGCTATATAAATACAGGCCATTTACCATCTAAACCATTAGCTGTTAACTAACGTCAGTTAATTTCAAGTGTGACCTATCTGGTTTGTTAATGCTGCATCACAGCTCTGAGTCATCTTATTATATTTAGAATTAAATGGAGTGAGAGCTGTGCACTTTACAGCTGTTAGAAGTAAAAGTAAGCTGGATAATGAACCACAATCTGTTGTTTTCTCTCTCTACATTTAATTAAATTAAGATATGTAAAGCCACCTAACTGAGGTGTGTTAAGTACTGCAAGTAATTATTAATAGAACCCATTACTCTTAGTGGTGAGCTACCTGATTAAAGCACATTTTCAATCTGCTAATAGATTTGGGGGTTTTTTTAACCCCATATATAAATATATATTACATTTGCACATGGTTTTGAAACATTCAAGTACAAAATGTGGAATATGTGATGTGTTTGACCTCCGATTTGCTCAAGCCCCAGGGCGGCTGCAGCTGCAAACTCGCACACGCTTGCAAACAATCAGCGGTACACATACACAGATGCATTCCACACATGTGCTAAAAAAACATGACAGAGGCCTCCTGACAGCAACCTTTGTTATTGGCTGAACAACAAGAAAATGTCACAAAGGAAATCAAGAACAGGACCAAGGATACATAAAAATATACTCTTCTACCACATGTGCAGCTGGCATGCTTGCAGCGCAGACAGCACAGAATTTTCTCAAAGTTCAAAAAAAGATCTATAAGGAGTGAGGACAGTCAGGTACTATAAACGAACACATAAAACAAACAGAAATGTCATAGTTTTCTACACAGTTTTCCATCATTACCTTGTGCCATCATCTTCTGCTAAAGAGAACGGCCTGCTTAGTTAGGCTATCCAGCCTGCAAGGTGGTGCAACTTAAATGTAACTTTAGATTATAATCTTGTGTTTGCATAACAAATTTCAGTAAATGGAGTGACGGTAGATCGGCCCCTCCTCAACCCCAGCATCCACATTTCACTCATGATTCTCAGATTTTTACGTAAATTATTTTGTGGCAGTGATGTGCTTGGACCCTGAACACCAAACTCCTAACTATATTCTCATGCTGCAATTAATCAGTCATGGCAAGCAGGAGTCGTCTAACAGTTGTGGATACGGTCTGTGTATTCAACCCCACCTCTGGCGCCGGTGCCCACCTCTCAATTTTAAATCCATGTAGACATTGAGGGTTCTCGGGAGGGGCCGTGCTAACACCTGCTGCTCTCTGGCAGCAGCACCATGCTCTCCCGTGTTTTAAATGCACCTTAGAACAACACGCAGCAACACTACACATGAGCGAGAGGAGGTAGGTTTGGGGTCTTCACACACCACTGTTCTCTGCTGGCCATCGGGGCGGGGGGGGGGGGGCTGGAAGGAGGTGTTGGCCGTCCGATTGGGATCTGGGATGCGGGGCCTCCCTGCTCCTGAGGAGACTGGGGCTGTCTGCTTGCCTCCACCCCTGGGGAAAGGGTAACATTTCCTGGGTCTAGGTGCCGTTTCCCCCTCCAGGGACGAGGGTACCTGGACCCGGGGTATAGAGTTTGTTTGGGGAGTGTGATTATGTGTACAGTGTCCATGTATGTCTATCCCTACGTTGGGTGAGTGCTGAGTATTTGTATATGTGTGCATGAGGGTGGGAATGCATGTTTGTGTCTGTGTGTGCCTGTTTGTCTGTGTCTATGTGTCAGGTCGGGTCTTACACTCCACCTCTCTGGGAACTCCCAGGCCCTCCAAAGGCCTATCTCCCCTCACCACACTCCCTGCCGGTAACTGATGCCCTTGGTCGTTGGTGGTTCTTGGTGTCCGGGGCTGGGCCCTCAGGTATGTACCAGCTCACTCCCGGTGACTACTTGGCAGGGCCTGGTGCCTGTTGCTCGGTCAGGCCTCTTCCGGGGCAAAGGGGGCCCTTGGGCCTCCGGCCTCTGAGCCTGCAGCTCAGTTCACTCTGCCACAGCTGGCTGCCGGCAGAGCCGGCGGGCACGCCACTGCAGCCCCCTCTGGCTTCTGCTCCATGGCTACTGGGTGACCCCTCATCTGGGGCTCTCCTCAGCTCTTCCCAGGAGGGTGGTCCTCCTTGGGCTCTCGCACTCTGGGGCCTCTGGATGTCTGGGGCCTGGATCTCCTCCATGCCTGCTTCATGCCCTGGGGGACGGGGCTATGGCTCTCTACACCCTCTAGCAGACCATTACATGGGGAAACCTTTTGAATACAAGTGCGTTGATCCACACAGGTGAGCACACGGGTGTTCACTGTTCATAGACATAAACTACACCTCTACTGGCTGCTATTTCCAAGCACATTGTGCGCTGTCTGTCCTGCTTGCTACACAACAACATTCAAAATTTTGTATTTACTGCTGTTTACACTTAGCTACATTAACGTGATGGTGTTGTGTTTAGTATGTTGCTCTGTTTTTTTTGCGTGTTTTCTCTTCTTTTTCTCTCAGGAGATTTTTTTTCTTCTTTCTCTTTTTAAGTGCCCTTTCTCAATGTCCCTCTTCCCTTCTGTTTTTCTTTTCCTTCATCTTTCTCTCTCCCTTTCCTATCCCTCAGTCATGTCTGTCCCGTCTGTAACAACTGAAAATAAAATAAAATAAATAATAACAACAAAAGTCAATCAAATGGACCAATACGGCAAGGCCGTGATGATCCATTTGGCAAAGTAAATCCATTGGAAATCCTTGTTGGTCTTCAGACAACAATTCTGACGGCTAAAGAACCAAATGGGACCAAAAAAAAAAAAAAAACAGTTGTGGATACCACTGTGAGAAATCGAATGACTTCTTGGTGATAATCCCAAACACCTTTCAGCAAAGTCTTTGGGTTTTTAGCACAGCCTCAGTGTTGCCCAGTGAAGCCAAAACCTCATTGGTGACACGACAATTCAAGATATTTACCATTGTTGCTTTTGGCAGTCTTGGCTGTTTTTACTGGAATGTTGTTCTTTAGTCCTCGTCCAGCTTTCGTTGCTGGCAATTATTCATGCTGAATAAATTGTATCCTTCCATATTATTAAGGGCACATGAGATTTTCTTTCTCATGCAGTATGCCAGGACTCTGTGTATCCGACTGTGAAGAACTATTTGCCAATATGCCGCTATCGATGTAACAACGTGAAAATCCTCAATTTTTATTACTCTCAGTGATATAAAGTGGCTGATCTAATGAGTCAGAGCTGTGGACAGCTTTTGCCAAACAGAGCCACATCCAAAACAAACCCATGCAGACGTCGGCATGGGAGTCTTTCATTCTTGTGAAATCAGACCCATTAACCTCCCATTATTTCCCCTCCTCGTCCTAATGCTTCGCAGTAATAGCTTGAAGAGAAAAATACAACGACACAGAAAAGGAGAAAATACAAACATAGAGCCTGAACTCTGGTCTGTTCATTACCTCCTTCATTCACAGTTACTTCCTGATGTTTTCCCCCTTCAATACTAGCCTTCAATACTTACTTTCCCCTTTGGCGGCCGATACAGGACCACTGGAGGGGTCCTGTATTGACAGGCGCTAAGATTTTGGCAGTAGTGTCCTCGTGTTATGGAGGATCATTGTTTGTAGCTGTTGTGACGCATCCTGCTGGATGTTTGGGGTGGGATGCATTAACTTTATGTTGGAGACCAATGCTGTTGTGGGGGTCATTGTGACTATGGTAATGGTAGGTGGACTAGTTCTTATAATGTGCTTTTTACTCTACTGGAGCACTCAAAAAGCATTATACAAAGTGCCTCATTCACCCATTTATATAAGCATTTACTATCAAAAATTCATATACATTCACACTTCAGTGAAGACCAACTTGGACGTCAGTATCTTGCCCAAAGACCGCTTTCTGAGCTACAGATAAGGGACACTAGGTGATGTTTAGCTGGACAGTACATGTGACAGGACTGCTGAGGTTTCCCAGTAAAGCATTGTAGGTTTAACTGGAAACAAAGCACACACAATTAAACAGTTATGTGAACGCACTAAAATTTAACTTACACACAGACACGGGAATGGCAGCCAAGCAGGTGCACACACACACACACACACACACACACACACACACACACACACACACACACACACACACACACACACATTCACTCTCCTCTCCTATTTTCCTCCCACTTTATTTTTCTACCTGATTACACACTAAATTTGGTTTTGGCGCACACTCAAACCCTGCTACACATCCTGGGAAAAATCATCATGTGTGGGACTTACACAGTTTCCATGTAGAAATCCAGTGGAACAATATTGATGTAAAAAGTCTGTGTTATCCTCCCCCACCTCCAACCCACCCACCTCCCTCACACACACACACGTACATATAAACTCTGGGACAAGGAGTTCATTGAGGGAAGAAAATACAGCTAAGCCCTCTTGATTGCTGGCACGGCCTTTTCTTCCAATTCCCTTGAGTCACCTGCTGCTTCGCCACAACCTCCACCACCAACACCACCACCAGTTCCGCTCTCTCTTCCCTGCTCAGCCATTCCTCTTCTTTTCTTTCTTTACATTGTTTGCCAACAGTGTGCCAAGAATGTGCTAATCCAGCGAGCATGCCAGCAGATTAATTGAGGGCGTTTTTCTTTGATCAGGCTGGCGGTATCTAACACTTGAAATATTTAAACCCAATCAGTTAGGAGGAACAATAGCTCCAGGGTCAGGGTTAAGGAGAAGCGAATGAGCCACTCCACCCCTACTCCTCGTCTTTTTCACCTCCTCCTGCTTCTTCTGCTCCCTCGCCTCCTTCTTTTTCTGTCTGCTGATGATGACCCCCTGGCCAGCAATCAGTAGAGTGCAGGAAGGATTAGATGGACATTAACTATGATTAATGGGAAAAATAACATGGCAGCCAAACAAAGACCCCGCTTCCATGGCATCTCGGAGCTGCTTTGAAGAGGGCTTCACTTTCTTGATCTCGTCGCACGCACCACATGCAAACACGCTCATGTGCGCTCTGCAAGCAAACTGATGCACACACTGATTCATGCGCACGCAAACATATGCACCCAGACAGAAACGCACACTTCTCCATCCATGGCCCGCCTTTTGCTCTCTCTAAGGGATTATAAATCAAACCCTTTAGAAAGAGGAGTCCTATTTAAAGGAACTGTGTGTGCATGCATGTGTGTGTGTGTGTGTGTGTGTGTGTGTGTGTGTGTGTGTGTGTGTGTGTGTGTGTGTGTGTGTGTGTGTGTGTGTGTGTGTGAGAAAGAGAGAGAGATTTAAGTGTTACTGTAGGGCCATAAACCCCCCTACACTGCAAGAGAACATAGGGCAGACATTCATTAATCTCTGTGCAGGCCTCTCTTCTCTGCACTCTACTGAAGTACAGTCAGCCACACGCACACACATAGCTGCACTACTTCTTCCTATTGTGACAACCTGCCTCTTCAGTGTGTGTGTCTGTGTGTATACATGCATGTGTCATCTCAAATCAGCCCCATATGGAAACACTGCTCCTTGAAAAATGTGTCTTTACTGTTTATCTTGCATTGATGTGGACACAAATAAATGATTTGTGCGTGCCTGTGTGAGTGTACTAGCTGGTGTGTGCACTGCTTCAGAGGGCGCTGGTACAGCAGTGAGTCAGGCCAGGGAGGCAGGATGTTCCCATGCTATGGAGTGTCAGGGCCGGCTGGCCCAGAGCCAAGCCAAACCATGGCGGCTGGAAGGAGAGCGGCCCAGCACCGAGATCCAGTTACTGTTTCCTCAATCACTGCGCAAGAGAGAAAGAAAGACCTGATGAGCCATCTTTCCTGTCTACACACAGAGATGATAAAATGATAGATCTGGGTGAGCGGGCTCGGCTGTGGGCAAACACCGCGTGCCAGCTGAAGATGAAAGCTCCATTTCGGATTTCAGTCAGAAAGATAAACTGCCAGTTCTCCTGTTTCTTGTTCTTGTCCTTCGATCGCGCTCATCAGTCCCTGTGGAAAAAGAGCGAGAGGTAAAAGAGTTTGGTGTGCGTGTGTGTGTGTGTGTGTGTGTGTGTGTGTGTGTGTGTGTGTGTGTGTGTGTGAGAGAGAGAGAGAGAGAGAGAGAGAGAGAGAGCGAGAGAGCCCCATATGGAAGCCATTCTCCCATCTCTCCTGTATTTGCTGCTGGGAATGTTTCAGTGTTTTCTGGAGATGAGCGCTTGTGATGTCACCCACTGGCACAGGACTGCTGCGTCAGGAAAGAGGAGGGGAAGGACAGGAGTGGGGGTGTGGGGTGCCAATGGCAGTCGATGGGAAGGGTTGGGGGGTGTGGGATTGCTGAACTGCCAGTTTTTTCTCACCACACTGTAAATTAGTCCGCCGGTCTCTTGATGGAAAACATTCGAGGGGCAACACCGAGGGGCCTTGAAATGTGACAGCCGTGCTTTGCTTTAGCGTGTGTGAAGGTATCTTTTCAATTTAGAAAAGGCCTTGAAGAAAACATCTTGAGCCACATCAAAGGAGACTTGTTGCTCCCTGTAGATGGTCTATGTAGTGCTCGCTTTGCGGAAAAGTCAATTTCCACTGGTTAATATTCCAGCGCTGTGGTGTAAACCATAGCACAGTTTCTTGAAGTGTGACTCGCCACATGTCTTCAGTCACTCCCAGAGATTTATTTAGTCCTAAAGATGCTCTGTTGTACTAAAGGCCATTTAACTATCAACTACCATTCAACACATGATAGTGGCTTAGGAACATCAAACACATCTGTTCAAGGGTAAGAAGAAGTAAATTCAATCTCTGGACCAACTTGGTGAGTTAAGCATTTTTTTTAAACCTTTCACAACCTGATCTGTTCCGTTACTGAACATACATCAACAAGGCGTAACATTATGACCCCCTGCCTAATATTGTGTTGGTCTTCCTTTTGCTGCTAAAGCAGCCCTGACCCACTGAGGCCATGTCCACAATAATACGTTTTCGTTTGAAAACGCATCTGTTTCTCTCCGCTTTGGCGTTCCGTTCAAGGAGAATGCAGCGCTTTAAAAAAACGCTCTCCAAAGCGGATACATTTGAAAACGCCGTTTTCGCGTCGCAGTGTGGACATCGAACCCGGAGCCTTTTCGATGCTGACACATTTTAGTCATGAGATGCAGTCATGTGACCAATAGCGGAGGGCATTATACAGCAGTTGTTTTGATTGCTCTCAATTTTGATAGCCCTATTAAAGGGTACATGCTCCAGATAGCTTTTCTCCAAATTATTTAATTCTCACTCGCTTTTGCAACTTTGTACTTTTGTGGTACTCGCAGCAACAACTCCACCTCATTGTTAGTCCATTTAAACAACTCGGTGCTTTTTCTCGAGATTTTGCCGCAACGTTTCAAAGAGCCGGAAAGAAAATAAACAGCAGACAGAAATGAGGCAGGTCGAATCGTCTTGCGTTTCACACATGCGCAGTACTGGAACGTAAGCGTTTTCAGCCGTTTCAATGTGGACGCACAACTCTGTGAAAACGAATGAAAACAATGTGTGGACACGGAGCGTTTTCAGACGTATACGCCGTTTTCTAGAGTAGACGTAGCCTGAGGCATAGACTCCACTAAACCCCTGAAGGTTTGCTGCGGTACCAAAATTTGAGCAACAGATCCTTTAAGTCCTGTAAGTTGTGAGGTGGGCTTCCTCCTCACAGACTTGTTTGTCCAGTACGTCACACAGATGCTCGACTGGATTGAGATCTGGGGAATTTGGAGGCCAAGTCAACACCTCACACTCGTTGTTGTGCTCATGAATCCATTCCTGATCCATTTTTGCTTCATGGTAGGGCACATTATCCTGCTGAAAGAGGTCACAGCCATCAGATGACTGCTATAGGGGGTAAACAGTGTGCAACAATGCTTAGGTAGGTGGTATGAGTCAAAGTAACATCCATATGGATGGCAGGACCAAGGTTTCCCAGCAGAACATTGACTAAAGTCTTACATTGCCTTTATGCAGCCCCATACACAACAAACTGTGCCCTGTGTACTCTGACAGCTTAATATAAGACAACATAACATCCCCACTGTTTATCTCAGTTATCTATTTGTACCACTTTATGAATGTTATAAAACTGCAATTCCAATGTGGAGCAGTCCAAACTCTTCAAAATACTTTTGAATTTATTTTGCCTTAGGTAATGAATCTGCTAACATTGTTTTCCCCCATGAATTATTGATACTATTGAGATACTATTAACAGCAGAGCTTTTATGGCCATATCACAGTGTTTAGTCTCTTAACTCATCTGTGTTTGATCAAGAGAGTGTTCGGGTAGATGACTATAAATTGTCTCCTTTCAAAGAGAATGTGATATATAGTTAACGCTCTGGAAAAAATAGTAATTGTATCTTCAGTTTATAAAATCAATCAATAATGGTCAAGGATGAACTTTAAGGCCCCACTGTTGTATGTTGATAAACACTTTCAGCTGTCTCATAATAGTGTGTAAACAACCTACTAAACTGTATCAACTGTGAATTATCGGATATGAATTAAGTATAAACGTCAATAAACTGTAAACACTCCTGTAAATTCTCCCATCATCTGTAGAGCTGTTTTGATATCTGATCTAGATGAAAAGTAATTAAATGAAAAAGATGTGAGACCTCACCACACTCTAATGTATTGGTTGTGGCTTATGATCAGCACGGTGGGGGCATTTTGTCGCACATACCTATATTTAAGCCAGTCCCAGAGGCCAGGCCAAACAAAGCGTCAGGAAAAGGCCCCTGCTCTTGTGCGGTAGGCTGGCGCAGCACTCCTAGACTGAAAAACAACAGGAAACACATGTGGATGGCTCAATACATGGAGGAGGAACGGCTTGCTCACCAAACAGCCGGGAACCTGAGATCCCAGGACTGAGACCCGACCTGACCGGGCCCTTTCCCACTGACACTTCCTCATCCGCTAGACCAGGGCAAAGGTCGGGGGGGAGTGGGAAGGTCTGGGCACATATCTGTGCTGAGCTCAGCTTCAGGAAGTGGGCACAGGGTGAGGAATGGAGGGAGTGAGGGGAGCGGATGATGAATGTTTTTGTCTTATCTAAGGGCACTGTCATGCTTACATAACAGATAAACACTGCCACGGTGCTTAAAGCCTCTGCAAAGCTATCCTTGCATTATAGATCAGAAGAGCGCATTAATATATCTTGGTATTTATATACAAAGATAACAGTTATAGCAGCCAGCTGGGCGGAAAAGCAGCACATACGTCTTGTACTCGAAGCTGAAGCGGACAAGCAGGATCACAGAGCAACTTGAACAGAGGCTGGAACGGGCGGCTGTCATCTGATGTACATCAACTTCTTTTCGGAATCATGCACAAGTTATCATCCTACTCGTCTGTCTTTCATCTGCCTATTTTCTCTCGGGTGCCATTCGTTTTCAAGTCAAATGGAAAACAGGGCAGAGTTTAGTCTGAGTTTGGGAAAACGGTAATCTCCTTTTCCAGTCTGTTCCAGCGACTCGCAGCGTAGCCAATGTCAATGTTTAGCCACGGCGCAGCAAGCGGGCCAATTGCTTAGCAGAAAGGGAACGATATCATTTTCTAAATCTGACAAACATACATCCCTCTTTTGTTTTCATCACACGTATGTCGTAACATCGCACGTCCATTATTTTTTTCTTTGTTATTTTTTTGGTTTGTTTGTTTTTCATGTCCATGTTTTCAGTTTTTCCTGTTGGTAAGTATGTCATGTATTGTACTTTTGGAGATGCTTTCCTGGCTCTAAACTTCAGCACCCATTCTGGAGGTGCAACTCTATTTGAGTCCCAGAGCGGGAGAAGGAACGCAATAGTTCATTTGCAACACAGCAAACACATAAATTCATAACGCACGACATGAGTAAATGTGCTTCACATGCGCTGCGTCTGCATTTTGTTCAAATGTTCGACATGCACATTTTTTTATTCATCTTTTGAAACTGTTTTAAGCAAAATAGGGAATAAACTGGTGAGCTGAGCCCTTGTAATGTGGAAAAAATGTATTAATAGTACAACACACAGAACTGTTTCCTGTTATTATTCTTTGTTAACTTCTACGGTGGTAATTATCTCTACTGTACCTTTTTGGAACTGCTGCCCCCATGATGCTTTGGAGGATGTAAACAGGAAGCTTATTGTTGTTATGGATACAGTACGCAGTAGTCTCCTTGTGTTCCTTTGCAGTCCATGTTCATTGGCGAACTGGCGCTATCAGATTATTATGGAGAATTAGCTATTAGTGTGTGTTTGCGAGTAGGGTCACTGCTTGCTTTGATGCTTTAAAAAGTTTTAAAGTAACCGACGTGCTTCAAAGCTGCAGCTGCAGATTTTGTGTTAATACTGTAAGTGGGCCAAATGAGTGGCCAAACTACACAAAATTGACTTTTTGTTGTTTCTAGGACACCTGTGGCTTTCACCTCACAGACTATCTTTCTGTCACACAAAACCTTGGGGAGGCACCTCGTAGTTAGAAAGCATTTGCTGTAGATTGTTTTTACAGTGTCAGGTTATATAAGTTGAGCTTAATTATTTCCTCCAAGTAGCCTAACATAATTTTAAAATAAAGAAAGTAATGGGGAAAAAGCTTTTAGGGCAGCTGACCTGTCAGGGCACGATTTGGTCGTCTTTTTTCAGGCTTGTGTTTTCTGTATCCTAGAGTAACTTTTAAAAAAGTAATGATTTTTTCAAATGTGTAACCAACCATCCATCCATTCTCTTCCACTTATCCGGGGCTGGATCGCAGGAACAGCAGCCTAAGCAGAGAAGCCCAGACCTCCCTCTCCCCAGCCACCTCCTCCAGCTTGTCCAGGGGAAAACCAAGGCATTCTCAGGCCAGTCGAGAGATATATTCTCTCCAGCGTGTCCTGGGCCTGCCCCGGGGCCTCCTCCCGGTGGGACGTGCCCAGAAAACCTCACCCAGGAGGTGCCCAGGAGGCATCCTTGTCAGATGCCCGAACCACCTCAAATGGCTCGTTTCGGTGTAGAGGAGCAGCGGCTCTACTCGGCCCCTCCAGGATGGCCGAAATTCTCACCCTAGCTCGTGACCGGGAACTAGTCCGACTTATTGCTGGGTATGCGGACCAAGCTCTTGCAATGGTTTTATAGGGATCGAATGGCCCGTAGCAATGGGCCAGACATCCCATACTCCCGCAGGACCTCCCACAGGAAACCCCGAAGGACACAGTCCTGTGGGAGGGGGGACTTGGAGAAGCCAAGTCCACAAAACACATGTAGACTGGTTGGGCAAACTCCCATGCGCCCTCAAGTATCCTTGAGAGGATAAAGAGCTGGTCCAGTGTTCTGCGACCAGGACGAAAACTGCATTGTTCCTTCAGTAACCGAGGTTCGACTAACGGATGGACTCTCCTTTCAAGCACCCTGGCATAGACTTTCCCAGGGAGTCTGAGGAGTGTGATCCCCCTGTAGTTGGAACACACCCTCCGGTCCCTCTTTGTATGTAGACCAAGACTTGCTTGAAATGCTTGAAGAAAAAAATATTTCATTGATATTTTCGTTCTATCCACCCAGATAACTGAGCAGATGACTGTAACTGTAATGTAATTACTGGATTTAATACAGTAATACGTTACATTACTGTGTTACTAATAAATGTAATGGGGTTACAGTAATACGTGACTTTGGAACGTGTTACATCCAACCTTGGTGCAAAGCGCTTGTACAGTTTATAGCTGTAGGTTAGTAGCTTGCTAGCCTAATTCAGCACTTCACTCTTTCATTCAGATGTGTCCAGTTCCAGCTCCACAAACCAACGTGGTGTTGCTAAAATGTAGTGTCCAGAGACCAATCATTGAGTGTCACCATGGCTACAGCCACCTGTTATATACTTTTAGCATGGGAAGTTGAAGGCATTTCTGGTAAAGAAAAGATGCTAACAGAGGCTAATTTAGCTTTCTGGTTGCTGATACTTACATTTGATATGCTGAAAGTTCCTCGAGCACTACACAGAGGTTAAAAATCGTACTTTCTTCTGCATTTTTCAAATTTCAATGTGTCTAAAAATAAATCTATAATTTTCAAAGTTAGTTCTCTAATAGTAAATTAATTATAGCCACATAATCTTACATGCAATGATGATGAGTTCCTACCAAACTTGCAAAATTATGATTGACTGATACATACATATATAAATAAAACAGAGTTGAGTTCTTCTCGGGGTGATCGTGGCTCAAGAGTTGGCAGTTCGTCTTGTAATCAGAAGGTTGCTGGTTCGAGCCCCGGCTCCGACAGTCTCGGTCATTGTGTCCTTGGGAAAGACACTTTACCCGTTGCCTACTGATGGTGGTCAGAGGGCCCGGTGGCGCCAGTGTCCGGCAGCCTCACCTCTGTCAGTGCGCCCCAGGGCAGCTGTGGCTATAATGTAGCTGCCATCACCAGTGTGTGAATGTAGTGTAAAGCGCTTTGGGGTCCTTAGGGACTAAGTAAAGCGCTATACAAATACAGGCCATTTACCATATTCATCTATTCCTAACACCAGCACCGTGGTACCACTTCATGCCACCCACGTTCAGCAGTAAGTTTTTAAACTTTCTTTCATATTTCAAGTATTTTGGCATCATTTTTGAGTCCCGCACACTGACAGACTTGTGCGTCAGAACCTCGTGTAAAAACCCATTCCACGTCATCCAAAACCATGTAGCACTACTCATATCTACAAGTTATATGTCTTGGGGATTATCAGCATTGTCTCCTGTCAGAACATGATGGTGTGTTTCTGCAACCCTATCCAAAGTCAACATCAGAGACTGAGGAGACTTAAGCCGGTGATTCCCAGGTGTGCTCCTGACATGCCAGGACGTACCAGCAAAAAAAAAAACTAACAATGTGTTCCAGTAACACACAGATGAACCGACACAGACGTTAAACTAGCACATGTACTTACACGCTTTCAATAGCTGTCAGCTAATCGACATGGGAAACTGTTGATTTAGTGAAACCTGAAAAAAGAATCAATCACTTTCTTGCATGTTTAAACTGTGGTGACTCTGCAAGCTTAAATGAGTTTAGATGAATTTCTTTCTCATTTGCTTTTCATCTTCATTCGCCTCGGTGCTCATAGGCAAAGCTATTCCGATGGTAATGATAATAAATACAGGCCTTGGGAAGCTATGTCCATTCCAAGAGCCATTCATCTATGAAGCAACCTCATTCTTATATAAGAGTCCCTATTTGGATTTGGTTCACATCACCGTTTATTTAACGTAATTTCCCTAAATAGTGTACTGATTGGGTTGCATAAGGGCTGTGAGTCCTCTGTGGACAGGAGGACGGGGTGATGTAGACGGGGGCAAGAGGAAAAGTGGAAAAATAATGAGAGGGGTGTTTTAAGTTCAAGTTTCATCTTTTATTTCTCCAAGCAGGAATCTGATTTGGCAGCAAGAAGTTACCCGAACATTACATGAATGTGTAGGTTTGAAGGTGCTGAAAATAAGCAGTCTAAGACAAATCATCACCGTCGTCTGCATCACAATGATTAGCATGATTAGCATCCACATGCTAATAACATTACTGAGCCAGAACCGCAGCCTTTCTCCTTCCTGTATCAGCGGTCAAAGGATGGAGAGATGAACAGTTGTTACACCTGTTTGTCTTCTGACCAAACAGCTGGTGATTGGACAGATTGACTATATGGTAGACTTAACGTCACTGAGTCTACCATATACCGATCCGTGAGTCGTTTTCACCGGGCCAGGGGTTGGAGTTGAGGCTCGGGTGTGAAATTTATGGTTTTTAGGGTTTTTAGCTTTTTTTTAGCGTTATTTTTTAGCTCGGTTTCCCTGGGTCTTTTCCCGTGTGTTATGAATGAATCGTCTTTTATTTTGGTACCAGTGCTGGTTTTATTTTGCTGTATTTATCTGCGACACCTTAAAGGCTGGTCCGTTAAAATATTGTTGGACATAAACCGGTCCATGGCGCAAAAAAGGTTTGGGACCGCTGATATAGACCATGCACTGATGAGCTAAAACAACATGGCCATTAGCAAAAAGCTGTTTTCTTATGCTAAGGCATTCACAAAAGAACTTTGGTGGCATTTTCAGATGCAACCAGTGACTAGATGGACCTCAAGTCTTGGCATTTTGGAGATGCTCGACCCAGTTACCATGCTATTACTATCCCAGAAATTTGATCCTGTTTACCTGGACTTTGCGTTTTCAGTGGGAAAACAATGCGTCACTCATCCAAATGACTTCTGAAGAAACATCACGTTGTCACGGATGGGTGATGACACGTTTCTCTCACTGAACGTGCAAAGTCCAGATGAATAGAATCAGCATCTGGGATGTGCTTACCTGGATGATTGAGCATGTTGGGTCCATTTAGAATCAGCAGTGCTAAACATCAAGGAAAGCAGAGTATTAGTTTGGGGGGGCTAGAGAGTCAAGCTGAGAAACAATTAAATCAGTTGACCTCAAGGCCAGATTGTATCAGCTGATGCTTCAGTTAACGCTCTTCTACACACATTCACTGTGTAAATCTCATATAGCGTTTGCTATTTAAGCTGGTTTAAGCTGATTTAGTCTCGTAGCGTTCACATTGATGTCTACCCTTTTTCTGTGCTGGGACTTTGCTGTTGCTCTCTTTGCTTTATTTTTTACTTGTACGGGCATGGAAGAGCAGGAAAATAGAGCCATACAGCATGTTGAAAGACAACCTGATGACAGTTTAATCAGTGCTGGATTATAGAAACACTGCAATGCCATCCATCAAATCCTAATGTCAATACAAAGCAGGTGTGATTTACAGCAAAATACTTCTTATTTTGCATGGGTAAATACATTAAACAAACTTCACTAAACAGATAATCAGATTGGTATCTGACCCAAATGCATATCGGATGCTTTTTATTTTTTATTCTTTTTTAAGATGGGTTAAAAAAATAGTAAAAACCTTCAGAAATGACAATTGAAGCATTTAAACTCATTCATTTAAATCCTACTAAGGCTCTGAAGTAGAGCTTTTGACCGTCTATGAGTTGCTGCCTTTTTAAACTCATTCATACAGTTTTCTGACATAATAAAATCGTCTAAACTCATTAATAGGAATCTTTGACTGCAATGCTGCTTTAAAATCTAGGAAAGCACTTTGCTAACTAAACCAGTCCCAGTGACACAGTCGTGAAGCTCTGAAGCTCTGCCCCCTAAAATGTGTTGGCTACAATATGCAACTTTTACTTTAAAGGTGAATGTTTTCCATTTTTGCTGTTTGCATCAGACTTTTTCAAGTTTTGCTATTGCTAACATGTAGTTGGTGAGCATTAGCAGACAAGCTGGTGTTTTCGATGCAATCTGCTGGTGATCAAAACAAAAACAAGTAAGTTTTTGGTGAAGCAGTTGCTTTGTGACTGATTTCACCAACCGACAGCCAGCAACCACTCGCCAACCGGTCATTTGTGACTATGTTGACTGTTTGTCTAATAATAAAGGATTGGATTAGCAAACTGAGATAGACTGCTGACTTCTTTGTAATTTTTCCAGCAAACAAAAAGACTGCAGGCATGATTGTTAAATGTACAAGGTACACCCACAACTGTTAAAATTGCCTACTGTCCAAACTCATGACCAGGATTTTAAAATATGTCCAGTTTGATGAAGGGCCAGATATGAAAAACAGATGGTTTTTGATTCAGTCAGTTTATTGCTGACTTCAGTTTAACTCATTTACCACTTTTGAAAGTGCAGTTAAACCTGTGCCACTGTCTGGTATTAACAGACTCAAAAATCCCCCTCTGATTTAACGTATACGGTGAGAAACTGTTTTTTTTGGGTCTGTATGAGTCTGCATTTGCTTCACCTCAAACACACTTTCAGTCTTTGTAATATTTTCATTTTCAGTTTCAAGATGAACTAAGGAAGTTAAATCCCCATCAGCACTTGAGTAAAATAAAACAGATGGATGTGAGAGCTCATTCTTGAATATCACAAAAGCATGTCCAGGCATTTGCCAATAACTGACTCATGGCACTTCTAATAGTTTTTCAGGAAGCATAATAATTCAGTATCTGCTGTCAAGAGATTGTTTACATTGTTTCATTGTTCATCTGTTTGGTGATTGCTAAATATGAGTTAACTTTACCTTCAAGGAGTTTCTCATGGCAAACATTGATATGAAAAGAGAAGCTTATTAAGGCTCTTCACATGCTTGTATCACAGAATATTTTCGCAGATATTTGGCCCCGAAACCTTTGCAGTCGGTACATCCAAAATAAAGCTGGAGCTGCAGCGGAGTGAAATAACAAAAAGAAAACGCACCAAGAACTCGACTAATGATTTATTCAGAATGATTTTTGAGAGGGAAATTTCACACAGTGCAGACAAAACAACTGTTCAGTCGTTAAAACAGTGCTCGCACATTTCCGCAGAGGGTGACCTCTTGACCCATGAAAAGCACCGTCGCCTCACGAAATCCCAGACTGGCCAGTCTGCACTCTTAACACATAAAGACAGGTGTGTGAGGGGGGAGTGTGAGAATCCCTGCAAGTGTGACGACAATGCTGAGAGATCGCTAACCCCACAGGCTTAACATATAGTTTCCAAGGTCAAGCTTTTTCTCCCACACGTCTACTCTGCTGAATAACCCTCTGTGTGGTGTGGCGGTCCATCCAAAAGGCCCATCCGGATGCCAACGCAATTACCACGGGGATACTGCGGTTAGGATCCCAAGTGGCTGCTGTGACATTTCAGGATTAGTCATGATGGGCGATAGCGTGAGCTCCCATTAGTTGCATTATCAATAAAGGGCGCTGTCGTTGTCGTTCATCCATTCATGTTTGAAGAATTCTGTGGTCCTCACAGTCTGTCTTTGTGTTTCTCAGACATTGACATGACTTTGACTCTCTGTTTGCATCATTTTACCCATGATGCACCATTATGTTCAAATATTGTTTGGACTAAACATCTTTATTATTCAACATCATGTGGGATTGGGTCCAAATTACAACTTAATACAAGCTAGCGTCAGTTCTTAACAGTGCTTTGAGGCCTATGTGCCAAATCTTAAAGGAACTGTTATCTCTGGTGCCAGAGGATCCAACACAATTTAAGGTAAAGGAGGTAACACCTACTGACATTTCCTGTATCTGTTCTTCCTCAGTGTTAGGGTCCAATATTGGACCTCATAAAGTGTGTTTTGTCCTATTGTTGTTCGTGGTGTCCCTCTGCTCCAGTCCAGTCCAACTGTTTTTGGAAGATGGCTGCCCCTCCCTGATTCTGGTTCTCCTGGAGTTCTCTTCCTGCTTAAAGTGATTTTCTTCCTCCCCACTGTCACCAAGTGCTCGATGATAGAGACTGTTAATTTTTTGGTGTTCTCTCTCTAATTTTGTTTTTGAAGAAGAAAATAAGTACCAAAAGGCAATTAGCAATGCGAACTGGTGCGATATGGATTTAATAGAAAAGCATGCACTTCAGGTTAGGGTGACTTTTGCACAATTGCATTTTGGATTGGGTCCAAAAGTTTGGCCTCCAGTTTGGAGCCTTAATCCTCAAGGGATCACTGTATAGAGATGGGAGGTTATAGACAGTGAGAACTATGCAGACCTCGCAATCCTCCTCTAAGCCCCAGTGATTGTGGGATAAGGCAAAGGTCTACCAAGGCGTCTTAGTGGAGTGCGAGGAACCATGTTAAAACCAACAGAAAGAAACTTCTTCTACCCATCTCAACATCTGCAGCCACTCACAGTTTCCATGTTCTGGCCTGATGAGCCACAACACATGTTGGGCCTGACTGAGCACATACACACAAACGGACTGGACCAAAAGACCTGATGTGTGTCTGTGTACACCAGAGGCAGGGGAGAGATGTTCTTGGCCAAGGCACAATCAGGAATCAGACATCTTTCTTTGCCAAGGACAAATTTAACTCCATTCTGCTTATTTTTGGAAGCAGTGGCCCGAGTAAATCACAGCACTGCTTTATTGGCAATCTCTGACAAGCTGCCATATGACTGCAGCCCAGTTCCTATCCGCTCACAACGTCAACAAGGCTCCATGCGGCGTGGGTGTCACAGGTCGCACAGAGAATACAGCTCCAGGCCAGTGAAGGGGCACAGAAATTGCATCAGTCACTGAGTGGAAAACTATTTTTCAAATGTCTGGAGAAAAAGAGCGAGATAGCTGCCCCTTTTCTCTGTGACAGAGTGAAAAAGAATGTACAGTAATACTAGACTGTGATTAAAGGAGTACGCTGACAGACAGAGGCATTTACAGAAAAGTTTCTCAAAGCTTTCACAAACAATTTCACTTTAGTAGAATAGAGAACATTATCGATATCAAACCTTTTCCTGTTATGTAACTATGAAGCTACAGCCAGGAGACTGTTAGCTTAGCTTAGGACAAAGACAAAAACCAGGAAGAAACCTCTAGCCTGGCTCTATCCAAGACAGAGGTCTAACCTCTATAAAAATAAAAAAGCAAGAACATTGTGGTTCTGGCAGGGTTGTGTGCCACGCTATGTTTCTGAGAAGTAGCTGTGACTTCTTTAAGTGCTGTTTACAGACCAGGCTAACTAGTCTCACCTGCTTTTAGCCTTTATCGTAGCATCTAACTGCACCTTAACCACTGGCAGCTTAATGGGAATTTAGTTGAGGGAGATTTAAGAGATAAACTGATACATGCTGTTACACGAGTATCGATGTTGCAGAAATAAGTTACAGTGGACGTATTATATATTTTACCTATAAGATGTTCTGCTAATACGTTTTTAAAGTTCGTTTAATATGTATCCTCTGGTAAAGGGCATGAGTGTCTGTTGCTGTGCTACAGTGTTCCAAGAAAAAATAGGGACAAGTATAGTAATTATTGATTTTCTGCTCTCAATTTATAATTGACCTCTTGAGAGATTGGAAAAACTCAATCTAAAAGTCAGTTCATGTAGCATTTTCATAGGTGACTCATTCCATAACTCGTTCGCATAAAAAAAGTGAATAGTATTATGTAAGCCATCAAACAAGTTCAAGAAGCGCCGTTCAGTCCTGGGGGCAGATGGGGGAGGGGGTATGTGGGATAACAGGGTTGGTGCCTCACTGATGATTAGGGTATCATTACACATGGATTACTAGGAGGATCATCCAGGAGGTTACACTAAAGACAGCTGTGCTGCATAGGGTGGTCTGGTGGGCCTGGGAACTAAGGGTCAGACTCACAAAGACGCTGAACAACTCACACAATAACATCATTTTGAGTGTGAGAAAAAGGGTCAAATCCCGCTACCAGCTCGGAAACAGTGTTGTGTCTGGAAGTAAAACATGCTGTTACCAAGCAGAGCTTCAAACTAACCTCAGTGGAGGAGTCAAGTGTCTGCAGTGTCACCGCTACGATTCATGCAAAGCTGAAACCAAAGCTGCTCCCTCAGGAGCTCTGGGCAACCGCTGCATTGTGTGTCACTGAGTGTTATGTGTGTGTTTGCAAAGACAAATGTGAGAAAGTGCGGTTGAACCCGAGAGGTTCGAGAAGCTACACTCACCATACCACCAGCTGGGTTGTAGACGTGCAGGGCACTATCGCACGCTGTCAGGTTGGCTGGCTGTAATTTTTTCCAGTAGTGCAATTATGTGGCTCTGTGTTAAAAATCTCAGCAAAACTTTTTCGTAATCCACCTATGAAAAGACTAACATTTGTACTAAAAAATTATGTCCAGCTGCTAGGGTATTCACCATTAGTTGGTGAGTGTTTGCTGGAGGCTGCTAGGTGAAATTGGGAGTTGCACCAAAAACCTCTGGCTGGTTGCCACGGTCACAGTTTGCATTAAGAGTCCAATGTTGCCAACTTAGCGACTTTGTTGCTATATTTAGTGGTAATTTCCGTTATAGATTTAGAAACCAGACTGTTCAAGTGCAAGACTTCATACATTTAAATGTGCATTTGAGACAAGACCCATTGCAAGTTCCTGTATTTATAGTTTAGCAAGACGCTTACTTCTGCTTTTCTACTTACCTCATACACAGTTTAAGTTTGTTGAAAGGTTGTATGTCTATGTAAAGTATGGCTGGAAACACACACACACACACACACATGCACCTACACACAGAATACAGACACTGATGTTGTTTAGATATGCCTGCTTAAGAATGTCACGTGTATTTGTAGTTGCATATTCATGAATGATTGCTTGCTGACAATAGCGAAGGAATGATGTGGAGTTGCTTGGACAGGCAAATGACAGCAATGCTCTCCAATGCTCCCCTTGCAAGTAAAATGTACACTGGTGTCTGTGTGATTGCTTTCAGTAACAGGTTCTGTTTACCAGCAGGGTTGACTTAAACCTAACATATTTTTGGTCCTTCGAGCCAGATTGAGATGAGGGGCCCCGGAGGCTTTCCCTCCCCTTTGTTCCCGGTCTTCCTGCCACTTACTCCACGCTGGCCTGGAAGTGTGTCACCTTTTTGCAATGACTTTGGTGTATCCAGGTGGGTGGTTCTGCGATTTTTACAGCTGTTGGTGTTGTCAGCAGAGCCTGGTATGGTCCGTCCCACTGTGGTTTCGACCAGCACTTTCCTCTTTATGACTTTTATTAGCACCCAGGCTCCTGACTTCAGGCATTCTTCCTGTAGGGAAACAAAATCAACTGGCAGATTATTTGCACTCATGACAAATGACAATATAAAAAAATATCAATTCCAACAGACCCCTTAGCAACTTTTTTTCCTAAAAAGCGACTAACTACAAATCTGGCAACTTTTGCTGGTGTTATTGGAGACTTGACGTGAAAGCACGTCTCCCTCTTATTCACAACAAGTAGCCGTTGTTGCCGTGGGCTCCTCACCCGTGCCAAGGCACACACAGGCAGCAGATTTCCTCACGCAGCAGTCCCCCCAGCAGCTGTCAGAGCAGGAGATGTTAACCTCTACACGTAAAAACTGCAAAGGAGTCGCACATTAGCAAAGCCGCTGCTCCCGCCCTGACTGTAACGCAGTCAGTTCTTTTATTCTACCTTTTTGTGGATCACAAGGTTTAAAACTACTTAAAAACACACACACACAAAAATAACTCCGCTAGAGTTAAATAGAGTGACTATTTCAGGTCACTTTTGCAGGTCCCAAGCCCAGATAAAGGAGGAGAGTTGGAAATGACTGCTAAAAGAAGTTTAATTTGTAGTTCTAAATATATTCTAAATCAGGGGTCACTAACTCCAGGCTTCGAGGGCCGGTGTCCTGCAGGTATTAGATGTGTCCTTGATCCAAGAGTGATTTAAATGGCTAAATACCTCCTCAACATGTCTTGAAGTTCTCCAGAGGCCTGGTAATGAACTAATCATTTGGTTCAGGTGATGTCTAAAACCTGCAGGACACCTGATCTTGTGGCCTGGAGTTCAAGACCCCTGTTTTAAATGCATTTAGGGTGTTTTTTACTCACTTTATGTCTCTTCCACGATGTTATTTCTCTCTCCTACAACGTAGGTTAAAATTACTCAAGCATGGCCAATTATGCAAATTAGGCAATGACATCATTTAGCGACTTTTAGGACAGCCAATAGTGATTTTCCTTACTTGGGAGTTGGCAACACTGGAAGGGTCCAATTTGTCTGCAAAGACTCATTTCCTCTCTGAGCTGTAGTGAAACTTGACAAAATATGATACAAACCAGTTTGCAAGTGTTTAAAGACCAGTGAGGATCTTCTATGCAAGCTACTGTCAACCAAAACAATCACAATGAAGTTTTCAGTGTCATACACCATATACCCCTGTGCAACCACGTTTATGTGGTTTCTGTGCAAGACCAACAGTAACCGCCAAAAACTACTTGCCAACTGGTGAGGGAATATACATTTTTCCCTGAGGGAATGGTGCCAGATGGTAGACTTGTGTGAAATGGATTAATTGTATAAGCCAGTCTCTGATTTGTAATATTTAAAAAAGAAAAGAAAAAACATAAACATTTATCCAAAAACTTTTCAATCCACAGAATTTTCCTCAGGTTAAAGCCACCAAATCCTAAACCAACTGAGAATCCACAGGATGCCTCTGAACAAGCCCTCTTCAAGCGAGGGGTGGCGACACCACAGTCGTTATAGTTCACAGGTGTATAAGTATACAAAAGTATTTAGGCCATTTGATATACAATCACGCCTTTGAACACAGCTCCAGCATTACAGAGCTTCAGATCTGTCACACACGAATACTTTACTCGCTGAAGTCTCGTATATGACATCACAGAGTCGAGCTTGAAAAGAACCAAATATTAGTTCCATTCATGATCGCTAATTGCAGACGTGTCACTTAGCAACGGCAACAAAAACACAAATGCTGCATTACAAATTAGTCAGCATGATTAATTGAAAATTCATATAACAGGATATTAGGAAGGCGCGTGAGTCATCAGTGTCACGCTGCGCTGAAGAGATACAATGTACCAACACAAAGGAGCCAAATAATCAAAGAAAACCTTTCTTAACGTGCTGAAATAAGACTGAGAATATACACTGCATGCACTCACTTTACACATCTTTGCATACTATGCAGTGCCTTTACAACTCCCTGTGGATGAAATCCTTTTATTAGTGGCCAGTAGCCCGCTGGCTGGCTTCAAACCTGGCAGCGTCTGCCTTGGCCCCAGAGAGCGCGGCGAGCCATCTATAAATGTGATGATTGTTGCGCTGCGTTTTCCCTTGCTCCATGTAAAAACCAGCCAATGACCCTCCCACCTCCCGCCCTGGCACCACTCTCAGCATCCCACTGGCCCCTGAACGGCTCCCACAGCAGAGCCACGAGCTCCGGTCGCCTGCACTTAACTGTAATCTCAGCAACATTATTGGGAATTCAATAAAAATAACAGCCGCTGGATTTTTCACCCAAATTATAGGGTTGAGTGTGGGGCAGTTTCAGGAGGGGTGGTGGGCTTCACGGGGTGATCATGAGGAGTAAAAATAAGAATTGGGAGATGAGAGGAGGAGGGGTGGAGGGCTGAACCCTGAGTTACAGCCAAAAACAGGCCACTAATGGACCAAACTCACACTCCTCTATGATTTGTGAGGGGTGAAAGGTCACCCCACAATTCTCTGTCCCTGCTCTGAATCCAAGAACGTTGCAACACAGCTATATATTTTCCCCGTCCTTCAGTTGCTTCCTCTGTTCGCTAACACAGTTCTCAATATTTGCTTCACGATCCCCACAGGATCACAGGATGATTCATTGAGTGCAAAAACACAGATATTACATTCACGGCTACACAGCTGCTTGATTAATAACTTTTTCCATATGGATTTGGTGTTTACAGCCTTTAGCCTTCTTAAATGAATCAAGTTTTAAAAAGGCTCAGAATGGGACTATTACACTTGGTGTTGCAAAGTCTCAGAAGTGTGCGTTCCTTTCCATTGGTCTGATAGAGGGCCGATAGACTGACTTGATTTGAACTTTACTAGAAACCTAGAGGCAATAAGCCAGTCTCTGATTTGGATCTCACAGTAATCGTTTTGGCCGTTGTGCTGACAGCTGAGGCCTGGAAATAAGGCAATGTTGCTGCAACAACAGGAGAGGGAAAATGCCGTTCAGGTTGATAACAAGCCAGTTCAGACAGATTATCTAAATCTCTTTCTCTGGACCTCAAACAGAAAGTGAGCATGCTTGAATTACTGGCAATAATCAGTCTTCATTTCTTTATTTTTTAAATTTTCCTGGCCTCTTGCTGAGTGGCAGTCTGATAGAGCAGCTCCCATTGTTGTAGTTTGTCTGGTTTATCTATTTTCGTTCTTATTTTAAGATCACCTGATAAAGTTGCTTTTCATTTTCTCGTGTTTTCATCACGAGGTGAAATGGCTGCTTTTGTGTTTTGCAAGTCTTCCAGTGGTTTTTCTTTGTGTTATACTCTTGGCAACAGAGAGTCTTCACCACCATAACTTCTTGTGCCCGGATTTAGGCTTACAGTCTTGGTAGAGCTACGGAGACGACAGACTTTCAGAGCTGGAGCTAAGTGAAAAGCTAAGAAGAGAAACGATAAACCATCTGTTCCAGCTATCATCATGTTGATTTTGAGGTTTTTGGACAATAAGATGGACGAGCTTGGTGAACTGATTAAGACCCAGAGGGAATACAATGAGTGTAGTTTGATGTGTTTCACGGAGACGTGGCTACACTTCCCGGACCACAGTGTTACCAAGCATGGTTTCAGGACTTTTCTGGTGGACAGGGATGTTTGTCTGAGTATTAATAAAAAATGTGAACTGTTATGAATGAAAAGTGGTATAATCCCCAACATGTTACAGCAAAGGAATGTTTTTGTGGCCTGAATGTTAAACTAAAAGCTTGGAATGTGTCCATATCACTCACTGACAGAATCCTCTTCCATTATCGCTGTTTGAATTCAGACTCTTGGTTATTTTTCATGTTTTGGCTGTTTTGACACAATAATTTCCCATTTTTTTTATCTCATCTTATTTATTGTTCACCCTTTTTTCATCGTTGATGATAGTTGGTCCAGACTGCGGTTGTATATGCATGAGCTTCTAATGTATTTACCTACCCTTTTTGCTAACTTTATCCACTCATGTTGTCACTGCAGCTCACTTTCTGGTCACCACATCACTCCTGCTATGCTCCTGTGTAGACACAGTTTAAGACTTTGTCAAATACAGAAGGTTTAAGGCCTGTTATGGTTCAGGGATCCAACCGGTTGGGGGAAAACCTATCAATCAAGACAGGGTGGGGCGAGGCATGAAGCCTGTAACTCTACCTGAAAGCAGAGAGAAAGAGGGATCCATCCATCTGTCCATACAAAAATCTGCTTATCAGCATCATAGGGGGCTGGAGGCTATCCCAGCCTACGCCCCCACCAGGACTGCTGGACCCATGACACCAAACCAATGAACCTTGTTCTTAGTCTTTCTGTGAGATGACATTGCTAACATCTGTCCTACCTTTTTTGTGATTTTTCTTTCGATAAATAATGTTACAGCTTCAAACATATTTGTATTTGTTGGAAAACTTGGAAGAGGCTGACTTTAGGGTCTGGAAGTAATAATCAAATAGGCTAGTTGGTGGAAACACCCTATCATTAAAGAACAGGTCAATTTGTGTCGATTTGCTAGAACAAACAGATTGCTTTTTCATGACTAATGTTTTGCTATGAGATCAGGTTGAAAAATGAGTTGAGTTAGCATGAATAAAGACAAAATGAATGAATACCAGCCAGTAAGGGAGGTACTCATACCTCATGTGGAAACACCATAAGTCCAAAATTACAATAAAACAAAGAAAATGACTCCTTAAATCTGTGCATTCTAACATTTTGAATTGTAGTAAAATTCTTAGAGTTTCTCAACATGAAGGGAAAAGTTTAAGTGACCTCAGAGCTTGAGCTTCATCCAGAGTTGCAGTAAAACGAGTCTCTGCAGACCAGCCCAGGAAGGGTATTTAATAACTGAGTGGAGGCCTGATTTCTTGGAACAAAGGATCACCATTAGAAACAACACGCAAAATGTTGCGTAAGGGAACAGATAGTGACAAACTATGGGAGAAGAACTCATTCAGGCTGTGCAGCTCTTCAATCAGTGACACCATCACCCCTTTTTTTCCCCTGTCCCCTTTTGACAGCGACTCAGCACAACCAGCTGTTTCTTATTTTCCCCCTCACACTCACTCCCTCCCTCAGTCTTTTCTCCATCAGCACCCCCTCAATCCAAACATGCAGCCCAACTCCGCTCCTCGAGGAAGCCACAGAGCCTATACCTGATATCCACATCACATACATACGTTTATAAGGAAAGGGTGGAGGCGCTCAAAGCACATACGCGATCGTGATGGAGCTTTATTTGATCATCCAAAGTGCAAAAAAGTGGTATTCCTCCCAAACTACACATTGAACCGTTGAAAGATGAAATTGTGACTTGTGAGAAAGCATCCATTCATGATATGGTGGGTGATTCGTGGTCCAAGGTGTCAGCAACTGTGCTTTTACAGTGACAGAGATAAACATACACAAACTGCTCAGTTAAATCCTGACATGAAAAACAGCTTTTTTGCTGTTTCCCTGTTGTTATGCAGCAGAGAACACAGGTTAAAAAGAGCATCGCACAGCAGCAATAAAAGGTCTCGCCTTATATCTCTCACTAGCACGTGCTCAGGACCAAAATATTTGTCTTCTAGATCTCACAGGAGATGATACAACAGTTTGTATTTCCAACCCAATCAAAATAAGTCTACGTAAAAAGGTGGGTTACCAATGGGGGAGGTGATAGTGAGATCTATGCTAATTATGCGGGTGAGTGGGAGCCTTGTTTTGGGAGAGTGTGAAAAAAGCTTCTATAGACAGCACGGTGCGTTACAGGGTATAGGCATATGTAGGTGGGTTGGGATGTTAGCTAAATCTGAAGTTTAAGCCAGCATATGATGGACTTATTTTTCAAAAAGAGTGGAAGAGTGAAGAAACTCCTAGATTGGTTTTTATTTAAAAAGTAAATAAATAAAAATGCCATTAAAACACAGCTGGTCAGCAGGTGACGCAACAGTCTTGGAAACTTGGCGTGATGCAAAAAGTGTTGAAAGAGCAAGTTCAAACTACATTGTATAAACAGCTGATTTAATAGCTGAAGAAAGCTAGAACATTCGACTGTTTATCTGTGAATGTCAGAAAGTTTTTATCCTGAGTTATAAATGTCACTAGATTATTTAGACACAGTCTTCAAATATCATTAGCAGGGTTTGTATTTCAAATGCAACTCAAACTTTAACCACATTTTCAGAAAATCGGCAAAAGAAAACATAAATTATAGTTGGGTTTCCAGTTTACCATAACCATTATACTAAAATTATGAGTTAGCTTATTGACATTAACAGATGGTGGCACTAATTCGTAATCCAGGGAACATTATAGAAGTAGAAAGCAAGATGCTATGTTAAGCTGGAAACGTTTGAAAGAGTATGGAGATGGAGATAACTTTATGGAGATGTGCCATTTGTGTTTCATGCTTTTTTTGCTTTTGGGGTTAAACTCTGGACAGTTTGAAGGTCGAGTCAAATCTCTGAGCTTTTTGCTGTGCTTCTCGAGCTGGACTCCTTTATCGTGGGAGGTGATAGTAGTCTGCAACAAAATCTGGGTAGTACATGTAAAAGTACAGAAAATTCAAGGGATGAACCAGTGTTGTGGCTACACATAACACACATAGCACTTAAGCAGCCTGTCACAAAAAACATGTAATTTGTTTCCATTTCTTTAGCTGAATCCACAAAGATGGCATGCATAAAACTGCATTTTAGTACTAACAAGGAGACTCCCAAAGAACTTTTGCTAAAAATTAAGCATATTTTTTTTGGCCTGGTGTGCAAAATGTTCTTACAAAATTTGAGTAAACTGCACAAGTGAAGGACAAAAGAAAAAGTTGCACGCTCAAAAAAGTAATTGGAGCAGAACAACAGTCAGTGGACGTCATGTCCTTGCATTTCAGCCAACAGTGATGGGGATCTGGTCAAAAATGTCAGATTTTGATCCATTGGAAAGCATCTGATTGGTGATGGCTTTATTTTTCAGAATAACAGTGATCCCATCACACTGCCAATTCAGCAAAAGCATACCTGGATACAAAATTACACAGTGGAGCTCCAGCAGTCATGGATTGGCTTCCCCAGACCTCAACATTATTGAATCAGTGTGGGATCAGAGAACAGAACTAAAGGCAGCCAACATCCAAGGAAGAGCTCTGAATGTCCTATTTGTCCTATTTCTTTATTTCTTTAAGAATACACGTAAAGAAAAGTTCCCTAAGAGAGCTCATCAAGTACTTCACATAGCAACATAAAATGGGTGGTATACTTATGTAAAGGGCTGCAAGCGATTTTAACTGCACTGAGCTGAGTACAGACAGCAGACAAGGGCATTTTAATGGAGATACATTATAGCTTACATATGCCATTTTACCCCCCAGGTGACCTTTAAGTAAGGGTGAATGTTGTTCAAATCAATGGATCAGCTCGACGCTTACCATTATCAGCTGTGCTTATCTACTGTGTCCTAACATCTAAGACTTCAATCTGGAAAGAAAAAACGAGTGTTGTTATTGGTAATACAATGCCACAACCCAGGGCCTCATCAATGACACGAGGGTCAACCCCTTACTGTAAAACACTTCAAGGCGCACTGTAAAGAGAGTTATCAACAGTCTTTGAATGGCATGTGTGTGTGTGTGTGTGTGTGTGTGTGTGTGTGTGTGTGTGTGTGTGTGTGTGTGTGTGTGTGTGTGTGTGTGTGTGTGTGTGTGTCTGGGATTGTTAAGGGGGAGAGTTTTAAAGGGAAGAGAGTGGCTGGTGATAAGATTGAAATATCTCAGCAGTGTTTACTTTAGGAATCAGAGCTGCTGGTTGTAGTCCAGGCCAGCTGAGTGTTGTCTGCAAAATGAGGGACCGGGGAGGAGAAGTATGTGTATTCATGTGTGTTTATGTGTAATAGTTGTGAACGCCTGCCCTTGTTTGCTGGATAAAGAGGAAAATCTCCATAATGTAAATTCTAAAATGTTATAATGAAGCCTGGTTTACAGTTAGGATTAGGTCATGATAGGATGATTAGGAGACGTCCCTGGGACTTTAAAGTAATTGAAACAAGCCTGTGTTTGTGTGTCTGTGTTTATTCACAAAGTAATGTACAAAAGGAACTTGTCTAAAAAGGCGAGCGACTTGCATCACACAGAATAAAAGTAAAGTTTCTGCTGTGTTGGTCTCTTTGCATCATTGTTTTGCTTTCCCTCCGTCTCTCTGCAGGGATTTAACTCTGATCACTGTGTCTTCTTGCGTCCACAGGTGCCCTGGAGTCTTTTGTTCCAATTAAGTCTGTTTGTAGTAGTAATACTACCCAAGCTAAACACACATATGCACATTGTGCACACAATGCAAAATTCCTGCACCTGTAGATGCACTGATTCTGACATTGCTTTAAAAATCATTTGTTTCCACTGTAAATTCCTACTTTAATGTTTCTATCTATGATAATGTGAGCATTTCTGAGCACAGTAGCACAGCGTCTGCATACAGGGTGGTTGTTAACTATGACACTGTTTTTCTTTTGTACGTTGTTCAATGTGTTGTTGCTGCAATGACAATAAAGATTCTGATTCTGATTTGTAGGCTGCATATCCATGATGTGTATCTCCCGCTCTACCACATCCCAGAGGGGCTCTATTGGACTGAGTGCTACATAAAATGTATGCAATGGTTTTGTTGCTTGAAAGTTTTCGTGTGCATTGTGAGTTTAACATTTTTATTAATAAAGAACAATGCAATGTTTTTTCTTTCTTTTGATTTTTAATCTTACAGTTAAACTTGAAGTATTTTGAGCCTTTCCAAGGCACAGAAAGTTCCAGCAGTCAGTCATCTTACGCTTTCAGTGGAATAAATGAATTGAAGGCAAGTCATTCAATATGGCTCTTCACACTTGGCAGCTCTGCTGGGAAGGCCTTATCCTCGTTTCATATTTCATTTTAATCCAAATGTACATGTTTGCAGGTTAGAGAAAAAAAGACTTGTCTGGAATGTCTGGAAAGCAAAAAAAAAACAGTGATTAGATTTTGGACATTACATATAATCATATTTAGTGTCAACCACAATCATGTCGCGCTTGTGTTTAATGAGGACGGCCAGAAATATGTAAGGAAGCAGAGGGATAAGTAATAAAGTTTCTTCCCAGAATAGCGTAAATAGTTTAAACCATCCCTGTCCACATGTGGCCTACAATGAACAAACTAAAACATCTTGATTTTTTGTTTTGTTGGGTTTTTTGCACGTGGAACAAACAATTAACCCCTCACTGATTCTGGGTTCCATCCAATCGTTTAAGAAAGCAGGATGCAAAGAATTTCGCTGCGGTCCTCTTTTTATGCTCTGCTGCTTTTCATTCTCTGATGATGATTGCTGTCAGAGTCCAGTGATAGTTTGCTGGTTAATGGGGGGCGGGGGCATAATTCTTTGCACATGTGTGCCAGTGTGGCTGTGCAGTTTCCACTTATCTGTTATTAGATTTAGAAGCTGGCCTATCACACTGAGAGAGGCCTTGCTGCAGGTTTGGTCTCACCACGACAACTGCCACCCCAAAGGTATGTGCATGCGCCTGTTTGCACTACGTTCATAGATATGCTGCCCTCCTTGCAAACCAGCATTCCCTTTTCTGTCAACATGCAGGACCCAACAAGCCCGGGTTTATTAACCAAACCAATCCTTTGGAAATCCTGCATAATCCTCTACAAGCCCCCTATAGCCTCTTTATAAACACTCCAAAAAGTTTACCTCATCAAGCATCTGCATTTCCAACCACCACAGACAAAAGATGGAGAACGCCCACAACTCAATAATCAGAGACAGGAAGATTGAATCGTGAGCAGAGTCTGAGGCAACCAGTGCTTGTCCTTTGGGTCACTATGTTACCAAAGACAGCCACTGCTGTTTGTTATAAGAATGTGTTTCATGAGTGTGTTAAAATTTCTTTCTGTTTGTGTTAGCATGGCTTTGTCTTTGAGATGAATAACTAAAAAATCAATAATTGTTTTTTTAAAGTTGTCCAGTGTAACATGTGGTAGTTCTCACAGTGGTACAAACCCTGCAGTCTTGGGGTACTCTAAACTTTTCCTATAGACTGTATATAAAGGTGTATGTACTCAATGTGTTATAACCATTGGTTTCTCAGCTTTGCATTTTGAAACGTAACAGATTAATAAAATGATCGAATCTCACTCCCTAAAACTGGAGCGCAAACTTCTTTGATGGGCTCAGGGCTTATTATTTGTCAGATTACGCCCCAGTACGAACCAGCAACACAAAAAAAAGTCTAGTTCTAGTTACATTAAGAAGAGGAGGTGAGGTCTAACACACACTGATCAGCTACAGCTGCCATTGTTACCACACCTGTCAGTCAAAGGTAAACTTTAACAACATCCAAAGTTCTTATGAAGGGTAAAAACTCTCCATGACTTTTGTACCAGACTGTGAAAACGTCTGAGAACTGCTTTGTTTTAGGAGTCAACCTCAAGTGGTCACTAGAGGAAATGCAGTTTTAGGAAATCCTGTGACTTTACACAATGAACATCATCATGAACATAAAAAAGAAAAGTGCAACGGCAATCTTAAAAAGCTATTATAGATATCCTATAAAATGTAGTGAAACAGTGACAGTCGTGTTTTTGATTCTCATTTTATTCCTTTGTCACTCAGCTGGGATGCACAAAGTAAATTATGTAGAAGTGCCTTTTTTTAATCACAGTAGTGCCATCTTCTCGCCGCACACTCGTGCAGCAACATGAAAAACAAAGAGTATTACCTCTGTCCTTGGCAATGCTCCAGCTAAGTCTTCTGTAACTGTGGATTAGGTGTCTCTCACCACCTTTACCCAACCTCCAATCTCTGACTAATAAACACACACACAAGATCTGCACTGATTGCACAAGTCCAGGCTTGTTAAAACTGTTGCAATCACTGTTTACATGCTTACTCAGTAACACAGGGTCACTCAAATTCAAGTATGCTTGTGTCCACACGTACACGGATTTGCATATGTGTGAATAAAATCTTTGCATGACTAGATTACATCGGTACAAACGGTGACCATGCAGAGGTTCCACAAATGCACTCACAAATATATATGTGACTCAGCAGGGATTGGATAACTTTCCCAGAACTGAAAATTCCCCCCTCATCCTGCACAAATCAATCCCCTGGTATTAATCAAATTAATCTGGTTAGTAGCTGGTGATATTTTCTCACAAACAACAAGATGATCTTTCAGTAATCACTGAAAAAAAATCCAGATCAACTTTAAGTCAATTTTTCCTAAATCGGGCCGAACCCTATCTCTGATATAAAAAGTATGTTTTTAACTTTTAAAATAGCCCTTCTAATAATAAAAAAAAACTGCAGCATGGTTTTAGCATCATAGGACCCCGAACATGAATTTAGCTATAACATCTAACAGTTTGGATGGAGTCTTCATTGAAGAGCTGTGGACTCCCCGTAAGCAGTGCTGTGTTTCATACACTCAGCAGTCATAAACCACGTAGTTTCCAGGATACCAGCCTGGCTCAAAGAGGGGTCCTAACATGGGACAGGAGCCCAACCAGTGCAACTGATTTGTGTCAGGAAGATGGTTACTGGAACAGCACTTGGTTAAGTCATGTGCATTACTGTCTTTATTTGAAGAGGCCACGGGGAGCTTCTAATGCTGGCTCTCCAACAAAGTGCAGCAATGAGAAGCAGACTGTGGCTGGGTAGGAGGAGGAGTGAAGGTAAAGATCATGAGGGAGTAAATAGAGAATGTGTGTGAATGAATTTAATTTGTAACATATATTTTTGGGTGACATATAATACGCCATACAAGTGATATAATATCCTTATACCAAACCAAGAGCCAGATGAAGATTTTTTTTTTAAATTGCACATTTGAAAATCGAGTTCCAGTAAAAGTTTTTAAAAAGCAGAGTAGTGCAACAGACCAAAAGGGTATTAAATCAAGGTAAACTACACCCTAACTCATTTTCTTGGCTTGGTAGCCAGTTTGATAGTGCTAACTTGGAAGATGCCAGAGAACCCAGAGTTCCAGTTCTTTTCCGATGGGTGGATCAACATCCAATGGGGACACATTCATGTTCCAGTCTTACAGGCTTGACTTCCTGCTGTCCAAGCAGAATGAATGGAGTGTGAAAAGACCATCTGGAAAAATGAGAGGTGATCCAGGAGGGGAAAAAATAGGACAGAAAGGAGAGATGTAAAGTAAAAGGGAAAATGGTGGGGTTACCATTAAAGGCACAGCACAAATAGCTCTGTTACAAAATTTTGTTCTTCTAGGAGTAAATTTTACTTTTGAAGTTGTCGCAAGATCATTCAGAGAATATCAGCTAAGGTACCATTATAACTCTTGCATTATTTTTATGCATGTTTATTGTATTTAATGTTGAGAATGTGTGATTCTCTAACCTTTGGAGTTCCTCAAGGTTCAATAATGGGTCCTGTCTCTTTTTCTTTCTCTGTAAATCCTACAACTTAAAGGCACATTATCTGATAGGTTGGTTAATCTTAAGGCTACACAAAAGCAGTTTGGTAACCAATCTTCAGTTCCAATGTAGTTACATCTATTATTTATGTTCATATTGTCTATGATTTTCCATAATATAAGTAACTGCTATAGATTTCCATTGCTTGTGGTTTTTAAACCACAACAAAACTCTGAGATTCTTGTCTTTTCAACAAGTCAGAATTTTGAAATTGGATCTAAAATTGTCCTTCGTTCAACTCACAATGACCCTTTCCTTGTCTATTTGGTTATATTCAGCTAACCTCTTAACATCCACCAGTGGTTGGTTAGGGTTAGCACTGTGCAGGCTGATGTTAGCAGCTGGGTTTCCAGAAAGCTCTGTGTCACATGAACCCCAGTTGAACCAACTTTTAAAATTAGTCTTGCAATTTTCAATTATGAAAAGTATGTTATACTACTGTGTTTTCTGTTAAAACAACTAATGCCACAACCCAGCCATTGTGTTGTCTAGTTAGACTATTACTTGCTTAAACTACAAGGATATACCATGTTTATTGTTCCATTATTATAAAGAAAACCCCAGTGATACATTATCACGTGCATACATTAAACTTCACTGTAGTTGGATGAAGCTAACTAAAAGTTAGATACCAGCTAATGAACCCTACAGTAATTAAATTTTGACACCTCATAAGTGAAGTTAATCAAGAAATTTGACCAAAAGTGTTTTTTAGTGTGTCGCTTCTTGGTGCTATTGAAGTGCTATTGAAGTGCTATTGTTATAAGTAATTAGCTGATTGTAATATGAAGCTGTAAATGGTGGAAGAGAGAAACGACCAAAGAAAATTATCCTATAAATGGGAACAGGCAGAGTAACAAAGCTGTGGTCAAATAATTTTTGAGCATTTACTTTAACCTGCTTGGAGTACCAGCAGTTTAGGAGGGGTTCACACCATTAAAACAGCACAAATAGTGTTAAGTCAAGTTCCCAGTCACAGAAAAGTTCAACAAAGTGACATTCAAATACTTTAAAATGATTGACTAATAGTTCTGGCACTCATTTTATTGTTCTATGTGGCAAATCCCACCCATCTGGCACAGAAGCAGAGCCAACACAAATCATAAAAACTATCGTCAAAAATTGCTTGGCTTTGGTTTTTGGGCCCCTGGTGGGAAGAGAAGGAAGGAGAGAAAAATGGGAGAGTTATCCTCTCCTGAACGAGACTCGAGCTCCCCCAGTGGGACAGCTGAGGCGTCTCTCAGGCATTTTGTATCCGTTTGTCATGTTCTTATCTGACATCCATTAAAACATAATAGAGAGCAGATGCCTGGGAGATGGATCGCTAACCATAACACCCGCCCACACACACACACACACACACGTACGCAAACTGAAACACAGAGTGAGAGACATCTGCAGCATCTATAGAAGTAGGTCTAATTACATAACACTTGCTCCAGTCACTGTGGAACACTAGCAGCCATGTCAGGTTTTCCTAAATCAGGAGACGCATGCAATGATAAGTGACACGCCGCACATATGAATATACAAAATGACAACCCAAGTGTGCACTCACAGAGGAGGGAGCACGTACAAAGGCGCCCCTTTGCAAATACACAAAGGTGATTGAACAATCAAGCAGAAAAAGAAAAATGCGCACACATAAACTTAATCAGTCACACATTCAGATGCAGTGACGTAGAGATGGGGAAATGGAATATCAATTAGCTCAACGCCTTGGGAGAGCAACGCCTTTAAACTGCTGAGGACGCAGAGTCATCGGCCGAGAATAGACCGTAAGCAAGGAAGCGAGGGGAGAGGGGAAAATGTGCAGTGTCACTGAGACCAAACCTCCATCGTGAGTCTTCACCTGCCAAGAAAAACAGGCATTGCTGAAGGAGAAAGAGGAAGAGAAATGGACAGGGAGTGATGGAAAAAGAGGAGAGGAAAAGGGCAGAGGGACACAGAAAGAGAGACAAATGGAAAACAAAAGGAAGTCAGTGTGAAATAGATATTTTGCCGTCAGCGTGGAGGTCAAGGCTAGCCGGACAACGCGATTAGACAGGCCCCTAAATGCGATGATGATTCAACTGCCTGGAGGAGAAGGGTTGACACTGGTGACAGGACCAAAGTGGCTGGCCGTTTACGTGGAAACCAACATTGTTATGAGTACAGTTTGTCCCCTGATGTCATCCTGCTGCTTCTCATGGCCGGGCCTTCAGCCATACCGCCGGCCTGCTGGGTAAAAAAACACACTGTGACACATTAAAAGAGAAAAACACACTAGACAAGAAAAGGCACACACAGATGATCACGCACTAACATAATGCATAAAACTAACGCACATGCAAAGGTGTGAAAAAGCAATAAGAGCTCATGAATACAACACCCCAGTGTCACTCACAAGTTGGACCGTCGGCAGGAATCCACACAGCGATGATGATGATGGTGAAAGAAGAGGCCTAGTGTACGGAAAAGTAGTGAAGCTGCTGAAAAGTGCTGAGAACTTTCCCCCTTCTTCCAAACAGAGACTTTAGGCTCTGAGCAGAGGGTAAGTAAGCTAGCTGTCTAACACCAGGCTCGGCCCGTGCTGACTGATTCTATCTCCTCCTGGGTTTGGCGAGCGCTGACGGATCCTGTCACCATTGGAAAAGTACTTCTCGCTAGTCTCCACCCTGCTGCCTCCTAACGCAAACAGGAATCAGGACAGATCCACAGAACAGGCTAATTCAACAGATAATTTTCAAGTGTTATACAAACATATCAATATAACAATACCTTAGCCATCAAGGCATGAGTAAATAGTCACCAAAACTCACTCACTCACTCCATCCATGCTTATCTAGTTCAGGATCATGGAGGTCTGGAGTCTACCCAGCTGGGTCATTCTGTCTCTAATCAACCAAGCCTTCTGCTCAGCTTACTCCAATTCATATAAAAATTGAATATTGGAAAATTCAAACATTTATAATGATTGCTGTGAGATTTATATATCACATATAAATCTTTTAAGATATGTCTGTACAGGTTTGCTTTTATTTAGTTCTAGTTGCTCTATTTCTACTTATATCTATGCATTCTTCTCTCTATTTTATATTACACCTTTAGCTATCAGTCGGTCAAACATGCTTCTGAATTTGTACCAAGCTTTGTACATGCTCAGACTAATAAAGCTTAAATAATGACCGTGATCTACCATGACCATCACATTTCAAAGATAGAGTAGCTGATCTGTGAGCTACAGCCTGCTTAGCCTCCTTACTGCTAAGTTTTGTCTGTTAAATGAGACGCAAGTGTGGTTCCCACCAGTGGTTTACCACTAATAATAATGTAGCTTGCATCAGAGCAGTAACATAGCTGATAACTGCAGCAGGATTTCATAGACACAAAAAACTATATAGGTTTATATATGATTTAATATAAAATGTCTTGTATCAACATACAAGACAATAGCCAGCCTGTAGTGAAACAGTCTTAGGAAATGTAGAAAAGCTATTAGAATAAAAAATGTGATGCAAGATTATCAGCATAATGATTATCAGCATGATGATTATCAGTATGATGATTATCAGCATGATGATTATAAATATGATGTCTACTTTCGAGCAATTAAACGTGTCCAACAGGCTCATCTTCTAGAAAACACCAATAAAGCAGAAAGGAAATCCCTTCTGCTTCTGAGCACCAGGCAGATTACAGAACTACTGAACTCTGCTGTAGGTGAGGCTAAACAAGACTCAGCCTGCTCCTGGCAAACATGACTAGATTTGCTCTTGTTTAATTAGACTGGTTGATCCACAAACAATCAGGGCAGGTTTACTTTGGCTAAATGTGACACCACTGGCTTCGAGTCATTCCCTGACAGATGAGGTAAGCAGGGCTCAAGCGATAATTATACGTATAGATTTAAAGTTTCCTTTGTTTTGTTAAGCGGTTTTAATATCGTCACACACATAACGAAGACGAGCCAGGACACAATTAAGTCTATTTTATATCAGACCGACTACAGAGATGTAGATCTGGACAAAGCAGTTCAGTAACTTCATTCTTATTTTGAGTAGTAGCCCGAGGGCAGCTGTAGAGTGGGGCTGTTCACATGCTCACTCCTGCTATGCTACATGAACAGTGAAAAACAGCTGCAATCTTTGGATTTAACCTTGCATCCAACAAATCTTTTTAGATTACAGCCATTATCTGTTTAAACCCCAGGTAGCTTGTATACCATTAATTAACAGGGCCTGATGGTGTCCTATGGGAAAGCCAGATAATATGACTCCTCTCATAAATTCTGAGCTGAAGTGAAATTTTTGTGGCCAGCAATCACTGACTGCTGCTCAGAGAGTCATTATTTTACTGAGTGCATGACCATGTCTTAGGGGGTAGACAGAAAGTAACTCATGCCTCTGGGACCAGGGCTATAAATCTGCATGTGTGTACGTCTGCATACCAGCTTTTGGCCTCGAGGTTCACTTGAGGCTGATGTGGAGCTTGCTCTTGCTTGCCCATCAATCAATTTGCACTTTATAACTGCAAAGACTTGCTGCAAAGAGAGAGAGATGAGGAGTCAAGTGTGTCATGTTTGACCTTAAAACATCAGTGATTGGTGGACTCTGAAATTAAAGATCTGAACTCTACTATGCCAAAGGCATTAGTAACAGGTGTCTGCCTTTCAAACAGAAACATGTCTGAATAGGTTGAGGAAGAAAACAAATGGGAAACTTCTCAATATTTAAGATGATTTTATGTGAAAATATACAATTTCATTTCATTTTCAAGGAATACAATTGCTCTACAGTGCGATCCTATGCTGATGCACTCATTTGACTGTAAATCTTTTTTTTAAAAATGGAAAAAGCAGGTGTCCTATTGTTCAGATAATATGCGGTAATATAATGTATTAAATATTATGTAACCTTAGTTGCAGGTGTGCAGGTGTGGCTGTTAGTGCTATTCTTCTCCATTCATGTGTAAAGGAATATAAGCCTGCATCCATATGGAAGATAAATCCACAGTTCTCAATGCCTTTTCACAACTAAAGCTTTTGAAGGCATTTTTTTTTATCTTTGTTGGTTGATGCATGGAGAATAAATGATATTAGCTCTCCTTTAGCAATGCATCGTCTTTAGCAGTGCAGCTCTATTAATCGTGCATATCTAAAGTTGTTTCTGTGTGCATGTATTTCGTACCCAGTTGCTAGCTTGATAGCTCTTGCAGCTTGCTCTGCCTTGTTCTACCGAGCAAGCAAACACACAAACAAGAAGGGTTTTAACGTGCAATTTGATACATTTAAGATCTTCACTTCCACAAGAGACAGATTTCAACAAAGCTTGAGCAATGCTGCACACCCTCACCTCTTTTATACAACAGCATGCAGCATGTGCATAACTGTCACATCATGTGAACTCATAACTGACTTTACTGGTTACCAACTGAAGTTCTGAGACATGAACAGGCCTGCGGTTGCCCAAATGAGGGTGACTCACTTACCCACAATAACACCCTCTGCTGCGATTTGCTTAAATCAATCAAACCTCAACAACAACAGTCAGTCGTCGTTGACCTTATAAAACAGAGATTTGAGGTGAACCGGGTCTTGTTTGTTGTATAACCTGTCTGCACGAACAGTGGAGGCTTTCATGTCAAATATACAGAGGCATGTTTATTTTCTTATGCTTATTTATCTTCTTCCTATTTAATGATGCGTGCTGCACTTTGTCCAAATCACAAGGGCAGATCACTTTTTCACTCTGGTTTTTGTTTTGTTTTGTTTTTTGAAACAGTGACTTAGTTTTATCAGAGAAGCACAATTTAGGTAACGCAATCATTTTTTATAATATACTGAAGTTTCGTTTAAATGCAATGACCAATAAAATGCAATCAAAATGCAAAAATAAAATGTAAATCAGAGCATATATTCAGAATTTAATGTCTTAAATTGAATTTGTTCAACATTATTAGTCTTTTTAGTACTTAAAAATACATAATATTGACCTAATTTAACAATAATCTGTAAGGAATTCATTCTAAACGTGGGTAAAACTCAGATATTGGCAAAATATGGGACTATCCATAGGACATGAGAATGCATAGTATAGTAAGCAAATAAAGTTGGCATTTAAAAATTTTTAAATTATATATATATTTATGTCTTGTGTTTTGCACATATTTCAAGTTAATAAAAATGTTAACTTATGTTCCAGTAGTTTAGTTATTAGCAAAGGACAACATTAGCTTTACTTGTTGGTTAATTGTTGACATTAAAGTCACTTTAAATAAGAAATGTTGAGGCTCTAATACCACACTCAAGACTTTAAAATGTATGCAGTGCGTTTATAACAAGGAGAGTAAGCAGTGATTTAAAGGACAGAAAGGTAAGTATTTAAAAGGAACTTTTTTCACTGTTAAGTAGTGACATATTTGAAATAAAAGAATCTTTTTTAGGCTTGTCCTGGGCAGAGATAGGTGGGATTAAGTAAGCGTGTGTCTTTTCTAGGAGAAAACAGGCCACGAGCTCCGAAACAAAACCTGTGCAAGAATGAGGGGCACATACAAACATTTGTTTAAACTTTTCAAAACATTTAATAAGAAAATAGGATTTAAAGTAACTTCACATAAAAATATGAGCTGGCATGTGCCTCTGTGGGGAAACTGTTGTCCAAAAAGGAACATATTACAGGATGGGTTGGGTTTTCTCCAAGAACGAAGTTAAACCCTAAACCTGGGTGGTCACTTCATTGGTTAACCATATTATATTGTTTGTTTATGGGTGTACAACAACAAACGTGATCCGAGGAAATGTCAGCTCAGTCTGTGGTCTTGTATTCCAGCCTCCTCTCTGCTTCTCATTGATACTATCACATCATTATTTCTCCAAATAGCATGAAGAGCCTAAATCATTGTGACGTAGGCAGAAAGCAAGGACATGAAATGAATGGCTCGGTGAAAGCCGGCGACAACAACAGCTCTCTGTGAATGTGAGATATTTGGGATCGAGGAAAAAGCATTGTGACCAACTCTGAGTTCTTATTGTTATTGTTACGATACAGCAAGACAAAAGTGAAACATTTTTCTCGTTGCAATGGAAAACCGCTCGGGTGAGTGTGCTCCAGCTGCTTCGGTTTCCTCCCTCACCCGTCTCACCCAGCAAGACGTCTTTCATGCCATTGTGGATGTGGCATGCTGGAAACACAATGAACCCGAGCTACACTTCCCCTGGCACCATTTCTGTATTGTGGGACCCGGTGGGAGGAGATGCTGGGTCAGAGCAAACTCAACTAAGGCCTAAGAGTTTATAGTTGAGAAAACCAAGACAAACGCCAGATATGTTAAAGTTCACAAGAAACTACAACTAGAAAAGTGCTAAACAAGTATGGCTTGTTTGAAAGAGCCACAAGGAGAAAGCCTCTCCTCTCTGAAAAAAATAACATGTTAATAACAGTTTATGTTAGCAAGGTTGCATCTGATCAAAAACGCAAGACTTCTGGAGTGATGTCCTCTGGACAGACGAGCTCAAAGTGGCCATAATGGAAAACACTAAATTTGGTAAAAACCAAGCATTTTTGCATATCAGCAAAAATGCTTCATATCATTAAGCACGGGGTGGAGAGGTGATGATTTGGGTTTGTTTTGTAGACGTGGGAGTCAGGAACCTTGCAATCATCGAGTCAACCACCAGCTACTCTATACACTAAAGTTTTTCAAGAGTCAAATTTGAGTCCATCTGCTGGGTCATGCACCAGGACAATGATCCCAATTACACTGAAAATTTACAACAGAATGAATGAAAAAGAAAATAATCAAAGTCCTGCATTGAACCATTAAAACTCTAGACCTCAACCTGGCTGACATGCTATGGCAGCACCTGCAAACCTCATTGAACTGAAGCAACGTTGCAAAAGCGTTGGCTCTCTTCCACAGCATGTCTTCTATCCTGTCTTCCTTCTCTCACCCCAACTGGTCGCAGCAGATGGCCCCGCCCCTCCCTGAGCCTGGTTCTGCTGGAGGTTTCTTCCTGTTAAAAGGGAGTTTTTCCTTCCCACTGTCACCAAAGTGCTCACTCATAGGAGGTCATATGACTGTTGGGTTGTTCTCTGTAAGTATTATTGTACTGTTATTGTAGGGTCTATAAAGCGCTTTGAGGCGACTGTTGTTGTGATTTGGCGCTGTATAAATAAAACTGAATTGGGCCAAAATTCCAAAAATACAGAAAACAAGCACTTCAAGTTATTGTTGCTACAAGTGCTTCTACAAGCTTCATGTAGAAGTCATTCTGTCTGTTGAAAGACGCGAATGCTACAGGTGAAAATATCACAATTTCTTCATCGTGGCACCTGTTAATGGGTAGGATATATTAGGGAGCAAGTGAACATCTTCTCCTCAAAGTTGACGTTAGAAGCATGAAAAATGGGCAAGTATAAGGATTTAAGTGAATTTGAAAAGGCCAAACTGGGATGGCTAGATTACTGTGTCAGAGCATCTCCAAAAGTGGTTCAAGGAAGGAACAGTGTTGAACCAGCAACAGAGTCATGGTCAGCCAAGGCTCACTGATGCACATGGGGAGCAAAGGCTGGCCTGTGTAGTCTGATTCAACAGGCAAGTTAAAGTCAAGATGCCCATGTTGACTCCTGTCCACGGCCAAAAGCACCAACAATGGGCCGCGCTATGAATTCTGGGATAGGTTGGGTCACGAAGGATACACCCGACCCATCCTTCAAATCTGGGGGAAAGGAGGACCCATTTGTTGGCCGCATTTAGAGGAGTCTACGAATTAGAACAGCCTTCGCCACGTCTCTGTCATGTAATCGGCCTACAAATGTGGCCTCTGAAGGATGCGGTCCCTGAGTTTGGACACAGCTACAATACCGGACACAGCAACTTCTTCTTCTTTGGCGTTTAACAGCAGCTGGCAACCTTGTAGATGCAGTGCTGCCATCTTCTGTTTCAGTCCGTTATTACACTCTTAAATCCTACTACTTATTCCTGCATCTTTTAGGATCATACGAAGCTTCAAACGGCGCGTCGACTATTAAATTAGTCATCGACAATTTTGATAGTCAACATAATCGTGACAAATCGACGCAGCCCTAGTGCCACCTTCAGGGGTCTAGTGGAGTTGATGCTTCGATGTGTCAGGGCTGTTTTGGCAGCAAACGGGGAGAAACACAACATTAGGCATGCAGTCATAATGTTATGCCTGATCAGTGCATTGCCTGGAATACATTTAAATCAAGTGATCACCCACATTTATACAAAGAAGGCAGATGTTTCTGACATTTCAAAGATTAGACTGATTTATCATGCAGGACTGAGTTGTCAAGAGGTTCAGTGGTCAGTGCTTTGGTTAAATTATAGAAACACCCCCAACCTAATCAGTAACACCCACTCAGAGCACACATCATGAGTGTACCCCACAGGGCTCACTAGGTAGCAATTACAGGCACTCCCACTTAAACCACCAACATGTCCCTAAACCTTTTTCCTGAGCATGGCCTCACTATCTACCTGCTATAACTCTTCAGCCTCCTCCCTCTCTCTTTGAGCTCTCTCAGATCAGATTACAGAGCCATCTGATAATGGTAAACACTGTGGCTGAATGCTCTACCTGTGATTTTGTGTGTATTGGTTGGCACGAAGGTAAGAGTGGTCAGTCCAAAACAAGACTCCCTCCATTCACACAGTTTGCTTGACAAGCTATGACAGACAATCATAATCCTAAAGTGGATTATAGGCTGGTTTTGTTTTCTTCTTCTCCTAAATTTAATTTCCAACCATGTGCATGTGTTTAATTCCATCAACCGTTAGGTCATGGTCTGCTCAGCCATGCACATCCAGTCTGTTCTGCCACCGCAATCATGCTGGACAATTACAGTAATCCTATTGATCCAAAACACACCTAACCTCACCATTATTTTATATCCAAGATTGACCTCAAACACCAAGGCAGTCTTGGTGAATTGTCTCTTCAAGCAGGGCTTGAAAATTATGAAAGACAACATCTCCACAGCCACCCCCCCTGGATACTTCCTCTCCTCTGAGTTCTGTTTGAACACATTGCACTGGATATGTACACATATCTAGTTCAACAAAAGGCTGGAAAAGTAAGTTGTACTAAAAAGGAACATTATAATTGGCAACAGGTCAGTAACTTGATTGGCTATATAAAGAGCACTTTAAAAAGAGTTTCTCAAAAGTAAAGCTGGGCAGATGTTCAACAATCTGCAAAAAATGTCTGTCTCCAAGTTGTGGAACAATTTCAGAATGATATTCCTCAATAGTAGTTGTGATCTTGGGGCAATCAGAAGGCTCTGCATTTAAAAACAGGCATGATTCATTCAGAAAATGCATGGCCTCAAGAATGGCAAAGACAATCCAGGACTTTTGATCAACTCGGAACTTATGTCAGACCAGACCAGGACATTTAAACCTCTTCCAACTTTTTTGAGACATGTTTCTGCCATCAAATAATAATGGCTTTTGCAATTTCTCACTTTAAACATTTAATGTGTTTTCTATGTTCTACTTTAAAGAGGTACCTATTTTTCACCCTTTTTGAAATGAAGCTAATGAGTAAGTTCAGTAAGGAAGCTCTATAGTAACACATCTTTCCGCTTCCCAGGTGCTGGCGGCTAATCTGAGCTTTAATCTAAGTTCTACTCTCCCATGCTGTCAAGTTTATTGTGACATCACTCCAATCATTTTTCTGCTGGCCTTCTTCAGGCCAATCGGCTTTCACTCTGCGTACTTTAAATCTCAATGCCCATCTGCTATTCTCCCTTGCAGATGCCTCCATACAACCCACCTCCTCGCCATCACCACCTCTCCCTCGTCACTCAGGCTCAGTTCAAGCTTCAACCTTCATCTCCACCACCAGCATCTAGACTCCGGAAGGTCTTGCTCTGATTCCTATTACCAACCTGTTCTGCTGTGATGGGCCATCCAAATCTTAAACTGTACTTCAATAAATCACGTTCAATTCCTTCTAATGTTCTCTCCTTATTGAGATGTCATTAAAGGTTACACACATGTAATTAATAACATTAACTCTGGCCCTGTTCCATTTAGCTGGGAAGAGGCCATGGGATTATAGCTCTTCATGTGAACTGCTATGGCACTAAGTAAATCTGAACTATAATTAATTTCATTCATCACAGTCACCTATTGGATATCATAGCCTAAAAAAAAGTTTAAAGATGACATTCATGCGAAACAGGCCTTCATAAGCTTCTTGAAAGGTTTATGGTGCCAGTATAGAAATGAACCCGGGACTACAGTAATACTGTTGATGTATTCTTGCATGTTCTGCGCACTCTGCTCTATTCATCTTTGCCTCTGCTCCCTTAGTTTTATCCTCTATCTTAGTCCTGCAAGTTGAAACAGTCAGTAATGCAAAAAATATAATCAGAAATGAACTTTCACTTGCAGCATTCACGCCCCTGTGAAAGTAGTGAGGATTAAAGTAACAGCAATAAAAACAAGACAGTTCATTGTCACAGCAGACTGTTTTGTTAGTCTGACAAGTAGGAATAAACTTTGACAGCTCTTTAAACTCTTGTGAACTTAGATATTCACGCATTCAAACCTCTGTTAACAAAGTCCAATTTATTATACTTTAATATTGAACTTAATTAGCACACCTTGCCATGAGCCACTACATCAAAACATCCGTTTAATTCTAGCACGTTAAAGCATTTTAATCATTTTCCACGATGCATCCTGGGTGTGCAACAGGAAAGGACTAAACGTGAGACAGTGAATATTGTGTGCATTTTTCAGTTTCCAGCTTGTTAAGCTAAAATTTATAATTGTTCTATAAACACTGACAGCAGTAGGAAATATTTAATACACTAACAGGCCTCTAGCAACTTCTTGTGAAGTTTGTGAATTATTTTTGGAAATTAAATGGTTCCAAAACACCTACACAACCACCTCATAATGCTACAATGTGCTGCTAGTGACTGGAAAAGCAAGGCTTTACTCAGCCAAGCTAGTCAGTAGCTTCTCGTGGCTGAGTAGCTCTGACTCAGACTGCCAGAGCTACTCAGCCCAAGTAAATAAGAGGTGCGCAGTCAGCAGTCTCCTCTTTTAGCTGCTGCTTGCAAAGTTTAGCTTAAGCAAATGAAAGTTAGCTTAGTTCTTCATTTAAGAAGAATCAGCAACCATGCTAGCTAGTTTGTTGTGGCTATGCTTGGACATTCAGGAGCTACATTAGCAATCATGTTCACCAAGTTAGCAAACCAGCATGACTGCTAACATGCTTGCCAGGAGGACATCACTCTCTGACCGCTGGTGTTTCACCTAAGAAGTTGCTAATATAATGTGCTAGTATGTTCTCATCAGTTCTAAACACCCAGTGCAGCTAACTCTTGTGGAAATGCTGTTACCTTTGAGGGTTTCTTGTCACTAAAGAAAGTACTAGACCAGTTAACAGTGACAACAGTTAATGGCACCAAATAAAAATATGTAGTATTCCCAAAGTTTTTAAGATTCTGCAGGGAGTCATTTTATAACAATTTAGGAAACATCACACCTACTGAAAATTTGGTTACCACCTTTTCCAGAGTGATCTGTGTGTGAGGAGTCAACTTTTATCGACATTTGTAAGCTTTTAATACAGAGAGGATCTTTTTTTCTACCTTACAAGTTAAGTTATATTTCAATTCACAAATAATTTTTCTTATTTGTAAAGTTGTTAGATAAAAGCAGATACGTGAAGTTACATTAAAAGCAGGGACCTGTGGTCTTGCTGTTATGCTAAACGTTGACAGACAGGCCACATACCAGTGTGACAGACTGCTTTCCATAAAACAGTTAAAGGAGTCCTGTGATCACCTGTGGCAGACGGGTGGAACTCTCATCTGTTGTTACATGAGCGCTGAGAGATGAACAGATTGGAAGATGAGGAGCTGGATTCCTCGAACACAATCACACACCTGAGATCAGATCATAACCTGGAGAGATGCTCTCACACACACACACAGATATGAAACACACACACACCCTGCAGAGGCAGACTCCACATGTACAAACCACTGAAACGAGTATAAACCACAGGGATTATACTGAGTATGCTGCACATAAAACCAGACTGGAACTGATTGAAAAGCATTGTTGGGATTTGTTTCATTTCAGTGGCCGTGTCAGGTACATGGGGACATCACACAGAAGACTATTCTAACTATTCTGGGAGCATCTAAGCTTTCCTGGTAGTCACTCCAGAGCAAATGAACTTTGAAAAGAGAGCTTTATTTTGGATGTTGCAATTCAGCCCCCTCTGCATTAGCTGCTTCAGGCTAATGTGGAAACAAACACACAAAAAGAAGTACATAAATTGCTTTTAAAGGCTCTAAATCACACACACACACACAGAGTCAGGATGCAGGCATTTCTGTGGGCAGCTGTGGCTCTTAAGTGGTCAAGGCAGACGCAAACACAGTCAGAATGAGTGCGGCATGGCAATCTAAAGTCCTCATTAGCCCAGATGATTCAGCCCCTTTTCACAAGGCAATGCTGTGGAAGTGCACTGGGAGTGTGTGTGTGTGTGTGTGTGTGTGTGTGTGTGTGTGTGTGTGTGTGTGTGTGTGTGTGTGTGTGTGTGTGTGTGTGTGTGTTTAAGTGGGAGTGAGAGCACCGTCCAGCACAATGGAAGGTTGTGACCCACATATGTTCATAGAGTGAATTTGTTCCATCAGTTCCATAGTAGGAGACAGGAAATGATTATTGCACTCCTGCTACAACGGCCATGTTTTCCTCAGCTGTTCCATTCTCGTGTAATCGCTTCAACATAAACACATCTTTGAATGCAGGTTTACATGCAGCTACTGAATCGCCAGAGGTCAGAGGTCAGCAAAGGAGGTTGCAGGTGACCACAGGTGAGTGCGTGTAATCTCAGAGGTGTGTTTTACAGGAAGAAGCAGGTCAGAGGTCAAATCCAATAATGAACTGGAGACAATCACTGACTAAACGTTGTTGCGTGGAATAAAAAAGAGGAAATGACTTGCTGTCATCATGACAAGCAATTTAGTTTACTGTAAAATAGGATTGATTCCAGTGGATTATGTTTTATTGGAGTTTGAACAGACAGGAAGATGTTAATCCTTTAAAGTTGCAATCTTGAAAACATAAGAAACAGTTAAGTGCACAAAGTAAAGGCCCATTAAATTACAGATATGTTAACGTAAGGCTCAAATAAGAGTAACTCTTTTATCAACGTTTTAAAGCAACGAAAGGAAGGTTAAGATCCTGTTATAGTTCTACTTAGTATCATGACCAAAATGTTTAAAATGATTTGGTTTTGACCTTTTGAGAATCTCCTCAGGAAAGTAATTGAATAAGTTATTATAAGTCTGTAAATAAGGACTATTATGCATCACTTTATTTAGTTATGGGCCTTACAGATTAAGGTGGTGCACTTTAAAAGTTCAGCTCAATTTTTATTTACCGTATATAGCGCCGAATCACAGCAACAGTCGTCTCAGAGTGTTTTGTACTCTAAGCCCTACAATAATACAAAGTAAATCCCAACGATGAAACAACCCCCTGTGAGCAAACACTTGGCGATCGTGGGAAGGAAAAACTCCCTTTTAACAGGAGGAAACCTCAAGCCAAAGCAGAGTGAGGGAGGGGCAGCCATCTGCCACAACTGCTTGGGGGTGACGGAAAACAAGCGTGTGCTGTATAAAAATATCTCCAGCAATAAAACTATATTAGCAATCATTTGAAGGCCTGTTTCTAAGCACTTGATGAGTGTAAGTCACTTTTAGCATTGCTTAAACTCCTGAGGTACAAATGTCACTATGGCCTAATGTCTGAAACACGTATCTACTGTGTTGACCAGCTGAAGTGGAGCTAGCACAATGCGTTTGTGTAATAAAAAATGTATACCTCAAGATGGTATAGTGAGACAACCACACAAGTCATTAAGAACACAATGATAATTGTAGAAATGGAGTTAGAGCAGGAAAGAAAAGAACAGCAGCATGTGTCCAGAAACTTTTAAACACACCCATTAGTGAAATACTATTTAGGCCAGGGGTGGGCAATCTCAGTCCACGAGGGCCGGTGTCCCTGCAGGTTTTAGATGTGTCCTCGAACCAACACAGCTGATTTAAATGGCTAAATTAGCTCCTCAACATGTCCTGAAGTTCTCCAGAGGCCTGGTAATGAACTAATCATGTGATTCAGGTGTGTTGGCCCAAGGTGAGATCTAAAACCTGCAGGGACACCGACCCTCGTGGACTGAGATTGCCCACCCCTGATTTAGGCGGTTTTCACAGCTCGTTGCCAAGGGAAACAATGGTAATGACAGTTCTTGGATATGTGATTAAACCAAAACAGTAAAACTGCAAGGCTGTAAAAGCTTAACAATGAGTGGAAAGACGCTAAAGGGCTTTCTATAATTAGTTAATTATTCTGTGGGTTTGCCCCTGTAGCAACACCTTTCCATACTGCACGTACTCATTTGCTCCATTGTTAATGTAAAAACATTTTTTGGAGCCACTTCAAGGTGTTTTAAAAGGTTTGTCTTAGCCATTGGTAAGGCAGCCCCCCTGGTGGGATGCTGCACTGGTGTATGGATGATAGTTATGGAGAGAAACTAAAGGTAAATATGGAAGAAGAAGAAAAAGAAAATGGGGGTATGGGCAGGGTGGGCATGAACTTTTTTTGGCTTCTGATAAGAGGAGTGCTGGAAAAACTATGAGAATCACTGGCTTGGGCATTCAGAAAACCCCAATATAGCGTATCCTAATACCTTTAAGGTGATTTGGGATTTGTCAGGTATTTTAATATACTTTCCAACCATATACATGTGCATTTTGAGATGAGGCTTTGTGTTCTGCCTTTACATTATAAGCCACAAAAGCCAAATAATCTTAATAAACATCCTTGATATGACAAAGCGATCCCACAGCCAAAGCTTTGGTTACATTGTGTTACATTCCCAGCTCGAGAAGTGCTCATCTTTGTCCAGCTTCTCCTGCTCTTTCTGACCACTTTTCCATGTTAGCTTAAAAGCTAAGACCAAAAGTTTACTCTTGACCTGGGAAGTGGACTTTGTGGTGAGCCTGTTTTGTAAAGTCCTTTTTTCCATCCTTCAAACTCAATCTTTGTTTTCAGCATTGCTAAAGAGGTAGTTAAAGGGAACACTGTTTCATAGTGCTTGGAAAAAAGGTAAAATCTCGAAAAAATTAGAAGGTTATATCAAAATACTGTGTGATTATCGTATTTTCTGTTAAAACAGGACGGTGGAAAGACCCACACTGCCTCCTCCCTGCAGTTGAGAACTGAAGCTTAACTTATTGGACCTTTAATTAATGCAACCAGTGGAACGATGAAAAATAGACCCTGCTCCCTCAGGTAACCTGAAGCTACGCACACACATCCACCAGCCTGCCTGTCTGGCCACCTGAAGTATTGTGGGATATTGGAACAGCTGCCCCCCATCCTCCCCACGTCTCTTGTTCTTCTCCACCCAACCCCATTAAAAAAACTCAAGCTCCTGGAGGAAACACCCACTTCCTCTACATTCCTGAAGGATTTTCCATACAGAGAATAGTAAACAAACCTGTGAACAAAGAGCGGGAGCAGGGGGTAGGGAGGGGCACGCAGACAAGTTAATGTTATTTCCTTCGAGTAGTAAATCAAACTGCACGGCAAGCAGGAGGTGGAGAAGCAGATTTCTTTTGTGAGGCTGTGGAGGTGTTTATCATCAGCAGCGACGGTGGCAGAAACAGTCAGAGGGAACAAAAGGCCTGGGCGAAGGCCTGCGTCAACCTCTTCATCCTCCCACTCGATTTTCCCGGCTGTCTGATGCAAACATCCACACAAACACACACTGCCTGGTACTGAAGAGGGCAGAGAGAGAAAGGAGATGGCAGGAGGAGAAAGGCCTCCTTATCAGTTTTAGGCATGGGAACCTCTGCGTTGCTCACTGAGTTGTGTCAAAAATCTGAACCTGATGCACAGGAAGCACTCAAAAGTGTGCGTATGTGCGTGTGTGTGAAAGGAGAAGAGAGAAAGTGGTGAATCTGGAGAAACAGGAAGAGAAACAGTCTGGCGTTAACTGACAAAACAGCAAACCAGACGGTTAGACCAAGAAACCGACAGGCAAAGGTCAGATTTGTTAAGTGGTGTTTGTGTGGGTGCATGTGTGTGAGCATGTGCATGTGATGCCAGGTGCCCATTGGCGACATTTAGCATTTTCCCTGACAGAGCAGGTGAGTCTTTGAATTTTCCTGTAGTGAGGGGTCACGCTAGCATACAGGTGTTGACTAAAGTGCTGATTTCTACAGTTGTCAAAAGTTTCCTGCTGGAGCGCACACACACATACACACAATTTTGGCCCACGCAAACCATTGGGCGTCTAAAAAAGTCAGCTTCCTTCTTTAAAGGTCACTCCACTCATTGCTGACACTTTCAGTGGGCATGTAAAATTCAGCATCCACTGAGCATTCAGAAACAATACACACCATCCTGGTCCCATCTTCAACAATATCAGCAGGCCTCATATAACACAGGAGGCCTGTTAAAACTATGTTCCAGTATGATGGAGGCTGGCACTGGATGTGTGAATGACTCATCTTCTATCCTGCTATTTAGCAAGAGCCCACTAAATGTGAGTCCTGACAAGCTGTTTGTTCTGACGACGTCCTTTGTTTTTTCTCTTTTTTTTTCTTCCTTTTTTTTTTTTTTGCTCAATCCCTCTGGCAGAGGCCAGAGTGGAGCTGCTGATCCTGCCTCGGCACGCACATAGGAATGCACTATTGAGAAAGCGCTCCACCGCAAACCCTCCCAGCCATTCCAGCCCGTAATCAGATCCAACCCGCCTCCAAGCTCTCTCTCCCCCTCTTTCTTTCTTTTTTCACCTCTCAGTCCCCCTCTCTCCATCTAAATGACATGCACACACGAAGAACACAAACACCCACATAGAGAACAAGCAGTTGGACATCCACGCATGCACGCACGCAGAATCACAGACATCAATTTGTAGACATGTAAGCTTGTGCAAACACTGTTCCAAAGTGACTAGTAAATGCATCTGGTGGGAAAAGGAGAAAAAGCCCACAAAAAGAATGAACTGATACTGTAATTAAATCAAAGTATTCCACATATTCATAGCATTTCTTTCATATTTACTTGTAATTGAGTAATGGATACTATAAAAGCCTGGTTACACCAGAAAGTATCACAACAAAATAAGTAAAGAGGCGGGAACGTGCTAGCACAGATACGCGAGAGAGACGTGGCGCTCAAGGAATCCTGAGTAGAAATCTGTGGGAGGATTTGTAAACTCTAAAGATGGCCGTTGTTCTGGTCTTGCCACAAAGAGCTCATCAAGAGGGAAAATGAGACAAGTTTTACCCAGTGATGTTGTGCTGACAAACATACACAGCAAATCTATTTGCGTCTGCAGCAGAGATGAAGGTAGTTGCATTTTTTTTTCTTGGCACTTGTAATTTGGTACATTTTCACCATTTTGGACATGATGGCAACAATCATGGCAAGAGTGGAAGGTCAAGGGAATAAGGAATAATAAAGAAAAGGGAATAAAGGAATAAGACCCCAGTCACACTGGTCTAAAAAGCAGTCTGCAACGATCTGGCAACTGCCAATCCTCAGGTAAAAAGGTCTATTCCCCGTTGATGGCAGTTGCATGCTAAAGTTTCAGTCACACAGGCTTGAAGACCTGTCACTCCCTAGCAATCACCAGTTACAATTTTAAATGTGTTTACTCCTCAGTGGTTGGCAAAAACCTCTCTGTGACCTCTCAATCACTTCAACAGAGATATCAGTCTTTGGTGCTAACCACTTCTATATTTCTTTACCCTAGCTGTCTTTCTCAGCATTATTGGAATTACTAAAAACATATCTCAAATATGAGAAAGCAACAAGGTTCCTATCAGCATTTGAACATGAACATCATTTGACAACGTGTCAGTTAGCAAGCTTGCTAATGCTATTGAGGACAGACAGTTTTTTTAAAAGGCACAAATATACCACCAGCTAACTGATGTGTGAATAACAATCAACTCTGACTGCTTCCTTTACTTCTGTCTGTGAAGACACTGTGTCTAACAGATTAAAAAAACACTATGGTATCACCTATTAGCTTGTATGAGCTTCCAAGTTTTTTAGTTTGCCAACGCTAGCGTTACCTGGTTGCTTAGTTAGCAAAGTATGCTAATTTTTGGCTAGCAAAGAAACAGAAGTGAAGTACTTACCTGTCAATCTGTACAGTCACCCATGACAACAGGTCAAAACAGCTACAAATTTAATTAAACATGACATTAATAATCACTCAAAGCACTTCAGCATTTAGATTAGAAGTTTGGCTTTTTTTAATGATTAGCATAAAGAGTAAGCAAGTAGGGCTACTCAAAGAAACTGTGTTATATTTATGCTATTATAGTTCACTAATAGTCCACATTCTCTCAATGTTTTAAAGGTTCATCAAACTTCTGTGTGAATATGTAACGTTATCAGTTTTTCCCGTTTTAAATCAACAGCGAAACCAGGCCTTCAGAGACAGGGTGCATCTTTTATTAGACTAGCATTCAGGTTCATGACACTCTTCATATGTTTTGAATTTCAAATATGATTCACAACTTAGTCTGAATCTGACATTTCACAAATGTTGCGGTTTACTTTCGCTACGTTTAATGTTTCATCAGTTTTCCCCTGCACATAGACTTTTGGTAACACTTAAAATGATGAATCTCTTATAATAGGAAACTAACAGGAGTAAATGTTTCAGTTTATGTGCTGTTATAGCTAATTTGGAGTCTTAGTTAGTCAATGATGAGTTTTCCTCCCTCAGTCTCTAAAGCCTAAATCTCCTCATCTCTTTCCACCTGGCTGGCTCTGATTGCTGCTGATCCTTCCCTCTCCATCTCTCCATCTCCAGACCTCCCTCCCTCTCCTTTCTCTTTCTGTCTTTTCACTGAGGCGGGAATATTTCCTTAAGCTCCCTTTTCTCTTCTCTCAGGAAACTCTGACTGCGGGGCTGTTTTTCTGGCTTTCAATAAACTCTTGGATCCTGCACCTCTCTGAAAAAAAACCGCAGCTTCGATTACACAAAATGAAGCACCACACAACCCTGGGCAACCGAAAGGTGTTTTCAATAATTACTTATTATGTGTGTTTGGCGAATCAGAAACATCTGCGGCGAATCTGACTGAAAGAGCCCCAAAACATTCCTAAAATAGGAGTGACGCACGCAGACTCTAAGACACACATGGCCTCTCTCTCTCTCTCTCTCTCTCTCTCACACACACACACACACACATACACACACACACACACACACACACACACACACAAACACACACACACACACACACAGGAGGGCTACACTGTGCCATTGTCAGTATGGGTCTATTTGCAGGCTGTTTTTTTAGCTGGCCACAGCTGCGGAAATGAATATCAAATGTGGTTCTGCTCCCATAAATCAAAACCGTTTGCCGTGTTCTGACTTTCTTTCCCCCGTTTAAAGTCAATTCACTGGGGTAGTGTGCATTACACTTACATCCCACGGCTTAACTCTTTCCTCCTGAAACAGTCAAAGAGGAGAGTGCAGGAGCTGGAGGTTAGCAAGACACAAGGAGGAAGGGGGGTAATAATAAAGCTTGTTTTGAATGTACAGTTATTTGAATGTTCACCATGTATTATTCATGGCCCCAAAAACCCTGAGAAGGTAACCTTCGAGTCTGAAAGTGTGGAAAATGAAAGGTATGAAGATTACAGAAAGAATGAGATATAGTGGCAATGACTGTGGTGCCCATTATGAATAATGTAAATCATTTGGTTTCTCTTTAGTGTTCTCTTTCTGATGTGTCTTTGTTCCTCTAAGCAAAGTTAGCCACAGCTTTTCATATGTCGCTGTGCTGTCTGGAGTGATGTGCCTTATAGGCCTGGATGGTTAAAATCAGACTTTTAGGTTAGGATCTGTTACATCTGTTAAAAGATTACTTTCCATAGATGGATGTCTGCCATTGGTTAATGACAGCTGTTTAACCACAAACAGTCACATGACCAGGAGAACTAAAACAAGCAGAAAAAGCTAATCTACAAAACTGTATTTTCAGCAGGTGTTTACAGTGAACCAGGGATTCAGCCAAACCAGTGGGATAAGGAAGGCTGTTCCAAAGTTTAGGTGCCATATCCTAAAAAGCCTTTAGATTTAAAATAAAATAAAATGACCAAATCTGATCATCAGAGAGGCCAACTGCTCCATTAAGCAAGAGACATAAGAAGTATCCTGGCTATACAGGACTTTTGAATTAACAAAAAACTAAAAATGTGTTAAAGTCCCTTTTCCATTAGTACCTACTCGGATGGACTTGGCTCGGTTTGCCACATTTTTCACTGTTTTCCATTAAGTCATAGGACCTGGCACGAGCAGGAAGTAAAATGTGACGTTGTCAGACTGCATGCCACTGATTGGCTGGTGAGTAGCGTCACTCAATGAGTCATGAGAGCGTCTCGGTCCTGAAAATCAAAACCACCATTTTCTACTACCAGGCTTGTGGTAGAAAGTACCCTGAGTGCTGACCTATAAGAGAAAAGTACTATATAAGTACTATTTCACCGTGTTGCTGTAATAGGATGCACAAGGGCGATTGTGGCTCAAAGAGTTCGTCTTGTAACCGGAAGGTTGCCGGTTCGAGCCCCGGCTCGGACAGTCTCAGTCGTTGTGTCCTTGGGCAAGACACCTACCGCCTACTAGTGATGGCCAGAGGGGCGTCAGTCTGCAGGGCAGCTATGGCTACAACTGTAGCTTGCCTCCAGCAGTGTGTGAATGTGAGAGTGAATGAATAGTGGAATTGTACAGCGCTTTGAGGGTCCTGAAAAGGGCTATATAAATGCAATCCATTATTATTACAAGTAGCAACAAGTCTGTTTGTGAAATCCGCCTAGATATTCCACAGTCATCTCTGAATGGTATTATAGCAAAGTGGGTATATTTAGGATTAAATTCATTTTTCACCTACACCAGTGAGAAAAATTTGCTTCAAATTCTTGCTAATGTATTAAAAATAAAAAGCAAAAATACCACATATACATCAGTATTCACATCCTTTTGCAGATACACTGTTACAGAGCAGGGTCTCTGAGTGCTGAGGCACACAGTTTGTAAACGTGTCCAACACTCTGGTAACTTAATAACTGTATAGATCCAAACGCCGTCTGGAATTAACATCAGCACAAGAACTTAGTGTTGGGAGCTTCGTGGCATGGGTTTCTATGGCCAGGTAGCTCCTCTAGATGTAATGTGTACTTTTGTCCACATAGGTTAGGTTAACAGAAAGAACTGAGCCAGCTTAGAGATGTGACATTCAAAATTAAAGTGCTGGTCAAAACTAATGAGATTCTTAGCAGATCAATATTACTAACCAGGAGACCAATCCTGACTGAATGTAGGACAGAATAAAATCATCTAATTGTCCCATTAGCAACAAACCAACAGCAACACTAACCTGAAGAGCTTCTTTTCCCAACTCTTTATTGACTGAAGTGAAGTGTTCCTGAGATCAAAGTGTGACAGATGCCTTTTGCTTTGCTACTTTCTGCAGGGACTGGACCTTTTAGGTAATGGGAGACATAACTGCCAATCTTCTGGGGCCCTCTATGGCAATCATAACATTGAATGTGTGTGTGTGTGTGTGTGTGTGTGTGTGTGTGTGTGTGTGTGTGTGTGTGTGTGTGTGTGTGTGTGTGTGTGTGTGTGTGTGTGTGTGTAGGCGAAGGAGGGCGTAGCGCTGAAAGTGCCGGAGGTCCTCCTGGACTCGGCTTTACTTCTGCTTTTCTGGGATTAGAGGGGATCCTGTTGTCAAAATCTTATCTTAACCTACCAGCCAGGCCAAACCAACACACACACTCCAGATCAAGCTGTGGGACAATAGACCTGGCCATTTGTTGGTTTAACAGGTCTGCATGCTTGCTAAAGGGGGATTGGGGATGCCTGCTCTGATGTGCAAAGGCCTGGGAGGGTGAGGGAGTGAAGCCTTGCCAAAGGGGAGTGTGTGTGATTGTACTCGCATGCGTGTGTTTAAGTAGGGCAGGGAGAAGAGGGGTCACATAAGGCCGTGTATGCGAGTGTGTATGTTTGGGACGGTGGAATGCAAGAGAGGAGAGGGGGGACATGCAGCAGGGGACATCCCATTAATACCAGACTTAATCTCCACACTGGGCACCGACTATACACACACTCACATACAGTGCAACCCAGTATCACAATAAAACGTGTGCTAGACACGCCACTCCTCCATGTCTGTTTCACACTTTGCCTCTCCAAAGCGACAAATGTGCAGAAGTTGCATTACTAGCAGGGGAGGTATTATATTTAAAGCCACAAACTCGGTACGTGTCGGAGCAAAAAAGTTATTAAGTTCATTCCTTAATCATCAGAATCGATTAAGCTAGGGGGCGAATATGTATTTACGGGTAAATGTGTAAATGATGTCTGTTTAAACGCTTTCCCGTGATTATTTCTTAATGCTGGCTTGAAACAAAATAGCTCCCTCTGTTGTTACTGCAGATTACTGCAACTTCTGCATGCGTGTACATTTCGCGTTTTGAAGAGGCAGAGCGTGAAATGGACACAGCGGACCGGCGTGTTTATTACACTCTTTGTCATGATATCAGGTTGTGCAGGGAGACTGACAGACAGCCAGAGAAACAGGTTGTTGGGGTGAAATCATTGTTTTCATTCCTAACTAAAAGGAAAGGAAGAGGAAATGTTTTTGTTCCATGTAATATAACCAAATACCTACATTAACACTGTCAGGAAGACACACTGTCATCAGCATAACATTTTACTCTCTCTGTAAGGCTGACCACTTTTTGCAGATTCACAGTGTGAAAATCTCTCATTTTCCAAAGTATATTTCCACTGAGCTAAAGGTTAGCAACCTAAATGCAAACAAACAAATTAAGCTATGTAATAATGAGTGCACTTAAATATTCCCAGTAGATGTTTTAAGATCCAAGAAGATGTTCAAAAAAAATAAATTTAGTCGATCTCCCATTCAAGGCGGCAATCTCAGGCTCTTTCAAATAAAATATTTTGGGGGGAAATGGCAAAATGTACCTCAGACATGCACTATGAAAAATGTCTGAACAATTCTGTGTTGACTATCAAGTCTGTTTAACTCTAATTTAAAACAGAAGTTGATCTAAAGTGTTTTACAGACACATGCATTTATATTGCAGGTCTCAAAATACATGAAAAGCTGTAAGATGTGCTTTATTGTGTTACCTAGTTAGTAAAAGTAACGTCACAGTGGTCATTTTAGTCAGTTTAGTTGTCATTAATATACAGTCAGAATTGGCAAATTGCTAACGATTCATCTCCTAAATTATAATGCACTGCTCTCCCCTACATAAGCTGGCTTTATAGGTTAGAAGCAGTGGTGTCTGTATCAGTATCTGCAATGCAGGCTCTGTATGGACGATGGGAACAACGCCAACACGAGGATATCAGATCGTCCGGCTCTGTATTTACCTGGTATTGGATTGGAATAACTAGAGAGCGAGGCTGAGAGGAAGCTTGTCATTCCCAGACAACTCGCCACATTTGTCTATTTCATTCACTTCTTAAAAATAAAAATTAAGTTTGAAGGATTGCTGAAGCCCATCAGAGGCCCACAAGTGTAAAGTGACAGGACAGAAGTTGAGATTTGTAAATAGCAATCAGGCTGAAAAACGACAAAAGAAGATGACCTTTTCTTTTCATTTTCCTGCTTTCATAACTTTTTACTCACTGTCGTGTCAGTGTCGTGGCACAGAACATTTGCATTGAGTTACTATTGGTTTAACACGGTTTTTAAAAAGAGTCATTTCCCAGCAGCCGTTTCCCAAACTCGAAACTTTTCAATGCATATGCAAGAGTGCATGGTCAAATAAATTCCAGATTGCACCTTTAACTCCATTCAGTGAAAATGACTGCTTCGCCCGCACTGTGCTGTCAGGCCTCATAAATTTCCCCTGAAAACATGTTCTTTGCATGCAGCCTAATGCGTTTAAGCCCCGAGTCTGGGCAACATGTGCAAGCAAGCAACTACTTGTGCTCTTCTTGGGCGTACGCTGAACCCCACCCTCAAATCCCACCCCAACCCCCTTCACTTATTAAGAAAGGCAGATTTACAGCTGATATTGATCTGTAATTGGCAGTTTCGCCAGGAGTGATAATGCAGCAGTGTCAGCCCTTTGCACTGTAATTAAACTGGAAATTGTCTTCTGGTGTGTGTGTGTGTGTGTGTGTGTGTGTGTGTGTGTGTGTGTGTGTGTGTGTGTGTGTGTGTGTGTGTGTGTGTGTGTGTTGGTCTTTTGTCATAATTACGTATGTGTGAGAATGCGTATGCCAGTCTCCGTCAATATGTGTTTGTGTATACGGTAGGAAAGGACAGAGCCGCTGTGATGTGAAGTTCCATAGACATGCTTGCTGTGGCTCCGGCTTCTCTAAGCCAAGAATGGCAACAATAACAACCCCCTCAGCTCTGGAAGGAGTGATGTCAGCCTCTCTTCTCCTTTCACACACAGACACGCACACTCACACGCATGCACACAAGCAAACAACTGATGCCCCCTGGATCGTTAACATCAGACGCTGGCACAGTGTAATAGCCTACCTTAGCCAGTCCTTTAAAACACACACACACACACATGCACACAGCTTCCTTCGCTTTGCTTTTGAACCCTTCCTCTGCTGAATAGCTGCATTCATAGCCGTCTGCATCGAAGCATAAAACTCTATTAATAAAACAGCAAGGGCCCGCTGAGTGACACCTGCCCAACCCTGCCAATGTACACCTAAGCCTGTTCTAGCAACAAGTGTTATCATAGTCTGCCCTAAGAACTGTGTCATTAAAAAATATGTTAGAATAAAATTCAGGAAAAATAAAGATCCTATAGGGTCGTTTTTCATGTGAGAAGGGGGAGGATGGTTGTGCTGCAACAAGTATAACAGTATTTAAAGCCAGGTGTGAGTGCATGGCCTGCATGTTGTAAATGTCCAGCGTGGAGAGTCGGAGGTGATAGCCAGGCTGTATATAGGGCAGAGAAGAATGGTGCTACATAGAGAGCCAATGGAATAACACTAGTGGGAGCATTTTAGTGAGCCGCCACAGCGTGCAGCCAATGGAAAATGAAGCTGTGCCATGCTAGTGGATGTGCCAGAGTGAGAAAGGAGAGGAAGCAGTCGATGAATAAGATGATGATAATGATGATGATGAAGAGCAGACGTTAGGAAAAAAGGAAGCGAGGGAATGCACCGTAGGTCCCAGAGTGAATGCTACAGTGACCTGGAGTCACTGCGTCATCGCAGATTAAAGCTGGTCTTTTTGTCTCGTTCATCCCAATTAATCATCACTGTTTAACTGGTCTGCTAACGTATGTGCCACTCTGAAACAGCAGGTAAAGAGCCCCTGTGCAGCACGCTGTGGTTCCACATGCAAAGCTATGGGCTGGAGAAATGACAGCAATCATTTGCCGTTTGTCTCAGTGATGCAAAATCTTTGGCCAGAAAATCAGCAAATTCCAGTTTTAGGACCTCAAAGAGTAACTTCACGCACTGTTTAAGTTTGGAAACGCCCATTTGACAAATTCAAACAAACACATTCGAAACCTGGCACACACAACTGCTCCAGTCACGCAGAATTTATAATGCTGCACTTACATAATATGTAACTCACACCCCAGTCGACGGTGGTGGGGCATGACTGCTTTCGGGCTTTTGAAGGGAGGCATGACAGAAAGGGTTTGACAGCTGCTTGTCCCATTTACCAGCCTGAATTCCTCTCTAAAGTCACTGATAACATTTCAATTAGAAGTTTTCACGTGTCATGCCTTTACGTCACGTTTTTTTTGCTTGTAGCAGGACCCCATTTCCAAAATTGCTGGGATGCTTCGTAAAATGTCAAGAATACAATGCAGTGATTTTCAAATCATTTAAAGCCTAGCTTTATTCTATAGAAAATAGAATAAAGCTAACTTATAAAATGCTGAAACTGAGAATTTTGATCTAAGCAACATGAGACTTTTCAAGATGGACTGTGACTTATACTGTGCTCCATTTGACATGGACTGACCACACCAACCCAGACTTCACAATGCAACATGGCAATCTTGCATCATGCCTAAACCATAAATAAATAACCAAACTTTAAATCTTTACCACCGCTGTCTGTGATTCGCTACATAAGTCATGCATCCTCCAAGTTCTGTCCACGAATGTGCTCAAGTCTCTTTCTTCAACGACTACGACTGTCAACTCAAGAGTGATGTCACTCCCAAGTTTGACATTCACCTTCCAAAGTAAAAATATCCTTCAGTGTGGCAATATCTGAAACCGTTTTTGCAAAAAATGGGAAACTGGAGCAATCCCACTTTTGGTCAGCACAAGCCAGCATCCGCGCTTCAGAGAAGGAAGGCCTTGCTTATCTCAGCAAGACAATAGCAAAGTACACATAATAATAAAACAGCATGGCTCTAAAGAAAGAGTCCAGATACTTTGCTGGGCTCTCTGTGGTCTAGATAATATTACCCATTCGAACATTTTGAAGCATATGGAATGCATTATTTAAAACATAATATATGACTAAAGAGGCCCCAAACACTTCATCAGCTGAAGAATGGGGAAATATTTTGCTTTTGAACTAGAGTGGTTGGTCTGTTCTTCTCCTAAACATTTACAGAGTACATTCTGCTTTACTTGACATTTTGTACATGACAGCTGCTTTAACAGGATTGAAGGAGGATTTTCTGTCCAACTATGAGGCCTCTGAATCGACTAGAACTCAGGCATACTCTATAATAGCGGTCCCCAACCCCCGGGCCATGGACTGGTACTGTTCTGTGAGTCGTTTGACACCAGGCTGCAAGAGTTGAGGCTCTGGTGTGAAATTTATGGTTTTCAGGGTTTTTATCGTTAGTTTTTAATCGTTTTTATCGCTAACTCGATTTCCCTGGGTCTTTTCCCATGTGTTATGAATAAATCTTCTTTTTTTTGGTACCGGTACTGGTTTTATTTTGTTGTATTTATCCGCCACACCTTAAAGGCCAGTCCATGGAAATATTGTCATACATAAACCGGTCCGTGGCGCAAAAAAGGTTGGGGACCGCTGGTCTATATGATACCTTTGCAGTGAATGCAATGAGAAAATAGCTAAAATATGAGCTTTGGTATTGCATGGGAGGAGGTCAGATGTGGGATGATAACCTGGAGCCAGAAGACATGAGTGTTCAGCCTGATTTCTAAGCTCTGCCTATGATGGGAGCATCAAGCTCTTTTTCACCAACAGACTGGCCTGTGGTATTTTCACACAACCCACGGCGCTCTGTGCCATCTCTCAGCACTTAGCTCTCATTGAGATATTGAGAGGTATTTTTTTGTTGTTTTCTTTTGACAGATTACAGATTCTGGGGTATTACAGTGCCTGAGCAGTACTATGCAGCACCTGTAAGTCCACTTGCCTTCCTGCCTGTAACCGCACTGTGGACAGGAGGGTGAGGGGTGGGGTGGGGTGGGGGGATGGCTGGAGAGTTTTCCCAGGCTCCGCCAAGGTGAATATAAAAGCTGCAGTGTTCGCTCTCCGACTGCATCTCCCTCTCGATCTCTTTGAACTGGGCGGTCGTGTCAGCAGCTCCCAGCCCCCAGCCACCATATCGCCCTTCATGTGCCCACAGGGAGTGATAGGCCGGGCGCCGACAGATCCGCACAGCGTACAGGACTAACGCAGAGACACACATGCTGGGTTGTGCCCTGTCTGCCAACAGGAGACGCTGATAGAGGCATGTGCGGAACACATGGGAAAGACAGAGACTGGAGGAATATGGGCCCTGGCTTTATCTTTGCATTTAGCAAGCACAAACTGGATTTGAGCCAAACCCTGCCTTTACAGCAATAACAATAAATGTCCTCTTCACAGCATCCCTCCGCCTGTTATATCCAAGGGAAAGCAGAGCAGTAGTTTCACTTATCTTCTGCTTATTGCTCCAGTGTACAGCAATCAACAGTCATAAGAAGAAGTGGATTCAGTCTTTATTATACTTATATTATAGTTGTGAGAGTAAAAAGTCTGCACCATCCCATTTAAAATAAAAAGCAGACAAGATGACTTGCTAGACAAACTGGAATTGTAATCATGATGAAAGACTTGGCACAACATAGTGACTGTTGCCGAAGTCATGTTATGATTGTTATACTTATGGCTGCGGGATGTTTCTTTTTTAATTGGCCACAATGGGCATAATGCTAACTTCATGTTGTAGGGGTTGCAAAAAGCGTTAAAAAAAATAGACCTACATCAGCTGGATATGTCAATAGAAGCAAAGTTTGAGACTCAGCAGCAGGAGAAGTCAGAACGCTAACCGCAAATTTAGCCCCAGCTTCACCACACAGGAAGAGCCGCTCCAGCTGTGCTCACAACCAGCAGCTGGTTGGGGAGCACTTCTGCTTATCCTTTTCAGGGTCGCAGGAGGTGCTGGAGCCTATCCCAGCTGTCATAGGGCGAGAGACGGGGTACACCCTGGACAGGTCGCCAGTCTGTCGCAGGGCTAACACACAAAGTCAGACAACCATTCGCGCTCACATTCACACCTATGGGCAATTTGGATTAATCAATTAACCTATCCCCACAAGCTGCATGTCTTTGGACGGAGGGAGGGAGCCGGAGTACCCGGAGGGAACCCACGCAAACACGGGGAGAACATGCAAACTCCACACAGAAAGACCCCGGCCTGATGTTGGAATTGAACTCAGGGCCTTCTTGCTGTGCGGCAACAGTGCTAACCACCATGTCGGCAGCAACCTTCAAGAAAATGAATAATGAACACTAATGAGTCATGTTTCAATCTGTCAATGAACAGAAGCCCATGCTTTATTCTTTAGCTGTTGGTCTTCTTGTTAGGGAAGCCCTGAATCTGACTCTTTAGCACTTTTAGAAGACTGCCTGGTGTCATGAGTGTTGATTTCTGCATCCATACGCCATACATAGAATTTGGCATAAGCAGCATGAATGCATAGATCCATCCTGCCTTGTGTCGGTGGTTCAGGCTGTTGGTGGTGGTGGTGAAATGTGTGGGAGATATTTTCTGAACTCCACAGTCTACCTGAGTATTGTTGCTGTCCATGTCCACACCTTTATGACCATGGTATACCCATTTCTAATGGCTAGAAGGTGTTACAAGGGTCTTGAACAAGATAATGAGCCACCAGATCTCAATCCAATAAGTGCATCTGCTGGATGTGGTGGAACGGGAGAAATTCACCATTGGTGTTAAGTCGACAAATCCACAGAAACTGCATCAGGCTATCATGCCAATACTGATCCAAATCTCTGGGCAATGTTTCCAGCACCTTGTTGAATCTATGCCACCAAGAATTAAGGCAAGAGTGGATTCAACCCTGTATTAGCAAGATGTACCTAATAAAGCTTCTGGTGAGAGTTTAAAGCAGAGGCTGAAAAATGAGCCACTGTGGACAAACTGCAGTTCCTCTTCCTGCCACTTGAGGCTTGGTCCAAAAGGGAATGAATCTCCACAGGCTGCCATGCTAAATGTGCAACTTTACTGCATTTAAAAAGAGCAATAACAATTTTAGCCTAGTACAAATGAAAGTTTTGGCACTGTATGGATAGTTTCTTCCTTCGCAATAATTCTAAATGGGGTAAATTTTTCTTTTTATAACTCGTTCACTTACAGGCAGCTGGAGCCAGCCTGTGTTAGCTAGGCCTCATTCACTATTTTGAGCCATTAAACTGGACCTCTTCACTGTGTGTGTCTTTCAGAACATTTTAATGGCATTTTAACATACAAAGGCACAACCAAAACAACAGCAACTAGCAAATGCTAGACCCATAAAATGTGCATAGTGTGGTGAGATCCATGTAGGACAAACATGCAAAGCCAAAAGCTTTCTTGGGCGACAAAAAACAAGGTCCAATTAAGGTAACATGCCACAAGTCTACAACGGCTATTCCCAGTCATTTAAGAGGGAGTGCAGGGGGGCGCTGGTCGAATAACTGCACAGTAATTCTCAGGAAAAACTAAATTAGATCTCAATAATGACAAAATACCACATTCCTGTGTTATCTCATAGCAATAATGGTAAATGTGCCACAAGGTCAGCAATCATATCACCAGCATACTCTGTACTCCTGTCTTACAGAGCAGCATTTATGAAAGTTGTTGTATTCATATAATTATGTACTTTTATAGTCATGTGCAAGGGATACATTTTATGGAATAGGATTAAAGTCCTGCTGTCTGCCCCTAGTTGCACATGTGGCTCTGGGATGGCATCCATATGTCCTACAAATAACTCATTGATTTGTCTGTAATGACCCCTTAACAAAAATCCTAACATGAGCGTTTGACTCCCTCCCAGACAATCCTACCCCATTACATACTTTATACTTTGTAAAAAGAAACTTTGACATGCACTAGTGAGAACCATATCACTAGCATCCCCAGGCTTCTACCTTTCTACCTATAAAACCCGAGAGCAGTCAAATGGTGGAAGTGGAAGCTAAATTGGCTAGTCATTCATATGTATATTAGGTCGTTACCTAGGAATTCTGGAGGGAGGGGAGTGGGGGTGAGTGATTGAGGGGGTGGGGGAGTGGAGTGTTTCAGTTTGCCATCTTAGGGAGAAATCAACACATGTCCTTTGTATGTCCTTTGTTGCTGACATTTATTTATGAAAACAGTACAAAAAACCAACCATTTGTACACATATTTACAAATAATGATAAAAAGTGAGTGAGTACATTTCAACATTTTCAGCAATCACTCACAATCCTGGCACTGCCACGGTATCTGTCGTCTGCATTTACCACATGTGTACCTGTAGCAGTGAACACATCGCACAGTGGCCTGATTTTTTTTTGCATCTGTGTACTTGGATTTTAGGTCGCAAGCCACCCAAAACTTGCTCCATGCACCACTCAGCAGGCCATTTGTAAATATGTGTACAAATGGTTGGTTTTTTGTACTGTTTTTATCAATAAATGTCAGCAACAAAGGACATACACCCATGTGTGTTGATTTCTCCCTAAGATGGCAAACTGAAACACTCCAAGTTGGTGACTTTTGGAGATTTGTTTCCCTGGATGATTGAGAATGCATCAAGATGAAACACAAAAGGAAGCTCACCGCTTTTAGCAGCTCCCCCACCCCCTCAATCACTCAGTGAGTGATTGAGGGGGTGGGGGAGTGGAGTGTTTCAGTGTTTCAGTTTGCCATCTTAGGGAGAAATCAACACATGTCCTTTGTATGTCCTTTGTTGCTGACATTTATTGATAAAAACAGTACAAAAAACCAACCATTTGTACACATATTTACAAATGGCCTGCTGAGTGGTGCATGGAGCATGTTCATTGGTTCATGGACCTCCCTGAACTAATGGCATTTATTGCAATTGTCATCTTGCGGGGGGTTTACAGGGTTCCATCGGTAAATGACTGCTGGTCAGCAAACCTGGGAAACCCACAGATAACTGGAACTATCGCACGAAACCGCTTCCAAGACATCATGCAACACCTACGCTTTGATGACAAGTCCACCCGCAGTGATCGAGCAAAGACTGATAAGTTCGCTGCAATTTCCAGTGTGTGGGGATCATTTGTCACCAACTGCATCACGTGCTACAACCCTGGTCTACATATCACCGTTGATGAACAGCTTTTCCCATCAAAGACTCGGTGCTGTTTCCTGCAGTATATTGCAAGTAAACCTGACAAGTTTGGGATCAAGTTTTGGGTGGCTTGCGACCTAAAATCCAAGTACACAGATGCAAAAAAAATCATGCCACTGTGCGATGTGTTCACTGCTACAGGTACACATGTGGTAAATGCAGACGACAGATACCGTGGCAGTGCCAGGATTGTGAGTGATTGCTGAAAATGTTGAAATGTACTCACTCACTTTTTATCATTATTTGTAAATATGTGTACAAATGGTTGGTTTTTTGTACTGTTTTCATCAATAAATGTCAGCAACAAAGGACATACAAAGGACATGTGTTGATTTCTCCCTAAGATGGCAAACTGAAACACTCCACTCCCCCACCCCCTCAATCACTCACCCCCACTCCCCTCCCTCCAGAATTCCTAGGTAACGACCTAATATACATATGAATGACTCCAGCATTTGACTGACTGCTCTCCGGCTTTTAGAGGTAGAAACGCAAAATGATGACTCCGCAGGGGTCTAAGGTAGAAAACCAAAATGACTGCTCTCCGGGGGTCTAAGTGATATGCTGTCATTGTATACACAAAACTACACATAAACATAGAGCAGATTATGTAGTCAGTTGTAAAAACATGTTAAAATATGCCCAGCTATGCCAAGCGCCTTTCCCTAGCCAAACACACATACACACGAATCCCTATTCCCTCACAAATGCACTAATCAGGCATCCTTCCCTTCTTTTCCGGCCACAGTGACGTTGAGCTGGCAGCGCAGCAGGTAGAGTACACAATCGCACTGGCACACAATCAGACAGTCGGCTTCCTCTATCAAAGGTCATCATTCTTATTTATACTATCCGTATCTGACTCATGCTGTCGTTACACAGTGAGCAAAAACGGACACAATGGATGTATTATAAACGATCGGGTCCATATTAAGAATTTGCAGGACTGATGAAACGCACCTGGCTCATGCGAAAATGAAGATTATGGTTTTTGTTATAGCAACAAAGCAACAAACACACAAGTCATGGTGACCGGAGGGAAGTATGTGCATGCATGTTTGTGTGTGTGTGTGTGTGTGTGTGTGTGTGTGTGTGTGTGTGTGTGTGTGTGTGTGCTTATGTGGTAAAAGCAGATGTTTTAAGGAATTTAGAGATCTAAAGCATGGATGTGTGTGTTTATCTGCTTATGCAAACCGTTAGTGGGAAGAAAAAGAGAACAACTATCAAGGAGACAACTGTGAGGACTCACATCTCCGAACTCTCATCCCTCTTCCTGCAGTGATTTCAGATCATTCCAACCCAGAGTGCTGCTTGGCTCCAACTCTCAGGAAGGACCTTTTTAGAGATTCTGGCCTACCATCAGGTCACACACTCTTCCTCTTCCAGAGGGCTCTCTGCACGCATAAATCAAACACACCTCCTCCCCTCACCATGCATGTGACATCTATCTAGATGGGCAGGCCAGTCTTAGAGGATGTGGTCTCTCACCAGGCACCGTTAGGCCAGAATCCCAAGTCTAGGGGAGCAGGGCGGACGCTGGAATCCAAACAAACTCTCCAGCATGGATGATAATACTCCCCATGCAATTTTTTTGACAAATGAGAACTTTAAATCTTGCAGGGAACATATAGGAAGCTGCACAACTAAAGGAGGTTCGAGTTTCCTGGCAGCTATGGGAGTGAAATAGTTTCCTGGATCTAAAATGAATGCATTCATATGCATCTATAACACTGATTCATACAACATGTCGCATACCTAATCCAAGAGGCCGTAAATGAGGAGCGAAATCCTGCAAATCCTTTAAATCCACTGTAATTTCCAAGAAGAATGTGTGTGTGTGTGTGTGTGTGTGTGTGTGTGTGTGTGTGTGTGTGTGTGTGTGTGTGTGTGTGTGTGTGTGTGTGTGTGTGTGTGTTAGTTTTTAACAATATATAGTATTTAAAGGAACACACTCCACTTTTTTGGAAATAGGCTCATTCTCCATCTCCCTCAGAGTTAACAATGCAGCGTCTTCTTTCTAAATCTGTAGGTTAGTAGGACTTTGGAGCGGGATCTTAAGGGATGGGGCGTGGCCAGGATTTTTGCTCGAGGCGCCATATCAGCAGGCCAAACAAATGCTTGCTGTGTGTGGACACACAGACACGCATACACGTTTACACACACAAACCATCATATAGAAGAGAGATTTCTGAATAGGGATTTTGTTTCTGTTTTTTTTTAAAGAGACATGAAAGACCTCAACTTAAGGTTAAGTGTATAAACTTGAAACATCTTTATGATGCAACCGAAAGAATCATGAATCTGAAAAGCTACTTGATTTTTCTGGATTTTATTTTTGTTGACTTATGAAGTTATATATATTGTTTTGTATATTTTTGAAATTTCTTAAGGAGAAGATTGCTGATTGGTCCTAACCAATTACTGTATAAAAGATGAACGACACGACAGCACTTCCTCCCATTGTGCAAAAATGAAGCCAAAATATCCCGCTTGTGGGAGCTGCCATGTTCCACTTTTGGAGCCAGAGTCTGCTCAGTAGTAACTCGTGGTGGAGCGTCTCTGCCCACACACCCACTGGACGTGACCGTGAACACGCCCCCTTACACTTTTTACATAGCCCGGCTGCTCTGTCTCTCATTCTGCAGGGTATGGGTAAAATTTATCATACAAAACATGCACTCTGTGCAATATGGATTAACGTTACTGCTGAAGATGTGAAAATGTGAAATGTGAAAATGTGTTTCATCAGAATTTGGCTCTGGATTTTGGTGGTCCATTGTAGTAAAGCCAGCGTAAGCTTGTCGGCTTTTGTGTTTACTCTGAGACATGTCAGAGTGTTGATGAAGTGACTGTCTTAAAGATTCAACTATTTTAAAATTTTTCTCAGGCGTACCTTTGAATGCTGCAATCTCGAGTGTTACAAGTAAACGGACTGACAGTTTGGGCTTCTTACCCGGATTTAAGGATTCACAGATCTAAGGCATGTTATGACATCATGATGATGTCAACGTAACAACAACATTTTTTTCTTTTTTTTTAAATTTGGTTCCATTGTCTATGAGGCTTTGGAGCTTGATGTCAAGGCAGGGGGCGTGGCCGCCGGGGCGCCATTTTAGCAGGCCAAACAAAGGGCTAGTGATGGTAAATTTGATTCTTTTTACTGAATCGAGTTTTAATGAGTCACTCACCAAAGTGAATCGAGTTTTTTAAGTCATTTGATTCACTGAGTCAGTCGACCAGAGCGTGCAAAAAATGTACATTTTCACTCAAACTTAATTTGTTTCTCTTTTCATGTAAATCCTACTGCTAAGATGAATGATTCTAAAAGAAAACAACTAAACAGCAAAAAAGAGCAAAAACATTTCTAAAATTAAGCAATTTCCTATCAAAATTGCTTAATAAACATTTATTTTATTTTTTATTTTATTAGTATTTTCCTTAAATGTGTTAAATATATATTTTCTCATCTAAATGTCCACTGAGCTGTGAGCCAGCTGTGATCATAATTCATCATCATCATATATGGAAAAAATGAAGTTCCTGAAGTCTCTAAACAAGAAAAGAACGACACAGATTCTGAGTTTGTCTCATTCAGAGAAGGCCTTCCTTTCTATGATGAACCATCACTTTAGTGTGATCTTTATTAGTTTCAGACCAAAATACATTTCTGTGTGTGTGTGTGTGTGTGTGCGTGCGTGCGTGCGTGCGTGCGTGCGTGCGCGTGCGTGTGCGTGCGTGCGTGCGTGCGTGTGTGGCTGGAGTTGGCAAAGGAACCAGCCTGTTGGAGGGATGTTTAATTAGGTTAAGGAGGTCCAGCAGGGAAGACAGCCAACTAGCCTTACACACCCTTGTTCCCGACACACACATATACACACACTTGTTAACTCTTCACTTCTTAAGTGCATCTGGCTCGTCGGGCGCAGCACAGTGTTCAGTTCACATAAAACTTGGACTACTGTTACAAGTTTTCCAGATCCCACCTGCTGCTGGACTCACTTTTCATTATTCCTGAGTGAGAATGTGCAGCACAAATTACAGTAACTGGCGTCATCACGTTTATTTTTAGTTTCTAACAGCTTGACAAAGCTAATATAGGAGTGTAGAATAAGCAATTTTGCGCTTTGCATTCTCTTCAAACATAAAATATGTCGAGCATACTGCAGGTGCAACAACAGAAAATTCGATGAAGTGTTTACACTTTACAGAAGATAAATCTCATTATTCAATCCAGGAAGTGGTTTGATTTTAACCAGATGTTAAATATCTACCACTTCACTTGTAACTTGTTTGTGCATTAGGAGTAGCTTTACGCCTATCCCTTTGTATGGACCTTTTACCTACTTGGCATCCAAACGAAGCCTTGCAACAAGGAAACTTCAACTATAGTTGCTTAGCATGTGGCTAAAATGCATCCCGGACTGGTTAGGAGTCCATCCATCCATTCGCTTCCGCTTATCCTTTTCAGGGTCACGGGGGGCGCTGGAGCCTATCCCAGCTGTCATAGGGCGAGAGGCGGGGTACACCCTGGACAGGTCGCCAGTCTGTCGCAGGGCCAACACACAGGGTCAGACAACCATTCACACTCACATTCACACCTAGTGGCAATTTGGATTATCCAATTAACCTATCCCCACAAGCTGGTTAGGAGTAAAGATTAAAATACATGAATACTCCTATGACAGCTTCTGCTGGGTTTTTGATAAAGAACAGTAAAGGTTCCCTATTGATTAGTGCTGTATGAGTGGGCTCCTGTTTAGTTAGAAGATGTTAGTCTTACCACTTGTCCAGTGTGTCAAGATATAAATCAATGCAAGGAGAAAAGCAGCAGACTGTCTAAGTTCATTGTGTACAATAATACAGAAGGAGAAATGTTGCTGTCGCGCTGATGGTTTGGAAGAACTTTGACAGGCTTGCACTGTTGCCTTACAGCATGAAGGTCCTGGGTTCAAATCCACTAGCTGGGCCTTTCTGTGGGTAGTTTGCATGTTTTCCTCAGGTCTTCATAGGTTCTCTCTGGGTACTCAATCTTCCTCCCAAAGACATGCAGTTAGCAGGGTTTGTTTTACAAACTAAATTAATCTAAATTACCAGTGCTGTTAACTAGTGAAGCCTGAATTGAATAAGAGAAAGAAGATGGAAATATTATTGACAAACTCAGGTAAACTCACAAGGTTTCTTTTCACTGTATATAATAAACTGCCCAAACTTTACCACATATCCATTTTTGTACCTTTTAATTGTTGATCCTAATCCCACGGTTATTTAAAACCTTACTTTTGACCATGAAGAAACATATTGTATTGGTACAAGAAGTACCAAGAAGTTTGGTACGATCATGCCGTCAGCTTTGGCTGTAATGTACTACACTTGCATACAGCCTCTTATTTTAGAAAGAGCCGTAGTATTCGCTTCTTCATCCAGTCATTTCCATGTAAGTGGCAGAAGATTAATCAGGGATTGCTAAATGTACTTTCCATAATATTCTTTCCCAGTTCCTCCTTGTTGATCCTGAATCACACCAGGACACTCTGTTGAGTCTACCTGCAGGTTTCCCATCATCAGGACATGGAAAACCCAGGCGTCGTAATCACTCCAGCTGGCTCTTTTCGACATGAAAGAGTGGATCTAGTCCAAGCTTCAGCCAGACGCATGAGTCCCTCAACCTGTGTGTAAGGCTATGGAGGAAAATAATTTGGGCCACTTGTTTCCACAGTCCTGCTGTGTTGATCACACCCCACAGCTCATGACTGAGTGATATCGGCTGACAAACATCAGTCCATCTAACCATCTGGCTTTCCATTTTACCACCACTGGCAAACAAGAACTTGAGGTACTGGACCTGGGAACACCTACAATCAGCTGGGGTAAGAAAACTGGAAAACTGTGGACTGCTAGCGTCCTGTTAGCTTTAGCAGAATCTTCTGTTCAGACTGGAGAAGTCGATACTTTTGCTTCTGAGGCCACAGTTCACCTCTGGAAAGTGTTGGATTGTTCCTTTACCACTTTGTAAACTGTAAGGACAGCCCTTTGAGTGACTTTGCTATTTTACTACTTTCAATCTCCAGGTCTCTTACACAATGTCCCATATCCATCCACACACACAATCACACAGACAGGCAAACTATCAGCTGTTGAGGCAGATGATAATAATAAAGTGCTGGAGACATTCACAGTTTACCTTGGGAAAGCAGAAGTTGAAAAAATGTAAATGGCACGGCTGGGAATTCTTCACCAGATGACTCCCAACATTCACACACTTTCCCAGAAAGACCAGCCACATACATAATTGACTTCCCAGGAACAAACCATTATCTCACGTCCTCCTCAAAAACTTATTCAACCCTCCCCGGCTGCGGGTCACATCTAGCTCACACACATCTCCCCTTCTGACAAGACACACCTTTGACCTGAAGTTTCACTGGTGTGCAGCCAGGAAAAATGACATCATTTCCTTTCGGTGACTTGACAGGCACTCCATCAGTAAAGTCCCTCTGGGTTTGAGAGAGCAGTGGAAGAAAAAAAGCAAAACAAAACAACAATGATAATAATTATACCTTCACACGTAACGAAGAGCAGAGCCCACGGGCCACAATACATAACAGCTGGGCCTGGGAGCTGTCAGATGGCTAGATAGTGAGTGAGCACTCTGCTAACCAAAGACAGATGTGAATTACAGCTTGTGACACATAGCTGTGTGGTTAGTAACAGCCCGGGGGCAGTCGGGGATCTAAAGATCCTATTATACTATTGCAAGATACATTTCAAAACTGAAATGCTGCACTGAAGTTGAGGGATTTTCGTTCCATGTATATGTACATGCAACGCTTCCGGCACAAACCGTTCTTGTGGGAAGCAATCATTCTAAAGATGGCAGTCTCAACAGGTACATAAATTGCACTCGTGTAAAATGAATTTGGAATTTATTAAATAAAAGTCTCTGTGGTTAATTTGTATCATAAAAGACCACACCAGTTTCTGCTCTGATTGGTGCATGCAAGCCAGATCAGGTTAGAGATCTAAGAACAGGGGCCCGTTCTTCGTACGTCGCTCACTACATCCAAGATCAAATGACACATCCAAGATCAAACCATCGCGCTAACCGTGAGCTCGCTAATCCGGTTCCCCGAACACACCTGCTGTTGACGATTAGTACAGCTGGACGCAGTAATGTGAGATCACTGGGTGTCGTAAAAGGGGCTACGCATCGATAGTAGAAACATTGATCGGCAACCCTCTGATTGGTCGGCGAAAATGTCGAAGGAGCGCGCTCGGCTCGGTATTTTTCGGCAGCAGAGCAAGAACTCCTGAGTGAGGGATTTCAGGAGTTTCAGAGTTTAATCAGAACGCAAGGGAACACTGCAAAGGCTGCAAAAGCAAGGAGAGAGGGCTGGCAGGAAGTTGCTGACAAATTAAACTCGTAAGTAATTTAATAATAATAATAATAATAATATATTGGATTTATATAGCGCTTTTCAAGGCACCCAAAGCGCTTTACAATGCCACTATTCATTCACTCTCACATTCACACACTGGTGGAGGCAGCTACAGTTGTAGCCACAGCTGCCCTGGGGCAGACTGACAGAAGCGAGGCTGCCATATTGCGCCATCGGCCCCTCTGGCCAACACCAGTAGGCGGTAGGGTAGATTTATTATATTACACTATATTATCCAATATTATATTACATTATATTATATTGTTATATTATATCCTCTTTCACATTAGAGCCACAACAGGACCCACTAGAACATGGGAACAAGTAAAAGTGAAATATAAGAATATTCTACAGAATGGTAATATTTATCACTTATATTGCTTTTCGTCTCTTGGAAAGAGACCCTGAAATAATCTGTTTGTTTGTTCATAACAGCAACCAAGAAAAGGGCAGAGCAAAAAAAGACAGGTGGTGGTCCTGCACCCCCTCGTCAACAAGTTGGTTAAGTAAATAATATCCTCACGGGAAAATCGATATCTCTCAATGAGCACACTGTCGCGCTGAGCTAAAGGATCCTGTCTGTCCCGCAATATACGCTGAATTCTGAGGACTCTCCTTATCAATCTTGCACCTTCCGCAATGGGTTGCTCGCGTAAACGGACAGGACATGGCTGCGACAGACTTCCCAAATCCACCTTCGCTTTTATAGCCGTGGTCTCTCATCTTGATTACACGAAGTAATTTACAATTACTACTCTGAAATATGAATTACATCTGTAATAATCACATACATGTAATAGAATGTTAATAGTACATTTCCCTTTTTTAGGAAATGACCTGTATGTATCTGTGTGACATCAATAAAAGGATCAAGTGCTGCATTATCTTCAGTTACATTGATGTTATTTATTTATCGCTGTTGCTTTCGTATAAATGAAGCGGACATACCTGCGTGGCCGCGATCTAATCCTGTTTACATAAAGTAAACCTGCTCCCGAGCAGGTTTACGCTTACGGCTCTGTTGCTATGACAGCAAGTCCCGGATGAGCTTCGGGGAACCGAACGATCCAAGATCACGCGAAATCGTCAACAATCTAATCCAGCTAACTTACTTAGCGAGGTACGAAGAACGGGCCCCAGGTCTTGCCACAACACCTACAGGCTCGCAATTATCGCGCCTTTGTATCCTGTTTATTCTCTTCGTCACACTCACCACTCTTCCTTTCCCATCAGATGTTTTCAATCACTTATTTTCTCACTGCTAAATATCAGCCATACACACGAACTCCCACAAAAGCAAAGCTTTAAATCACTGAAATGGCTCCGCTTTTACATCCCAGCAAGCCAAAGCTATGAAGTGCCTTTATGTGAAAATGCAATCAAAAGGCAAATTGTCAACATTTCAGATGACATGGAGCTTGTTTTCTGTGAATATGATACTCGTTTTGGTTTGTCCTTTGGGTGTGTTTGGGCAAAACAAGTAAGTAGGCTGGTTCACATACAGTGTTTTTCTTCTTTAAATAACTTGTGTCACTCACTTTCTGTTTACTGTCTACACTTCAATGAACACATCAGCAACTTGGCATTTAGTATCTTGCCCAAGGATACTTTGGCATGCATACTGAAACAGCAGTGATTTAAACCACCATCCCTCCAATTAGTAGATTGCCTGCTGTACCTCCTGAGCTGCAGCCACTCCAAAACAAGTTCTTAATCAACCACTTTAGCCCATAAATTTAATGACTGTGAGCCAACACTTTAAAACTATTTACATTCTAACATTTGTCTACTCTCTCCCATAGTTTATGCTTTCCTATCTATTTTGTTGGTCGTAGTCACCCTGCACTCCTCTTTTCTGTTTTCTCTAGTGGCCCCCTTATCCAGAAAACCCTGCAGTTCCCTTTCTTCTGCAGTGGAGTTCGTCCACCCCACTGGGTAACTTCTGCTTGTTGAGCTTTCTCTCTGATGCTGTAATGTCGACACAAATGCACTATGTAAATAAAATCACTGACTGCATTTAGCTTTAATGCTGCTATTTTCTTTATCTGCATTACAATTCCTCTCACATAATTATATCTCAGACTGTATGTTTTTGGCTCTTATCTTCTAACGATAACAGAAATCTACTGTTTGCTTAACCATTTTTGCTTTTCCTGCTCTGACACATTTATTCTAATATAGATAAAGCACATGCTGAGAGAATAAAGCTGGTTCTCACTGGACACCAAGTGAAGGGAGAAGGGGGTGAAAAGATAACATTGGCAGAATGAAAGGACACTCCTGCAAATGTTTGGGCAAACAGGCAAGGTGTGGTGATGATAGGCACTGCAATGAAAATGTAAAGAAAACTAACAAAGTGTGTTTGGTTGGACTGGAGGAGACACGGGTAATGTCTTGAACAGTGAAAGTCTTTCAGTAGACCTCGTATTCGACTTATCTGAGGCAAATGATTTCAGCTTTGCATCATATCATCTTGTAGCACTGCCTGTCCATTTTTATATCGTACACACAACAAATATAGTAAATCAGCTTTTTTTCCCCCTGCTCTACTCATATGTATTTTCATGTACAGCGTCACAAAGATAGACCTCAGTCATGACTTACTCCAAAAGATAGTTTCGTCAGTCTTTTAAAAATACAATAATAAAATGCAGACATCCATATGTGCAGAACGTGCAGACAGATGAGAACACACAGAGTACAGACATGTGAAGACGTTGGGGGGAAACTGTTTTTATTCAAACAGCAGAGACAGCCAGTCAGATTCAAACGTCAGGAAAAACAGCGCAGCTAATCCAAACGTTGGACAACAGCGACATCTAGTGGTACAAGGGCAAGGGGAAACGTGAAGTCACAGTTTTGGAAATCTAAGATAAGAGATAAGATAAGATAGAACTTTATTAATCCCTCGGGTGGGTTCCTCTGGGAAATTCGACTTCCAAAAAGCACAGCAACGACCGAAGTTACAGTTACAGAATTGTTATATATATATATATATATATATATATATATATATATATATATATATATATATATATATATATATATATACACACACACACACACACACACACACACACACATATATAAATACAGAGACAAATATAAATAAAATATACAAAGGGGATAAATAGAATAAATAGGAATAAAAAATAAATCTACTGCATACACTTGTCGCTCAGCAGTGAATCACGTGCTTTGAAATTTGTTTTTGTATTCAAACCGTGTTATGGTGTTCATATCAGCAGCTTGAGTACAAGCTCTGTAATGGAAGCAAAAGGTTTGAAACCGCGGGGGTGGGGCACACACACGGAATGAATAAACTGTGTATATATAATAAATTCGTTGCACAAAAATGCAAAAATATTCATGTATTCATCTATTAATTTCTTAAAGTTTTTATATTTTCTAAAATATCATATAAAATATCACATCGTGCAAGACGGGGGAATACGAATTCAACATTTCACTTCCCTGTCAGAGTGAGAAGGCGCAGAGATGGAGAGTTGCTGCCTCCTGCTGGCGTTGAAGCGCAAGTGTCGCTTAAGTGTCTAATAACTACGTAGTCCTGCATTCAAATTTAAAACTGTAAGTTAGATAATTAGAACTAATAATTAAATAATTAATAATTAAAACTAATTAGATTAAAAAGTAGGCTTGTCATATTTAAATTTGTATTATCTTTAGTTTAAATGGAGCCAGCGTACAAACTTTGAGCGTCGACAATAAATTGTTTACAGTGAATTTTTAATAAGTCTATCAATCACCCTGTGATGCGCGTGACAAGCTGTCAGAGGTCGATTTACAAAAAAAGATTAAACACCGGTAACTTCAGGGCGTACTATCAAAAGGCTGCTCCAGGTGAGGCTCGAACTCACAACCTCGGCATTGCTCTACAGTGTACTGTCATATAAGTACCGCGCGCTAACCGATTGCGCCACTGGAGCTCACTGTGTTAAGCCTGCAGTTGAGCTTATAACCCTGGAACAGATGTGGTGTCACGTCACTGATGTTTACTGATTTTATACCTTTGATATAGTGATTGAATATATCGAGAGAATAATGTTTGTTTAAACGCGATGACGACCAACGGTGCATTTACTGACTTATGTTGAGAAAAGCTGCTAAGACGTGTTTAACAGCGGTAATGACAGGAGCGTCATGATTCAAGGACATTTTAACTTATGGCTAAATAACATGTCAGCTGAAGGTCTTAGTGCCTAACAAACTAACGTGTCTAAAGCTGCTTTATATCGCGTAACTGTTGGGTCAATGATATGGCTGTATGACGTGACCCGGAAGTACTTGCGTGGCACGAAGAAGAAGAGCTGGCTGAATTTTGGCGCTGACTGGTGATGTGCGATACCACTGATTTCCTTTCCGATCCGTTACCAAGTAAAATTCAGGGTGGTATCAACGACACTGGTCCGATACCGATACTTTGTACAAAAATTTAATGTGTTACTGTATTTCAAATTCTTCATAATGTTTTGTTGGTCGTTTCATAATGACTACAGGTCATCAGACTATTTGTTCTTATTGTTTAATTATGAAGAATTATCATATCGAAATAAAAAACCTTAAGTTGTTTGTTAATTGACGCTATCTGAACACACATATCTTGTCATTTAACATGTATATACTTGCCTGGACATTTCACACTTTCCCACATTCACAGCTGTGCTGTGGCACACTACAAATTTTGGTATCAATCCAATATCAAGTAAATATAGGGCCAGTATTGCAGATATCAGTACGACTAATTTTAAGTTATTTAGGCAGCTAATTGGGGGAGAGTAGTGTGCTATGGCTTATAAGATATATTCTCAATTTGCAAATTCTGAACACATTTTAATCACCACTATATCACCGTGATTGTTGCTTTCCACAGTAATTAGTTAACACAAAAAAACCCCACACCTTTCAGCTTTTCATTTGTTTTGAAACAGGGTTTTTGGAGACCTGGAATGTAAAGTTTTCTATCTCTAAAGACCACAAAAAGGTTCTGACATTTGTCATAGTGCATGTTTGAGGTTTATTTTTAAAATTAACTATGATCATTATACTATAACTCATAATCTTTCACAAGGTTAAAACTTCAAAAGGAGCAGATTTTATCAAACAAGCACAGTTCAGTTCACCTGAGGGTTTAACTTAACCTGTCATTAAAGGTTCAAAAAATAACATGTCATGACATTAAATTGTAAATGCACTGTTAATTAGCATTAATTATATTAAATTTATTAAAATAACATTAATTAACTATTAGCATGATCACTGCTTGTCAGTTAAATTGATTGATTATTTCATAAACAATCAGATCTTGTGGCTCACTCTGAGCTAGCACTTTTCCTTTCATAAAGGATGGTCAAATCTATCCTCTGCTAAAGACGCTAATAACAGAAGTACTAAAGAACCATAGTATTTTAAACCAACCTCCAAGCTGCCATTTTTGCCAAGATTTTAGAAAATACTTTGGCCACCTAACTGATTTATTTCATGAATTTATTTCTGCTCCCATAATACATTGACACAGCTCTGGTCAAGCTCTAAAATGATTTGCTGCTCACTCTCAGCTGCTCTCTATTGTAATTGTGGGGCGATCGTGGCTCAAGAGTTGGGAGGGACTAGTAAAGCGCTATACAAATACAGGCCATTTACCATTTCTCCTTGACCTCAGCTCAGTCTTTAATACTGTAACCACAATATTTTAATCAGATGTCTGAAAAATTGTCTGAAAAACAGTGTTGATGTCAGTGATGTAGTGCACAGCTAGCTCTGTTCATATTCATCAAATTAAATTCTTTAACAAATTTTAAACAATTTTTATTTCCATTTAAGTTCGGTTTTTCTGTATATGTGTTTTTCAAATACGCTTATTTTTAAGTTTTAGAGAGTTTTAGAGTATTTGACCAGGTCATTGCCGGTTCAAATCCTCCCCAAATACGCTGATGCAGAATGCAGAAGCAATGATAGAAGAGGAACGAAACAGTTTCAATATTTTGAATCTGCCTTCCTCTTTTTTACAATGAAAACCATGTTTGCCACAACATGGTAATTTTGATAAATGAGAAATATGTCGTCTAACAATGGCAGACGCACATACACACACGATTACATCAAATTTAAATATCACCTCTAATATCACCTGTGGAAACCAGAGAGAGCATTTCTCATTAAGGGTTTGCAGTATTATTTATGGGGGGTTTTTGTCAATTAGTATTGTCAATAAGTGTTATTGTATGAGTACTGAAAACTATTTTGTAGAGCCCGAGTGTAGAAAAGTTGCAGCATAGAGGAGCCCAATCAGATCAATTTTAAGCAGGGACATAGTCTGCCGATGACAGAGGAAGAGCTGTAAGGATGCATGGTAGTGCAGCAAGGAGAGAACATGAGAACAGAAGAAGAGTGCTCTTGTTAGGGATAGCATTAGGTTTGTGGTTGATGAAACTCTCTGCTCAAAGGGAGCAGAGTGACCGGTAGTACAGTGATTGCCTGCACTGCTTTGCTTTGTGAGAAACTGATGCTGAAGTTGAGCAAAGTATACTATATTGCCAAAAGCATCAGCCCTCCAAATCATTGAATTCATGTGTTCCAATCACTTCCTGCCACAGGTGTATAAAATCAAGCACCTAGGCATGCAGACTGCTTCTACAAACCTTTGTGAAAGATAGATCGCTTTCAGGAACTCAGAAAACTCCACTGTGATAGGATGCCACCTATGCAACAAGTCCAACTGTGAAATTTCCTCACTACTACATATTCCACAGTCAGCTGTTAGTCATATTATAACAAAGTGGAAGCAATTAGGAACAACAGCAACTCAGCCATGGAAGCAGTAGGCAAAGTAAAACCACACAGCTCAGGGATTTTAATAAGGCAAGTATGAACTCTGTATTCCCCAAAATTCCACCAACATGATAAGTATCCTACCGGGGGAGGCAGGACACTGGACCGTGTGTACATTAAAATCAAGCAGGCCTAGAGGCCTACATCCCTCCCCCACCTAGAACAACCTGACCACCTCTCTCTGCTCCTCATCCCTGCCTGCACCCCCCCCCCCCCCCCCCCCCCCCCCCCCACCTCAAAAAACAAACCCCTCCAAGCGCCTGGGTCATTAAAACATGGCCAGATGATGCTCTTCTCCAGCTACAGGACTGTATTAATCTGAGAGACTGCTCCATTTTTGAACAGCAGGACCTGGAGACATTCACTCAGTCTGTCTTATTCTACATTAGGTGCTCTGAAGAGAATGTGGCAGTGACCAAAACCATCCAGGTTTTTCCTAACTGAAAACCTTGGATGACAAGTGAAGTACAGGTTCTGATCAAAACTGAGGAACAGTTCTCTGTACAGCACTGCCAGGGCCAACCTGAGGAGGGGGATCAAAAGTTCCTTTTCCATTAGAACCAACTCAAATCAACTTGCCACAGTTTTCAGGGTTTTCCATTAGGTCATATTACCTGGTACAGGTACTAAAATGGTACCTGCTCAGGAAGGGTTCGAAAGTGATTTGAGCAGATGCTAAAATGTGATGCCATCAGACTGCATGCCAACTGACCGGTCAGTAGCATCATTTGATGAGTCATGAGAACCGCCATTTTTTAAATGAGTCAATGAGAGAAATGGCTACAAAAACAACACCGTGATCCCTGAGTCTGACAAAAAGCAGCTATATCTTTGCCTCGACAACCAACTTTGTTGTAGCGTTCGTGTGGCATACTAATTACGTCATGCTCAGCCTCGTTGCTATGACAACAACCACGGACATTAGGTGGTAATGGAAAACCAGTTAAGCTGAATCAAGTCGTGGCTAGCTGACCCGAGTAGGTACTAACAGAAAAGGAACTATAAACAGACCAGGGAAACCTACAGGAGGAGGATAGAGGGCATCCTCGTTGATAGCAACCCCCGCCAGGTGTGGAGAGGGATCTAACCAGGTTATTCCACCTCTCCGTGACGTATGCCACTGTTTGCACCTGTCTGAAGGCCTCCACTATCATTCCTATCCTTAAGACTGGAATAGACAGCCTCTATGACTACAGACCTATACCCCTCACGTCTGTAGTCATGAAGTGTTTTGAGCGGACACTGTCTCAGTACATCAGAGACTGTCTACCCCCCTCGACTGACTCCCACCAGTTTGCTTACAGAGCAAATCGGTCCATAGAGGATTCCATCACCATCACCCTAAGCCATCTGAAGAACAGGAAGAGCTACGTGAGGGTGCTCTTCGTGGCCTACAGCTCAGTGTTCAACACCATAATCCTAGACATGCACACTACAGCTGGGTATTGTCACTGATTTCTTCAACCGATTCACTTCCGATTCACAAGGTCCCGATTCAATCTCCGATTCGATTCAAGTTTGAATCAGTCAGTCTTATAACTACCGTCTCCCTTCTTGGAGACTCTGCAAGAAGAGAAGCTGGTCTGCATATTGTGGAGTCATGCAGCTTCTTTGTGCAGTAACAATGTCACCAGCAGTTGAAAAAACTTGTTCAGAATGAACTCTGGTCCAAGGTAAGGAAAGATACTGCTTTTCTTAGAGAGCCAAAAGAGGATATTCCCCTGCATGGTCCCTCCACCAGATCAAAGGATCCTTAGAAAGTGGAACAGGTTGAACTTCCCTGTATCGATTCACTTCTTCCTTTGCCCTTTCAGTTAGTGTTTTCTGTGACGCTGGGTTTTTTTTTTTGGTGAGTGGACTGGCCCAAGGAGAAACATGAATGCAGAGTCCTTTGATATCTTAGTTGGAGGGGCATAATCCATTTCAACATGACCAAGGGAGATGTCAGGGACAGTTTCCTCTACTCTGTCACCATCAGACTCTTGCTGTAGAAAAATGAAAACTTAATTGATAAAGAGAAATTAATTTGCAAAATAATTTTGAACTCTCCAGACAATTTAACATATTAATACTGGCAATGGAAGGAAATGACTATTTGTATTCAAACTTGAGTAGTGCAAAGAAACAATAAATTTTTTTTAACTAACACTTTTAAAATATTTACATTTTTGCACTATATTAATAATTTCTCATGTCATACATGCATCCCTACAGTTACACACATGCATGGCATATACACACATTTCATAAACATACTTTGACTTCAAGTTGTTTGACTTCAGTGAGAGACACTGATCCTCTTGTCCAGCAGTTGTGCGTGCAGAGGTGATGGATAGAGTTGGGGATTTTTCTTCAGCCATAACCAGTGTGGCTGCTTTCAGTGGTTTCAAAGCTTTCACTATATCTTCTCCATCAGCCTCTGTAAGAGTACAGAGATTACTGTCACTTCTCCTCACTTCAGGTGAGAGTAGAGCTGCAGAGATCGCTGGTTGTTGCTGTAGGAAGCGTTCCAGCATCTCCAACGTGCTGTTCCATCTGGTCACCCCATCAGTCACCAGCTTATGGGCAGGCAGCTTCAGTATCTTTTGCTTCTCTTTAAGCCTGCGACTTGCAATAGTGCTGCTATGAAAAAAGGATGCTATGCGTCTCACTCGGCCAAGCAGCTGAGCAACAGCTGGAACTTTCAGACCTACTTCTGAAGCCAAATTGAGTGTGTGGGCAAAACAACCAATGTGCAACCAGCCCGTTATTTCCACAGCTCACACCATATTTGTAGCATTGTCAGTTATGATGACAGAGTTTTGTTTGTAAGCTCACAATCTTCTATTGCCTTGGACATTATTTGAGATAAATTAACTGCTGTGTGGCTTGCTTCAGTTGTTCTTGTCTGTAAGACATGGGACACGGTCAGGTAATTATCTGTTGCTCTGGATGTCCAGCTGTCATAGCGACTTTCTCTGCTGCTGAAAATGTAGCGTGGATTTGGACAGATGTATGTCTTTACATATGAAAGTTTGATAAACTGGGTTATTTTTTTGAGCACGTGGAAAAGTGGATGCAAACTTCACTGCAAATGCCTTTTTGAGTGAGCTTTGCTTCATGTTGGGTATTTTTGCTAGCATATCTGGATGATGCCTTGCTAAATGATTTCTGAGATTTGTGGTATTTCCACAATGTTTTACCATATGGCTTTGCTTTTGTCTTCACTGTATTCACAGTTCTTGAATCCAAAGTGCTGCCAGACATCTGCCTTTAGGCTTTGGCAGCGCCCTCAGTGGAGGAGCCATGGAAAAAAAAAAATATATATATATATATATATATATATATATATATATATATAAAATATACAGTGGGGCAAAAAAGTATTTAGTCAGCCACCGATTGTGCAAGTTCCCCCACTTAAAATGATGACAGAGGTCAGTAATTTGCACCAGAGGTACACTTCAACTGTGAGAGACAGAATGTGAAAAAAAAATCCATGAATCCACATGGTAGGATTTGTAAAGAATTTATTCGTAAATCAGGGTGGAAAATAAGTATTTGGTCAATAACAAAAATACAACTCAATACTTTGTAACATAACCTTTGTTGGCAATAACAGAGGTCAAACGTTTACTATAGGTCTTTACCAGGTTTGCACACACAGTAGCTGGTATTTTGGCCCATTCCTCCATGCAGATCTTCTCGAGAGCAGTGATGTTTTGGGGCTGTCGCCGAGCAACACGGACTTTCAACTCCCGCCACAGATTTTCTATGGGGTCGAGGTCTGGAGACTGGCTAGGCCACTCCAGGACTTTCAAATGCTCCTTACAGAGCCACTCCTTTGTTGCCCGGGCGGTGTGTTTTGGATCATTGTCATGTTGGGAGACCCAGCCTCGTTTCATCTTCAAAGTTCTCACTGATGGAAGGAGGTTTTGGCTCAAAATCTCACGATACATGGCCCCATTCATTCTGTCCTTAACACGGATCAGTCGTCCTGTCCCCTTGGCAGAAAAACAGCCCCATAGCATGATGTTTCCACCCCCATGCTTCACAGTAGGTATGGTGTTCTTGGGATGCAACTCAGTATTCTTCTTCCTCCAAACACGACGAGTTGAGTTTATACCAAAAAGTTCTACTTTGGTTTCATCTGACCACATGACATTCTCCCAATCCTCTGCTGTATCATCCATGTGCTCTCTGGCAAACTTCAGACGGGCCTGGACATGCACTGGCTTCAGCAGCGGAACACGTCTGGCACTGCGGGATTTGATTCCCTGCCGTTGTAGTGTGTTACTGATGGTGACCTTTGTTACTTTGGTCCCAGCTCTCTGCAGGTCATTCACCAGGTCCCCCCGTGTGGTTCTGGGATCTTTGCTCACCGTTCTCATGATCATTTTGACCCCACGGGATGAGATCTTGCGTGGAGCCCCAGATCGAGGGAGATTATCAGTGGTCTTGTATGTCTTCCATTTTCTGATGATTGCTCCCACAGTTGATTTTTTCACACCAAGCTGCTTGCCTATTGTAGATTCACTCTTCCCAGTCTGGTGCAGGTCTACAATACTTTTCCTGGTGTCCTTCGAAAGCTCTTTGGTCTTGGCCATGGCGGAGTTTGGAGTCTGACTGTTTGAGGCTGTGGACAGGTGTCTTTTATACAGATGATGAGTTCAAACAGGTGCCATTCATACAGGTAACGAGTGGGGGACAGAAAAGCTTCTTACAGAAGACGTTACAGGTCTGTGAGAGCCAGAGATTTTCCTTGTTTGAGGTGACCAAATACTTATTTTCCACCCTGATTTACGAATAAATTCTTTACAAATCCTACCATGTGGATTCATGGATTTTTTTTTCACATTCTGTCTCTCACAGTTGAAGTGTACCTCTGGTGCAAATTACTGACCTCTGTCATCATTTTAAGTGGGGGAACTTGCACAATCGGTGGCTGACTAAATACTTTTTTGCCCCACTGTATATATATATATGTATATATACAAAGCATTTCCATAAAGACATTGATGAGCAAGTTTGGTGTAGATGAATTTGACTGGCCTGCGAAGAGTCCCGCCCTCAACGTTTAAGTCCACCTGCATGTAGTGATGTGGGTCCTTAAGCATCACGTTCCAGGGTGTTAGTAAGCCAGATGAGTCATACTAGGCAACACAGATTTAATTAACGAACATCATTTGTTATCCAGGGCTCCATTTATTATGTTAAGTAAACGTCTCTGATCAGCAGGATGCCCTTTGAGGAGTTAAATAATTAATAACAAATTATGTGGTCGGCAAATCACAGCAAGCTAAATAACTGAACTTCATGAGTTATGTATTCTTTCCTCATTTGTCTGAACAAACTTTGCTTTGTTCTTATCACATATCTGAGAAGAGAGATTCCAGCTTCTTCCCACTGTTGAAAACTTTAAATTCGTGCAGGTACATGTGAGTTTGGGGTTTGGGCCCATTCAGGATTTTCTCTACTATTGCCAAATGTCTGCTGGAAAAGATTCTTATCCCTGTCATTCTTCTGCTGAGTAAAGTGTGTGTGGTTGATGGATGGAGGTCTGGGAAAAACAGAAAAAATGAACGTTCATGTTTTACTGATTTTATTATATCCACATTGCAGGATGAACACAGGTACTTCAATGGCGATTGGAGTACCTGTGAAAGAAACAGTGCAAACATACAGCAGAACAACCTGACCTGCAAGAGGCCGTTAATCACCCGAAATCTTTAACTCGTGTCAAAAGTATTAAAATCATCGCCACACAAAATTACAAGTTGCTTCGACAGTGTGTAAAGCAGGATTGTAGGGATGTTTAACTCAGGCAATGTGTGTCTTATTTCCTGATTTCTTTATTTGAAAGACAAGATTTTCCATGCTACTCTCTAAAGAAAGCAGGCACTTTCATCTGGTTCTGTCAGAATATGTGTTCTAACATATACATTTGTGCAACAACACAGAAGCGGTGAAAAAATCTAGACTACCAGTACAAAATGCAATTTGGAAACAGCAAAAATATGCAATAGTGCACTACAGTAGCAAGATGGTGCTTTGACCAGTATCCCACCTCTACACACTTCTGCATCGTCCCATATTCTTTTATCATCTTCTTGCTACATCATTCTACACGCTTACTGCTCTTCTGGTTTCGTGGAGTGATAAACTGTTTACCAAAACATTATCCTCTATGTTGGTGAAGAAACTGTTGACTCAAGCTTGAGAAATGTGCTCTACAACAGCAATAATTGTGGCATTTATGGGCTTGGCAGGTTTTGACAGTTAGATAGGCTCTTCCACATGTGTGGACTTACAAAATGAAAAATGGAGTCACAAAGGTGTATACAACCAAACTTTGTTCAAATTGTAGACAGCTTATTCTTGCAACATTCTCCTTAATGTCAAACAGCATTTACAAACTCCACCAAAGACTGAAAAGCGTTTCACACGCTGTTTTGACAGCTTGACAAAACAGCTTGTTTTGTCGAATGTGTGCTGTACGAATCTGAAAATACACATGGAGAAGTTAGTGGCAGTTAGTGGCTCTTGGCAAGAAACACTCTCCCCACATCAGTCACTCATCTTTAACATAGTAAGAAGGTGATTTAAGCTAGCTTTTTCTCTACTTAAATTTTCTCCACTGATGTTTTATCTAACAAGCGTTAGCTAGTTTATAAACTTGTCTATTTCAGCTAAGCAGAAGGTAGTTTGGGGGATGCCGTTATATAAAGTTTGCCTAACAGTGTTTTTTTTAGTCAGTAACAATATATGAACCAAACAGTTCATGGACTCCTCACTCGTTACTCACAGAAGTCTTCAGAGTCTTTAGCATCTTGCACACATGCTGCTTCCAGTCTTCCATTGAAGCAGACATTCATTGTATTTCAAAATCTTTGCCTTTCAGCTGTTGGGGACTCTCGTGCTAACCGGTCTGAAGATCTTCTTGAAGCAGATGGAGGTCTTGAGGGCATCACGAAACATGGAGCTGGAGAAAGCGTAGACAATGGGGTCCAAAGCGCTGTTGAGGTAGGTTAACACGATGCATATCATGAAAACCTGGGTTACATTAGTGTAGGACTCGCAGTCATGGGGGTGGTTTCCCTTGATGTAGGCCGCCGCTAGGCCTGTGATGACGCTTGGCATGAAGCACAAGGTAAACACCAGAATGATCACCACGACCGCTCTGATGGCCTTCCGTCCCTTCAGCTTCCTGCCTACTCGCCGTTGGCGAAGCCGGCAGACTATCTTTGCTGAGCAGAAGAGCAGCAAGAACCAGGGCAGGAGGAACTCTGCAACAAAGGCAATGTAATGCAGCTTAATCGGCACAGGGTCTTCTTCATAGGAGTTGAAGCTACGGCACTTGCCACTCGCCTGGTGGAAAAGGTTAGCGGTCAGCAGCGGAATCCCGCGGACCACCACAGCAGCCCAGATCAAGCCCGCGAGCCAGCCCGCCTTTACTGAAGTCATTTGGCTGATGCAGTGATGTGGGTGGACCACCTTAAAGTAGCGATCAAGTGCCACCGCTGTCATGAATCCAATACTAGCAGAGCGATTGACAGTCAGCATGAAAAGGCTGATTCTGCACCAGACCCATCCAAACACCCACTTCCCTCGCAGGTGGGTGTCGATGCGGAAAGGCACGTTGATGAGGACCAAGAAGTCAGCAAGAACCAGATTGAAGAGGAAGAGGGTGTGAGGTTTCCATGACTTCATGCAACAGCAGAAAATCCACAAAGATACTATTGTTCCCGGCAGGCCCAGTATCTCAATTATCAAGCCTATTTCCATGAACATATTTTCTTTATTATTTTTCATGTGCCCGCTGCAGTGCAGTGAAGAATTATTTACTGCCTTCATTTCAGCTACGTGCCTTCTGAGCTCTTTGGTTTATCCGTACTTCCTTATTTTCAGCAGGTCATGTGTTCTTTCATAAAAGAGAGAAGTGCAAAGAAAATAATTTTTTCCTTTTATTGAACATTTTGTGAAATACTAGCACACACACCTGAAACTTTACACATCCTTCTGTTCTACCTTATTCGTCTGTTTCCCTTTAGATGAAAGCATCTATCAGTAAGATATATATCTGAAGCCAAACTTGAATACAGTAACTAGTTTATTGTTAGAAGCTTTCGTCTAACTTTTTGGAAGAAAATAAAGAAGCTCATTTAATGATTTCCATTTATGCATACCATGTAGTTATTTGTTTTTTAAACTTCAGTGCGAATCTCCCATGCAGTCTAACAAAGCAGTTTGCAAACTGTGTAAGTTATGAAAATGATTTCATAAAAGATACATTTTCCTTTCTATGTAGCGTAGGATTAACCATTAAAAAACACCAGGATTCATGTTAGACTAACAACTTTTGTTTTTAAAAGTTGCCATGGCAGCATTTATGTGCACACCGTGGATAACAAATAATCATAATTTATGCCCTGCATTCTAAACAGATATAAAGTAGAAAGTTTCATACTCACCAGCAGTCAACACTGACTCTTTGCTTTCCGTATGAGAAGACGGCGATGTGTCTTCAGCTTGTGCAGTGAAAGTGATATGATGTGATAAGATCCTTGGCAGTTTATAACTGCTGTCTTTGTCTGAGGGCTTGTTAGAACTTGTGGGTTATGAGTGCTCCAGAGAAGTGGCTCTGCAGCTGAACCACTTCTGCTATTATAGACGGTGACGTGTAATAAGCACCTTTATGACATTTTTCTTGACATTTTATGACACACAATATGTCAGGAAATTGTGTAATAATTAATATTTTGAGAGAATCGTAAATTATGACATATGACATTATGGGGAGATGATACCTTTCTTTTTGTTTGCTTAGTGGGGGAAATGTGGGAAAGACTATCCAGGGCCCTAACAGTAGGAGGGGCCACGGCAAGCTTGGAATGCAAAACATTTGTTTTTATTTTTCTTTTTTTTTCTACACAGTTAGTATGTGACTTAAATTGCTATAAATTGCCTCCCTACAAATGGCAGAAAATGTGTTTAGTCCACTCTACACCTAGTCTCTCCTTTAAAGTACAGCTAATTTACTCTATCAAGGTGACTGTTGCTATGTCATCTCAAGGAAACAGTTTCAGACTATAAAACTAACAAGAAGACAAAAGAAAGGAGATTTCTTTCAAAACAAGAGTGACCATGTTGACTAGTGTAACTGTGTGCAGTTATTAAAGATAGGGAGCCAATGTAGCTGTGCCACTACCAAAATAACCCAGCACAAAACCATGACGAAACGACTTTCATTTTATAAACAGCCAGCGGAGCAGCAGCAGATCCCTCTCTAAACAATGTGACATAAGGTGAGCTCATATAGTGGCAACTTAACGTTAGTCCAAGCAGTCGTTTGTACACTTAGATTTTCAGCAGTAAGCTTAGCAAGACTTCCACAAAGTAGCTTTAAATGTTATTTTAATAGTTCTCAGCCGGTGTGCCATGAGGTAAGCAGAGGATTTTGAGGAAGCCAGTGCATTTCAGCGTGATGAAATGGCATTTTAAAATACCTCAATGACACTGCTTTTTAATATATTAAAAAAAAGATAGGTAGCGTCCAGAGGGCATCCCTGTCAGATGCCTGAACCATCTCAACTGGCTCCTTTTGATGTGGAGGACCAGCGGCTCTACTCTGAGCCCCTCCCAGACGGCCAAACTCCTCACACTATCATTAAGGGAGAGGTCAGCCACCCTTCTAAGAAAGCTCATTTCTGTCGCTTGTATCCTCGATCTCGTTCTGTCAGTCACTACCCACAGCTCGTGACCATAAGAGAGGGTAAGGACGTAGATCAACCAGTAAACTGAGAGGTTCGCTTATAAGATAAGATAAGATAAGATAAGATAAGATAAGATAAGATAAGATAAGATAAGATAAGATAAGATAACCTTTATTATACACTCAGGTCTCTCTTCACCACGACGGCCCGGTAGAGCATCTGCATCACTGCAGCACCAGTCTGTCTGTCAATCGCTCACTCCCCTCTCCCCTCACTCGTGCACAAGACCCCAAGATGCTTAAATTCCTCTTGGGGCAGGAACTGACCCGGAGTGGACACTCCACCCTTTCCGGCTGAGGATGTGGAGGTGCTGATCCTCTTTCCCAACGCTTCACACTGGCCTGTAAACTGCTCCAGTCGGAGCTGGAGGCCGAATCCAACATAACCACATCATCTGCAAAAAGCAGATGTGAGATTCTGAGACCACCCAAGTGGACCCCTCCCACCACTTGGCTGCGCCTTGAAATTCTGTCCATAAAAACTATGAACAGAATCCGTGACAAAGGGCAGCCCTGGAAGAGTCCATGACTCACCCGCAGTGTTGTTTAGTGTTCTCCCTCCTGTGCTCTGTTCGTGTCCCTGAGTTAGTGTTGTAGAACAGTTTGTCAATTTCCTGTTTTACTTTGAAGGTCTGTGTCTCGTCGTGTCTAATTAGGTTCAGCTGTGTTCCCCTCTGGTGTGTCATTCCCTCATTACCTTGTGTGTATATATAGTGTGTGCCTGCCTGTGTTCCTTCTCGGTTCGTCTGTGTTATTCAGCGTTTCTCCGCGTCTCTGCTCTGCTTTCTCCGTGTCATCTCTGTGTATCATCCTGTGTCCTTATGCTTTCAGGTTTGTTTATTCGTTTTTTCCCAGTCTAGGCTTTAGTAGCTCCCTGTTCCTTATTTCCTGTTTTGTACTTCACCCTCACTGTAAATAAACACCCACTGGCACCCCAGCCAGTACCTGCATTTTGGGTTCTTTTCTCGTAACACCACACCACTGCCGCCCCAGCCTTGATAGTAACTGAGTTACAAGTAACTAATTACTAGGAAAAGTAACTATTGTGTTATTTTGAAAAAAATGTTTATCCCTCTGGGCTCCAGGGTATAGTTGGCTGTTTCTGACTACTTTTGATTTTACTTCTACATTTCACCTTTAAAAATATTTACCTTCCCTTGTTTGGTATCATTCTTTTCAGCAAAACCTCACATGTCTGAATTTACAGTTATTTTATCATTTTGACATACTGTATTAACACAATTGATCCAAAATCAGACACAAAAATCTTTAAATCCAAGTAGAAAAAAGTTGTAATTTTTACTATAATAACCACAAACGTGTTTAACGAATCATTAACTTGAAATGCAAATATAAATTGTAAATTTTCAAAATCTATGCACAAGTTTTGCAAACAACAGTTATATGCAGCTACTTACCTAAAAATGCAGCCAAGGCATTTTTTTTAACTATTTCAAACTATTTACATTACACTCAGGCGTTCTGCATCAAATAAGATGCCACACAAATTATTTGTACCACTCCAACAACTCATTTCTGTCCACTGTAAAATAAAGGAGAACATCACAAGCCTGATACCTGCAGGCATGAAAGCAGGAAGTGTATCACTCCTGTTTTCCACCTACAGACGGCGTCTGGCTTTGGTGGCTTTTTGGCAGCACCCGTGACATTCAGCAGACACACAAAACAAAACTATCCACTACACTACACACTAAATATACAACACAATACACTAACAACACACTGCAAACACGCTAAACATCACAAATCTCTCAGTTCTCAAAACTCGCTCTCTCTCTCTCACCGCCATCACTCCTGAAATTTCCTCCTCTTCCTAAACAACCAAATGCCATGTTGCTATTTCATTTTTTTAATGGTCAACATGGTACATTTTTCCACCAGTAGGAAAGAGTGGAGATGTATTCAGGAAAAAACATTGCTTATATTTTTTATCATAACTCTGGTTTTACATGGCCTATCAGCACAATTTTAAAAACTGGTATTGTGGTGGACACTAGAGGGCTCCACTCACACCCAGTGTATAGGAGGTGTGGTCCTGTGTTTTGTGGCGCGATATGCGCAGTTGATGTTGGAGACGAATAAAGAAGGAGTGAGAACTGAGAGCTCCGAGTCGTCTGCAGCTTTTTCTGACCGCCAGTGCCAGCCTCGCTCCCGGGCTGGGTTGCCCTCTGTCAGTTCCCCACCCCCCCCAGTTCAGCCGTTCCGGCCGTTTGCTTAAGCCCCGGGTCCTGGACTAGTTCTGCTGGGTGTTCGGGGGGGGCATGTGTGGTGGACCACTAGAGGGCTCCACTCACACCCAGTGTATAGGAAGTGTGTTCCTGTGTTTTGTGGTGCGATATGCGCAGTTGATGTTGGAGACGAATAAAGAAGGAGTGAGAACTGAGAGCTGTGTCGTTGATGCTTACCTCCACAGTATAAAGTTTGAAGTCCACACTTTTAACACAAACATGGAGAATCAGGGTTGCCTTGGGTTGACATAGCATCTTGTTGGTATGTCATCTGATTGGTTTACCATGACTACTTTATTCTTCCTCAGCCAATCAGCAGCACTTGTGTGATTGTTTCGCCCCGCTAGGTCCCAGTAAGATAAAGCAGACAGCTTCAACCGTCTGTGTGTTGAAAAAGTAACACATCCGCAACGCATTTTCTTGTTAGTAACTGTAACGGCGTTGTAATGATAGAAATAGTAATCCATTAGAGTTAAGTAACACCATTACTAACAGTGCTATTCCCGGAAACAAGTCCGACTCTTGATTTCATCACTTAAGGAATATTCACAAATTCCCATTGTGTCGTACTGAGAACTGGAAATTGTTGTTCATACATTTATTTCATCACGTCTGGATTGCAGTCTTTGTTTATTTGTCTTAAGCAAAACTTCCTGGGAATCAGGTTGTTCAGAATGCTGCGGTGACGTCGTCTAAGTTTTCCAATTACTCACAGCATGCAGTGACTCAGTTACATAGACAGCATTTTAAGATTCTGCCTTCTAGAGCTCTCCATGGACAAGAACCAGCATTGGGGAACACTGTACATCCCGAGCAGGTCTCTCTTCCTTTGAGTTTAAGATCTGGGAAATCAGTGGTCTCTTTTGCTTAACATTTGGTTTTATCTTCTGGCATTTGAAAGGTTGAAAGCATATGGCCAATAAAATGTTACTTACTTACTTTTAACTTATCTTTTTGGGTATCACAATCAGGTTGAAAACGGAAACAGGCTGTAAGAAGATAGACTGATATCAGTCCTCGCGTTAATAAAGGTCTGCCTGTGTACCAAATAGTGAGCAAGAAGACGATAGTAAGTAAAAAGAGAGAGAAAATTGTCCTGAAGGTAATGGGGATAATGAAGCGAGGACAGATCATATTAGAAGTGCTACAAAAATAAAATTGTATTTTTAAGGTTTTTTTATATAACATTTCATAAATCATATTATACTCATATCACACTCAATCATCCTTAAATAAAGAAAATCGTGTACTCTTAAGCTTGATACTCCAAGCAAAACTCTACAATAAAGTAAACTATAATATGAAGTGAGGCTGAAATGTGAAGAGATTTCAAACTGTTCAAACATGGATGCATCGTAGATTTTTCTTATATGTGTCATATGATTTCCTGATTACTGGCAATTCTAGTTACCACTACAGATTGTTGTGTATAGTTGTTAAATCAATTATTTGTTTGAAAAGACAAAAACATCTAAAGATACATGAGAGATATACAGGGTGGGCCATTTATATGGATACACCGTAATAACATGGGAATGGTTGGTGATATTAAAGTCCTGTTTGTGGCACATTAGTATATGTGAGGGGGCAAACTCCTCAAGATGGGCGGTGACCATGGTGGCCATTTAGAAGTCGGCCATCTTGGATACAACTTTTGTTTTTTCAATAGGAAGACGGCCATGTGACACATCAAACTTATTGGTAATGTCACAAGAAAAACAATGGTGTGCTTGGTTTCAACGTAACTTTCTTCTTTCATGCGTTATTTACAAGTTTCTCTTTGTTCACAGCCATTGACATGTCGAAGAGGTTAACCCGTGAGGAGCGGATCGAAATTGTGTTGATATCTGGTGAACGCAGTAACCGGGTCATTGCAGCAGATTTCAATGCAAGACACCCTACGAGACCACCCATCTCCCACGCTACAGTTCAGTGTTGAATTGGTCAAAATGTGGACGCAAGAAAACTGTTACTAATGAAGAAACATCAGTGGCTGTCCTAGCTTCATTCAGCAAGAGCCCACAGCGTATCACTCGCCGCATGTCACTGGAGAGTGGCATTAGTCGAACATCCCTTCGGCAGATATTAGCTAAATGGCACCCTTACAAACTCCAGCTACTGCAGCATCTCACCGAGGATGACCCAGATCGGCGCACAGAATTTGCAGAATGGGCAAAACAAAAACTGGAACAGGACCCTCAGTTCACGCAGAAGATTTTGTTCAGTGATGAGGCAAACTTTTATGTGAATGGTGAAGTTAACAAACAAAACCACCGCTATTGGTCTGACACTAACCCACATTGCATGGATCCCTCCAAGACTGTTGGAACAACAAAAGTGATGGTTTGGTGTGGTGTGTGGGGTACAACCATAGTGGGTCCATTCTTCATCAATGGAAACCTCGAGGCCACTGGATATTTGAAATTGCTACATGATGATGTGTTTCCCTCTTTATGCACTGAAGCTGGCACGTTCCCTGAGTTTTTCCAGCAAGATGGTGCACCACCACATTATGGGTGCCAGGTCCGAGCATTCCCAGATGAACAGTTTCCTGGAAAGTGGATTGGTCGTCGTGAGCCACTTGAATGGCCCCCAGGGTCTCCCGATCTGACCCCCTTAGGCTACGTCCACACGTACACGGGTATTTTTGAAAACGGAGATTTTTCGTTTTCGTTTTAAAAAAATAATCCCGTCCACACATAAAGGCAGAAATGAAGGAAAACGCTGCTATGAACATGCCAAAGCAGCAGGTGGTGCTAGATTCCTAACCGTGCCGAAATGTTGGCCAATCAGAAGTCTAGAAGCCTCGGTGGGAAAAAGTAAACAAAGCTGGGGCATAGAAGCAGAACCGAGTCGTCTGTGTGGAGGGACAGTAACTGTGTGTATATGTAAGCATTTAAACACTGCAGAGAGTAGAATTAACAGTATTGTAGAAATTCATTTCACCGAAACAATAGCGTGGCGCACAGTGTGACGTTAAAAAATGCGCACACCTTTGACGCTGCATTTTCTCCATTTTTCTAGTCCACACGTAAATGCAAAAACAGAGTTTTCAAAAATATCCACCCTGGCCAGAGTTTTTAAAAATCTTCGTTTTCAGTGACCAAAAACGCCGTTTACGTGTGGACGAAAGGTGCAAACGCATAGAAAAATCTGCGTTTTCAAAAATACCTGGGTACGTGTGGACGTAGCCTTAGACTTTTATCTTTGGGGTCATCTGAAGGCAATTGTCTATGGTGTGAAGATACGAGATGTGCAGCACCTGAAACTACGGATACTGGATGCCTGTGCTGGCATTTCTCCTGCGGTGTTGCTATCAGTGTGTGAAGAGTGGGAGAAGAGGGTTGCATTGACAATCCAACACAATGGGCACATTGAACACATTTTATAAGTGGTCAGAAACTTGTAAATAACTCATGAAAGAATAAAGTTACGTTGATTGTATAGAAGTCTATGAGAAAGCAACCCTTCTCCTCCTTTTCACTTTCAAGCCTTACTTACTGACTGACATTATTACCCTCATTAAGGACCACAATACAGATGATAAAATGGGCTATACTATAGGCCGGGGCTGCCCTAGGGAGTTTATGATTGACAGGTTCTGGTGTTATGAGCATACAGTGTCCCTTTCACTCAGATCTGTTCCTTTTTATCAACTCTGGTTTCAAAGCACTAAAATAGTAACGGCCAACATGCTTATCAATGGATAATATCACAATGACTGCATCTTTTACATCTAGTAATGGACAAAAATTAATTCCAGAGACCATAAAAAACGAATCTTCTTTTTTGCATTTTTCTTTGTAACCTCGATACCTTTTGGCCCAATCAATCTTAGGGTTTTGGGGGTTTTTTTTACAATCCCATAAGATGGTATTGTTTACCATCTTATGAAACTGTCTCTGTGTCAACATGGCAAAAAGTAGTCTTGAAGGCATGCTCTCTATTTGGAACTATGACAAAAGTGTTTTTGAAAACTTTGGCAACAGATTTTGGTAACATGTTAGTTTCTCAACTTTCATGTTACCACAGTTTAAGATACAACGTGCGTATCTGAGATCAAATGATGGTGGGGTTTGGCAATGAATAGGGTCTGACTCATGAGATCACTAATGTAATGAAGCCTTTGAGCTTGAGCCATTCTGTCCCATTGTTTCTCATCCTGATTTATGTCATTGCATCCCATTTGATCGCTCTGTTGGATCTTATTTAAACATCATTTCCCCTTACTGGAACTTGTCCTGATGCATGCTTAGTCATCCAGATAAGGAGATCTGAGACGTTGATTCTGTTCATCTGAACGTAGCGTTTTCAGTGGGAGAAACATTTCATCAATCATCCAAGTGACTTCTTCAGTCTCAGCTGACTGCAGGTTTCCCCAACCTAATGTAGCCAGATGGGTTACTCTGCCTTCTCCACCTCTCTCTCTCTCTCTCTGGCTGCTGTTCGGGTTGGGTTGAGTGGAAACACACCTACACTCTAATTGCAGGGTGGCGACTGTCGGTATAAGGCCATGCAGGCTTCATTTCCCTATTAATTGCTTCTTTGCCTTTTGTGAGTGCAGTATCAGGCACCAATGCACTTATTTTCTTGGGATAATCAGGCAGTTTCGATCAGGCTCTACAACAGTTACAGGTAGGCCGTATGTGTATCCTCCTATCCACTTTAAAGGTTAAATAAGTGGTATAGTGGCGTATTGCTGTCCTGTTTACAGATTGGCCGACTTACTTATTTCCAGCCGTTGTGGAGAGGGCCGCCGCTGCACTACTACTAGCAACTGATATAGCGTCCTTAATTCTGGGGTAAGTAGCATTTGGCATTATTTTGCTACTGACTATAAATTAGAATAAAACATAGCTGGGCTTGAGTTAGAGCTGGGCGATATATCGAGTTTTTAAAAAACATCGATATATTTTTATACGAGATATAAGATGTGACAATATCCTTTATATCGATATAGTCTATGTTACGTTATAATTATACTTGTGGAGCCGCAAGTTTGCCTCTCTTTCGTCCACTTTCGTCTTTACGCAACGTTACTCGGCCTCGCCTCTCCTTCACTGAACACAACTCCCCCTCCTCCCCCATCGCTTCACCTACAGGAAGCGACAAGATGGACACGGCAAATCTCCGTTAACGAGTTACTGCGCATCGCCCCGTGCGTGGGGCTGGACGGCGTCAACGTGTTAGCTAGCTAACCACGCTAACGAGCTAACCACGCTAACGCCATGCAGCCCAGACTAAAATCCTTTCATTTTCTCAAAAGTTGACAGCGCGCCTTATGTATGAATTCTGGTTGTGCTTGATGGCCGCGAACCGATTTTATGTGGAACACGGCGCTCAGCAATCTGTCAAAAAATGTTTTAGTACGACTTTGGTAAGCTACGGAGCTGCACCGCTTGATGGATTGTCGGAGCATTACGGCTGAGCCTCGCGGAGTGATACGTACTGTGCTTCAACGTAATATTACCTTACTGTATATAAGGACCATAAATGGCACCTGTTGAGAGACGTGGTTGCGAAGCGGATTTCAAACTCCAGGCTGTCAGTCACGCAGTACAAGTTGGGAACAGAGCAGCTGTGAAATCTGTCTTTGTTATTGTGCTCAGCGTCTTTTAGTTTACATTTTGACTGCACAATTGTGAGCTTTTTGTTATGCACAAAAACAACATTGTTTTCTTTTATTTATGGAGCATTATTATTTAATAAATGCTCATAATTTATTTTTGAGTAAATTTTATGTACATCTGCTCTATGTTAATAAAAGTGCCTGTGTGACATCTGGGACACAGCTTTGACTAAGAACTCTCTTTTTGTTCTTACTTTATGGCTTTAAAAAAAATATATCGAGATATATATCTTATATCGCCATCCAGCTAAAAAATATCGAGATATGAATTTTGGGTCATATCGCCCAGCCCTAGCTTGAGTGATCTCTTGCCCGTTTATTTTGCTGGTGTTTACTTACATCTGATGTTTGACTTGCTCCAGTCGCCACAGAGAGCGCCTTTTTGGAGTGTTTGCTAGGATCAAATGTCATAACGACCATCATCGGTGCAGGCAACTGTTTGCCTGTGGAGTGTAAATTCCTAGGCTTGTGTACTTTACTTTCTTTGTTTTAAATGTGAAATAGATATACAGGCATGGGACAAAATCCTGGTCCTTCCATCTAAAATCTCTGTTTGTAACCGATTTAAAGAACTGCAGCACAAAATTTTGCACAATGTGTATATTTCTCCGTATATTTATAGTAAGTATAATATGGGAACATCTCCAAACTGTCTCAAGTGTAAGGTCAGAGTGGGCACTAGATTCCACTGCTTGTGGGAGTGTGCTATTATCCAGTCATTTTGGAAAGAGGTCTGCGCCAATATTAGTACAGCCATTGGTCATCAGGTGACAGAAAACCAAATAATGTGTATATTGGGATATATTCCTGTCTCACTGGTACAACATGAGCATGTAATTCAGTCACTGTTAATGTTGGCCAGGAAAAGCATTATGTTGAGATGGGTGGGGGCTGAGCCTCCCTCCATTTCTCTATGGAAGTCGCTCATCATTGAAGTTAAGACTCTGATCAGGCTGGGACACTATATTGATGGGAGCTCCCGAATTTTTGTGGACAAATGGAAGAAACCACTGGAAGCACTGGGAGTAACCTGTAAACTGGATCCTAGTGGACAACAATTATGGACATAATGTTGTAATATTCTAGTGCTGTGTAGTGTTATTATTTTGGATGTGAACCAGTCTTATATTTGTTGGGGAAAAAAGTTAAATAAAAGTTAAAAAAAAAAGTCTCAAAAATCTAATAGGACACTTAAGCCCCTTTTCCATTAGTACCTACTTGGATCGACTTGGCACGGTTTACTACGGTTTTAAGGGTTTTCCATTGTGGTCATAATACCTGCTACCAAGTACTATTTTAGCACCTCCCCACCCGGGGTTCCAAGTGAGCAGGTACTAAAATGTGACGTCGTCAGACTGCATGCCACCAAGTGGGGAGAGAGACCACACACATCAGGCTACATCTACACTAATCCGGATAAATTTGAAAACAGCGTTTTTGTCTAAAAACTCTCTGCTTTCACACTATCGTTTGTAATCGTTTACGAACAGTTGTTCATCCACACTGAAATGACTGAAACTGTTCCTGTATTGCACATGCGTGAAATGTAAGACAATTCGACCTGCGTTATTTCTATCTGCCATTTATATTTGAAATGTTGCTGCTAAATGTCGAGGAAAAGCACCGAGCTTTTTAAATGGGCTGACTGCGTTTTCGCAGTCCACACTGTGACGTGAAAACGGCGTTTTCAAATGTATCCACTTTGGAGAGTTTTTTCAAAGAGTTCAGTTTTCCTTGACTAAAAACGCTGTCTCAGTGTGGACGGAAGGCCAAAGCGGAGACATGGCCTTAGGTAGTACTGCATTGTAATGGAAAACCAGTCAACCTGAGTTGAGTCGGGGCGAGCCATAGTGAGTCGATTCGAGTAGTTACTAATGGAAAAGGAGCTTTAGCACCAGGTTCATTGCTCACAGTCAAACTAAAAAAAATCTACTCCAAGCACACAATAATAAAAGACGCACACTCTTTTAAGCAGCGTCCCCCAAGATTTTCTCAACCATGCCAGTTTATCCACAATTAGGGCATAAATCTCGGAATAAAACTTTGATACAAAATGTTTATGCTCCCTATTATCCAGAAAAAATTTCTCCAACCGAAAAGAGGCAGTTGAGATTTGTAATGATTTAGCATTTTTTAACACATAATTTCTCAATTGCAAATACTTATAAAACTCAGTCTTTGACATAGAATACTGGGACTTCAAGGATTCAAATGATTTAAACTCACCATGTTTAAAGAGGTCATAAAACCTCTTTACACCTACTTTATGCCATCCCACAAAGCTTGACCCTACGTTCTGCGGCAGAAGGTCAGGATTATTTATAAACGTTGACAAGATATTAAACGGAAGACTACCGTTAAAAGATTTTCTCAGTTTTCCCCACGTCCACATAGCATTATATATCAGTGGGTTATGCTTTATTACATAAGGTAAGTCATTTAGACTTTAGATTTTTGGGACTTTTAATGTTCTTTTTTGTTTTTTACTGAGGTGAACCGAGGATAAGCCAGTAGCTGTGGAACCTTTGGTGGTGGGTTGTTTCCACTTTTGTTGTACAGCACCTTGGGTCCAAAGTTGGTTGGTTGGTGTGTCTGTGTGATTTTTCTCTCTCATGGTCCTCAGCTTCTGGTAAGTCCAGGTTGTTTTATCTTTGATCAATGGTTGCTAATCAATGATACATCCAGATTAACAGAGTCACCTTTATGGACTGAATCTTGTCTTTTCTTCAGATGAGCCAGGGCCACTGCTGTCAAAGAATGATTTTTATCTCTATCTGCAGGAATTCATATTTAGTGGCATTGCTCTGATCTGGGTGCTTCCCTTCCACATGCATACAAGGGAAGTGTAAGGCAAGGACAGCAGCAGCAAGACCCCAGCACAGAGCACAACAGGCAACATTGAAAACAAGGGTATAGGTGGGTTGCAATGTAGCTTGCAGATGCACAGCAAACACAGTCAGGCTGAAGCGGCTTAAATAGTGTGACCTCTTTTTGACGCATAGAAGAATAATCAAGCCATCAACTGATGTGGGCTGACACTGAGACCAGTTGATCTTCCTGGATTACACCATACTTGACTTCATGATCTACCAGAATTCACTCGTCCCGTCCGCTGTCATGCCGTACTATAAAATGTCAGCTGTGTGTTTGCCAGAATCACTGGACTCTGATCTGGACGGCTGCCATTCATTCAACTGTTTTATTAGCGTACACATAAAACAAACACACACAAGCAAGCAGCGCCACCACGTCAGGACTGACATCTGCTCTCAGACCCACTTTATGGTTGCAGTGTATACTATGCATGTGTGAAACCAGGCTGTTAAGAGCTCGCTTCCATATTTGTACCATATGTTTTTATTTGTATATTGGCATCTTTGTGTACATGTCAGTTGGTGTCAGTGATTAATGAGCGTAATCCACTTCCTTATTTCTATAATAAGAAAAGAAAACATGATAACATCATATAAATTTCTCCCCTGTACCTGAGCCATTCAGCTCCCTAAATAAACTAAGAAATGCATAAACTAGCTACAGAGAGGACGGTGAAAGGTTTTTATGCACACCAAATAAATACAATACATTTGAATATGATGTAACTATGAAAATATTGAAAGCTATTTGAATGTAGGCTGTACTTGGACCAAACGTATTAGTCTGTACTGGGTGTCTGGTGTATTGTTTTTTCTGTTCACTTTCTAAATTTGTGTTATTGCGCTAATCTTTACTAATCATTTTAAAGGTAAATGCCCAGTTAATATGTCCTAAATAATGACTGAACAATGAAATTTCTGGATTTCACAGCAATCTGCTTCAGACTTGTTGAAGTGTCTTAGGTGGGAAAAGTGGTGGACTGGCCAACCAAAGTGCCATTCTTTAATTTACCTGATTATATAATGTAAATATTAAACTGATCTATTAATATGATTTCTGACTCGCTTCTCTGACACACCTAGGTACTGTAGTTCACTGATAACCGCCAATCTGACCCACTGCATGACTCAGATACAGCATTATATGGCGCTTCCGTGTCTGCCCTTTGAAAACACTCATCGATACAATTCTTCGCTCACTTATTGTATGCTTAAAACATTCAAACAGCCACTGTGGGATCAATACTAGGATTTGCACACAACACACACACAGTTACTGCTCAGGTGGTCCAGGTTTGCTTCCCGAGTTTTCCCTCAGTTCACAGCTTCAGCCTGTGACAGGGACATCACTGTCTCACTCTGATAACATGGAGCAGCTTAATGTTTAGCCCAAGACCCATGCACATGCACACACACACACACACACACACACACTAGAGAGCTAAGAGATTACAAAGGCACAGAGACCCATATGCCGACAAGCAATGGAGACGAGTAAACTCAATGTGAGGCGAATGCGAGGTAACGATCAAGGTGAGTTATAACTGCTAATAGCATTTTAAAATGTGTAATGACTGAAGAAGAAAAAACTTGAGGTGGTGCTACCTGCCACTGCATCTTTATTTCTTCTGCACTGAGTGAAGAAGCAAAGTGATGGAGTTCAATTCTGTACAGATGGTAAATTATTACTGATTGGATTGACTGGGGAAAATAATTGACCGTGAAAGTCGCCTAGCTGATATTTATAGCAAAGTGAAAACTTGTTGAAGTCAGTCTAAGCCTTTAATTTGCTAAGTAGGGCTATTAGCCTGTTAATCCACACGAAAGGCTGTCAGCTGTGCTGCATGGCCTGAGAATGAGCGAGTGAATTCATTTTGAACTTGTAATAATGTAAAGAACAAAATTCAACAAACCTTTCTTTCTCTTAAAATTTTATGATTTTTTTTTTTATCTGGACAGGAAAATGCTGGCAAGAGAGATTAATGTTAAACACGCTGTTTAATATATTAATAGACTTAACAGCCTTCGACACCCGTTCAAGAAATTATGAAAACAGGATTTATTGCTCAGACTTTACAATTTCATGAAAGAGAGCGTTGAATAATGTAATTAAAAGGAAGGGAAATGTCTTTAAAACAGACTTTTATCCGTAAATAATCTGATTACTTTTCAGAGCAGGAAGCTATTTCCATCTATGGTTGAAGTAATTTATCGTTTCATTTTTTTCTGATTTTGATCATCTTACTTTACATCCATGAAAAACAAAAGAGTGAGAGACATAACCCATAATCCAGAGACATTATGAGAAAAAAACGTGGCACAGAATAGTTTGTTGAAATCAGTAAACTTCTTAAGTTTGGCTTTTAATAGTTGTATTAACATTTACAAATGTAAATCATCTCGATAAAATTTATAATACAAAAGCTTGAACCTTCCACAAAAAAATGAGAAAATAGGAAGTGAAAACTAAACTATAGTCTTTGAACTTTGGTTAATTAAGGCTAGCTGTTACCCCCAGCTAACGTTAATATTTTGTAAATATTGTTTTCTGATGTTTACTTCGACATATTTTACATTTAATTTGTTTCACAACCTAAATATTAATTTTCAGTGATATTTCTGACCAGGCAGCATCTTCCTTTAAAACCTCATTTCAGTCCATGTAGCACATACGTGTGTGTGTGTGTGTGTGTGTGTGTGTGTGTGTGTGTGTGTGTGTGTGTGTGTGTGTGTGTGTGTGTGTGTGTGTGTGTGTGTACATATATATTCGTATTTGTATGTGTAAATGCAAGTATGTGTACGTGTACATAGTGGTTTGCTCTATATGTCTGAAATAAAGATACAATAACAATATATGTAATACTGTACATTCAACCTACAGGCTGACTGAACATTGTAGAACAGCTGGAGACGGGGGGGGGGAGTTAGTCTGACACAACCCAAAACTAACGTAAAGCAATTATTATAATTTTTATTTTTATTCTGTACAAATTATTTCAAATAAAAACACTTTATGGCCAATTGGCTGTCAAAGTCTTGTCTGTGCACAGTAAACATTAGAAGTGAACTGAATTTATTAGGCTGACAGGTAGACAGACAACTCTAAGAAAAGGGTGCCCCAGGCAAAGAAATAGTCTGACGGCTTTTTTAATATTTGAACTGTTGAACAAATGAAACAAATAGAAGTTCATACCTCTGACAGCACTAGTGCCGAATTCAATTAAATGTTTCTGTCAAATCACAACAACAGGCACCTCTAGTTACTTTGCATTATAACGTGAAACCCTGCAAAAACAGAGAGAAATCAGTTGAACAGTCTTACTGCTAAGCTGAGCTAAATATCTGGATGCCCTTAATATTTACAGCAAAGAAATGAGAGCACTCATCTAATTTATTCTCATCATTTATTAGCCCAGGCTTAATCTGTTTACTCTAAACTATTAAAAATCTTTGAAAAGTTATTTAGAAAACTACACATATTAAATAGTTTAAGAAAAGACGAAAACGCCTCGTCTGGGGATCCTCAGCCCTTCCCATGAAGGTGGCACGGATGCCCCTCCGGTGGTCCTCGTTGGGCTCTCGCACTCTGAGGCCTCTGGATGTCTGGAGCCTGGATCTCCTCCATGCCTGCTTCATGCCCTGGGGGACGGGGCTATGGCTCCCTACATCCTCTTGCAGACCATTACATGTGGAAACCATTTGAATACAAGCGCGCTGATCCACACAGGTGTGCACACGCGTGATCACTGTTCGTAGACTTAAATTACACCTTTCTTGGCTGCTACTTCAAAGCACATTGTGCGCTGTCTGTCCTGCGTGCTGCACAACAAAATTGAATATTTAGTATTTACTGCTGTTTACACTTAGCTAGATTAATGCGATGGTGTTGTGTTTAGTATGTTGCTTTGGGGTTTTTTGCTTGTTTTCTATTCTTTCTCTCTCAACAGGTGATCCAGGAGATTTTATTTATTTATTTATTTTCCCCCTTTCTCACTGTCCCTCTCCCCTTCTGTTCTTCTTTTCTTTCCTCTTTCTTTCTCCCTTTCCTATCCCTCACTCATGTCTGTCCCGTCTGTAACAACTGAAAATAAGAAAAGAAAAAAAAAAGAAAAGACGAAAACATCCAGTAATTTCTGTCTCTTTTTGACAGGGATTGTTGAAAATGACTCCCCAGCAGAACCACATGGCAGCAGCTCTGTTCGACCTGTTTCTGCTCTTGTTCGTCTCTACGTGTATGCGCTGCATGGCTGCCTCTGCGAGGTGGCCTTCACTGCTGTGTGGGACTGGTGCAGCACCCAGGACAGGAGGCTGGCAGGCCACAGCAGTCTGTGGGCGCTGCCCATGTATGCCACAGCAATCTATCTCATGGAGAGGCTGAGGGCCCTGATGCTCGCTCAGAATCACCCACTGACTGTGCGGCTCGTGCTCTACACTGTTTTCATCTACCTGTGGGAGTTCAGCTGGGGTGTGGGGCTTAGTTTGTTGGGAGCCTGTCCATGGGACTACTCAGGCCATAGGTACAACCTGAGAGGACTGATAACTCTGGACTATGCACTTCCCTGGGCTGTGGCTGCATATATAGCAGAACAGCATGTGATCAGGCACACTTTAAGAATAAGACTGCATAACTGAACCGCTGTTGTGACGATCTGGACTCATGTGCTTCCAAAACACTTGATTAATTAATTTCATATTAATTATATTAAAAGTAACTATTCTGTTGTTTTTAGCAGTATAATAAACCTGACTGGGAAAGTACATTAAAGGAGTAGTCTTGATTTTGGAAAATAAGATAACAAAAAGTCTCTACACAAAGCCACAGATATGAATTAGCCTGGACACTTGGAAAAATAAAATATTATGAAGAAACAGCAGGTGTAGTTTTATAGTAAAGTGAATAAAAACAGAAAGAATGATCAACAATGAGCTTTGAACTATTGAGAAAGTGAAGCCAGCTTTCTTAAATCCTTTGATCTTTTCCCAAAGGATTATTCACACTAAGCTAAAAGAATCCAATCGCTTAATACAGTCAACACTCACCTTTTTATATCTTTGCTTTAAGAAGCAGTTTTACTTTAAACGTTTAGCCTCATTGAAAGTAGAAGAAACTCCAGCAATCTATTCTCTCAATGCAACATAAATACTCTTCTCTTTGTAGCTTCAAGGCCAAATTCATGCACGTAAGCGTACAAGGAACTCTCCAATATTTCATCCTTTAAAAAGATTGTTTAAAACAGCTTGTACCGATTTGCAATGAGGAAGTTAGTGTATGTATTTTTTTTTAAAAAACCTGAACAATAACAGCACACGTGGTTCAGCACTTTTATGCACATTACACAAAGGCAAACATAGATTTACGCTCTGTCTATGCAAGACAAGACACAAGCCTATTTAAGTCTCCACAGATAACGTGTCCTGCAAAGTAGTAGATGGGAGCAAAAATTAAACAAACAGTGAGAATAAAAAACAGGAAATGTCCACAAATGTAGCTAAATGCTGAAAAGTAAGTGTCAGACCAGAAACCAGTTAGTCAAAAACACAAACACGTACCTTGCGTTGTGCGTTTAGCCCTGTACATTTGGCTGTGCTGTGATTGGTGCCTTCCTGGTAACATTTTTTGCTGGTGCATCTAAAGCAGTAAAATTCTGAATTCAAACAAGCTCAAATTTCAGCACTGGGGGTAAATAAAATAGTAGACAAAACCTAATAAGTGGGCTTTAAATTATCTTCATATATGACAATAACATCATTAAGCTTACGCACTGCCACCCCCAAAGTATCTGGAACAATTCAAATCTTTATTGAAAGGCTCTTTCAGACTGTCGACCGAAGGCTAATTACACTGCTGATTTATAAAGTGTCACCAGTTCTTAAATGTCAGCTTTGTAAGAGACTACATGACAAATGTAGGTGGTTGAAAAGCAGAAGACAAGTACTCAACCAATCAGAAATGTCCAGCGCAGCAAGCTCCACACCCATAGTTCCCATTACTTATTAATACATATTGTCCCACCTAGCTGGAACGTTTTATTGCAGGGCAACGTTCCTGGATCTTAATTTATAGCTTACGCGTCCATGGGAAAAGTGTAGTGAAAACAATTCAGAAAATGTTCATTAAAAAAATATTTGTATTTGTTTTTTTAGTCTGGGTGCCATCGATAATTATGACTGGCATCTCACAGCCAAATATGCTTTGAACTCATTTACAGTCATTTGTGCATTACTGGGGGAAATCCCGTACTCCATTAAACAGTGGTGATTAAATAGGAACCTGGCAGTTGGCACCTAACAGCAGTGTCATCTGACAACAAGGCTGCGTTCCTGATACTCGTTGAAACTTGTGTTTTTAAGTCCTTTGAGCCACTGGGACTGAAGTTTATGAGTGACAGTCATCTTGCAAGGAAAGCACATAATGTTATTTCTGTAGATATTTATTTATTTTTCTCTCAGCACTCACATACAATTACATCTGATGGGAGAGTACAGCTTTCACGTTCTTTAATCACTTTTATTGCAGGGTTTACATCCTTTAGTCTTTATGTGTTAGTCCATGAAATGCTTCTCAGTGAGCAGGACAGCGGTTTCTAATACAGATGTGACTTAGAGTTCATGCTTGGATTGAGGAGTATTTAATGATTGAGGGTATCGATTAATACAGCTACAAGTAAGAAAAGTAAAAAGAAAAGTATCCATAAATAATTTTTACATGAAGATTTACTCACTTTTCAGAGCAAGAAGTTATATTCATTTATGGTTGTAATACTTTAAAATGTAATTAATTTTCTCATTTTAATCATCCTCTGCTATCCGGGGGGAAGGAAACAAAAGAAAAGAGAGTGAGACAACACAAAAATCAGAGACATTTTAAGAAATGAAGGTGGTTGAAATCTATAGGAAAACCTCACAGCAGCAATGAGGGTAACAGAAGGAAAAGGCTTTGCTAAGACTTTATTTTAGACCTAAAAACACTTGCTGTTGTGTCTTTCTTAATATCAAATTTTCCTTGTAAATTTCTCCATACTGTTTTGGTGACCAGGGAAATGGTATGACATAGAGGTTACTTATATTACAAATATATGTAAATTTTGGGGTGTGATGCTTAAATTAATTTGTTTTTACATCTATTTTTGTATAAAATAGGTTTTTCATGAACACAGCAATGTAATGCCTCACAGTACTAAATTGAGAAATCACATCATCATTATGTCTTCCTGCAATCTTCTACATGACGAGAGGAAAGAAAAATATGAAACATGGTTTTCTGTTTAGCCTGCAGTTGCGTTACAGTTGCACTGGACGTAGCGCAGTAGCATTTACCATCAGTTGCGCAGTTGTACTAAGATGTGCAGGGAATAGACAGGGCGGAGCAGTCTACAACGGAGGAGTGGAAATACCAACATTACTTTTATTTTCATTGCATAAAAACACAGGAGGGTGATGGTAAAGTACAAATTGTGTCCAGGACAGAAACAGCCACACTGTACTGCTAACACAACATCAGGTCTTTGCAGACATCTACACAAACAACGTGCCAGCACAGAGCCAGCGGAGACACATCTTATTTACCACCATGTAACAAAGTGAGTGATGAGTAGTCAAGCTTAGAGCGCTGTAGCATTCATTTTAGAATCACAGTGGCAACACTTTGAAGTCTATGTGGTGGTTTTCCACTTTGTTTTGTGTTCAAATGTAACCTTAAAAGAAAAACTGCTCTTTTTAAGAAAAGGATTTATCTTATTATCTGGGACTGTAGCCGAAGGTTCATACTGGTAACTGGTAATTATGTCACAGTGTATTTCAGGACATGCTACTGAGCAACATGAAAGAAATATAAAAACAAAAAGCAGCATAACAAATTACTTTTTACTGGGAAGTAATCAAATTCATTTCTTTTAAGTAATTGTAAAAGAAACACTAGATATGACCGTAATGTTATTAAACTGAATTAATTTGGTTACAAAAATCCAAACAAAGCATTGGGTTTGGCTCCGAAACTGTCAGCCTGCTGGTTGACGTGAACAGACAGCCTGCTAAGGAGTCAAATTCCTGTTAGCTCGCTGTATCAGTTCACCTCCATGCACCTCCACCTAAAAGGTTTTTGAAACAGCAGCAGGTTCTACATGTCAGTTTTGTAAGAAACTACGCAAAACATGTAGGTGGCTATGAAGCAGTTCGTTGGAAAAGTTCATCTGACAACAGTGTTATGTTCCCGATACCTGTTGAAACTTGTGTTTTTAAGTCATTAGAGCCACTAGAAATGCAGTTTATGAGTAACAGCCAACTTACAAGGAAAAGACAAATGCTCAGACATGAGGATGTTTTTATTTATGCATTTTACTCACATAAAATTACATGTAGTGATTGATGAATGCGAGAATATCATTTTGTAATTGTTTATTAATACTGTTTACCCTTACTAAATGGTCTATGCTACTTACTGTATTTGTTTTATACATAAAACACTTTCAGTTGTTCGAGCTCATTTAAAGAATTCGTGCTCCCCTCCCAGCATATGTTTCAATGCAGGTGTGATTTGACGGTTGATGCTTAAGGTCTCTTCCTCTCTGGGTTTTGGATCACAACCAAGGCGACAGTCCCCTCAGCTCTCTGCCACTGGTATCTACGACAGAGAAAGTCACTGCATGCAAAACCACACTGGAAACCCTGGAGAGTTCACTTTCAACACTTTTGATCCAATAATTTGTACACTCAGTGAAAGAGTTTGTGATTTACTGACAACTTGATATTGACTTACTGGCTCTGCTCGGGAATGAGCAAACTGTCTCCTGCAGGAAGACTGAACTCCTGCTCGTTCATAGTCACTGTGGAAGATCCCTCCTAAGAAAGAGATGTAGAAGAGGAAGGGAGATTTACATGTGCGTCCAGGGACAGACTGTTGGGACAGACTCTGCATACATACCAACTGCCAAACCCACACATCAGTTTGGGGTGTTGTCATCTCTGTGAGTCCAGGTCCGAACACCATCGCCTGTTGGGGAGGCAGTAAAAAGAGTCTTGTTTATCACTATCATTACCTACAACACGTCTAGTCTCCTGTTATTTCAACAATAATTATACCTTTGACTTGTACTTTTAGTATCAAAACATCCTTTCTGCCGGATAGACCGTACTATACAGTTGTGGTCAGAAGTTTACAGACACTCATCATGAGCATGTAACTTTGTCATAGTAATTTTGTTCCAGTAGTTTCCAGGTCAGGGTAGGCTTGTGCCTTTGTGGCCCCTGGATTGTCCCTGAAAGTCCGAGCCAATACCCTCTCATGTGAGGGAGACAATTTGTGTCTTCTTGTGGTGGCACACACATTAAACCTGTACTTACAAATATTTATTTAAGGTGTGATCTTGCAACCTACAGTTACTTAGTGCTTTCAAACAAATCTTGTTTATACTGGCAAATAGAAACAACCATTGCCAGCAGTCAACCACGATCTCTGACAAGAAGCTGGTCTTCAAGGACACTGCAGAACCTTCAGGATTGCTTATTAAAAGAAATAAGTGAACGTATGTTTATATTTGAGTGTGTTTGTACACGTTTGACCCTGCATGGATTTAAGAAACCAAAATTGTAACTATATATGAGTGCAGGCCTAAATGAAATGTTTTACTGAAAATGGCTGAAAAAAACCCTGATCAACCATCTCATATATGATCATTACCTGACACTAGGTTTCTTACCTCAGTCTCAAACTGAGCTCCGAACATGTCGATGGGCCTGCCATTCCCCAAAGACGGCCTCTGTTTTTCCAGCCAGTCTTTGAAGGAGAAGGGCGTCATCACGTTCATGGTGTTCAGCTGGAAAGGAGGTTCCCTGAAGACTTCATCTATCCATCCAATAATAAACATTGACACCAGCTCAAAGTTTACAGGGACTTACAATTTCTTCTGAACAACTCACTTGGATCAGGTTTTCCTGTTTTGCACTGCTTGGATGCCATGAACCTGAAAGTAAAATACAGTCAAGTCAACATACTTAAAAGAAAGAGCATGATCTGAGTATGACTTGTAAAGATGAAAAGATGCCTTACTCCTTGATTATTGGCACCAGCTGGGTTCCTAGATCCTGACAGTAGAACCATTTTTCAAATAGGATGTCAGTGGTGTTGTCTACATGGTACCTGAGAGCACAAATACATGCTAACATAAAAATCTGTTTACAGGACAAATGTGTTTCACTAAGATCTAAGACTCAATTCAATAACATTGTTATTTATCTATTGTAGGACCCTACAATAAAACTGAACAAAGTAGCTGCTGATGAAGATAGCCACTTAATTAAATCCAAGGCATCACTTAACATTTATCATTTATATATAAAAAATGTAGCCAGTGGTGTAAATACATATCATTAAAGGTTTATTTGTTCAAATAATTAATCATTAAGCAAAATGTGCTGGGTATAATCTGAAGTATACCAGTCCCATAAATTTTATTTGACCAGATTCAATAAAGTTAGACATTTTACATTGTACTTATTTTTGTTCTTGCTTGTACTTGAAAATTGATTAATTAATTAAAGTAGTTTAAGTCATACATTTTTATGAGTGTAGTTTTAAGTCTTACTTAATACAGCATGCTGTCTATTTAGTAAATGATGGTCCTGTATAGAGAAAAACAGACAGTAAGGAGAGTATTTGTAGAGCAGGGGTGTCCAAGTCCAGCCCTCCAGAGCTACTATCCTGCAGCTTTTAGATGCAACCCTACTCCAACACAGCTGAATCAAATGATTGGATTACCTCCTCAGCATGGCATCAAGGTTGGCAAAGGCCTGATAACAAGCCATTCATTTGATTCTGGTGTGTCGGAACAAGGATGCATCTAAAAGCTGCAGGACAGTAGCTCTGGAGTGGTAGTAGGACTGGAGTTGGACACCCCTGCTTTAGAGTATAGCCGGGTTGTGATTTATGGAGGGTCAGGAGTGCCAGAATGAATGAATTAGCAATACCATTAAATTATTAATTAAATGTTTACTAAATTAATTAAATTTGGAATTTATTAATTACATAAATAATTAATTTACTGCCTATTCATTTTATTCAAAACATGTAATAATTTATTTATTTATTTCCTATTCTAATTAATTAATGACATGTTTAATTAATGAAATTATATATTTAATAGGGGTGCAACGATACTCGTATCGATGTTGAACCGTTCGATACAGTGCTTTCGGTTTGGTACGCATAAGTATCGAACAATACAACATTTTTAATTTATTTTATCAACTTTTCTTTTGACGATGCTGTCTGTGTTGAGCGCTCAGTCGATCTGCGCTCGACAGTGCGGAGTAGTCGAACACAGATTCACTGAGAGCAGCGCAAGCTAGCAGGCAGAAGTTAAGCTCACCTTGCAACATGGCAAATTGAACCTCCCCCACCCTCATTCAGATCTGGCGTTTGGAATTATTTTGGTTTTCATGTGACGTATGACCCTGAAGGTAAGCGCGTCATGGACTAAAGTAAAACAGTATGTTGGATGTGCCACGCAATGCTCAATTACATGGGTGGGAACTAGTGGTTAGCGCAGTTAGCTTGTTAACGTGTTGACGCCGTCCAGCCCCACGCACGGGGCGGTAGCTCGTTAACAGAGATTTGCCGTGTTGTGACGTTAACGTCATTTCAGATTAACGCTGACAGCACTAGTGGGAACAAAATGAATATGACTGCACATTTACTCCGACATCATCCTAGTGCAAAGACAAGTGGAAGCAGACAAAAACAACAAGCACGCATGCTACAAACTTTACCCGAGTCATTTAGACAGCCGTTAGCACATGATTCTCCTTATGGGGACCTGATATGTTTAATATGCTGCTGAGAATATAGCCCAGAAGAAGCGTATAGTATAGCTTTTATTTTGGAAAGAGACATTTCTCTGTAATAAACTCTCTTTTCCAAAGATGAGTGATTCCTCAATCAGATACTTATTTTTTTATTACTTTGTTGTTTCAGCAACATTAAATTTAAAAACTGTACTTTTGAGTTAAAATATATATTTATAATTTTAATAAATGACAAATTAAAAAAGCATGAACATTTTTTTTGTATCGAAAAAATATCGAACCGTGACACCAAAGTATCGAACCGAACCGTGTGTATTGTTGCACCCCTAATATTTAATTGTGTATTTATTTAATGATTTTGGCACTCCTGGCCCTCCAATTGACATGGGGACTGTTAAATCCCCAAAATGCTGCTGCTGTAATTTGATTATGTTGTCAGATTTGAATTTGATTTTATTTGTTGTAAAAATGTAAATTTGTTACATACTTACAAGGTAAACATTCAAGTTTACATCGAATCTGGTCAAATAAAATATATTTAACTGGTTTACAGTTTATACCACACGTTTCATTACTGATCTTTGAAAAACCTCTTTTTATGTCAGCTGAGTTTTAATTAAACTTATTGCCTCGTGTTTATGAGGGCAAAGAATCTTTTCTTTTTAAGTGTCCTGTCATGTTTATGACCATTCATCATTTTTCTGTTGTCAACAACTCTCTAAGAAAAAATGCAGAAAATCGAAACTGCCACAGCAGTGAACCTCAGGCAGTCGGTTTCAGTGAGCAGTCTTCTCCTTTCCATCACCAAGCCCACGGTGTTAGCCTGCCTCTGGGGGGAGTGAGGGATCCGAGCTGGCAGCAGAAACATCTAGAATTTGAGACAAAAAGTAGTGGAATGCACAGTGAAGCAGATTCACCTGAGATAAAGCTTATTGCACAAGCTTGCTGTGCTTCCTTATTTCTAATCAGCAGAGAGCGATGGGAACTGGAGCAGAAAAATAGTTTCCAGGAGGGTTTAGTGCAGTTGTCTATCTCAACCAGCATTTCACTATTATGTATAAAAAAAATTTATTCCTGTTTTGAAAGATGACCAAATAATTTCTATGTTCTCTGTTAAATAAGTATCTTACTACAAATTTAGAGCTAACACACTACATTGTGGGGGGCCTAAGAGACCTGGGCCCATCCCGACTGGCTGTGAGAAGAATTTTCTTAGGTCTTATCTTCAGTTACTAAATGTGGTTTTGTTTGTTTGTTTGTTTTTTTAGTAGACGGCTTTTATGACATTATCACTGACAAATTCTGACTATTCACTACAGCCTGTTTCACATTTACAATTACCTGTTAAATCTGAGCAGCACAGCGCGGTTCAGCACAATGTGAAGAAACGTTCCTCTACTTTATTTGGGCGCTGCTGTAGACGGCTCAGGTTGTGACATGGGTTACTGAACTTGTATGACTTCCTTATGTCTAAAAGATATTTACACCAGTCTCATCGGGAAAAACCCAATTGTTAACAAATTGGTTTTCGCAGGTTTTCTTCCTCCTTTTCACAGGAGGAGTATACTTCAGGGTCTGTCAGTGTAAAATGGGAGGAAGGGGCTACAGCATGCAAGTCAATGCATCAAATATATTTTCTTTTGAAAGTATAAAAAATGTGGAGAATAAATGGTTGTTCGAGCTGAAAGTTTCAGTAAAGTTCAGTGGCTCTGCAGCACTCACTCTTTCTCACTCATCTGATATTTAATTACAATCTCTTTGTTTAAGTGAATAGACGGCCTGTCTCAGTCTTCACAATTAATAATGATGGATTGGGAATTGTTTTCTTAATCTTTTCACACATGTGTAGCAGAAGTATTAAAAATAATAATCTGTGCAATTAAAAGGCCCAGACCAATTTACTCTGGACCCACCCAGAGGTAGAATCCTGCAGCTGCTCTTGCATAAACAGCTTAATTAATGCTTTTTAAAAAAGTGTTCTTTATGTTTTATGCAATTGTACAGTTAAATTCCATCTGAATGAATGAATGTGTATTTGTGCACAGCAAAGTACGAAGCAGAAACATAAAAGTTTAGAGCTTACCTCTCCCTCTTTGATGTGTACATCCTTGTGTTTACCATTTTCAATCACCTTCAGACACATGTCCCCCTTCACCTGGTAGAATAACTACTTAAAACAGAGAGAGAAAGACAAACGAAGAATGGCAGTGGGTTAAATACATGTTATAAATATTTATTTGCAGGCATCAGCAGATACTTCAGTTGTGTAAAAACGGTTAGTCACAATTAACATAAAGACATCTCAGACCAACCAGTCAAGGCTCAGTCTGGATAATGTAGTACATCAATACTGAAAGAACCAAGAGGGAGCTATAACACAGAGGGTCCCAAATGCAAGGAATCAAATGTCAATATTATGTTTAGCTTCTTGATATTTCTTAAAGGGCAGTGAATCCTTTCAGCTACTTTAGTCAAAAGTATTTCCATTGGCAGAAATGTAGACACTCCGTGCTTCGTGTTAGGAACAAAAAGATCCTACACTGATTGATCAAAATCAAAATTATTAACCTAGAGAGGACATGCTGAAAATCACATAAAAAAACAATGCAGCAGGCTAGTCTAATTTACCAAAATCAAAATTTTATTGCAGCAAATCAATCAAATGGTCCTCAGTAGTTTGTATGGACTCCACCAGCATGTATGCATGCCTGGTAATGTCAGGCATGCTCCTATTGAGATGGCGGATGGTGTCCTAGAATGTCTGGACCGGGACATCGCTGAGCTCCTGGATAGTGTGAGGTGCAACCTGGTGGCATCAGATGGTCCCAGAGGTGAGCATGGAGGCCAGTAAGTGGTAATTCTTTCATTCTCAATGAACTGCCTGGAATGTCTCACCACATGAAGCTGGGTGGGTATTGTCGTGCACGAAGAGCAACTCAGACCTTCCGTGGCCCTGTCCAGTTCTCCTAGAAAAACTGCCTGTCTCTGTGCTGGGAGACACAGCAAACCTTATGGCAATGCCACATATTGCTCTGTCATCCTTGAGGAGTTCAACTGCCTCAAGAACTACCTCTGTAGTGTCCACATATCACCTTCCTTTAATTTTTTTGAGCAGCATATTTACCACCCTGCTCATCCATGAAAACTAAAAGGTCAGAGGTGGGTAGAGCAGCAGTAGGACCCTAATAGAACAGGCTTTAATGACAAAAAAATGACAGTTACTAAGTCAGATACAGCATGAAAGGAGTAGATGGAAGGGAGGTGGGTGGCAAAGTGGCTTGCAGATGTGTAGCAACTGACAAAGCAGCTTAAATAGAGCGCCACATATAGCCATATATGTGATGTGTGGATTGTATCACTCGAGCCTTCAGCTGATATGAGTGGGCATTTCTTGGAGCTGCAGCTGACCTTTACTTCATGGCCTGTTTGAACAAACACCATGTTTAGATTTACAAACAAAGAGCTCATACGTGACTCTGATTCAACTGATTGAGTGTGATGCAGTTGGTGTTCAGCAAGAAGCATGACAACAGTCTCCAGGATGTAGGCACACGTTTCTCTCTCAGTCACTGAACAAGAAATGTATGGATAATCAAATAATCAGCCTCAATTAAAATCAAAAGAAGAAAACCCATAGAAATAATAATAATAATAATAACATTCATGAGCCAAACCAGAAGCTTATCTTCCTGTGTTATGGCATAAATATTTATGACAGTCAGATTCCTCAGACTGGCTCAGGCATTTAGTGGGTTTGGTTTTTCTTTTTTCCCACAATCTGCCAAGCGCATCAAAACTTACTGGATGGCATTTCTAATCTAATCTTTCTTCCTTTCTATTTTTAAACACAAACTCTGTTACAAGAACTGTAGTTTCCATATAATTATGTTATATTAAGAGAGTCATAGTTACTCCCGCCGTTGACTGCACTTCATTGAATTTCTTCACTTTAACATTCAGAGCATTGGGCAGAAATCACATTGCGTCAACACCCACCGTGGGCCTTCGTGATGCTTTGTTTTAATTAATATGAACCAACTTAAATTAATTAAAGCCAACAACTTTGTTTTAAAGCTTAAAATTAAATGTGCAGAAACTTGCAGCTTTCACAAAAAATCATGAGTAACTGTCAAAAAAGACAGAAAAGATCTGTATTTTTAGACCATGTCAGAAATTACCACAACACTAAAAAGGGTATCCTGAGTCATGATTCAGTATCAGTGAATGTTTAAAGTTGTGAAAGTGGCTGTCAGCTGACACACTTTATACTTTGACACAGAAGCAAAAAAACCCAGTAGCAGCAGCTGGCCAAATAGCCTAACCAAGCACTGCAACACGTGGGTGGAACTGGCCCTAAAAGGACAAATGAAGCAACTTTGCGAAAAACTGTAAGAAGCTAACTAATGTTGTCTTTTGTATTAAATTGTAGGTTCTTCTGCTTCCATGGTCCATGTTTGTTGCTGGAATGAGGGAAAAAAAGAGACTAGTCCAACTCTCACCTCCTCCCCTTCCTCTATGTGATAATCCTTCCTGGTGTTAGGGCCTCCGACAAACATGACAAGCAGCTGGGAGAAGTGCCTGAGACAAAGAGGAATTAAAATCATGTCAGTGCATGCACTGCGTGTCCTCGCAGTTCAACTGACTGAATCCCAAGTGTTCAAACTGCCACATAAATTACACATTGCTCAATAATTACAAAACTCAATTCACATTTGCAAAGAATAAAGAGTGAGAGTGTAGCTAAGAGTAAATGTGTTACTTACATGAGTTTGTTGCACACTGGGGGCAGGAAAGCATTCTGATTTTCTGCAATCCAGTGTTCCACATTGACCTGAAGAGTACTGCTGTTCATTTTGATGTGATTTGTGCTGCAGAATGTAGCCTCTGGGACTCTCTGTCAGCTGTTATGACTGCTTTAAGCAAGAGGACACATAAAGTCCAAAATGCAGAAGTGGGAGTAAGCAAATCGGGGTGGAGCACAAGGGTTAAAGGTTGTTGTTTAATAAGTAACATAATGCTGTCCTGCAGACCAAATGGAATCCTTTGCAACGTGCACAACGCCACGATGGGAGCAGTTTTTACCCAAATACAAAGGGTATTTGAGGTCTAGTTGAGGTAAAAAATTATTCTCACTCAGTTTTCTGCTTCATTGGTGGTTGTATATTTTGGTTGGGTTTCAATCAACTTGTAATTAAAGTCCGTTCCTTTAATTTTCTATTTTTATTTAAGTGAAAGCACACAAGTTACACTTATTGTGCATTTTGTGTAATCTAAAACTGTTGGGTTAATCTGACTTTAAAACAAACACAAAAAACTTGCTTAAATCATGCTACCAATTCATGTAATAAAATTAAGTTCTCTGTTCTTTCAGTGGTGTTGTTTTTTGTTTTTTTTTTTTGGGGGGGGGGGGGGGGGTTGTGTATAACATGTAAAATATTTAGCATCTTCTTAAAATTCAATATAGCATAAAGGTTAAAAATCCGACCTGTATGCTCATTTCGAACCAGAAAACTGTCCTGGGGTCAGTCAGACCAATCAAACTTTTTATTTTATTTCTGGATGGATGGATGGATGGATGGATGGATGGATGGATGGATGGATGGATGGATGGATGGATGGATGGATTTGTGGATGCTGCATCCTCCAGCCTGAAGAGGAGAGGGACCAGAGGCCATTCTGGCTCATTATCAGCACACACTTCAAAAGCTACAAAACACATGGGTGTACAAACATGGTGAACAAAAAACATTGATCTAGTCAAAGTCAAAGTCAACTTTATTTGTCGATTCTGCCACATGTACAGGACATACAGAGAATAGAAATTGCGTTACTCTCAATCCCTAGATAAATAGCAAATCTACTTGGATTTTCCAACACAACCATCTATGAAGTTTACAAAGAATGGTCCAAATAAGAGAAAGCAACACTTTTCTGGGGGAAAATGCCTTGTGTGTGCCAGAGGTCAGGGGAGAAAAACCAGGCTGCTTTGTGCTGGTAGAAAGGAAACAGTAACTGAATAATCATTACAACCAAGGCATGCGGAAGAGCTCTGAACCTGACCCCAACAGGTCGCAGCAGATGACATTCTAAAGGGTTTACTAACTTTTGAGAATCAACGATGAATGAAGATGAAAGTCTGTGTGAGATATTTGGTCATGGGCAAACAATACACTGACCAATAAAAAGAGTCAGGTTTAGTCAGCCAAGTTTACATAAAGCCACAAAAACATCCACCACAAAGAAAACTGAAGTGAAAATGGTAATTTAATCTGTTCAGTATCATATCTGCTGTACAAAGTGTGCTTAGAGTTAAGACATTTAATCAACTGGTAATCACTTAACCTTCAGTATGAAAACAAAACAATTAACTATACTATTGACAATGTTTTTGATGCAAGCTCTGTCGTGTTTTCAGTGTTTTCTTGCCAAGATATGTTGAGCAAGATTCATCACAAGAGCAGTTGCTTCTTTCTTATCGTATTATATTGTGTGACTAATATATTCTTTGCTGAAGAATTATGTGACCAGTGAGCAGCAAGTACATCAGAAATTTGAAGTTCAGTGGAATATGAACAAAGAAGTCCTTCAAGTGCTGTTCAGAGATATTTAGTAAGTAAAAACCTGCCTCCTAGTGGGCCCACTTGAAATGACAGTTTTACAAGTAGCTCACATTTTTTTAAACATATGCAGCAAAAAAGTATATGCTGTAAGTTATCGAGAGCATAAACAGATTTTGCTGTTTAAACGAAATTTTAGGTAACTTATCAAACTGTATATAAATGAAGACGTGTAAGTGCACACAGCCATGTGGAATGTTTTAGACAGTTAAAGTGTATTTTGTCCCAAAAAAGAGCTTGGGAACATGGTTATACCACTTCTGTTAACCCCATTCAATAAAAAGCTGCGTCTACACTTAAGGCACATTTTTTTTATCCTTTCAAATCCATCGTGCTGGTGTGCAGAGGTGTACAAAGTTAAACTACCACTGTCCAAAAACATATTAAACTCGCTGTAGATGCTTTTAAAGGAATTTCCGCCAGTTTATTCAAAGAGTGAAAGTCTGAGTTAACTCTATGCCATAAACAAAATAAGAAAAAAGAAAGAAAATACTTTTATCTATCTAGTTATTGTAACTAAAGCTATATTTTGTTGCATCTGTTATTTATTGTTTTTTTCTGTGAGACGGTCCCCCCCTCGTGGTCACAAAGGTAATAAAATATCATCCCAATACAACAGTTACGAAGTATTTATTTTGTAGACAGACTGTACATAAAGTCAGAACGCGTCTATCAATTACAATTCAATTAATATTTTTAATGTACTTTTAATTTTATGAAAACTGTTTAAGCGGGGTCATTCAATGAAGGGATAAAGACTTAATTGGTTCTCTTCCTGTGTGTTCCTTTTAACCCATCACAACCAACATTAGCTTGTGTACACTCAAATTAGTAACGTGACCTCTAATCAACGTATTATATATTTTTATACTTAGTCGTTTTGAAGCTTATTATTTATTTAAGTATTGATTATAGTTTATATGTTATTCCTGATACACTTTTTTAAAGAGAAAATTGGATGTTAGCGCTACCTGCATCCGCTCGTGTTTTGTTGGGCTCATCAGGTTCAAGCTAGGCCTCGGTGGTCACGTGATTTGTGGCCTCACTGAGGCGGTGCCTTCTGCTCAGCGTGCTGCACGCAGTTGTCTCAGCAAACACCGTCACATTTGTAATTTGGGGTTCAAAAAATTCCATATAACATTTGGACGTGTGTTTAGCTGATAGAAACCGAAACGTCCTTGCTTTTTGCGGATTAATTAGATATAAATATTCTTTCAGAGACACGAACCGATATGTTCACACATAAGAACTAATTCCGGTTCACTGGGAAGCTTTGAACTGCTTTCTGGAAAGTGACCATTGTTGTAATCAGGTCGAGGCTGTTATCATTTCCACTTGCTGACTTTCTTTGTGTTTTTTACGGATTTGCAGCAGAAAAACAGCGCAAGCTTTTTAGAGTGTCATGAAAGAAATGTCAAGGTAAGTTATGCATGTGACACATTTTTTCCTCATGAATGATTTTGCCCGCGTTTAAGACAATTCTGAAGAATAGGCTAAAGGCTAACGTTAGCAAACTGTCACAACAAGGCCTGCAGCCTTCGGTTGCTGGCTGTCCCGCTTTGTCGCTGGTGGGAAACTGCAGAGTAAATGTGTCAAAATACCCGCATAGTTTCCACTTGTTGGTTTTATTTGGGAAAATGACAACTTTTAAAATGTCTTTCTGTCGAGTCGTTACTTAAACCAATTCTTCCGTAGCATCCGGCTAACGTTTTGCCAACTTGCTAAATTAGCCAAATTGTTAGCTTCCCGTCGTGTTTGTAGCATCTCTGCTAACGCTCGCACGCTGTAAGGAGAGGTTGAATAGTGGCACTTTTTAAATTTGCTGTCTTGGTCAACTCGCTTTCCAAGTTCGACATTGCACACAACTATGGATTTAAAGCTTGCTGTGTGTGGGAGATGTGATTTAATCAGGTTGCTGTCTGTGGAGTGTTTACACAGTATAGTGTTCGCGGCAACAGAACAAGCTAACTGCAAAACCCGACTGGTGTTTATTAAAGTCTTGTTAACGCGTTGGGGAATGGTTCATGTCTTGTTCTTACTGAGCTTGAAACTTAAAAAAAGTGTGCTAAGTGGTGGTGTAGTATCTGCTTTTTGATCTGTTGTACCACGTTTATCGCAGCACCATGCCTAGTGGGCAGCAGCCTCAGAAACACTATGGCATCACCTCTGCGATTAGCCTCGCGCCCCCACGAGAAATAGACCACCACTACACCAAGAAGCTCTGCGATGCAATGAAACCTTTTGGAGTGTTTGAAGATGAAGAAGAACTCAACCATAGGTGAGGAATGCATGTTCTCTCTCCCTCTTTCTTTGTTAATAATATACCAATCACCACAATACAGTTTTTGAATATGTTGATTACAAACCTATGATTTGAAGAGCTATAAGCATTTAAACTAAGCCTCTCTGATATCTATTGTCTGCATTTTATTTGATGTGCACATTAACTAAGTGAATGTACATGGGCATGTAAACTCTTAGGACAGGTGACCTTGTGAAAATCATTTTCACTCTCTCAATGAATTTGTGGAAATGAAGGATTGTGAAAGAAGTGTCAGCTAAAAAGTCTTTCTTTTCAGACTTGCAGTTCTTGGGAAGCTGAATAACTTTGTTAAAGAATGGATTGCAGAGATCAGTGAGTTAAAGGTAGGTTCTGCTTGGGAAGCTGAATGATTTCTAACCCTATTACCAGTTTCCACCCCCAGAGTTCATTTTATGGTCATGCTGAACTGAGATTTACGGTCCCAAAAATTTGTCTGCCTCTTTGCGCATCTCTGTTTGGGGGTTGTTCACCCACCCCAAACCTACTGTCCTAAATCATATTTGCTTCCACACACTCCTCCAAAGTACTGATTGCCTGTCGCTGGAAGTGGGTGATGTGTCATCCTACTCTTGATTAGTTGACAAGTGGGCCAGAATAGAGAAGGGAGCAACAGTGGAGTTCGCTGGGAACGGGTGAACTGTGGAAAAAGAATTCGAAGATAAAAAGAAAAAAAATACAGCATGAAATACACAGACCCTAGCTACTGTAGGCACTACTTTTTTTCTTTTCTTTTTTTTTAACATTTGGTTTCACTTCAGCTCTTTGTGCATCAGAAGTTTGATCTTCTCTGTTTCTGGAGGAACAACAATCTTACAAGCAAGAGTGGCCCACAGATCAATTCTACCACATACTCTGTACACTACCTCCACTACGCTGATGACAAACCTGTCTGCAGGCCTGGAGTGGACAGTGACCGCACCACCACCACTGGGCCATAAATCCCATTTAAGACTAGGGCTGTTCTACTGTCTAATGCTTGTTTTTGTTTTTTGTTTTTTTTAACTGTTTATTGAGTTAGGCAAAATTTTTGCAGAGTTTTACAGAATTTCCCACTCTCTATAGTTGTGTGACATTAATTATTGGATTAACAGGGGAAAGCGCTCAATTGAAATGAGCTTTATCAACAATGCATGAGTATCACTGCAGATGTCCACGTGTTTAGCACTTTATTTGTGACCCCACAGAAACACTGTGCTACAGACACACCAACTACGCAAGCACCCTTTAAAGAATAAATAACAGGTGTCTATTGAACCAGCAGAGTATAATCTTTGCTTTAAAGTTTCCTCGTCCACGAATATGCAGAGCCATATGACGACATCCACATGCCTGCCAATTTTTGTGACTACTCAGCTGCACTACAAAATAATAAATACCTGTGCAGTAAAGCACAAATGGTCTTTGGTGTCTGCATCTCTCTACGTTTCCAACCAAGTGTATTCCCCGTCTTGTGTGAAGATGATGGGGCTTAGTGCTTTATGAAGTGTTTAATCTTAAACTGTCTAATCAGACACTAAAGTGACACTAACACTTTCTTCTGTTTTTTTTTAAAAGTCATACTGACTTCAGTTTCTTATCTCTGCTCTACAGAACCTTCCACCATCAGCTATTAGCTGTGTTGGGGGCAAGATATTTACATTTGGTTCATACCGACTTGGAGTGCACACAAAAGGTATGTGTATCTGTTACTCTAATAATTTAACATCTTGTCAACGTGAAACCTGTAGTGTATGATGATTGGCTGGTTCTTTTGGCACAAAAAGAGCGTGTTAGCTGAGCATTATTACCACCTATTGCAGAACCCTGTACAAGCAGGTGTGCAACATTGTTTTTGAAAAGCTCAGCTCTCCCTGACGGCACTGAAACACAAGGCTGTCGCTGTCATTGTCATGTTCCTGTGCTATTGAGTGGTTTTGAAAAGGCTAGTTTTGGGGTCAGAAAACTGGGTAAACAAACACTGGTGTGAATGTGGTTTGAGTCTGCCATTGTTTTAAACAGCTGGCCAGTGTGACAAAAGGGTAAAATCTTTATTTAAATACAAGAGTATAATAGTGATTTGCACTCTTCTCATTTTTTAAAGTTACCTGGTTAGCATGTAAACTTTGCAGTATTTTATATTTCAACCTTTTGCTTTCTCGGACAGAATATATTATATATTGATATATTATTGTAATTGTAAATATTTTTCTTAGTAATGAGCAATCAGATATTGCAAAACTGCAAATGAAGTTCTTTGTCTTTCATTTCAGTAATTTTAGTTGCTGCGGAATGAAAATGTAGTGCAAACATGCTGTCATTAAAAACCTGCGATGTCACGTATGACAGCCTGATCTGTATTACAGTTTAGTCCAACTTAATGCAATCACGTGTGAACTACTGTTATGCATTGGTGTTTTAATGTGAGACAGCAGTTACCAGTCCTGTGTGAGATAATGAGCTGTTATGGTCACAAACATTGCAGCATCGCGTACCCAAGTTCCACCATCCTGAGCAAATTTGGAGATAGTTCTGTTAAGCTAAGGGTGCACAGTGTGTTTGATTTTGTTTTGGTTTTGTTTGTTTTTCCATCTTGGGATCTTCGTAGAATTCTATTGTAGATTTCTTCTATTTTACTGCCATATGACACTTTCAAATCATGTGTCACATCAATCTCATGTCTCACTCTTATAAAAGTGTTACAAAAATGTTTTCCCAACTTCCTTCCACACACCTACAGTTGCCTCTGCTGACTTTACTAGAAAAAAAACCAATAGCACCATCAAGTAGACTGAGAAAGCAACGGATTTTATTATTGTAGTGCTAAAATTCAATTTATATTTGAAATTTGTGTAATAAATAGAGGAAGGGCATTGCTGTTCGACAAACTGATGCGACAGTTTCTGTTATGCTGGCCACAAATTGTCTCTTAAGTGATTCAAAAATTCCAACTGTTTTTCAAAACATTTTCATCAACATGGTCAATATTTAAACTCCTTTGTTAAAAATCTGCTCAGTTTTGAATGTTCCCTGTGTGTTCTTCCTTTCTAGTCCCCTTGGCAGGTTTTTTTCCCCTCATGTAAATGTTCAGTAATTTAGTCACCTTGAACATTGCTACTTCCTCTAAATCCATAACATTTTCTACACTAAACATGAGCAGTCATTAGGCCTGTTGTGCTCAATAGTTGCAGAACTTCTTTGGATGTTTACATACCTAGTTTAGTATTTCCTAAGTCTGTGCTTTAAACCATAACGTTTTATCATGTAATCTTGACTGAATCAACTTTACTATCATTTGATTCATCAACCCTTTATCCTGCTGATCAATCCAGATGACACTGATCAAAGTAACTCCTCCTTACAGGAGCTGATATTGATGCCTTATGTGTGGCTCCACGGCATGTAGAAAGAACAGACTTTTTCCAGTCTTTCTTTGAGAAATTGAAACAGCATGAAGAGATTAAAGATCTCAGGGTAAGTCTTGTTGACACAGCGGGGGGGGCAGACTGACCTACAGTGTCCTCAGATGTCCTTTGTTGTTGATGAGGCCTCTTGTTTGTTCTCTACTCCCTCAAGGCTGTTGAGGATGCTTTTGTACCAGTGATAAAATTCAAATTTGATGGAATTGAGGTGAGTTTCATTGTCACCCAAATGATAATCATGATTACATCAGTGCATGCATACTGATTAAAGTAAACTAATTACACTACTGTGTTGGTAACCTGCTTGCTGCAGGGTACTTTGTGCCATGTTGCTTTGGTCATGTTTCCCATTTCAACAAGTATGAAGGGTTAATCCCATGACGCAAACATTTTTATCTCTAATGTTTTATGTCTCTGTGTGAGCAGATTGACCTGCTTTTTGCCAGATTGGCCTTACAATCCATTCCAGACAACCTGGACCTGAGGGGAGACTCCATCTTGAGAAACTTGGACATTCGATGTATCCGCAGCCTTAATGGTGCGCTCAGTGGTCACTGCTGATCTGAGGCTTTAAGTTAAAACTGACACATCTCCAAAGTTTTCCTAATGGTAATTTCCACAACTGTAACACTGCCTTTTTTTTTTTTTCTTACAGGTTGTCGAGTAACTGATGAAATTTTGTACCTGGTGCCGAACAAAGAGAACTTCAGACTGACACTGAGAGCCATCAAACTCTGGGCAAAACGTATGTGTGCTTGCACTTTCTATGTGTTTGCCGTTGTTTGCGTTTATTGTATTTATTTGCACTTGGGTTGTGTATCCTGTATAGAGGTTTAGGACGTGGCGTCATGCACACATCGCTTGAGAGCTGCCATATTGGCCATAATAAGCGTTAGCAATCATGTCTAATTACTCAAGTAGTTTAAATAGAAATTGGATACAGGCATCAAATAAACAGTATAATGGCGTAACAAATATAAGTTACTTGAATTTTTAAAATCACCAGTGTTTGTTTGAAACAATATTTGACTATTTAAAATTTTTACATGTATTATCTCGTTTTGTTTTTTTTTTAAATTTATTTTATTATTATTATCTTCATCTGCCTTCTTCACCACTACACTCAGCTTCTCACCCTCCTCATCTTAAGCTTCACTCCTGAGTTGAAGTTAAATGGTAAATGGCCTGTATTTATATAGCGCTTTACTTAGTCCCTAAGGAGCCCAGAGCGCTTTACACTACATTCAGTCATCCACCCATTCACACACTGGTGATGGCAGCTACATTGTAGCCACAGCCACCCTGGGGCGCACTGACAGAGGCGAGGCTGCCGGACACTGGCGCCACCGGGCCCTCTGACCACCACCAGTAGGCAACGGGTGAAGTGTCTTGCCCAAGGACACAACGACCGAGACTGTCAGAGCCGGGGCTCGAACCGGCAACCTTCCGATTACAAGACTAACTGCCAACGATCGCCCCAAGTTAGGGTTATAACATGAGTAATCCTATGTGAACAAACTTAGTTTAATCTCTATATTGTTGCAATTGGTTAACGGTACCAGATCAGACATGTGACCCTCCCGTTTCTGGACAGCTGACAAGAGATGGCTAAACAACAATATAACATCACAAGCTAACATCATGCCAGCTAACATTAGACTCTAGCGTCCAAAGACTTTTAACTGCTTTCCCTCTGATCAAAACTTTGATTACATTCTCAAATCACCAGAGTTTATGTTCTAAGTTCGAATCTGCCCACATAAGATCCAAAGTTTCAGGAACAACCATAAATGGCAGCAAACAGGAAATAACAGCAGCACTTACTGACGGAAAATTACAGATATCCTCAACAATTCATCTCAGTGTGACTGTCGTTAATCAGAAATGAGCTACGTTGACCCATTGATAATGTAAGGGATAATGCACAGAGAGGTGCCAATATCAATATCGTGGTCCACTTGATCCAGTGACTACAGTCCAGTAACTAGAGTTTGTTACCCATCTTGACACAAAATACTGATATACAAGTCGACAAAAGTTTGAATGTTTATCTCGTTCAATATAATGTTTGATATAAATCGTGTGGTGTGATGTTGGGGAGAACGCCAGGAGAGGGGAAGTTAACATCCATCTTCAGCTCTTCGCTGCCAAGTTTCTCCACATAACGAGCAAGATGCTTGTCACAAAGTGTTTCACTTCCTCTGAGAGAGTATATACACTTGTTTGTTTATTCATAGCTGCTATAGTGTGTCTCATCTATATGTGGTGTAGGTTTTTCACTATGTTTCAGGCTTATTACATGTCCGAAATGGCCGATAAGTTAATGCCACGTGGTAAGCGGTCACATGTCTGCAAATCCTTTATGTAAACATTTGTGTTTACTATCACATAAGGCCAGAGGGGCCGATGGCGCGATATGGCAGCCTGGCTTCTGTCAGTCTGCCCAGGGCAGCTGTGGCTACAACTGTAGCTGCCTCCACCAGTGTGTGAATGTGAGAGTGAATGAATAGTGGCATTGTAAAGCGCTTTGGGTGCCTTGAAAAGCGCTATATAGATCCAATTTTTTATTATTATTACTACAAAAGCGCTCCTCCTGTTTTTCTCACATGTCAGTGTATAACTCAGAGTGGTTAGTGATGCTCTTCTCAATAACCTGTAACATTTCCTGTGGCTGCAGGTCGAGGAATCTACTCCAACATGCTGGGCTTTCTGGGTGGAGTGTCATGGGCTATGTTGGTAGCCAGGACCTGCCAGCTCTACCCCAACGCTGTTGCTGCCACACTTGTCCATAAGTTCTTCTTGGTTTTCTCTAAATGGTGAGATTCTGCAACTTATCGTCTTCTGCTTTTTGGCAGCGTCTCACAGCCCAAATATATTTATTTACTGCATTCATTACCTTCCTTTTGTAGGGAGTGGCCGAATCCGGTGCTTTTGAAACAGCCTGAGGATAGTAATTTAAATTTGCCTGTGTGGGACCCGAGAGTGAGTATTACACCAGTGTTTTACCTTCTTATGGTATTGTTATGCCCTCTGTTTTGCACATGTATTGCTGTGTAGACACTGGTAAAGCTATCTGGATGGAGATGTGATAAGTTTGTTGGTGTGTTTTTTAAATTTGGCTCGACAGCTAGTGTGTAGGTACATTTCACATCTCTTATTTCATGTCTCCTCATCCCTATGTCCTCACGTGACCACGACATTGATTGGGTCCCACTCATGAGCTCCAGTGCTCTTAACTCTGCTCGGAGGAGGCCTCCCAGAGCAGAGCAGTTTGGAGGAAGGAAGACTTCCCACATGGACGTCTTGTCAGATAACACACCCCTACAATAGAAAGTGCATTAGATACAGAATAGAGCTGAAATCTTTTTTTATGGGAGTCTCATTTATTTTGGAGACTAAGCCCTTCGTACCTTCTAGCGCTAGTATACATATGGTAACCGTACCATAAGTGGTAGGGCTGAGTGGGGCAATGGTGTGTGTACAGAATATTTCAGGACATATTGAGACTTTTTTTTTTTGCAAATGTAACTCTGTTCTATCTTGTCAACCTCACAGAGCCATGGGAAATTACTTAAACTGAAGAAGACATTGAAGCTATTAATAAATGACTTGGATCTGTGTAAAAATAAAGAACATTTAATCAAACTTTCTCGGGATTTGAAAAAAATCTTTTCGTCTGAACATTTGTTGTTCCTGTGATAGTTTAGGTGGTTTTTAATGAACAGTATTTGGTGGTTTGGTGGCTTTTAAATGAACGTGGCCTCCTAATTTTGCGTTTTGATGTAAAAAAACAAATTGTTTTTGAATGTAAAATGACTGTAGGTGATCGCATCCTTACACCAGGGGGTGCTGCAGAGTTGATGAGAGGGGGTATTGAGCCTGTTCTCTTACAGTCAGAGCAGGAGCAGCTCGTCTCTTTCAGTCTTTTCCTTTTCCAGCTGTCATATGTTTGTTTTTATAACTTTGCTTATAAATCTCTTTTCAAACTAAATGCTTTTTGCCTTAATTGAAAACACTCAAGCCCTTTGTAACTACTGTGTCATGTTTATTGTGTCCCTTCAGCAATAAACACTTTTTAATTGCATATTGGTGTCCTTTCCGTTCAGTCACTTGGCGACTGCTGAGCTGTAGGCTGAAAATACCATTTAGATTTTATTCATGCCACATGTTTGTTTTACGCTGAGACATTCATCACAGTGTGGACTGTTAAAAGCACAAACTGTTTATTTCCTGGTGGTAAGTTGGCATTTGGCCGTAGGCCCTCCCCTCTCTCTTAAATACAGAAAAGCAAGTATCCAGTGTAAAACCAATCATATGCAGGATACTTAAGAATGTGTCCCACTTTTGTGACAGGCTAAATCCAGATTTGGTGATGCTTATCATGCAGCTGGTGTTAAGGCTCATTGTGCACATAAAATTTCAAGTGTTTTGTAATGCTGGCAAACATGAATAGCTCTCATTTGATGTTAAAGATTAGTTATGGCTCATAGCCTTTTTTTTTTTTTTTTCATTTTATTTTATTTATTTATTTATTTTTTGTTTTTTTAGAAATAGTTTCTTTAATTCCGCCATCCTCACATTGCCTGAGGGGAAAAAATGCAAATGAGGGAAATTTAAGGCAAGCAGAGTGAATTGGGATGTACTGTGTGGGTGGGTGGGATGTGTGTACCTTTAGCTTTATGTTGCTTTTGTGCGTGTGGGTGTGGGTTGTGGTGAAATTGATCTTCTCATTCAGCTCGGTGGGTGGAGTGCACTGACGCAGCAGCTCCCTGATCTGCAGAGAACCCAACAAGAGTCCCCTGTGCTGCGTCTTTCCTTAATTAATCGACCTTTTTAAATTCTAGGTGAACCCAGCTGACAGATATCACCTGATGCCCATCATCACACCTGCCTATCCCCAGCAGAACTCCACATACAACGTCTCCACGTCTACACGTACCATCATGAGCGAGGAGTTCAAATACGGTAAAGAGTGAATCAGCAACGTAGCACTGCGAAGTCACTTCATCAGTGTTTTCCAATTTACACTGGGTGTACACGAGGGCTGAGTCATCAAATCCATCTTCGTTCTATCATGAACAGGTCTCAGCGTCACAGATGAGATTCTTCAGGGCAAAGCAGAGTGGTCCAAACTGTTTGAGCCGCCCAACTTTTTCCAAAAATACAAGTGAGTGCTCTGTCTGTGCTTTTGAAACCGCCTGAGGATAGCAATGTAAGTGTACCTGTGTGGGACACCCCTCCCCTTTGCTTTTTGCTTGTTCTACATTTTGAATTTGCCAGGTGCATATTTAAAAAAACACAAATGCTTTATGCAGCTGAAACAAACTAGTGCAACTTGCTCTACCCCCCCCCCCCCCCCCCCCCCCCAGCAAGTTATTGTTTCTGTGGTGTGGGCAAATTTGAGTCATTCTGTGGTCACTTAGGGTGACTCACTTTGTTTATGAATGTTCCTCCCACACGCAGTTTCTGCTGGCTTTCTGTTGGTGCTGCTCTGTTACTGGAGCTACAATGGTCACCTGAGCAGTGGTGGGACTGTCGATGCCCAAAAACTGTGGATTTTGCTCCTCGGTGTGGTATTGAGGATTGGTACAAGATCATTAAGACTGCACAGTAGTGCATCAGCAGACCAACACCAGTCTCTGTGAAAGCCTGAGGTCTTTCAGGACCTCTGGATTTATTATTTGCATAACTTCCATCCATTCTCTTCCGCTTATCCTTTTTAGGGTCGAGGGGGGGTGGAGTCTATCCCAGCTGTCTCAGGGCGAGAAGCAGGGTAAACTCTGACCATAACTTGTCTAACTTTATTTATTTTCTTCTTTTTTTGTGGCAGACATTACATTGTTCTCACTGCCAGTGCATCGACAGAAGAAAACCACTTGGAATGGTGAGTGTCAAAGATCAAGATTTCTAGTAGCTCAGGAGCTCTAAATCTGTAAATCACCATCAGCCATCATTGTCTTTGATATTAATTGATACATTTGAGCCTGCCAGTTTGCATGCCAGCTTAGTTTCATCTGTATTTACAGTCATGGTACAGGATCATCTATGTAAAGTGTGTATGAAAAAGGTGAATGTAGCTTCGGTGTGTGACAAATTAAGCTTTTGCAGAAGTGTGTGACTTTTGTTCTTTTTAAAACAAAAAGTGAAATTGTTTAGATGTATAGGTCTTCATCTAGAACCTCAGTAAACTCTTTCCTGATGAGTTTAGTCTCAGCAACTAGTGTCAGGTCTTATCGAAGACAGTATAATGATCATTTTTGTCCGATTAAGTCCAAAACAAGGATTTAGCAGGCCTAACTTGTGATTGTGAGCCCCATCCGGTTTCCTTAGGTTTCTCTGAGATTTGCGGCAAGAGCCAAAACACTCAGCTTGAAGCTTCAAAAACAGGCCTTCACTTAATGGGTGATGTTACAGTGACTATATCCAGCCATCGTATACAGTTTGTCCTGCACATCAGTTGGAAAACTGTACCAAGTGCACTGTAACTGGGCGATTTGCTTCATAGTGTAGTCGTCCTATTTCCCCCTGTTGCATTGCCACTGGGTGCCTGAGAAGTCTACCATTATGATTATGCTGCCGTTCACCATTCATAACGTACAATACGTCTCATACATGCACACAAAGGGGGGGAAAAAGCGTAGCAGCTGCAGCAAGAGTCACATTTATAACACACAGAAAAGTTTGTATGTTGACATGCAAACTTGTCATTAGTAGTATAACAGTCATTACTGTTATCCTGGGTCCACTGTCATGGGGTGCACATATTTGCGTCGTTCAGACCAGATTCATGGACGCGGAAAGTGTAATCGAGGCTGAGCAGTCAGAATTATTCTCCTGTTTTCTCTTATTTGATGAATCAGTGTTGCCGCGTCACATACACGCCAACCTCAGAGCACGCAGGAGTCAGAGTGTAGATGTGTGCGCGCTGTGTTGCAAGCATAAGTTATCTGTGAAGAATTGACGGGAATCTGCAGCTTTGTAGGTTGAATTTAATGCGGCTCTCATGCATCAGATAAGTATAGATAAAAATCACCTTGATTGGTGAGGTATCACCTTTAACTGTGACCATCATCGATCGATGACATCATTGCCTGTCAGCACAGCCTTGTGGTGTACCCTCCCTGACCACGTCTTAATGTTGTTGTTTTTTTTGTTTGTTTTTTTTCCCCAGGATCGGCCTGGTGGAGTCAAAGATCCGTGTTCTGGTGGGAAACCTGGAGAGGAACGAGTACATTACCCTGGCTCATGTAAACCCCCAGTCATTCCCGGGATCTAAAGAGAACCGGAACGAGTGAGTCCAGCTTCATCCACAGACGCTCAACCAGAACATCGAGACATATTCTAAGGGAGCGTGCTCTTTTTGTGTTTTTCTCCAACAGGAACGATTTTGTGTCGATGTGGTTTATTGGGATCATCTTTAAGAAGGTGGAGAATGCAGAGAGTGTGAACATAGACTTGACATATGACATCCAGTCTTTCACAGACACTGGTAGGTCTAACCTCACTCTGCGTTTTAAATGAGCTGAAGGAAAAATTGCTGCTAAATCTTTTCGAACATTCTAGGAAAAAGGACAATGGCTTGTTTTGTTTTTTTCAGCATTAACATGTGCTCTACTTTAGTGTATATATCAGGGAAAACAGGTGAGTTTATAAATGAACTGAATGGAACTGCTGCAGAAAATACCTTTCCAAACATTTTAGCTCCTTTTTCCAAAGGTTTAGTTCAGATGTTTGTTGTTGAGGGTTTTTTTTTAAAGGGATCCTATGAGATGTCCGTGTTGTGCTTAGTCTTTATAGTCTTTTCTATGTCCGCAGTTTGCAAAAGCTGAAGAGAGTAATGGTACCGAAGCGAAGGCAAAAAATGTTTTTACTGCTGCACCATATCTTACGGCAGTCCTTCCCAACAGAGCATACACACACTCTCTCCATCCTATCCACACAGAAACAGTCGTTTTATTTCCAGAATACACAAGTAGATTGTTTTTTGTTTGTTTTTTTTAGCTAGGCTTTTGAGTCCTACTACTCAGATTCACACAGTGTGATGAATCATTCATGCGGCTGTGTAACATACAGCTCTGAAACGTAAAGTTTCTGTATGAGTCAAACAAATCTGGTGGCTTTCAAAAGCGCAGGTGATGAGTTCAGTTCTCCACTGAAAATGGGCTGACGGCAAAGTAAAGTGGGGGGAGATGTTTTTGGGTTTGTTTGGTTTTTTATGGTTATTAAAAATTTTTAAAAAACACTAGTTTTTGCAACTTTAACAATCAATCATTTACTGTGGTTTATAGTGGTGTGTAGGTTGTGTGCTTCTGCTGCTGTAGTTATGTTGTTATGTTTAGTGTAAATGGAGTTTTAACATTAAAAAAAGGACACAAACATACCACAGATACATCTCGGGTGTTTCACTGAGTAAATTGGCAGAAATGACCGGAGCTTATTTGTATGATTTTTATATGTTTAACAAACATTTATATACACCTGTAGAGGTTGTCTGTCCTGTCAATGTTAACGTGACATTGTGCACATCAGTGTACAGACAAGCCAACAACATCAACATGCTGAAGGATGGGATGAAGATTGAAGCAACACATGTGAAGAAGAAGCAGCTCCATCAGTACCTGCCTCCTGAAGTGGTGCAGAAGAAAAAGAGAGTAAGATGTTGCTCTGCGATGCTTGTCTTGTTTTTAGGTTTGTTCTCCTCCTTAACAAATCTGTCCTCCCGCAGAGCATAGCAGAGTTGAACCGTAGTTCTAATGGTGGCAGCTCTAAGCGGCTCTCCCTCGACAGCAGTCACCTGGACAGCTCCAGAGACACAGACTCAGGGACTCCCTTTAACTCCCCGCCCAGCAAACCCTCCAAGCCTACATCTGACACAGACGACAGGTATGATGCACTACTTGTGTGTAATTTTTACTGTTAGTGTTGTCCTTTTTTTCCTAATCCCCTTTTACCTCATGAATACAGTTGTCTTCAAATTGTTGTCATGTTTTCTGCTCTTCATTTTGCAGCGTCAGTCCTCCTAAGCAGCTTTTTGTGGAGGGTTCTCCAGCACCTGTTGCAGCTGCTCCTCCTGCTGCTGCTCCTCCTGCTGCTGTTGCTGCTCCTCTTCCTGCTCCTGTTGCTGCTGCAGCTAAAGACCAGGGCATGTCCATCCCTGTTATTGGTACAAGTGAGTTAAAATAAAATCACACAGGGACTGTGTATAATGCATGTTTTACTTTGCTTCCTAACAGAAATGTCGATTTAAACTGCAATACTTTAATTAAGGAAATGCAGAAAGTGTTACTGTGCACTTGTTAAGTTGGTCTCTAACATGTCCTCTTTTGATTTCCCAACTCCATCACCTCCTCATCCTGAAGAACCTCCTCTTAAAGCAAAGCCTCCTTCCCCACCAGCCAGCAGCTCCATCACCAGCAGCACAAAGCCTACCGCCACCAGCAGCCCCAAAGAGGAGCCCAACGGCCTGGAGGACTCAGTCAACGGAGCTCCTTCCAAGAGACCGCACTCGCCCACACAAGAGGACCCGGCCAAGAGGCCAAAAAACACAGACGTAAGCATTTGGACAACTTATTGACATATTTAAAAGAATGGACCAGATGCTGACACTGTTGTGTTTTGCTGCTGCAGGTGGTGTCAAATGATGACGCTGCCTTCAAAGAACCATATCCACCCTCGTCTGACCCCCAAACACACGGAGAAGCATCCAGCATTGTAGGTGTTACTGCTGCTGTGTCTGCCTCTGTTAACTGTTAATAATAAAGGATTTTCTCAGTAATGTAAAGCAATAAAAACAAATTACATTTTCTCTTCGTTAGACTTCTCTTGCTGGATCAAAGGCAAAGCCCATTCCAACCATCGATACCTCAAGAACACAAGCAAGTTCTTTATCTTTACTTGTTAAATCACTTATTAAAAGACTTGAGGTGATTTCTAACACTGCTGTTGTTCTTCCTCCCTCAGAGACTTCCCAGCATGGAGCTGCCTGATGCCTCCTCGCCTCTCCCTGCCAGTAACAGCTGTCGTGTTGTGAAAAATTCCATTAAACTGGCCCTCAACCGCCACAAGTGAGTTTCATCAGTTATTTGTATGTATGGAGTTTTTCTCCCATCACATTTAGTAGTTGAAAGTGCTGCTTTCACTGATGCAATTCTGATGTGCTGTATGTGTTGTCCTGCTTGTTTTTCAACGTGTCTGTGCAGTATCACACCTCCCAAGCCACCCGTGTTTGAGGACGCCCTCACCACAGACGCTCCTGCTGCCAGCGAGGAAAAGGGCATGTCCATTCCTGTGATTGGCTCAAGTGAGTATTTGTTTCAATAGCTTCTTTTCATAAAACTGCACATCATTAATTAGAAATCAAATAAATTACAAGCAACAAACAAACGGCAGCGATGTCCATAAGATTTTTTTTTTTTTTTTTTTTTTTAATAAACCTGAAGTAAAGTCACTGCTGCGTCCTGTCAGTTATCAGAGACTATATTTACCTTTCTTGTTTACTTTAAAAGGACAAGAGATTAATCACCCTGCGATCTGGTCATTTACAGGTCGGCAGAACAATCCGACACCTGTTTGAAAAACACTCATGGCATACTGCTGCCTGTGGAATATCAAAGAATTAATAGGGTCATATATCATCAATTGCATCAAATCATTTAATCAAGCTTCTGTAATCAAATTCTCCTGTGCTTTTATTTATTTATTTATTTTATTTTATTTTATTTTAAAGAGCTAAATAACCCAGATGTGTGTTATCAGGGTTAGCAACCCTGGTTCTTGGATCAAAGACATGCCCTAAAGTAAAATGAACAACTCCTTTAAAAAGATCAACCTTTTTAATCAGATAAAAAAATGAGGTTAGGCAACTTCAACCAATTCTTTTATTTTTCAGCTCGCAGTAGCATTGGATTAAAGATTTTTCGACAAAATACTTATGAACCAGCATGTAATGGCTGGAGCAAACGCAGTAACAAACCCCAAAGCCGCACTACAGCACAGCATTTGTTTTAAATGGTAACCATCACCTCAGCCTACATTACCAGCAGCTGTCCTAGAATTAATTGTGACCTCCAGAACGGTGATCTTGCACTCATTTCTGAGTGATGCACACTACATTAGTTCAGATGTTTTTTCCATCGCGCCGCTCAGCTGTCGACTTTGGTGACGCGTCAGTGCTGCTAATCGCAAACCACACTCGTGCATCTGCAGTGCTGCTCACTACAGGTGTTCTTTAGCGACCTGCTGCGTTTCTGATTTGCCCCACTAAACACCACATTTTCCATATCATTTTAAAGTAAAAGCAGAGCTTTGTTTTGCTTTCCTTTACGATGTTGAGTTGGTCAAGTAAGATTTTACTCTTTGTGATCTATTAGATTGTATTGTGTGTATATAAGAAAGTGATTTTTTTTTTTATCTTATCCATTAATGAAGATCCAAATGTATTGCATAATTTCTCCATTAGTTTGTTAGCACATGCTAAGCTAAGATACAATACAAAGGCTAGTGGAAAAACTCACCATTTCTGTCCCAATCTTTCTCTCTGTAGAACATGTGACATCCAAACATGTGGTGCCTCCCATCGGCAGCTCCATCCCCACGCTAGTGAGTCGAGTAGTCGACCCTCTGAACGGAGCAGCCTCCAAGAGACCCCACTCCCCATCGTCGGAGGAACAGGCCAAAAGGCTGAAAGAAACAGAAAAGGCCAGAATCCATATAGCTTGAACTGCCAACAAAGACTGGATTCACACAGATAACCGAGGTGAGGGGCTTTAAGTCAAGTCAAACACCGAGGACGTGACTTCACACAGGGACAGGCGGCGGCGTTCAGGTCAGTCAGTCTGAAGCGTGAAGCAGCACAGACACCTCACCTCAGACTTGGAGATTACAGTCTTGCCAGTGGATAGGGGATTCGGCCATTGCTGTCACACACTCACAGCCAGAGGGGAGTTTAACCCCCCTCCCGCAGTCTCGGAGATATGACACGAGAACTAAAGCAGCAGGTTTTTGTTCTTTTCTTTTCTTCTTCTTAACTCTGTGTTTAGAAATCTACACATTACAAGAGGAAAACATGCTGTCCTTCTATTTCATCGTCTCCTTTTTTCCAGTTTAAAAAAAAAAAAAAGAAAAAAAAAAGGCCCTGATCATTTATCAGCACTTGCTACACACATTTCTGGTGTATGCTGATTTTCTTTTACTCCTTCATTTTCTTTTGTCCTCAACAGAAACCTGTACAGTAAATGTTGATGTACATAACTTTTTTTTGTCTTAAAAAGGAGCAAAAGATCACCGTTAAAACTTTTGACCATTCTATTGTAGTTTTATCTAAAAATGGGGAAAAAAAGTATATTAAATAAAAATGTAATTTTTCTTTGTTTTCTCTACTGCTTGTCCAAAAACAAACTGTCCAGTGCCCTGGATATCTTCAGTAGATACTGCATAGGTTGCAGGGAGGGTTTAATGAGGGTGTGCTTGGATGTGACTGGATACTAAAACCACAGCTCATTGGACCAGCATGGACTCCAGGTGTAGGCGCGCAAATGATCTTGGGCAACACAAGAGCTTCTCAGGGGCTGGTAAGGGCAAGAAAATGTTGTCATGACAACAGGAACGGTCACCAGAACCATATCAAAGTGCCACAGACGCTTATAGTTCTATTTGTCTGAGCTTCAGTGTCGCACCCGTCCGTCTCTGATTGGACAAGAAGGCTGACTTTTTCTGCTCATGTTCGTTCAATCCCTAGATGTCAGAAAAGTGTCCCGACACAAAAAAGTGAGCGTTGAACGGTTTAGACACCGCCCCCCCCCCTCCCCCGAAGTGCTTTCTATGTCTGTGATTGGCTGATTGTCTGACACGTAGTAATTTCGCTCTAGTCCATCAGGAGGACTAAACAAAATGTTTGGAAATACTGCTTGACCCCCCTCCCAAACACACACACACCCCTCCACCTGTTCACTGTGGTCTGGTTTTGCTTGTGAAGTGTGATCCTTATAAAAACCAGGTCCCGGTTGTGAGTGCATTTCATGTCCTTTTGGGAAGTTTGTGGTGCTTTGTGACAAGAAAAAAAAAACCCAACAAAACAAAAAAAGATGGTTCGAAGCTTTTTGAAGAGTTGTGAGTGTATGCATGCATATCTGGTTGACTGTGTGTGAGCGTGCATGCATAGATGGCTGTGTTTATGTGTTGGAGAGAGACAAAATTCCCTTCTATATGGGTGTTAACCCTCTGCGCCTCCTGTGGAGGTTCTTAAAAGGCATCTCCTGGGGCCACTAGTGGCAGTGGTGGTGGTGAGGAGAGGGGTCGGGAGATAACTACTTTCTTGCCTTGCCTTGCCCAACCCTCCATCTTGAAGCTGGGTGTCTTTGCATTTGATTTCAGTACAGAGGATATATAAATATAAACATAGTAAAGTGTAAAGCGATGCTAATGGGGCGCCCTCTTCATTGGAGCAGGTTGACAGTTGGGACATAGGCTTTCTAGCATCAGTTTCCCCAACTAAATGTACAGAGAACAGTTTTTTTTCCAAAAGGCATATTCTTCATTATTTGGGGGTTTTCTTATCACTTTATTTATATTTGCATATTTGTACCATGTGATTTTTTTTTTTCTTTTTGATTTTTTCTTATTTTTTAAATAGCATTCATAGCAGGTAGGTCTTTTGAATCTGCACCACTCTGTTTCAGACAACTCATGTTTTACTGTTCAGAAACATTTAACAAAACAGGTCGTTTAGATGTTTGTTTCTAAAAATGTATTGAAAGGGTATTTTTGTATGTGTTTATCACTTCCTTTAAACAACTGTACACCTATTAAACCCCTAAAAACAATGTGCTGTCTGTGGTTTGGTTTGTTTTTTCCTCAATTTTATAATTACACCTATGACAACGCCGTAATGGGAGCGATGGGATTGGATGATAACTGATGTGCCGTGTTTGATTTCCTGGAAATGTTTATCGTTGAAGTAAAAAATGTCTTCTAAGAATTAATAAATGAGAGCCAGTAACTATACAATCCAGTCTGTTTGTGTGCAATGGGGAAGAAAGCCAAAGCAGGTCAGGGAGCAGATGAGCTGAAGGGGCCAAGGTTACAGTAGTTAACTAAAAAAATCATTAGATTGGGGGGGGGGGGACACAATTTCCTAAATCTTTCCTCTGGCAACTACCCCATACGATTGTTGTTATTATTATTATTTTTTACATCTAATATAACAACTGAACTGGATTGTCAAAAATGAAATCAAAACTAATTAGAAAATATGAAACTATAATAACAAAGCCTGGTATAAGATGCAAAACTGCTCTAGCGGAGTCCAAGAACTGAAATATAGATCTGGGAATGAACAAAGCAGATCCTGTCTTAGTGAGAAGCAGTGTAATGCTGACATTACTATATTAAAATGAGGTATAGCATCTTTACCCAAGTTAGCTGCTGACCTCATCCTTCACCTTGTGTTTCCCATTATCATTTTGATTCCTCAACATAATATATTTGTAATCTTTAAAAAACCTTGAATCTCACTAAGACTTTCTCACAAATGTACTGTTTTTCTAATCATCTAGAAGAAATATAAAATCAATTTGAATTTCATGCTTGCACAGAGCGTTCAGCTTGTCATAAAGGTTGCAAATGTGACTTAGTGCGGCAGCTTAACCTGAGAACTTGCATACTGGCAACTCTAAAGCTAAAAAAGTCATGAACAAATACCAGATGTTTTTCTGAGCTGCAGATTCAATAAAGAATAGCCAATTGCCTACACTATCAACTACAAAACAGCAGAGAAAACACTGGAGCTGGGCTGATTAAAGTATAAATACCAATGCTGGTAGTGGTATCGGATTGATACTGGTACTACAACAATAATAACTTTGCTTTGATCCTCTAAGTTCAGTATGTAACCCACTAAATTGTTTTATACGATTTTTTTTTTTTTTTTTTTTTTTCCTCCCCCAGAAATTAAGAAAATACACCTCAAACATATGGCATAGGGTCCAGAATCGGCTGGTAAAGAATTCAATCTGGCCTACTGGATGATTTTGGAAAATGTGAAGGAATAAAGAAATTTTTGACTTCTACCTGTATTTTCATAAGTTTTTTTTTTTCTGTGTTCCCATTTATGCCACACCAAAGTAAGTTACAGAGTCATAAAATTTTGCACATTTACTTAACTTTAAACCAATATATTTTTACTGATAGACTTATTTCTGTTGAAATATATGTTAAAACTTAAAATTTTAACATATAGGATATCTCAGAGATGCTTAGTTAAGCCCAGAAAGGACAGGTTCACAGCAGAAGCCAACAAAAAGTGCTTTAGAGACGAGCGCATTTACAACCTAGATACAACATACATGAAAAGCTGAGCTGTGTGTTTTGTTGTATTAACTACTGTGTAAAGTAAAGAATCACAGTGACTTGGTGGTCATTCAAATGTGTTCAGAATTTTGCAAATTCATCTCGTAAATCATGACATACTTGCTCTCCCCTACCGCCGTTATATGTTAAAAGTATCAGTATTGGTAGTGACAGCACTGTTCCTGTGTTTACTTGGTATCGCTCAGTACTCATATCTGCTGTATATGTTATATATACGGCTGCTGTGTACAACAGTGTGTATATGTAAACACACAGTGGCTGTGCGTGTGGTGCTCCCTAATTGATATCTATTATCTCTATTATCTCTAATTTTTCGTGTTCTTTATTTGCGGCTGCTGTTGCGTGGCTCTTCTTTACGTATGAGCCCACCCTCATTCTCGCACTTCCGCCACCCACTTTAACCTCCAGCCCTGAAGGACCGACCCCCGTGGACCGCGCCGTGCATTTCCTCGAGCGACCGGGCAGGGAGGAGGCATAGTTGAGAGTGAATCGTCTGGACCCCGCCCCTTTTTTTCACGGAAGCTTCTCATTGGCTAGATCAGATGTGACGGACGGGAATTCCCCCGCTAGTGTCTTGACAAAAAATAGTTTTCTGCCCGCTGTCACTCATTCAGCCCGAGGTTCTCCAAGACACAATAACCCGTGACAGAGTGAAAGAGTGTTTGCATCATGGACGGTGAGTAGCAACACCTTTTATTTCCTGTGTAATAACAGCGATAAACGTGTAGAGTGAGCGGGTAGGAAACAAACGGTAATAACCACACCTGTGTACCTGTGTCAGTCAAAAAGTCGAAAATGTAGTACTGGCTATAGGTCATCGTGCTGTACAGTATCACCACGAACTGGAGTACTTACTCTTGACTTTGATAGTATTCGACACTGGTTGTGTGTACTGTCACTGCTGAATGCTGTGAACTTCCTCGTTGTTGCATGACTAGCAGTGTTATTGGTTGGGCAGCTTTAGCTAAACTGATTGGGCTTACAAGACCAGTTTTAGCAATAGCGCCATTACTGCCACAGAACAACTCCTCTGTGTGTGATTTGGATATCTATTTGCCTAAATTTTTTCTGTGTCACATTTTCCTCCCCAGTTCTTATGTCCTCCGTGCTGCGGGACGAAGCACACCTACGTAAGTCAATTTCATTTGTGCTCCTGACAAAAATAGTCTTCACAGGTTAAAACTTAAAAGTGCAGAAATGTGTGTGTTGGGGGGGGGGTGATGGTTCACTGAACAGTGTCTTTTCACTTCCTCTTTTTTGTTTTATTGGTAAGCATTGTATTTTCAGACTTATGTTGTAAGGATGTGAGAGAGCCTGAGGTTCTTGTAATCTTTGTCTTTACCGGTCTGTGTGTTTATATAGTGTGTAGTGAGTGCGCTTGAGCCTCATGATCTTTCAGTTACTGAAAAGTGATCAGGGAAAAACTTGACTGGGCCACTTTTCTTTCTTTTCTTTTCCTTTTTTTTTCTCTTAATCATTTCAAAAAATGTTACTTGACTTGTTTCATACTGGCCTGCCGGAATAACAAGCAGCACTCTGATCTGTGTGCTTGCTGTCATGTCCAAAAATAACCACGTTTTGTGTTGTTACTTCAGTGGAAACAGTGTACAGCAAAAACTGAAACGCTTCCCGGATCAGTTTTAGTTCCTCTCTTGCACGGGCATCATGTGGGGTCGGTTTTATTTCCTCCCAGAAAAAAAAAAAAAAAGGTTGAGGAAACAAATTTCATGCCTTGTCATTATGCCGAACGGCTGAAATGTGCTTTTCTGAGTTAACACTTGTGTTAAGATTTGCAGTCACGTCCTATCAGCATTAAGTTGTTTGAAAGCTGAAAGATTTCTACACATCTGGGTTGAATTCAATAGGTCTGTTCATGCAGCAATCTTTAGTATGTAGAAATCACTTTCTAACAGACCTGCTAATTTCCATATTTTTAGTCTCAGATTCTACTGAAATAGCTTAACATGATTTGATTCTCAAAATAATGCCTCTTAATATCACACTGGTGCAGGCCCTTTGTTTTAGGCCCTTTTCGTGTAAAGAGACATTTGCTGCCCCTCAGAAAGGGAACAGCAGTAGGTGCGCACAGCCAGAACTGTTTGCATGAGATGACCATATTAGGGATAGATGCTCTCAGTGACATCACACAGAGCCAAGATGAACTTTCTAAAATGGAGCCTTAAAAGCAGTCTGAAGTAAAAATTTACACATGTGCTGATGTAAATCACTAGATTTAATATGAAGGTTCACAATTGTTAGAGTATATAAAATAAAAAAAGGAAATGGCCTAATAGGTTCCTTTTAAGGTTCATAGACCAGTACTTAAATAATTAGTATTAAACCATAATAAAGCTTTTTCACAGCAGGCTCGACATAGTGGGAAAGGTTCAGGTGTCACTAAAATCATGGTTCCCAAGAAGGCAATGACTGTATCTGAAACTGAGGCAGCTAAATGGAAAGCAGCCAGCAATTTTTTTATCCTGTACAGCTGCATTTTTACTGCTGCGACATGTCGAAATGTTTGCTGAGAAAAATAAATTTGAGTGTTAGATGTAGGTTTTGAGCCCCCTGCCTCCCAGCACCAAACCACTCATGTGGCAGCCCAAACAGGAAAAAACTAAAGCAGATAACTGTGTCAGATTCACACTCGGGTTTTCTTTTGTCGTCTTATCAAATCTGTTTATCGTCTGCTTGTTGTCACCCCCTCCTTAGTGCCTGAGCCAGGGATTCAGATCTTCGAGCAGCCCAAGCAGAGAGGAATGCGCTTCAGGTACAAGTGTGAGGGTCGCTCAGCCGGAAGCATCCCGGGAGAGAAGAGCTCTGACAACAACAGGACGTACCCCAGCCTGCAGGTTCGACCCCAATCCTCCTGTGTAACCTGTGTATTTGTGCGTAGAAGCACCTAAGCATGTGTCTTTCTACATGCGTCTGAACGCACACCATTCCTCCTTCTCCTCAGATCCTGAATTACTGCGGGAAGGGAAAGGTGCGCGTTTACCTGGTGACGAAGAACGAGCCGTACCGACCACATCCGCACGACTTGGTGGGAAAGGACTGCAAAGATGGATTCTACGAGGCCGAGTTTGGCCCGGACCGCAGAGTGATCGCGTGAGTGCTCCTCCCACGGTCGCCTCCACCTGTCCAAACTCGCTCTTTATCAGCGTCTGCTTACTTCGCTGCCAGTTGTTATCGTTGAGAGCCCTAGTCTCAATCTTAATCAGCACACTTTCACCGAAATAAGTAACCACTCTCTCTGTGACGCACTCACAGAGCCACTCACTGCACAACCGAATTGCTCTCTATTAACAGTATTTCGTCTTTCGCTTGATGGTTTCGGGAGGCATCATGTGTAAACTGATGTCCTCTCAGACACAGCTGAAGAAACTCTTACAGCACACTGCACACACACACACATACACACACACACAAAGCATATTTGTCGACCCATGTCTGTGAGGATGGCAATATGGGAATTCCCCAAGTGACATCACCCATATTTGCTGTGTGTTAGAGAGAGAAAACAAAATTTTGCGCGTGTGTGAGTGCTGGAGCATGTGTGTGAGTGTGTGAATGAGTCAGTATCTTTTGGTGTGTATAATTTGCAAATCCCAAACAGACTTCTGTAGTAAATACAGAATCATTTTGAATTTCAGGCCTTCTGGGTAAACAAACAGAATTAATCCAGTAGATTCATTACTGAATGTTTTCTTTACTACTGAAAAATGTGCCGGTCTGACTGGATAGGTGAGAGTAATTGCGTCATTACTTTGACCTTTAAGCACAACAAAATCATTGAGTTCATTTACAGTTTTAGAGATCCCTTCACTCAGGGTTTATTCAGCATGTTTGAGTGCTGTCATTTTCCTCATGACATTTTTTTTTAAATTTCTTACAGTTTCCAGAATTTGGGTATCCAGTGTGTGAGGAGGAGAGAAGTGAAAGAGGCCATCATACAGAGGATCACCAGAGGAATCAACCCTTTCAATGGTGAGTGCTCTGAATTTTTATACGGTGGCTCTATAACTACATCAAGGGTCAGTGTTATTTATGTTTGAGAGAAAAAAACATGTTTTTAGACAAAAATGAAAAAAAAAACTGAATAAAAAAAATTGGTAGATATGTTATATTTACTTATTTACATATTTATTATTGAAACCCAAATGTGTATTAAGCCGCAGTTGAAAATACTCACCCAAACCGTACAATTTCCCCCAAATAGAATCATTTAAGTTAAATTGACAGCCTTCATATTTGTATGTTACCTTTATTTGTAAAAGCTGGAAAATAAGTTGACTTTATTGCCTTAATGGGCCTAAATTCAGGCACCTTGCAGCCATGAAAATGAGCTAATCCAAATTAGCCGTGTAAAGTTAAGCTAATCTCAGTTCTGAGTGTACAGCAATGCTAGCGGCTCTGTGAAACTATATGTCAATCTTTGCAGGCTTGCAAACCATAAATGATTGCAAATGTTTTTGGTTTTTTTTAATTTAATAGTAGCCCATCGAGCAGAATTTGAAATGAGTTATTCATATAATCCCTCTTTTCAATCCCAAGGGACTAATCTAAAAGAACATGTAGTAGTTAACAGGCTAATAACCTTCTAGCTCCTAATAAAGTATCAAACAAGTCAGCGGAGTTGTAAATTAACAGAGCTTTACAGGACTTGGTAAAAAGTAATTACAGAATGTCTTGGAGTCTTTTACACTCTTTCTTAGCAAAAAGTAAATTACTAAGCAGTGTGTTAGTACTCCAGAGGATAAGGCTAGCATTTGTTGTGCCGCCAATATGTAAATTAAAACAAGACTGTTACCTTTCAAAGAAACCTGTCCAGCATTATGTCCAGTAACACATCCAGCTAACTTCAGTGGTATTTCTGCTTCAGAGTTATTGTGTATAACCAGACATTTGCAGCAGGTAATATTCACTAATGTACATACAGAGATTCTTTGCTAGCTTTATGATTCTTATGTGTAGCTACAGCTAAAGTGTAATAAAAGTGCAAACGCTTGTGTGATTGAAATAATAGATAAATAACTAGAGTTTTGCTGGTATAATATCCAGCCTGATGTTAGCTGATATTGTCATCTCCCCAGTGGATGATCCACGCTAAAGTCAGCAGTTGACAAAACAGCAAATGGAATTGTATGTGGGTAAAATATAAATATCAATCCTGTTGCTGCTGCTTTTCCTGATCTTGTTACTGTTAAGCAGCTTCAAAAACAATTCACAAGAATTGTTTTCTAATGTTGGTTGACCTAGTTCTCAGGCAGTTTAGCAGATTTTCCTAACATCAAGTCACAAATCCGCTCTCTTGCCACCGCGCTATCTACAGCAATGCCATTTCCTCTCTGTGCTTTCATTCTGCGGTCCTCCAGAGCAGACAGACACTTCTCGTGTACAAACAGGCGTTGAGCTACTTCCCCATTCTTTGTTACAGTTGCTCAATTCAGCACAGTGCAGAGATGCCACGTGAGAGCTGGGAATGCAGGATTCATTAAAAGGGGGAGGGGGTGGACCGAGGGGGTTCCCCAGCCCTGAGAGATGATGATAAAAGTAGAATAGGGTGCTTTACAGGTCTGTAAAACTGTGGAGGGAGTGTGCTTTTAGCTTTTGTTTAGATCTCAGCTCTCACAGTTGTTTTAGAAAAGAAACCGTGTAAGTGCACTGAGTACATTTGCATGGTAGCAAGTGGCAATAAAGAGCAATTTGAATTGCCTTTAATTACTAAAACCGGGCCTGCTGTAAAGTGCACATCTTTTACTTGTTTGTAGTCTTTTTACCTGATAATTGTCTTAGCCTGAGCGCTCTCGCAGACCAAAATATGCAAGGGACACAGATGTGTCCTGCACGATATGAAAAGGCTGACATTTTTAGCACCTGTCACCACTGACTCAGATATGATCATATCTCTGTTTCTTACCCCTGTTAATAGCCACTTGGCCCTTAAAAGACTTGAGCTACTTGTTGTGTCAGGCCATATAGAAGCCCCACTATAAGCACTTGTGTTAAAATGTCCTTAGCTGCAGAAACCCGGCGTATTTATTGCCACAGACGTGTGCGATGGACAGCTTGAGGTCTCTTTTTTTTCACATGGCTCAAACCTTCCCTTCTCTTAAGTTCACTTCTGCTCTGAAACTCAGCTGCTTCCTGTGTTAGGATGGGGTGTGGTGGAGTGGGTAGGGGGGGTTGGAGGCACTTTCCCCTCCCTGTCTGTGAATACATGCATCTGCACTTTCAAAAGACTCTCTGTGAGCACTGTCCGTTCTTGGCCCAAAGCTCCCCTCACCTGCACGAGTGATGACAAACAGCCATCCTGAGTAGGGCGTAGTAGATTTTTCTGTAGTACCGCTCCGTCACATTTTAACATTGTGGTTGCACACCTGGCAAGTGTTTGTTTATTTCACACGGGACATAAATCTGCCGTAAGACGACGTCCATATTAATTCAAAGAAATACATGTGGCTATAACCGCACTGACAACCAAAGAAAATGCACAGCGGGGCTTCAGATAAGTGCCTGTACAATTCTGCTGAAGCCTGTGGTTTTGAAATATCTTCTGCAAACAAGTGGAAAACTACTCAATTAAACATCCTTTGATTTTTTTGTTTGTGAAGTTACCGGCGTTGAATTTTACCATTCTTCTCGCAAACTGAAAATCTCACAGATCCTGCTTTTATCCCAACTCTATCGGATTCAGCCACAGCACGATCACAATTTCTTGCAGATTTAATTGTGAAATTATGTCTGAATATCAGTGGACATGTACACATTTGCCAGTGCACTGCAGACAGTAGTTTTCTATTAGAAATAAGCTGTTTAAAAATGAACATTTTACCGAAGAGGATTAAGGTGCAGTGATTGTCCTTTAAACTAACTTCCATCATGTTCGGCTCCAAACGGTCCGCTTTTATTTTTGTTCCCTAACGAAACTTCCTCATGTGCTGTAAATGCACACACGTTCATATAATGTTATATGATGCAACAGCAGACTTCTCATGTAGCGACTGCCTCAGCCTCAGCCAGACACAAAAGCTCCACGTCCTAAAACGTGGTGAAATTGTGAGTCATGCAGTGGAGACATTGTTTGTGGTGAGACTTGGCACCTGCCTCCCCGTCTTTCTCACTTTTACACTCTGCTCTCACAGTCATAATAACCACTTACCCTGAACACCCCCCCTTCGGAGCCACATACCACCCCCACCACCTGCAACCCCCCCCCTCCGCTGTCACTGAACATGACCCACCCCCCCCTCCCTTGCAGCCCAGTGTATCTTATGACCCTGGGCCCAGTTTCTTTCCACCACACACTCTCAAACATCAACCACCATTGCTACCTACAACCCACTTTCCTGCACCTGTCCGTCCAAGCTTCTCCCTCTGTCAGCGACACTCCACCAACACTCACGCAGACCAACACAGCATGTTCCATCAATATTTATTCTGACGGTTTCGTCTTCACTTCTCCCTCCTTCAGTTTCTCCACTCACTGCGTGTCTCTGCCACCTACAGTAGGCAAACCTGATGACCCAACAGAAAGCTGCACAACAGAGCAGCGCTCCACACCGCAGAACAGAGTATTTGAGACCAATTAGACGTCCAAAGCTAGCAGGATTTGTCGTGCATTCTCAATGAGGAGACCTACGCTACCTCCTTCTAGAGGCTCTCTTGTAATAATGTTTTGTTACGTTGATAGAGTACACTGGCACCAGACCAGAAAGAAGCATTATAGGGAATTTGCTTTTTTTTAATCTGACTGTGCCGATGAAGTTTTTTTTTTTTTTTTTTAAACTAACAGTAAATCCCTCATCGGGTAAATGCTTCGTATTAATTATGCCACATAAATACAAAATTCTTGAATGGTAGTCATGCACACAGGCGAAAAGGTGCGGAAAAGCAAGTCAATTAGCACAGACTCTTGCGTTAAAACTTCAACAATGACAATAACATTACTACGGGCTGCAGTCATGGTGTCCATAAAACAATTCTTTATGTGTTTAGCTAATTTACCTCTTCATAGCAACCTGGTGTGAGCCCACTTCTGGCTCAGAAAAACCCAAACAAACAAACACATCAAGGCACATGTCATGTTCTTCCCTGCTTGTTGCTTCTACTGCTATGAAATCAAGTCAGATTCACAGCATGAATCTGATTACTTCTGACTAAACACAAGCAGACTGTGAACCTAGAGAAGATTAATGTCCGGTGCCAGCAGCACATGCAGAGACAGAGCAGGAGAGCTAGCTGGCTCACTATTGGCACTCAGCATGCCCACTAAGGATGACGACTTTCCCTACACAGCTAATGTGTGACTGCAGTTGTATTGTTTGGGTTTTGCACATATAATTGCCACCTTATATGCCTAAAATAACAAAAAAATGATCACGCTTGAGTATACAGAGTAAGACGCTACTAAAGAATCAAAACTAAAAAGCTTATAAGATATTTTCTCATGTCACACCACTTTCACATACGTCAGGAGGCTCCCTGGTCACTCGTGCAGGAGAGTCTCATCTCTTTACTTATGTGCGGTGTAGACACTCAAACACACACACACAGAGGCGCATACTTGTTTCCACTCTGAGGTGACGTGTGGAGCGTCACAGTGGCGACACTTTGTAGGTGGGGATGGCCTCATGAGCACGGAAGATAGAAAGTAGGTAGATGTGAAAGCCTGCTCTGTGCATGCGTGCGTGTGTCGGCACGTGGGCGTCTCTCAGTATAGAGTGTGTGTTATGTGTGTGTGTGTTTGCGTGTTGCTTCTGAAGGCGGGTGATGCAGATGAGCATGTAGGCTGAGGACGTTTGAAAAAGCTTATCTGTGACGTTTTTATGTTGATCCAAAGGTGAGGTTTTGTGGACAGCCTACAGATGTGACTGCATAACTACACTGTCTGCCTGTTTCTCAAAGCAGGAGCGTATGCTTATAGCATGCCTTTGTTATTGCTGTAATAACGTCTGTTCAACAATGGTGTGCACTTGAAATGCAAGTATTTAGTTGTGCTGATGGTTTGAAATATGTCGGTACTTCAGTGTGCAGCTAGGTAACCTATATCAGTGAGCCAATAGCAGATGACATTTACTAGTCACAATGACCGATGTTTATCCAGTTTGCAGGTTTTAGCTTTTTTTTTTTATAATGAAATATTGTTTCACTGAAACAAAAAAGAAAAGACATAATGACTGGCATTTATTTTTATCCCCATGCTAAATAGGCAAAGTCAGAGAAACTAGAACATGTTACGTTTCAATTTATGTGTCATCCATCCTTAAGAGCTGTGCTCCACACAAATATAAATTATATTTTAAAAAAAGAAAAGGCTGGACATTAAACAAACTGCAACTCTAAATGTTGCTGGTTTGCCAGTAACCTGGTAGGTGCTAAGGGTGCTAACAGTCTCTACAAATTAGGTCCACAGTAACCACCAGGTAATACTTGCACTGGCCCTTTAAAGGGAAAGTCTGGTGTAAATGTTTCTTAGTTTATATTTCTGAATGTTTGCTTTATTACCAGCTTCATCTAACTGATGTGTGTTTTATCGTAGTGCCACGGGAGCAGCTGTTGCAGACAGAGGAGTACGACCTGAATGTGGTTCGCCTGTGCATTCAGGTTTTCCTGCAGGATGAGAACGGCCACTACACCCGAGCGCTTAACCCCATCGTCACCAACCCCATCTACGACAACAGTGAGTGACCGAGCGCCGTCTGTGTCAAATACACTGACGTCACATCATGCAATTGCATGAGAACATAATGAAATAGCCGTATAGTTGCCCTGACAAGTACACGGGCTCCCCAAGGTCAGCTTTGTACACCTGTAGAGTTCAGATAACAGCAGACTTCAAGAAGTGATTATATAAGATTAAGTACATACTTAATTCCCTTTCCTGTGTGAGTATAACAGTACTGTGTAAGTACTGAGAAGTGACACATGTAGTCGTGTTTGTACATACAGTGTGTACCAGCAGCTGCAGCATATGTGAATGCAAGTGCTTTTTGCAAGACCTGTGTACGTGTGTCCACTAGTGTTTCAAGTGTTGCAGTTGGTGAACTAGTTCACTGTTCCACACAAACACACAGAAAGGGGAAGTTCTTTATACACACCAACCTTCAAACAACACTGTTACCATGGAGCACTTCCTCTTCTCGCTCCAGGCATGTGACATGTGACTCAACCTGCTGAAGCTTTAGCTGTAAACTGAATGAGGATTGTTCTTCAAAACCAAGGCAGCTTTTTAAGCTAGGCCCACCGTGTCAACAAAAGCAGATCCTGGTTATATTGTTTTTGTACTGAGCAACTTGTAACTTGTAGTATTTGTTGCGTTGTGTGTTTAGAACTTGTTTTTTGTATTACCAGGGGCCCCAAACACTGCAGAGCTGAGGATCTGCCGGGTCAACAGAAATAGCGGAAGTGTCAGAGGAGGAGACGAAATCTTCCTACTGTGTGACAAAGTACAAAAAGGTACATCAAAATGTTCTGCACTATAGACCTTTGCATTTTTGCACACTGTACTAAATTTATTTGCATCTGTTTTCTCTTTCTTCATCTTTATTCAGTCCACTGATTTAGTTTACCTTCCACACCCATAGTGCCTGTCTCTTTGCATGCTGATGTACTTTTCTGTTCCTGTATTGCTCCAGATGACATTGAGGTGCGGTTCTTCTCCCCTGATGGCTGGGAGGCCAAAGGCTCCTTTTCTCAGGCTGATGTTCATCGCCAAGTTGCCATCGTGTTCAAGACTCCGCCCTACCACAACACGTCCATAACGGACTCGGTGACCGTGCACATGCAGCTACGCCGGCCCTCTGATCAGGAAGTCAGTGAACCAATGGATTTCCGGTATCTGCCTGATGACAAAGGTGAGCAGCAATCGCTTTATTTCTGCGGGGGCTTACTAGTGGCACCTAGTTCTCGGTTAGACTCACGTAGTGTTAATATTGTTGTTTTTCCATCAGATCCTTATGGATACAATGAGAAAAAGCGCAGAAGAGAGCACTTGATGAAGATATCGGGATTGTCAGGTAAGCAATGTGGCAATTTATATATAGTACACCTCATGTGATATGATTACTTGTGATTGCGAAGTTTGCATCGCAGCTAAGGTTTCCCGTCTCTTTTTAGGTGGTCCTTTTAGCGGTCTGACAATGAATAGGCCCAAGGCAGTACCACAGAGTACCATGAGTCACCTGAAAAGAGGTAACTACGTTTGAAGTCATCATAAAAAGGAGGATGGCGATATACTTCATTGCTGTGAAACTAAAACTCTTTTCTTTTTTACAGACATGGGCAATGCATACCCAAGACAACAACAGCAACCTTCTATGTTCACCCAAGCCTATCAACAGGCTCCTCAGAATCTAATGGCACCCAATCTACAATTAAGCCATGCATGGGCGAATTCCAATCCAACGCTCTCTATGGACACAGTCACCATAAACCCAGGTGCCAGCAATCTGCCACGTCCTGTTAGCAGGCAACAGCCACCGAACCGCAGCTACCAACACCGTGTGGACCACAACAGCTGTGAGAACAATGCCCTCCCTCAGCTCTCCATGCGGGACCTGCAGTGCTTGGATACAGGTTCTCAAGCCCCTGTAATGAGAGAACCAGAGCAGCTCTTCCACCAGCAGAATCAAAGGGAGGAGCTCCGATCAGAAACTCCAAACCAAGCTCAGAACCATCTGGTCAGCCAGAACCAAGGTATTCAGTGGTCCAATTTTACTACCATGGGTTCAGTTCCGAACCCCTTTAATGGATCTGGAGGTGGAGGGGGATCACAGGGGGTAGGGTCGTTCCCTTTCTTAGAGGGAATAGAAGAGAATGATTTTCTGAAGAACATGGCGGGAGCACCTCAGCCGTGCTTCCAGTTGAAACAGGAGTCCCAGATCTCAGTGGGACAAGAGAGCCATACTCCCCTCATGCAGTCCCCAAGTCAAGGAAATACGTATACTAACCTGCTGCCCCGTCCAATGAGCAATGGCACCAACAGAGATCCAATGCGGCCAGACGGTACTGCCATCAAAAATCTCCATAGTCCTTACGTAAACAACGGCACGACTGCAGAAGCCCACTATGCAACTTTGGAGGACTGGATGAATCAAAATGACTGAAAGCTGCTCAAATTCTTCTTTTTAAACAGTAGCAGCTCAAAGGAGAGCAGAAATTTCTTTACTCACGCTGGCCCTGCTATGCTCAGTAGGCCTTTGCTTGGGTTGTTACCTCAGTGGGACCAAAATGATTGACAGTCAGTCAGCCTTAGGCAATGTTTCGCAGAGATACAACTGGTTACTGATCACTTGATTGGTTAGCAAGAGTACTTCCTGATTCTGATTCTAACAACATGGTACCTTGTGGTTGGTCTTTACTTCCAGTTAGTCATCAACATTATCAGGTAAATTTAGTTTCTTGAAAAACTGGAGACAAGCTATTCCCAGTGCTTGTCCTATTTAAATTGGTGATGCATTGTTTCATAATTCTGTACAGTGGGATTCTGTAAAGTTCAGCCCCAACTTGTAACCTGTGATTTGTTGTTGCTTGTCTAACAAGCCTTTTATTTGTGGGGGTTCAGCTTTCAGCTGCTGGTGTTCACCATACTAGTCAGTTGAAGTGATTCATCTGGTCTCTTTAGGGGGTAGAATCTTTAAGTGGACGATCCATGTTTTTAATGACTATAAAAGAAAAAAACAGTAGCGTTGGCTTCCAAGCCAAAGTTATGCCTTTGAGGAAGTGAATGTACTACTTTCTTTCTTGAATATTTTTTTGTAAAGTTAGAATTACTACCAATATACTGTAACATAAATGATTTGTTTGAGGTTTCTTGGATCTTGAGAAAACAAAGAAGTAAATTTATTGTTTTTGTATGTCATAAAGTGGAATGGACAAAGTTTAACTTGGTATTTTTATTTTCTTGCATGTAGTGATGTGTTTTATTCTTTGATATTTTTTTTAGCGCGTAGTGTTTTATTTTGTTGGGTTTTTGCATGCTTTTGTTTTGTTATGTGATTTGTTCTGGGAGGATGCCCATTCCACCGCCCCTCCTGATCATTAACCTGGCACACCTGGGGTTGGCAACAGCTATTTAATAAGAGAGAGCGTGAGAGAGAGAAGGGGAGAGACATGGTGTGGTAACCAGTGTGGGCGACGGCCGCGCAGAGCGGCACAGAGGCCCAAGGCGTGCGGCAAAGGAGAACGAGACCGAAGATCGCGGATGACCGCGCACTGGAGAGAGTGATCGGGGCTGAGCAGAGAGGTCCGTGTTGGTGTTGACGGAAGGTAGTTCCTCGCCAAGAGGCCCACGGCAGGGGATTGAGAGGCAGCGGGGTGGTGCCTTATGTCCCCGGGACGCCGAGATTATGGCTACGCGTGTGAAGCACAACACTGTGGCGGCCGGAGTTAGGAGCTCTGCCCATCCCCGGGCTAAGTCCCGATCCATCCCGTCTAAAACGAACCTCCAGTGGAATCTAAAAATGGTGACTGCCGCTGGCCCTCTCTCCTTTCTTAGTTGGCACCAGAATGAAGAGGCAGACAGGACTGTTGGTTTCTGCACCGTTTGGACTTACCACCCGTGAATCCACCTATTACATGTGTAATGCTGGAATATATTGCTTATTGTTTTACTATTGATCTCTTTGTAAAATTTTCATACATATGAATTATAGTACAATACTTTTTTGTTGATTTTTGTTTTCTTTTTTTTATTTGGTACCAAAGCATTTACTGTTAAGTGCACTCTGTACATACATGTTAGCCATAGTTGAGAGTTACAGCAATACCAATGCCGAAACACTCAAGAAATGGCAAGGTACTGAAATTTCCATTGAGGAAGTGGGAGGAAACACATTCAGCTGTGTCTTTCCTCTGTAATGACTATGTCATACCAGAGATTGCATGTATTCAGAGTTCTCAGAGCATTTCTAACAGATGTTTTATAGATAAAGATGTCAGTTTTATTGTTTTATGTATTCAGCCGATGTTCTCTGAAACATCACTGAAAGTATCTTGTTAAAGCATTGACGGCACAAAGCTGATGTTAGACAAACTTTGTAGGCCTTCCAAAAGCTTTATGGTCTAAAATATAAACGTATATTCTGATGACTACTTTGTAAGATTTGCTGTTTTTTATTTGTTTTGATTTTTTCTATGAGATCAATTCTTAATAAACAAAGTCGGTCATTTCTAAATATTTTTGTCATTGTTTATTATTTATTTATAATATTGTAAATGGTAAAATGTTATAGCTCATTGCAAACATTATGCATTGTCATGGGCATATTATTTCATAGATGGTCGTGATATTGTGTGAAGGCATAGATGTGACTGGACATGACAGAAAGAAATACATTTTAAATCCACCAGTGCTACCTTAATGTGATAATGTGATAAATAAAAACCTTAATATAGTTTAAATAACCCAATTTGAATAGCTGTGTTAAAGCTAAATTCCCAGATTAAACATCAGTTAATAGTGTAGATATAAAAATTTAATGAACAGGGTGTGGCACTGTGATTTTTCTTGAGACAATAATGAGGGGTCGATAGCCTGTCAGAGGATGTTTTCCTGAATAATTAGTGTCTCAACAACAAAACAATAAGTAGACTGAAGCACATGACTCTTAACTTTCAATTTAGACCGAGTCCATCCTCATGTTGATATTTAGTAGTGATGGGATTTCCGGCTCTTTTTAGAGAACCGGCTCTTTTGGCTCGGCTCACTAAAAAGATCCAGCTCTTTCGGCTCTGAACCGGCTCTTTAGGTTGTTTTGCTTTAATTAATTTATTATTAACAACAATATAAAAGGAATTACTAATGTAAAAAAAAAAGTGGTTTTATTTATATATGTTTATATATAAATATATGCGGTGGCCCCTAGAGACAAAGCACGTACAAACTCCAAAAAGCACGTACAAAATACAAAACACATTTCTAGCGTTAACTGAACTTCCAAAACAGAGCTACCTAGATCATTTAAATTAAATTGTTTGTGTATTTATACACATGCACTCATTTATATTCATCCATTCGCTACCGCTTATCCTTTTCAGGGTCGCGGGGGGCGCTGGAGCCTATCCCAGCTGTCATAGGGCGAGAGGCGGGGTACACCCTGGACAGGTCGCCAGTCTGTCGCAGGGCTAACACATAGGGACAGACAACCATTCACACTCAGATTCACTCGCACATTCGCACCTAGTGGCAATTTGAATTATCCAATTAACCTATCCCCACAAGCTGCATGTCTTTGGACGGTGGGAGGAAGCCGGAGTACCCGGAGAGAACCCACGCAAACACGGGGAGAACATGCAAACTCCACACAGAAAGACCCCGGCCTGATGGTGGAATTGAACTCAGGATCTTCTTGCTGTGCGGCAACAGTGCTAACCACCGTGCCACCGTGCTGCCCCATTTATATTCAAATAATTTAAAAAAAAATGTTCATTTACCTGTTACTAACACACACCAAATCCGGTCGCTGGTACTTGAATGGCTTTTGTAGCCAGTAGGTAACAAAAGCTCAACACTGCGCCTAGCATCCTGGAGCACTTCTGTTGTCTTTTGTACGTGTTTTGGAGTTTTTTACGTGCTTCTGAGTTTTTACGTGTTTTGGAGTTTATACGTGCTCCGGAGTTTTTATCTGCTTCGGATTTTGTAGGTGCTTTGTCTCTAGGGGCAACGTAAATATACTTTTATTTATTCACTCCACATAAAATTTAATAAATAAATCATATAATACAAAAAACAACTATTCACATTTCAACTTTTAACTATTTAAATTTTTCCTTTTAAACAAATTTAAAGTGAAACAACACAAAACACTGCAAACCACAACACAATTAAATATAAATTAAAATATGAAAACAAAAAGAAGATGTACATTCTCTGTCATATGAGCCTGCATGAATAAACTTTCTGAATCCTTTATCATCCTCAACTAAAAATAGTTGTGGATGATTACTATACCTTTCTAATGTGACATTGTTGTCCCTGGCTCTCTTTCTCTCTCTTTCCCTCCCGCTCTGTTCCTGTGCTACTGTGAGTGTAACTACTGCCCCTCCCCCCTCTTCCCAGCGCAAAGCACAAGGCTCGCATGCGGAGTGAAGTGGAAAAAAAGTGCGAGCCTAGCTTAGCTTAGCATAAAAGCTAACAAGAGTGAATGGTTTAGGAGAATTTCTCAGCTTAACAGTAGTGTGGCATATTATCACATAAATGTTAAAATGAATGTTATACTTAAATGATCTCCCCTATTTGGGCAAAGTCTCACTTTTTCTGTCGAAGACATTTATTTTTATTTAACCGTTAAGATTGGTTTAGCTAGTTTAGCTTAACTTAAAAGACTCGAATCAGACATGGTTTATGTCTAAAGATAACAACATTTTTGCAGACTTGTAGAGATTGTATTTTTAGTTGTGGTGGTGTTTTGTCACATTTTGACAAAACCAGGCTAACAATCTTCCCCATTTTCCATCCCTGTTCTATGCTAAGTTCAAGCTTGGCTGCGTTGCCTTAACACTGTCACTGCTGAACAAAGAAAAACAACTTTTATTCAGTATTCCTGTAGGTCAGGTTTCTGCACATGATATGGACAAAATCAGGACTGACCAGTTGCACAACAGGGGAAATGTAGTGACTTGAATATTGTTGAGCAATGTAGGTTGAGTAAGTGGCCACGGTGTTTGTCCCAAACACTTTGGAATAGTGCAGTAGTTTGTTATTGATTACTTACAATTTCTGAGTAAAAAAGGTACATAGAACCATCCTGCAGAAAGTCTTTTACATGTATTATACCCAGTGTTGGGTAAGTTACTTTAAAATAGTAACTTAGTTACATTACTAGTTACTTCTCTCAAAAGTAACTCAGTTACTTCAAGTTACTCGTTACTTTCAAAGTAACTAGTTACTAGGGAAAGTAACTTTGGTTTTACTCAGAATTCTCTTGTTAATGTGTTTCTTCCATAACTTTGCCAGTCTTCTAGCTTGCTTACTTGCCACAAGTGCACTGTGCCACCTACCAATAGAAAGGATATGATAACGTGCATATTTCCACGAGAGAAATCCCACGCCTGGACCGTCATTGACTGCTGCCATGATTCTAGCCTACGTCACAGAGTCATGTGCGCCTTTTACATCCAACACAAAAACTGCAGTCGTGGTGCTTTTGATTGTACTCAGAACTCAGAAATTCTGCCTTCTGAATAGGAAGATGTAGGTAACACCAGACTGCAGATGAGCTGCATACAGGGCTGGACTGGGAAAGAAAATTGGCCCGGGCATTTTGACTAGAAACTGGCCCACCATTATAGGAAAAATCATAAAGCCTTTGAATGAAAACAAACACTGTTGTGACAGTGATGTGCACTGTTTTGATGGTATATATGCATCAATCTATCAATCGTTTGTTGTAAGATTCAGATAATTATTTTTTAAAAGCTAGACATTTTAAATGAGAATAAGAAAGAAAAGAATTTTTTTGTGCCCCCCATTCCCTGTTAATGCCCTACATGCCCCCTTGGCCACACTTTGCTAGATCCGCACCTGCACAGTTACCAGCTGTCAGCTACATAAAAAAGGATCCTGGTGTTATTTGTCTCTCAGAAACAGTTCATAACTTCCCTTCAACTCATTCATGTCACCTAAAAGGTAAACCTGTTTCTCCATCACCTGCTCAGCTCTGATGATCCAGTAAGGACATCTCCTGGTTTCATCTTCATGTTTCCCTCTCACCAGATAACCAAACCATATCATGACCAGCAGCTTTTTTTTTACAGCTGTGGCTCCAGCAAACATCAGCTGATACTAGAAATTAATATTAAATAAATTCTAACAACAGCTGATCAAGCTTAAACATGCTGCTGTTGTTTAGCGCGACATCCGCTGGTTTCCTCTTTCGGCGCAAAGTGGGCGATAAATAAACAAGAGAGCCGATCAGCTGATCATTGATCAGTTTCATGATTGAAGTAGAAACGGGAGAGGGAGGGGGGAGAATGAGAGAAGAAGAGGCAGCTGTGCAGCAAAGACACAGAATAACTCCAGCTTTGTGCCTTTTTCATTGTAGCTGAATTACGGGACAAACTGTTCCTTTTCACCTCAATAAGAAACGCGTAATATTTTCTCTGAATACCAGACGGGACGGTTGGCAACTCTAATAACTTATGAACAAAATAAGGTTCAACATCATTAACTTCATAGCACCCACCCAGCTGTGTAGAAACTCCGTCATGCTAGCTAGCACGCAGTACGGAAAAAGTCAGAATAACGAAAATAAACTCCACCTAAGCTTGGTTTATATCTGACCCAGAGAGACTGCAGGTCATAACTTCTTACCTGAAGTTCAGTTCACACTTGGACCGGCGGCCGCCTCGGGTCTCTTTTCCTTCTGCGTCCCTTTTCCTTCATCCACCTGCTGCCTCCACCACTTGCTAATGTTACTGAATCTGTGGAAACTCCGCGATGCCACCACACGAAGTAACGAGTAACGACCCTATCTAAATCCCAGTAACGAGTAACGCGTTCCTGATTTTGGCATAATAACTAGTTACCGTGCTCGTTACCACAATAATAACGTAGTTACTGTAACGCGTTACTTAATAACGCGTTGGTCCCAACACTGATTATACCAAATCATAAATCATTTTGTTCCCTTTAATCTATATGTTTGATATTTGTGTGGTTTCAGTGATTCTCCAGGTGATCTTTTCCAAGTAAAGGCTTAACCACTCTCAAGAGAAGCTTAGTTTAGTTTCACTATAGCTAAATACATTGTCATAAGGCAATTTACTTGAAATCTGTTAATTTGATTTCTTATCAGTATGACATTTCCTCACCACCAAAAACAGATTATCATCCGTTTTTGGTCAATGGTAAAGTCACTATGTCATCTCCCGACATATTTCTGCCTATTCAATGTATGACGTACAGTTCTGACACATGTGAAACTGAATTATCTCAAGGTGTCAATAAGCTGGCGGCAAGAAAGTAAAGTTTTTGCTGAATATTTTAAATCTTTCAAAACAGAGTGGTTCTTGCAATTTTCGGCCTTTTGCTCAGTAGCACTTCATACAAACATAAGAAATAACCTACAGTTTCTAAAAGGAGTCAGATGGTGCACACTGAAAAATCCATATCAGTGTGCTCTGTGCTACTCAAAAAAACTCTCCAAAAGCTGCAAGAAGAACTAAGAATGGAGAATTAATATAGTACAGTGCAAATGTCATAAGCCAATTTGACAAATTGCTCATCACCACTGGCTAAAATGCAGGCCCAAAATGACAGAGCCTACAGATAGTTATGGACGCTGTTGTTTCTATGAGGTTAACACGTCACATCAGGAGAAAGGCTTTGGCATACAGCTTAACCTTTAACTCACTTAGACAATACTGAAGCCATTATGACGAAAGAAACATCAAACAAGTGCAGCTAAAGGGAATTCACGAATTTCATATTTACATCAGTACCATTCACATTTTCATCACAAATAAGAGATTTTGATGTCGATAGGTGACAAATCAACAGCTGATTATCATCTTTTCCTGTAAAATTCAGTTTTTCACTGCCAACAAGGTAGTTTACAATCAGTGTGTCCTGAAGCGTCATTACCAAGGAACCCAGGATGTACTACAGGGGAGACGTTTGTTTTCTCTCGTATCAGGAGGCTGAGAAGAAATGCTCTGTGTAGCTTCCTTCCTGTCGCGTTGAACGGAACCACAGCGAACCCTAATTTAACCTCAGTGCACAGGATACTGTAAACAATCCACTCACAGGTTATATTGGTTTTGGTTTATTCCCCCAAAACTTATTGGTAGACACAAAGCATATTCTTATTGGAATCTCAAGTTTACACCTCATCTGGTGTTTATTACGTCTTCTAATAGAAAAAGTTTTCTAGTTCTGTTCTCCACCAGCTAGTTGCTGCTAATTTTATTAAGGAAAGCAAAATAGGTCAGTTTCAAGTGACAACACCAAAACAATGAGCTCAAAGAGGCTAAAACAACCCCCAGAGATGACTGCATCAGCAGTAATTTGTGACAGCTAAATAAATGGCGAATTTACCATTACACTTAAGAATGCATATTTAATTTGCTTTAATCCATATTCATTAACCTGACAAGACAAAAAAAAACTGTAAAAAAAATCAGATTTTGTGCTTTTCTAAGTTTTTGAAACATACCACAAGACAGTGTTGGATTTTATTTAAAAGAAAAAAGAGTAACCACAAGTAAGTAACATGTTCTTTATTGCTTTTTTAAATCTGCAGCTGAAAGATGTAAGATGTTGGTTCCTGTAATGGTGCTGTTGTACTGACATTCAGACTGAACATTCATAATAACATACTCGAACTGGGCTGACATCATTCCTTTTGATGTTTATTTAGATGCAACTCCATATGTTGTGGAGGCCACAGAGAAGCAAACCATTTATATAGACTCTGAAAGCTCTGAATTGGATGAAAACCAACATATGGTGCTCTGTGATTACTAGATCTTCATTAACTTTGAATCCCAAACACCAGCAATGTCACAACCACCATATCCAGTACAGTTTTCTCAAACTTTCAGACCGCAACTCTGGTCTTCTAAGATTGTTGTTCTTCTACTATCATTAACTTCCAGTCTTTTAATCCAGCACTTAATTAATGACTTAATAAAAACAAGTGGAAACAGGTTAAGCTAGAACTGTCCTATATTGCAACATCATATCCGGTTTATTGGTAAATAATTACAGGACAGAATGTCCTCACGTAGACAAAATAATGGAGTAACTCATCAGGACATTTCACCTCTGCAAGGATCTGCATGGAGATAGGCACACGGTCCTCACAACATCAGCACTGAATGAGAGTTTAGCTGCACACAGATTCCACATGCATGTGTTTGGATCTCTGTGTGATAGACACAGCTTGTCCCAGGTACTCACTGCACCGTATGTCTTTGAGTATTTCTTAACCATGTCCTGGAAAAGGCGAGCTAGACCTGTTTAGCCACCTATTTCCCGTAATGCCCCTCCTCTGCTGCTGTCTCCTCCCATTTCCCTCAGGTCCCCTCCTCCCCCTTCTCTCCCCCTCTTTCTCTTTCTCCCTTCACACTGTAAATAGTTGCTGACTACACCAGCTCCACCTGAATGAATTTGCTATCAACTCACAAAATTAGACAGAAATTACTACAGGGTAGTCCTTTCCTCATTGCATTTATTATAAACAGGAGGTTTCTTTTAATGGCATTTATACACTTCCCTTATTTACTTACATACTTCTCGATTACATAAGTTATGGGAATTTATCAGATTGCAATATATTACTAAATATAGAAACAAAAACTGGATATTTTTGTCCTACCCTGTGCACAAATAAGAAATTTAGACTAAAGCTGACTTCACACTATAAAGCTCTGTGTTTTTCAGTTACCTCAGTTTTGCATGGGGATTTAAAGAGTCCGTTCACTTTTGTGACTAATATTGATCTGAATTAACAGATCAATAACAATGCCAGGATCAAAACTAGCTCTCTTTCCCACTGATTTGTCTATGAAGTTTGGAGCATGCCTTTACTTCCATTCTCTGATCCTACAATTTCCAAACTTCCTGCTGCACATTTTAATGATAGGTATTGTACAGTATGTGTTGCTAGAACAGCTCCTTATGCAAGACCCAACTCATGTTCAGAGCAGGGAAAATCCCATGTAGCTGTTGCTGTGAATGTTTGACTAGAAACAGTATATACCTGTCTGTTGATGAGTGTTCAGCAGACATGTGTGGCCTCATTGTTTTCACTGATTATTTTTCATGTGAGGCACACACACACAAACATCCACCCAATCCAACCCAAATCAGGAAGTGTATTAGCCACTGCTGAAAATACTTTTAAAGTAGCAGTAAGTACAAATTTGCACACAAAGGAGTTGACTTTTGTACTTCAGTGTTACCCAATGAAAATTGGTACCAAATGTATAGCATTCAAAAACATGATTTAAAACGAGCAGGAACCAAACAAAGACGGACTGAACTCCATCATGATCAAGTGTATAGTTTGTCTGTGTGACTTGTCTTTTCAAATCACCACATTTAGTTTTTTCTAATCAGAGACCATAGCTGAATGACCTACAGCTATTTGGCTAGCTAGTTTGTTTAGCAATTACAAAGGATGCTAAATTTGGCTAGTCAAAAACTGGCTTAAAATGAACCTGCTTGAAAAAACAAAACAGCCACACTGTTACACTGCTACAGCTTTAACTTTAAGCCTTGTTAATCCAATAGAACAAGCAGTAAAATGTAAACAGAAAGGACAGTATTTAAGCTAGCTTATTCAGTCCAGACATAACTGAACTGAATAAGCTAGCTTATACCGGACCTAAGTTTAATTTGCTAATTTTCCAATAGACAGGTTTAAGTTTAAGCTTATTGTACTAAAGCTTATTCTGGAAACTAAAAATACAATTTAAATAGAATATGCTATAAAAATATATTATAGAAAAAACAAACAAACAAAAATGCAGCACTAAGAGCTTACTAGTTTAGTCCTTTAAAACAGAGTACAAAGTTCTTGAAGCAAGCCAAAACTGCCATCATTCATTACTAGAATGATTGCAGCTTACTGACCATGGCCTGATATATTTTTTGCGATAGGTTATTTACTTTACTACAGCTGCTTTTTGAGTATTGTGGTTTCATTTCTAGCTCCTTCCAGAGTTCCCAAATCATGTCTCACCACTGAAAAAAATGTCATGCTGATTCAATTTATCAATATGGTTAGTCAAGAAAATCCTAAGTGCACTTGTGATAAGGAGATATGCCTGCTCCCACTGAAACTATTGCAGCTCTTTACTAGCCTACTGCATCAACATGGAACTGCAAATGGCTGGTGCACTGATACTGGTTCAGCTGTTGATTATTTGATTGCAGAACAAAAGGATTCAGTGTCATGATGCCTTCGCATCAGATGACTTAATAATAATTGCCTGCATTACAACACAGTTACCTAGTTTGACTCCTTTGCCTCTACAGTCGTGACATTACTGCATTTCCCTTTTTTGACAAGCAGCCACTCAACTGTGTCAACACAATGTGGCAGACAGACGCATTAAGTGGACACGGACTTCGAATAGCTTCTGTACGTTCCACCAACATTTTTCTCTTGGCAGTTCCACTTTTGTTAGAGTTTGTTTATTCCCCTCTGTCATGTATATTTGTACAATACCAAGTAGTTGACACAAAGAGGAAGGGTGAAGCTGTGTGTGTAAAAAAAGTACGCTCAACACTCTCAGGTCATTCCAGCGTGCTGCCCATAAAAAATACAGCAGGAACCCTGGAAGTTCAGAATGAGTGCTGAAATTGACATGTCAGATATACGGCACTGGGGAAAGGTTAGGGATTATTTGAACTAATCTTTACTATGATCACCACCTATTTCGGTTGTGTAAACACAGGAATATACAGGGCAAGTTTCTGGCTGCCCCGCCAAATTTATTTCCAATTGATTTAAATGTACATCTCAGAGGCTCTTACAAAAAACTTTCTTTTGGTTCCTCTTCATTTTGGTGATTTCTTGCTCATTCAGCATTAGCGGGGAATAGATTGCCTGTCTTACAGCTCCAAGACCCAAACCAAGTTTATACTGCTGGGTTCTTTGTGCTCAAAGAGAAGAACAAACAAAAAGGGACTAGGAAGTATGAAGCAACCAGAACCCTTGGAACGTCAACAAAAAATAGCAATTTTTAGCTTTATAAAGGGAACAGTTACAGTAACTGTTACTGTCATTGCTAAAAATTGTGGGTGGGTACTGAGTTCAACTAAACTCTTTCAGTTTTGAAAAAAAGGTGGAAGTGATATCCAGTGGGAGAGAAGAAACTGCTGACCAACAATGTGATAGCGTACAACACATAACCAGAGCTTGGAATGTGTGTTAGCTAGCAGATGTCAGGGTTTGTTTTTTTTCTTTTGAACTTTAATCAGCATCCGCTTCATAGGTTAGTTTTTTTCTTTAAACTAAGCAACTCTAGAAACTTTTATCTAGCTTTGTCAAAAGGTTGCTTTTTTTCCCAAGTTTTATGCTAAGCTAAGCTGCCTAAGCTAAGCTATTGTGGTTTTGCAGTCGTGTAACCGCTACATGTTAACTTTTCTGAAATTTTGGTGATGCTTTGGGCCCAGTGACATACGCCTACAGACTGGTCACATACCACTGTTCACGATGGAAAAATGTGTATTCCCTGACTAGGTTGGCAAAAACCTCAATCTTATTGCTTTAGTCACTAGCAGATTGTTGCAGTCACCTGTAGTTTGCACTGAAGACACCAACTTGTCTGCAAACACTAAACCAAGTACTAGTGAAACAGTGAGAAGTGTGAGACAAAAATGAAGCAGAGAATATTGATCTACAGTAAAAAAAAATAGAGCCTTTTAAAATGTGTTGGTCGTGCTGAGATACAACTGATAATTTGATACATTTGTTTCTGACAGTTTAAGCCCAAAGTAGCATTTCTTTATCATGTAGAAATACTGAGAAGTATCATTAAAACTGCTCTTCTTTTTCTTGTATCAAAATATCTAAGGGATTAAATGTGTAGTTAAAGTGTATTTAATGTTTTTACTTTCATGTTTAAAGTGTATTTAATGTGACAGATAGGAGCGTTTCACTGGTCCGGCTCACTTAAGATCAAAGTGAGTTGCCTGTGGCCCACAACGTAAAATGAATCTGACATCCCTGCCATAGAGGTTACCTAACCCTTATTTTGAAAAACCTGTCTTTCGATAATAGTATTCTTTCAATTTGCTTTCACAGTCCTGCTTCGGTGTTACAGCATTTTTGTGCATCATCAAAAAGTGTTTACCAAAGAATGCAAGCTTGATACAACCCAACATGTTTGGCATCATGTGGGACAAGATTTACAAAAAGTTCCAGATTAGATTTTTCCCAGAAGAGTGGCAGATGCAGTATTTTTACAACCAACAATCACACTTACAAATCCACAACCTTTTAGCATGTAATAAATTAAATATCTTTAGTTCTGTGAATTAACTCAAGTGTAAAAATCATTCTTCTTCCAATATCATCACAATCTGAAAAGGTCACAGGTCACAGTTGCATGGCACGAACCCCTAAATATCAGAAGCATCATCAGTTCAACAGTCTTCCCCCACTCAGTGTCACCACAGGCAGAGACTTGGATTCGCACCTTTGGCCCTGGATTCTGACACCATCACGCCACAAAAAGGCAGCCTCGGTATTGTACACCTACGCTGTGAGATCACACTGGTGTTTTCTGTAGTCCCACCCTAGGGAATCTAATGTGACAATGCTGCGCACACCCCACCCCCACCCACCCACATGCACCAACAGTGCTTGACATCACAGGACTCCCTCCTGGTTCTTAGTGGTTTTTTAAACCACACTGTACACCTCCTTTGCTCACGCTCACAGCAGCGGAGTCACAGATCACCCCCTCAGTTAACTGACGTTACCGAGAGCTAGTGAACGCATCCTCAAGCCAATCTCACACAACAGGTTAAAAGTCAAATCTTGAAGCTGCTGTCAGCAATATTTCTGACAACAGAAGTCTTATAATGCTAATATATATATGTCTATATCTATAGATATAGACATATATATAGATATATATTCTACTCGGCAAACAAGTATCCATCTTCTGTTAGTGTCAGAGGTGTGAAACTGTGTCAGCGGCATGTTGTTTCTTTTTGCTAAGCAGGTTACAGAGGATAACACAGAGATGTTATCAGGTCTTAGCAACTTTACTGTCTAGATAGAGGAAATTGTGTCATCTTGGGTGCATTAGAGTGGGGACAGGAGACTTTGTAGTGTAGTATTTTCTTTGGTTACCAAAAGCTGTTCACTCACATTTCACATTCTGACTGCCTGTTATAGGTTTTGTAATAAAAATCCAAACATCAGCAACGTGTTGATGACTCTCGTCAGATTATATTAAAAATGACTGCATATTAGTTAGTAAAACCATGGTTTTTAAACAAAAACGTGTTCTTTGTTTAATTACAGAGTACAAACAGGGGAAATTCCCTTTCATCTGTAATATTAAAGCCCACAGAACTGCGTCAGTCTTATCTGATGAGTCACAGCACCCTCTGTTGGACAAAAGCACAAGGTGCAAATGTTTTTTAAGTTGATGACATTCTGAGATGACCTCACACGTCACCCAATTTCGTCTGCCTTTGCTTTTTTTCCCCTCTCAGGGGTGTAATGACTGTTTTACCTGTAAATACTGAATTTTTGACTCAGGTCTGTATATATATATACGGTATATATGGTGGTGTATAAATATATACACCACACCAGACAAGACCCCAGGGGCAGGCTTTGTAGAGATGCCCCTGAGACAATTCAGCACATAACAGCAGGGTGTAAGGTGCTAGCAGTCAGGGCATACATGGAATGTCATGAATGTCATGACCAAGTGGCTGGCATAGTATCATACAGGTCATACTGTGCCAAGCACGGCCTGGAAGTCCCAAGGTCAAAATGGGAGATGCCCCCTAAGGTGGATGAGAATGACCAGGCTAACATCCTGTTGAACTTCCAGATACAGACAGACAAACTGGTAATGGCTAACCAACTAGACATAGTGGTGGTGGACAAGTAGTGGAAGATGGCTGTTGTGACAGATGTAGCTATACCGAATGATAGCAACATCAGGAAAAAGGAAGTCGAGAAGCTCAACAAGTACCAAGGGCTGGGAGAATAGCTTGAGAAGATGTGGAGGATAAAGACAACAGTGGTCTCAGTAATCAGGTAATCTGACTACTCGGTACAGTGACCCCCCCCAAACTGGGCAAGTCACTCTAGGAGATCAGACGCAGTCCTAGGAACAGCAAAGATACTGCGCAGGAGCCTTGAGCATCTGGTAGAGGACCGGAGGATGAAGGATAAAGACCGCCTGCAGGGAGAGAGGGAAATTTATACCATCCAAGGTGTACACTCAGTGCAGGGGAACAATATGAAAACAGTGCCACCGAGACTGGAGATAGAGTAATACTGGAAGAGCATGTGGGAGAAGGGACCCATAACAACAATGCTCAGTGGCTAGCAGAGCTAAGACCAGACCACAGCAACCTCTCTGAACAGGAACCAGTAAGCATCACAGTGGAAGACATCCAAGAAAGTTTAACAAGATCAACAGGACCCTGAGAGCCTTCATCAGGAGTTTGTTGATCACTAGAGGCCAACTTTGAGCCAATACCACAAGTCACCATCAAGTGTGGGATCTGTAGTTGGAAGAAGTGTAAATGGTAACAAAGAGAGGGAAAGGAGTCAGGAGGGGAATGTACTACCAGAAGGCAACACTGTAGACATTAAGGACAAAGAGTGGGGAAGTTTTTAATCATATGGATGGCATTTGGATTTAAATTAAAATAAAATGAAATAAAATTAAGATTCCAGATTTAAAATGAAGCCACAAAGGACAATGATTTGTCCAGGAGCATTTTGAGGCAGAAATGAAAGGAAAGGTAGCAAACACAGAGAAAGAAACAGAGAAAATAGCTCTGAATAAAATGTAAAAAGACTTTCAAATACCAAAAATGATTTCATAGAATTAAAGGAAAGCATTAGAAATGTGCATGAAGAAACAAGAAAGACCTCAGCATTAATATTTAGACTTGGACAAGACTAAGACTTTTCCTTAAACAGATATTTCCTGTTTATTTTATTTCAGAAAATAAAAGTTAAGTCTAACCTCACAGATGTCAGAGAACTCACAAAATTAACCGCATAAGGTCATATTTTGGCATAATAGATAGAAAATTTACTTAAATGATGCATTTTGTCAACATTACACTACAGGTCCACAGAGTACTTCACACTGCAGTAACTGAGCTATCACTGTCAAAAGGTTCCTCTGTGGAACAGTGGAGTGGAACGCGGGGGCAAACACCAATTTTGGGCTACTTTTTTGACAGTGAGAGCTCAGTTACTGCAGTGTAACTCCACACCAGATGGTGGCGGTAAAGCGTCTATTCTATGTTTTGAGTTGTTGCGAATGGAATCAGGAAGTAAAAGTTATCAGGCCTTATTTCAGTTTTTAAAAGAGGGGAACCTGTTTGGCAGGATTTGAGATTTTTTTTTTTTGTCGTCGTTCCAGACCATACTCCATACCAGTTGGTGGCGGTAATGCACCTTTCAATTGTTTGCCAACCGCCAATATAACTGTAAGAAAGAAGAAGAAGAAGAAGAGGAAATACGGGTAGGCAGTAGTGGAAGGAGATTCTGCGAGGGCTCTATATTATTTGTGTACTGTGCACATATATTTTGCTATGGATTCACAGCCCCCGACACGGCCATGGGAAAGGCGGATTCCTGGCTCAGTTGGTGCACCTTTAAATTACAGGTGAGCGAATTTCGGAGGGGCCGCAGTCGCGAGAAGTCCCTCGTGTTTACAGCTGCAGCTGCTCGCAGTTGAAATGCTAAAGTTGTCGCTGTCACTTCGTGCAGGAGTTGTTAGACGACAGTTGACATTTTGTTTTAATAATTGACACGATGGTGAAAATTATTGCAAAACGATGAGTCGTGTTTGCGATTGTAAGAGTAATTGGTTGCCATTAAAAATGCCCCAAAAACAAAAACGGCAACTAATTATTTATCTGCACAGCCGTATAAGTGGCTAACTGCTAGTTTGGTCCTCTGAGGCCGTGTCCTAGGCAGTGCGTCTCGCTAGATTTCTCTCTCTTCTGTTGATTGAGCGTTTTTGTTTGTTTGTTTTGTTGCAATTTTGGTTAACAAGTGAAATTAATAAAAGCCCCAGAAATATTTGAATTGCATTTTTGTTTGTTCTGTAGTTGTTAACAGTCAATTCAGAAGAAAATGTAGCTGCTGTCTTCCTGTTGCTGTTTGCCAACAAACTCAGTTCCTTCGCCCGATAATTTCCTGCAGAAAATGCATATAGAGATATAGCCTCTGCAGAGCGTCTAGGGTCTGGCCCGGGGCCTCCTGGTTGTCCATGCTTGGAACGCCTCACCTAGGAGGCGTCCTTGCCAGATACCTAAATCGTCTCATCTGCCTCTCTTCAGTGTGAAGGAATAGCAGTTCTACGCTGAGCCCCTTTCGAGTAACTGAACTCTTCACCCTGTCTTTAAGGGAGAGGCCAGCCACCCTTAGAGAAGCTCTTGTTTTTTTTGGTTTTTTTCCATTTGTCAGTCCTCTGCTCACCTGTCCCCAAACTCGTAAACAAGACCCAGAGAAGATTAAACTCCTCCGCTTGCTGCTGCAAGTCATATTTTTTTAATTGTCTTATTATTATATTCGGATAATTATAAAAATATATGTACAACAGTTTGTTTATGCTGTCCGCTGGCATTTGTGTATATACAGCAGTATTCTCAAACAAGCAATAGTGAACGCACCAGTGTGAGGCAAATTCCACAATCACAGTTCAATCAGTCCCCCCCCCCCCCCACCTGACACTTTTTTCCACTTTAAGGGGGGAAATGGAATTAAATCTGCACACATCTTTATCTTTTTTGGACATATCAACATATCAGAATCAGAATACTTTATTGATCCCTGGGGGAAATTATTTTTTGTTACAGTGCTCCATTTTAAACCAACATTAAGACAAGACAGACAATACGCTAACTAAGAATAGTACAATATATACATATATATACATACATACATACATAAGTCACTTATAAATAAATATTTGGAAAAGAAACATGTGTAGCTGTAGCAGCAAACAGTGTGTTAAGTGGATGCGTTGTACAGGGAGATGGCCACAGGCAGGAATGATTTCCTGTGTCGTTCAGTGGTGCTTTTCGGTAATCTCAGTCTCTCACTGAACGAGCTCCTGTGACTGACCAACATGTCATGGAGTGGGTGGGAGGTGTTATCCAACATTGTCTTTATCTTGGACAGCATCCGCCTCTCCGACACCACCTTGAGGGAGTCCAGCTCCATCCCCACAACATTGCTGGCCTTACGGATCAGTTTATTAAGTCTGTTGGCATCTGCGACCCTCAGCCTGCTCCCCCAGCATGCAACAGCATAGAGGATCGCACTGGCCACCACAGACTCATAGAAAATCCTCAGCATTTTCTGGCAGATGTTGAAGGACCTCAGTCGCCTCAAAAAATAGAGACGACTCTGGCCCTTCCTGTAAAGTGCTGTGGTGTTTTTAGCCCAGTCCAGTTTATTGTCAATGTGTACTCCAAGGTATTTATAGTCCTCCACAATGTCAACACTGACCCCCTGGATTGAAACAGGGGTCAAGTGTTTCCTGGTCTTCCTGAAGTCCACGATCAGTTCCTTGGTCTTTGCCACGTTGAGCTGCAGATGATTCTGCTCACACCACGTGACAAAGGAGTCGACCACAGCCCGGTACTCTGTCTCATCATCCCTGCTGATGCATCCAACCACCGCAGAGTCATCAGAAAACTTCTGAAGATGGCAGGTCTCTGTGCAGTGGCTGAAGTCTGTGGTGTAGAGGGTGAAGAGGAAGGGGGAGAGGACAGTCCCCTGTGGTGCCCCTGTGTTGCTAATCACCTTGTCAGACACACACTGTGGGAGACGTACATATTGTGGTCTTCCTGTCAGGTAATCAACAATCCAGGACACCAGAGAAGCATCCACCTGCATCGCTGCTAACTTATCACCCAGGAGGGTCGGCCTGATGGTGTTGAAAGCACTGGAAAAGTCAAAAAACATGACCCTCACAGTGCTCGCCGGCTGGTCCAGATGGGTGTAGACACGATTGAGCAGGTAGATGATGGCGTCCTCTGTTCCGAGACGAGGCTGATAAGCGAACTGAAGGGGATCCAGATGTGGTCTTACTATGGGTCGCAGCTGGTCCAGGATGAGCCTTTCCAGGGTCTTCATGATGTGGGAGGTCAGTGCCACGGGCCTGTAATCCTGGGGCCACTGGGACGAGGCGTCTTTGGTACAGGGACGAGGCATGATGTCTTCCACATCACCGGGACCCTCTGCAGACTCAGACTCAGCATAAACAGTTTATGAAAGACTCCACACAGCTGGGGGGCACAGGCCTTGAGGACAAGGGGACTCACTCCGTCTGGTCCAGCAGACTTGCCTGAGTGAAGTCTCCTCATTTGCATCTCAACCTGGTATTGAGTGAAGGTGATGGGTGGGGGAGGGGTGTCAGGAATCTCACAGGAGGCAACATGTGAAGAGAGAGGCTGGCACAGTGGTGTGGCTCTGGATTCCAGGCTGACTGCAGGTGAGGTTGTGGGGGTGGGAGCAGACACTGTGGTGTCGAATCTATTGAAAAACAGATTCAACTCGTCGGCTCTATTCTCACCTCCCTCAGCTCCCCTGCTGTTGGTTGGCCTGAATCCAGTGATGGTCTTCATGCCCCTCCACACCTCTCTCATGCTGTTCTGCTGGAGTTTCCACTCCAGCTTCCTCCTGTAATTGTCCTTAGCCTCTCTGATCTTGTCCTTTAGTAACACCTGGACCTTCCTCACCTCCTCTTTGTTGCCCCCTCTGAAAGCCCTCTTCTTGTTGTTGAGGAGGGCTTTGATGTCCTTAGTCACCCACGGCTTGTTATTTGGGTAACAATGAACAGTCTGAGCTGGAACAATGGAGTCGGTGCAGAAAGTTATGTAGCCTGTGATACACTCAGTAAGCCCATTGATGTCCTCGGCGTGAGGCTCACAGAGTGTTTCCCAGTCGGTCACCTCGAAACAGCCCTGTAGTTCCGCTATTGCCTCCTCTGACCACCTCCTAACAGTCCTGGTGGTCACAGGTTCCCTCCTCACAATTGGCACATAGCGGGGGGTGAGGTGAATCAGGTTATGATCTGACCTACCAAGTGGGGGGAGGGAGGAGGAGCTGTATGCATCCTTGACGTTAGCATACAGTAAGTCTAAAGTTTTCTCTCCCCTGGTGGGACAGTCCACATATTGTTTGAATGTTGGTAGTGTATTGTCCAGTGATACATGGTTGAAGTCACCCGAGATCACAATAAAGGCACTCGGGTGCTGAGTCTGTAGCCGAGCTATGGCAGAGTGGATAGTGTCACATGCAGCTGTGGGGTTAGCAGAGGGGGGAACATAAACAGCCACCAAGATGACGTGAGAGAATTCCCTGGGTAAATAATACGGCCTGAGTCCAACAGCACACAGTTCAGTGTCCGGGCAACAAATCCTTTCTTTGATTGTTATGTTGGCAGGGTTACACCACCGGTTGTTAACTAAAACAGCAAGCCCACCTCCTTTACGCTTACCGCTAGCGATGCTGTCCCTGTCCGCCCGAACAGTGTGGAAGCCTTCCACGGAAGCATTCTCATCGGGAATGTCCTGGTGCAGCCATGATTCGGTGAAACACATCAGGCTACACTCTCGGTATTCCCTCTGACTCCGTACCAGTGCTGAGAGCTCGTCGATTTTACTTGCCTTTTAAGGTTAAGAGAATATGGTCATCAGATTGGAGAAGCTGAACAATCAGAGCTGTGATAATGATATTTGAGGTGTGTTGACTGGTTCATAACGTCAGCTCACATGAGAAAACATCCCATGCTAAAAGTTGCCGGTAGCTGCTGGTTGATGGTGAGCGGCACTGTGAATTTACTGTGTATTTTCCACAGTCTGTACAGATGAAGAGTAGCAGAGCTGGAGATGAGACGGGAGGAAGAGTTGACTCAATTCAATTACAGTTTATGTATATAGCATTAATCACTAGTGATGGGCAGATGAAGCCCCATGAAGCACTGAAGCTTTTCATCCAATTGGTTCACCCCAACGCGAAGCTTCATGAAGCTTCATTTGCTCTAGCAGGACACCTACTGGACGTAAAAATAATAGCTGGCATGAATTTGAAGAGTGTGGCATTTTGCACACAGCCTTTAAATGTCAACAACAAAAGGAGTGTGCAAAACATGTATATTGTAGTGATGGCAGTATACTGTGTATATTTATAGTGGCAGTATGGGAAATGATTATTTGGAAATGCTTGAAATGGAAATGATCATTTACTGTGAGGTGAGGTGTGGTTGGGGTGTGGACAGTGGTTGTGCTTTTGTAACGTTGAGGTATGGACAGCTACACACTGAGGCTTTGAGCCTCAGTCCTGCCTGTTCACATTTTATTCTGTAAAAACTAAATTTTCACTGCTTTTATGACCTTTTTAGTGGGGAGAACATAGCTAGGATTTAATGATTTAACAAATCTTTTGAATCCTTTGTCCTCCACAATGCTAAATGGCTGGGAGTCCTCAATCACCATGCTGACCAGGTCTTCATCTATTTGAGATTGTTCTCCTGAGGAAAGACAATAAAGATAAAGCACAAATATAAATATCACACACGTAACTTATAACAGTTGTATAATATTGTTATATCATTTAGCAACATTACTGCATCCTATATTATCATTGCATTTGATGGCTCACCTGGTCTTGCTCCACAATCGGTGTCCCCCTTATTCTCATGCAAAGCTCTGTAGTGCCTAAGCATGGATGAGGTGTTGTTGTCATATCCCAGCTCCCTGGCACATAGCAAACACTTCACCTTGTACAAAAGTCAAGACAGCTCAACATAAATTGTATTGCACCATCAGTATCATGAAAATACATCTTCTGTAGAAATTTACATACCTTGTTGGGAGGAATAAGATCAAAATGTTCCCACACAGGGGAGGACATCCTCCTCTTCTTAGCTGGCTCCATTCTCTCCTGACTTTCCTCACTCTCATAAACCTCCAAACGGTCTCCAAACTCTCACTAACCGCAACTCTCCATCAAACACCCACATTTTTGAATGAAGTCTGAGGGGTTTATATCGCTGTCATATCTCGCGGCAAAGTTCGAACCACTTCATGAACCAGTCACGTGGTACAGCCGGGCAGCGAGGCTTCGGACGTCATCATTTTCAGCTCCTCCCATAAATGAAGCAAGCCTCGATACGCGCTTCGCGGAAACGCCCCCTCCATTACTCGACACACGCGCCGAAGCCTCGATACAGAACGTCCCATCACTATTAATCACAACAACAGTCACCTCAAGACACTTTATACGGCAAGGTGGAGGCCCTATTGTAATACAGAGAAAACTAAATGATCAAAACAACCCTTTTGAGCGAGCACTTGGTGACTGTGGGAAGGAAAAACACCATTTTAACTGGAAGAAACTTCCAGCAGAACCAGGTATAGGGAGGGGCAGCCTCTGAGGACTGGTTGGGGTTGAGGGGAGGGAGAAAGGACAAAGGACACGCTGTGGAAGAGAGCCACTCTATAGAATAGAATAATCCTTTAATTGTCCCACAAGGGGTAATTTGGTTGTAACAGCAGCCAGAAAGACACATATACAAACAAACAGTACACAGGACAGAAACGTACACAATTTTTCTTACATATTTACATATTTGAGCTGTTGAGCAGTTTGTGGACTGTGGTTTAGCTTGACTCCATGACGTTTCTGAACTAATGCTTTGCTCAATTAATGTTGCAATGAATTATGGGTGGATTTTACTGATATTCTATCTTTATGTTGTCACCAAACAGATCTACAGATTTGGGACTAGCTAGAGGCTCCTCCACCTCTGCTGGCCCTTCTGTCCTGCCCAGGATGGCGCCCCCGGTGCCCCCTCGTCAGGTCCAGCAGTCCTACCGTCCATCCTACAGCTCCTTCTCCCAATCTTACAGCCCCTATGGGAGCTCCATCTATGGTGGCTACAGTCCTTACAGCTACGGCTATGGTGGAGGCTATGGTAGCGGCTATGGTGGCGGCTACAGCCTGGGAGGATACAGACACACACCTCACCTTGAAGACGTCCCCCCCAGCAGGTTTGTGCAGCAGGCAGAAGAAAGTAGCCGCGGTGCCTTTGAGTCCATCGAGAGCATCGTCCATGCGTTTGCTTCAATAAGCATGATGATGGACGCCACCTTTTCTGCGCTACATAACGGTTTCCGTGCCGTACTGGAAGTAGTCAACCACGTCACACGACTGCGCGTGCACCTCACCCGGGTTTTGTCAAAGTTTGCTCTGGTGCGCACATTGCACTACTTGTACCGCTTGGTGCAGAAGCTGCTCGGGCGGAGGCTAGACCCTGAGGTCGAAGCCCTGTGGCCCAACCCCAGTGAGGCCACTGGTATGAGATCATCCAGAGAGATGGAGGACCAGGCAGTTAAATCCTGGCCCATCTTAATGTTTTTTGCTCTAGTCTTGGGTGTACCCTACCTTATCTGGAAGCTGAGCTCCACTGCTGACTCTGAAATCAAAGGTAAGGCTTGCAGATGGAACAGCAAGCACTCACATATTCATAAAGATACATTTTGTTTTGTTGTTTGCAATACACATGTAAAGATGAGTCTGCTTGTATGACATCATGTGCCTTTCTGTAACTCTGTGGCAAATAAATTGGGTATCATAGCTCCATATGCCATTAGTCACTTTACAACTGACAGTACAAAGCAAGTGGACTTGTTTTTAATTAAAACAAGTTAAAATTATGAATGTCTTTAATTCAGTTTCCTTGCTTGATTTAGACACTAATTGGGCAAGTGGGGAGGACGACCACGTGGTGGCCAGAGCAGAATATGATTTTACAGCTGCTTCTCAGGAGGAGCTTTCTATGCAAGCTGGAGAGATGCTCAACCTCGCTCCTAAAGGTGATGAGCTTTTTACTGGCTGCGGGACATTTGATTCTGAGTGCTTTGACCAAAAACCTTCTATTTTTGTTTTCCTTATCTTGGGAATAACAGATGAGGGCTCTTCTTTTGTGTGAGCGTGCACCATGTTTACAACTATCACAGTGTTTTCCTCTTCCTCGTGTGTAGAGCTACAGCCCCGTGTGCGTGGCTGGCTCCTGGCCAGTGTGGACGGTGAGACCACAGGGCTCATCCCAGCCAACTACGTTAAGATCCTCGGCAAGAGGAGAGGCCGCCGGGCCGCAGATATGGAGAGGCTCGCTCAGGCCCAGCGGGCGAACACACAGGAACCCCAAACAAGCTTGGCTGCACAAATGCAGACAACTGGAGCCCAAGGCTTTACCCCGGACCCCGCCTCTGCCTCTGCCTCAGCCTCTTCTTCTGCCTCGGCTTCCTCAGAGGACCTTCTGGAGTCAGCGTACAGGGAAACACCTGCTTCATTCAATCAGGGATCATCCACCTCCACCATGCCCTCCAACACACCACTTAACATCCCTGAAAAGACTGATCCATGATCTTTGTGTCCATAAATGTTCATTCATAACAGCGGTTTGCTCAGTGTGTAACTCTGGAGCTTAACTAATAATCTGCTGTTAGTTCATATTTTGGGGTGGTGGACAATCCACAGACCTCATTAGGAACTGTTAAAGTAATTTTCGATTCAATTTTTTTTAACGCAGTATGGACCTTCTTATTACTTGCCAAGAATTGTTTCCATGCACAAGGCTCACTGCGTCTGAAAATCTGAGCTGAATTTTTATTTTTAAACTCAAAGCTTTTACAAAAATAAACAAATGAGTATTCTAAAATGTGTTTTTAGGCGCACTGGCACATTATGTGTACAAGGACAGTGTAAGAACACAGTTAAGGTGTTTTGTTTGATCATGTGATCACATTTTGTTTTGACCCTCACATGTTTGGGTTTCTGTATAGTTTTCTGTGACGTTAATTTGATCTATTCAGAATAAGAAAGGGGCGAATTTTGCACATTTTCAACAGTTACCATTCAGAAATTTTTGGAATATTTAATATGATTATTATGAAAATAAATAATTTAAAAATCGTTTTTGTCCATTGTGCTATAAGGTATCAAGTGACAATGTTAGAAATTTTGTCAAGATTTTCAATTTCAAAACTTGGACCTAACTGTTTAGTTTATGCTAATTTAAATGACATATTAGTATAATATAATTTCATTTAATTTGTTTTTAAGTCTGACTTTATGGCAGAAGCACTTGATTTGCGACCACTGTCTCCAAGCAACAGGACGCCTGCTGCACTGCGCCAACAGTGACGAGTCACCGTTGCAGATACAGACCGAATAAACGCGTTTTGTTAATCGAAAGTGTTCTGGGGGTAGATTTTTATGTAGTATTTTGATAGTGTAACCTGCCGATAGCATTTTCTGTGTTGTCGGCTTAATGACATACATACGGCAATTTAAGTAGCCACTTGCTCAGCTAACTGTATGCTAGCTAGAAGCTAATGCTACCTTCCATGGCTATCGGAATTACTGAGGCAGAGTTGAGCCTGAAGGCACATTTTTGATGTTCTAGTTCACTTTCGCCTTTGGTTTAAATGTCATCGCATAGCCACCGTGCTCAAACGCGTTGAGAGAGAGAGCTAAATACGTCGGTGTAAATCCCACCAGAAGGTATGACGCAATAGGACGGACCACATCACTAGTGACCGTCGTTTGATATTTACAGGGAGTACCTGAAGGCAGCAGATCTGTCCCGTCCCGCAAACTTAGCTAGCATTAGCCGGTAGGAGAACACCGCAGCATCAGCATCATCCACACGCACAATGAGATGAAACATTTACCCGCTTATTAGATTGTACGAGACGACGGTGAGGATTATCTCACAGACCAGAACAGTAAGTGTCATTTCTGTTGTTGGATGTGTGTCCTAGGAAATCTGAGGATTTTAATGTGACCTGAAAGCATCTGATGTTGATTCAGCAGGAGGGCAGAGGCACTCGGCCTACCCTAATCTGTGCCTCTACGGCATCCCATAAACGTACAGCATCTACCCGTATCATGTACAGTACATGGATGATCAGTCTCCTCTTTCAGCTCATACATAGTCACCAGTATGCTCTAACCTGTGATGCATTTAATAACAGAAAAACAAAACACAGGAACTTTGAATAGTAGTGAATGGCAAGTTCAGCCGCCAAGCAAAGTCTTTTACAATAAACTTCATTTTTTTTCTCAATGAAAATGTGTTTCTGAGGCATAACAACCAAATCATACTAAAGAAAGAAACAACATTTGTCTCAGTAGTTGGCCAAATTTATTATTTTATGCAGTGGTGCACAGTTTCACAACTGGTCCATTCCTTTTATCCAGCAATTTATTATCTGGGCTACAAAACGGTCCCTCAGACGCTATTGGCCCACTCTACTTACCTCACAAATAGTCCAAAACCTGAAAGCATTCAGTTTTGGAAGATCTACACAACACCCGCTGTCTTAAAAAGGCCCAAAACATCATAAAAGATAACTCACATCCTGGTTACTCCCTGTTTGACCTGTTGCCCTCAGACAGACGGTACAGAGCAATTAGTGTAAGGACTAATAGACTTAAACACAGCTTTTATCCAACTGCAATAACACGTCTGAATACTGCTACAAAAAAAATGCCAATCACGCCACTCTTGTATTAATCTATGTGCTGACTATGCGCAGAATGCTTAAAGGCAATTAAAATGGGTGCTAACTGCACAGTGATTTCAGCTCTAATTTGGCTATGATGATCAAACAGATGAAGGAATTTATTGTTGACTTGCTGCCTATTGTTTCCTGCCCTCTGTGTGTGTAGAGATGAGTCGCTTCTGTTCGGATAACAACAACTTTCCCTACGACAACAACGTCCTGGTTTTGGACATGGTGCTGGGCTCCCTGTGGGGTGTGCCCCAGCCCATAAACTGGGACAATGTGGCCAAGCTAGTACCAGGCTTTACTCCTAAGGAGGTAACTGGATCACTGGGTAACTAGAACCCCTTCATCCATCCTGCCTCTCCATCCATCCCATCCCGCCCATAGTTCGTTCCATGCTTTAGTAACAAGAGACCTGAATTTTTAATGAGAAATAATTCTGTGGCTCTGATGCAATTGTGTTGCAGTGTGCCCGTCGGTTTGAGGAGCTGAAGAGCATGGGGGGGTTTCCTCATGTGGATAACCAATGCAATGCCCTGATAGAAGGAAGCAGCTCCCCGTCAGACCTCCTCTCCACACTGTTGGACACTCGGGACATAGTGGAGAGAGGAAGCGGCCAGAGCAGCAGCAGCAAAGTTACAGGTCAGTTACTTTCACCCACAGATAAAACCTTCAATAAGTTTAATCAGCAGGAACTGGTTTTATCGATAGCTTTACTCATGTCTTTCAAACTTCACAGTGGACAGTACACAGTTCATTGTACATGGGGAGCAAGAGCTGTATGTGTGCGTTTAAACCCTGGGAACCACAAGCTCAGGCTTCAGACTGCTCGAAATATGCTGTTTCACACAGTTTCCTACACTTTTGGCTCTGCATGATGTCAGTGAGGGAGGATATACTAAGTTTGGTCATCTCAGGCACACAGTTCTGGCTGTGAGCACAGAAGCCCCACCCACCTGCTGTTCAAACCTTCTGTTTGCAAGAGGCAACCAATAATCTTTCAGACAGTGGATAAACTCGGGGGCTGCACCGTGAAATTAAAGAATAAAAACGCACCACAGGAAATGAGCGTAATAGGCAAACATAAGTATAATAATAACATAATTTATTGTCTTGTTACATACTACTAGAAAGTGCTGAGTAAATATGAAATTATGAAACCTATTTATATAATTTGACCACTTTTGGTCTTTATATATTTTCCTATTTTATGCTGGCTTCCTTCCACAGTCCAAAGACATGGGAAGCCATATATCTTTCTTGAACTGTCATCAAATAATGAGGAATGCTGTCCAGTTACTTCTGAGTGTCTCTCAAAAGTAACCAAAAATGTATAAATGTATAAAAATAGCTCCAATTCCTAAACAATGAATGTGATCCTGTTGTTAAACCCTCTGTAACTTAAGTCTGCATTTTAATTAGACCTGCTAGCTTGAGTTACAGAACCAATCAGATGGTGTATAGAGTCAAAAATACAAAAATCATCCAGATACTTATTCTGGATGTGATTTTATGTGTTACAGTATAATCGATTGGAATTACTATAAGCAGTTTAAATGTCATTCTACTCTAATCACAGGTTATATTTTAAGTTTAATCCTTTTTTTCTCTAAATTGAAAACTTCAACTAACATAAACACAAACACATAAACATTTTTTGAATAAGAGATTTCTTTTATGGGTTACATGATGGTGTAAGTTCCAGTACAGCTATTTAGCTTGCGGAAGTGCTCCGAGGCCCCTATGAAACACATAATTGAAAGACTCTAATAAATTAGAGGGGTGTAGTATGATTTTTGTTCTCATGCTGCATGACAACCTTACTTTTGTTTTGTTTTTTCCAACGTTTTTGTGTACAGGGTCCAAGTTGAAGTCCACAGGAAGAAGTGCTGCTGTGGAGAAGAAAGAGAAAGGAGTGTCAGCAGAGGAGGATGAAAAACCTCAGAAACCACGAGAGTACGCTGGGAGATATCTTTTCATACCACAGTGAACCGAGCTAAGAGAGATTCCTCACACATCCTTTGAAAATCGAATCTATAAACATGACTCCATCTTAAAGTGGAAATGTTTTCAGCGTTAATCACACACACCCTGTGGATGAATATGATTGAATATTATTTTGGCTTTTCCCTACAGTCCCAACATGGTCATCCATGTGTGCGATGAGACCAAGAACCTGAAGCAGGACTTCACTTGTCCCAGAGATCTTCTGGTCAAGGAGATGCGTTACTTTGCTGAATATTTATCTGTGGACCCCCAGAGGTGGGAGGAAGTTGACATCTCAGTCCACTGTGACGTGCAGATCTTTGACTGGCTTATGAACTACGTCAGGAGGAACTCAGCAGGAGAGGGAAACAAGGACAAACCCCGACTTGGTAAAAAGAAACAAGAACAGAAAACAATCAACATTATTACACATCCCTGAGCTGTCATTTACACCACCTGTGGCGCTTGATTTATTGGTCACTAAACGTGGTGTGTGTTTGGTGCGTCACTGGCTGCGTGTTCTGTGTTGTTTGTCGTTCGTGGGGTTTGCTTGGTTGGTCATGTGGTATTTGTCGGTTACAGAGCCCAGCAATGTGATCTCAATCCTGATCTCCTCCGAGTTCTTGAAGATGGACACGTTAGTAAGTGTTGTGACATGTGACGCAAGGTGTGGTGATGTGCATCGGGCCTTTTGTTTTTCAGCTGTGAACACATTTTCTTAGATATATCCAAAAAAAATGTTACAGCAAAGGTGCAAAAGTCTCACATTTGCCCAGTAAGGCGCAGGCAGTATGTAGAATGATAGTTCAAAGGTAACAATGGGTAATTGCTCCTAATCCACAAAAAAACAAGAGGCCTACACACAGAGCTTTGTTAAGTTAGTGTTGCATGAAAGTGCAGATGTTCTTTTGCCCCCGTGCAGTTACGGTAGCAGTGTTTTCTCACCACTACTCAGAAGAGCTAGAACTGCTAAAGAAGTGTTGACATGGTTTAGACGGAGCATTGTTGAAAGGACATTTCCCATTTTTGTTTGATGAGTGCTCTGTATATGCGTCTGGCTCAGGTGGAGGAGTGCATCCAGTACTGCCACAAGCACATGAGTGCCATTGTGGCTACTCCCTGCAACATGAACTGCATAAACAGCAACCTGGCCACACGGATCGCTGAACTCTTCAGCCACAATGAGGCCGACGACATCAGGGACAAAAAAGACAAGTTTAAAAGGTAAGAGGGGCGAGCTGCTTTGCTTATTCTCGGCACCGTATTTGTATTCTGGGTCTCTGTGAATACAAATATTTGGACAAAGCTGTGAATCAGCTTTGCATCATTTGCATTTCAAAATAATCCTTTTTTAACGCCGGGCCTCGGCGTGGACCCTCAGTTAGGGTTAGTCTTAATCTAAAACAAGCCATTTTAGCTTCTTACCCCTCCATTTGTGCTAACTGCTTCTGATTTGTTGCACATAGCAAACAGAAGGTTCGAACCGCAGAGAACATCTTCTTCTGCCATTAAATGCAGTTGTGTTTCAGTTCAAAATGAGGACTCAAATGCAGATAAGCAACACCAGGAACAACATGGAGACAGGGGATGGAGACAAATATATGCACTGAGACTTTGTAGGGAAATGGGACACAGGTAGGAACAGGTGGGACAGGAAAAAAGTAGGAAAAGACTGGGAATAAATCTACAAAAGATGCACAGGGAGAAGTGTAAAAAAGTAACTATAGCTGAGACAAATGAAGACCACAGGCAAAGAAAGATGTTAATTAAATAACCACGAACCAAAACTTAAACTCATTCAGCGCTGACTGAAGCCTGAGCTTTTGGTATGAGCATCTGCCAGTGTAATAGTATATTTCCTTGAATTCTCAATGATCACAGAGAAGTTAAAAGTTCTGTCAGTAACACTATGATGGCTGCAGCAGTTCAGCTGCAGACAGATGGTCTCTTTAAGCTCCACAGATTCGATGTAGAGAACAATGCAGTGACTTCTCTTTTTAGCCAGTTCAGTCTAAAGATCTAGGAAGTGTCAGACTTTTTTACATGATTCCTACGCTGAAGTTTTGTCAGGTTACAGTTTCTCCATATAACACCAATAAAAGAAATATTGCATGTGTTGCATTAAATAACTGAAGCACAAGCACAAAGGCTACTGTCACAAAAGCACCTGGTATAATTTTACTAAAGCAACAGTGGCTTATACTTTTATAACCTTTTATTAAGATATATGCAATATCAGCTCAAGTTTGATCCTTTCTTGTCTTTCACCCTCAAAGCAAACTGTTTCAAAAAAAAATTGAGCGTCTCTTTGACCCAAACTACCAGAACAGAGATTCACCGGGAAATGCCTCAACTCTGTACAGGTGAGTATAAGCTTTTTATTTTTGCATTGTGTTTCTTTTTATGCTCTGACATGTGTAGCGAGCATGTGAATATTCTCTGCTAATTTAATTTATATTCTTTGTCATCCTTGCATTTCATCCCAGGTGTGGTCTGTGCCTTAAGCTGTTGACCAAAGACACAGAGAGGAAAATTTCTTGTGTTCCGGGCAAAATCAATATTGACGCTCGTGGAGAAATCATCTATACACACACCAGGTATAGCAGCATGTTTTAATGGCTGTTTTAAACCTTTTACTTTAACCTTTTACTTGATTGGCTGAGTTCCTGATCACAGTGTGTGTGTGTGTGTGTGTGTGTGTGTGTGTGTGTGTGTGTGTGTGTGTGTGTGTGTGTGCAGACAGAAGAGTTGGGATGTGCACGAATACATCACAGGCCTGTATGAGGAGCTCAAGTCCTGGGTCTTGGTTTACTGGAGAATCTGGGGTACCATCAACTACCTCACCTGCTTCCGATGCCAGCAGGTTGGAGTGTTATAGTGTGTGTGTTGCACAAATGAGCAAAATGAATAATAAAGAGAAAGTGAACAGAGTAAGAGTGCGTGCAGGATATACTTTTAAAAATCATTTGTATGTGTGTGTGTGTGTGTGTGTGTGTAGGTGTTTGTATGTGCAGAGCTGACGCAGTGCAAGTACCACCCAGACAGCGTCCTGTACCCTGGCATGGGTACAGAGAGAGGCTGGCACGGTGCAGGAATATATCCGTGCTGCAACCAGCGGGTTCTCCGCTTTGACCCCACTGGGATACCAAAGGTATGCATGTGCGCACACACACACACACACACACACACACACACACACACACACACACACACACACACACACACACACACTCACACACACACACTTACCTATTCTAGGTGCAAGGTAATGCTTAATGCATTAATACTGCCTTTACTTTCTTAGGGCACCTTCACACTTGGAGTTCATTTAACACACATTTTATTGATAAAACAGGACAAGTAAATGTGAGGACATATAGATAGGCATAAGTCAGTTATAGGCATATCTCACTTAATCCATATTTATCCGATACCGATATACTTGTACAGCTCCTTAGTTCATCTTCGTCTAAAACAAGCTGTTCTGCCATCCTCTGTCCTTTACGGCAACCTTCTTCTGAGTGGCTGCCCCTCAAAAACAGCACTGACATCATTCAGAGGCAAGAGTAGGAGAAAGACTACTTGAATTGAGTGTGTAGATCAGGCTTAAGCCTGAACTTCTGGCTCACGGGAATTTCTCGTACATGCGTTGACATAGTTATTTGAAAATGAAATGCTTAATGCGAGCATCCACCACTGTAGTAGTATATGTTAGTGGAAAATAATTTACCCCCTTAAGCCTCTGAGTTCATATTAAAACCACTATGAAGTGGAGCAGTACTCTTTCACACTGAGCTGATGCTGCTTCTGCTGCATTGCTGTAGCATACAGCTGGTTCAACATGACCAGGATATCGTTCTATAATCTGGACTTGGTGGTGTTGGTAGCATCTGACTGATCTAAAAGTGGTGGTTCACAGGTCATGTGACTTTTCCCCAGAATGTTATTAAGAACTTTGTAGCAGAATGCTACACATGGTTGCACATCAGATCTCTGAAACTTTAAACTGGATCCATTTAAACATTAACCCTGTCATAAGTCATATAAAGATCTAAACTATAGCGCCCTATAAAGGCTCAAAGGTTACTGCCCCAAAGCCTAATAAATAAATTGTGGAAATTGCTTCATTTTGTCGGTAGATCAAAGTGAAATTAGTCTGACTGATTGAACAGAAATGCTTGGTGTGTGTCCTGTGTGCTAGTAGATGCGTTTTCCAATGTAGAAAGAGTCTCAGCAGCAGAGTAGAATACAGTATAAAAATATTTCTACAATTTACCAAATTACCATTGGAAGAATCAGTGAAAACTTGGGACTTCAAGACAATTTTAATGCAAAATCTGGAGAATAACCTGAGAGTAAGGATTAAATATGGAACAGAAATTAAGCAGACTCAGTCTGTGTACAGATGTGATATTAGCTCAGCAAACACTTCCAAGGCCACATCCCTCAGGTTTCCAATGTTGGCCCCCACAGTTTTGTGGTTACAGGCTAAAGACAGTTTTCGTCTCATTTGCGTGCACCTGTGACGTGGTGCATGTTAATTAAACACTGTGCAAGCAGTCTCATTCTGGCTGCAGCAGAGTTTGTTTGACATCTCTCTGATTGGTGGGTAAAATTGACAAACACCCAAATTTACCCTGCAGAAGAAATCCTGATCCAGTTTGCTCGTGTTTGTGTGTGTGTGCAGGGCTGTAAGACGCGGGATCACATAGTGAATGTGCCCGATGAGGAGAACTGTGACGAGGAGACTTCAGCCCAGACCCGAGTCCTCAATGACCTGCTGCTGCACAGAGATGCTGTGTGTGTGTCAAACTCTCCATCGGCAGAGGGGTGAGTGTGTGAGGATTCTTTCACAATGTTCTTTTTCATTGTGTGTGTTATCGATGCACTAATTGCAAATGTTCCTGTGTGTGTGTCAGTGCTGAGGAGAGCCAGTCCAGTGCAGAAAAAGTTCAGGACTGTGACGTTCTCTTGGAGCCAACAGTCCTCAGATCTCTGAGAGGAGATGGCAGCACCGTAAGTCGCACACTTCCCATTTCTCTGTGTGCTTCTGTCTGTCTGCCCTCAGCCTTTCTGTGTTCTTACTGTGTCTACTTTGTGTCTTTAACCAGTTTTCCCTTTTGAAAAACTGGAGTCTTCAGCTGGTAGGACACTCTTTTTTTCATGATATCTGCTTACTTTTTTAAAATGATTGAAAATTACAAATGAGGAACCTGCAAATGTTGCTTTAGACGAGAAAGAAGTGTGTGTCTAAAAGCCTTGACCTTTGCCCTTTCAGAGACAGCAGTCTCTTCTGTCAGAGGATGAGGAGTACACCACAGGGTCAGAGGTCACTGAAGACGAGGTTGGGGATGAAGAGGAACTCTCTAAGAAGCAAGGTGGAGAATTTATTCTTGTTTTCTTGCATCAGCAGGATCTCATTCTCTATTTCATACGGCTGAAGGGGAGCCTTGAAAGTGCTTAAAAAGTGTGTGTGTGTGTGTGTGTGTGTGTGTGTGTGTGTGTGTGTGTGTGTGTGTGTGTGTGTAAGAAAGAGAGACTGACAGAAGCTGAGCTTTATTCAAAGTGATTTAAAACAAACTGCAGCAATAAGGGCAAACTAGTGCACAATTATGTTTATGTGAGCGTTATTTTGTATGCATTTGTACAGTTCGATAACTGTGAGAGTACACTGAGAGCATTTAGCTCTAGTAACAGGCATTTGTACCAGTGAGCATGAAAAAGTAGGGCAAAGACCTAGTATGTAAGCACTGACTGGTATATGTGTGTGTGTGTGTGTGTGTGTGTGTGTGTGTGTCTGTGTGTGTGTGTGTTTTTATGCTCAAGTGAATGAATAAACGAGTCAGTTTTAAACAGTAGCAATTTAAACAGTAAAAGAGTAGCACTATATTTATAAAGAATTACAAACAACAATTATTTGATGCTCAAATTAATTAATTAATATCCAGTTTATTTCCAATTAGTTCCAAATTCATCTTGAATTCAATTCAATTTTATTGATATAGCAGCAAATCACACCATTAGTCACTTCAAGGCTGTATGTATTATTGTATGGTAGATGGTAGATGGTATTATTGTATGGTACAATAATACATACAGAGAACCCAACAATCATATGACCCCCTATGAGCAAGCACTTTGGCGACAGTGGGGAGGAAAAACTCCCTTTTAAAAGGAAGAAACCTCCAGCAGAACCAGGCTCAGGGAGGGGCGGCCATCTGCTGCGACCGGTTGGGGTGAGAGAAGGAAGGCATTTGTTGTAGGTCTGATCGAAGGACTGATGTGATGGTAAGTTGACTGCTGCTCCGCTTTGAATATTGAGTGATTAGTGAATAGATTTTAAGCCCAATTGTGCCTAAGTTTAAGACCATATTCATTGGTTGTTTTTGTTGTTGTTATTACTTTGGGCTTTTGTTCACAAGAATTGCTAGCTTCCCTAGAGTTTTGGACACCCAGACAATCAGATGATTGCTGAGAAAGCACAAGGTTTTTATACCCCTGTGCTATTCATGTTGGTGCAGGATGGTCTCCTAGAGAGGCCAGGGTTGAAAAAAGGGATGCTTCAGAACCTCTGAGGGTGTTATGCGCTGATTTGCATCCAAGGCCAACATCTGTTTGATTAGCCTGACAAGTAATTGTTGGCCATTTTCAGGTCCTCGCCTAACCTTCATTAGTTTTTCGAGGTCATCGAGACACTTAAGTTTTATATATCGAGTTTCCTTGGATTGATAATCTGTCTCGTATTGAAATTGTTCTTTGGTCTTAAATGTCCAGCGCTGTTTGTTGTAGTTATCTTCGATGAAATACCAATCAGTGTAGAAGCCAGAATCTAGGAGATGATCTGGTAGCTGACCCTGGGTTTCAGTTATGAATCTCAAAACATCATAATTGTCTTCCCCAGGATAGAGAGGCACCCCTGTAGCAAGCTCCACAGCTACCAGCCCCAGAGCCCACATGTCAATTGCTTCATCACATGGAATGCCAAGCATAACCTCGGGTGCACAATAACCAACCGTCCCCAGACTGTGACCAGGAATCAGTGCAGAAGCGGGACGTGCGAGGCCAAAGTCTATAACTTTGACTTTGACGGGAGACTCATGGCGATTCACAACCATTATGTTTCCAGATTTGAGGTCAGCATGCACTATTCCCACAGAACCCAGGTGGAACAGAGCATTTGCGAGCTGATGCAAAATGGGACTGAGTTCTCTTATTGGGAGACCCTGGTTTTTCCGGTCCCCTATGTAGTCCCACAGGCTTTGGTCGAGGAGTTCGAAATTTAAGCAAATACGCTCTCCATCGAGGAAATAGCCGTTCCATTCAACAATGTTGCACCTGTCTGGATCCAAGCGTCGCAGCTGCTCCAGGATGAAAATTTCCAGTTTTGCCTGTTGCTGAATTTTAGGGTTACCCTTGTTGACTTTGATAGCCACAGTTTGGTTGTTTTTTGTATTGCGACATTTGGTCACAACACCAAAGCCTCCTTCCCCAAGGAAAGCCTCTACCACGTGGTGATCTCCCAAAATGGTCCCTTCAGGTATTTCAAGATCACCTTCTGAGGAAGATGATATTTCAGAATCACCTTCAGAGGAAGATGATATTTCAGAATCATCTTCAGAGGAAGATGGGTTTGCTGAGGTGTTGACGTGTCCTTTTTGCTGAAATTCAACTGAGATTTGGAAACTGCAGTTGAATTTTTGCGATCCATGACTTTCCCAGTTTGAAGGCTGCTGAGAGAGCACAAGGTTTTCTCCCCCTGTGCTATTCATGTCAGTGCAGGGGGCTCTCCCTGAGAGGCCAGTGTTGAAAAAGGGATGCTTCAGAACCTCTGAGGGTGTTATGCGCTGATTTGCATCCAAGGCCAACATCTGTTTGATTAGCCTGACAAGTAATTGTTGGCCATTTTCAGGTCCTCGCCTAACCTTCATTAGTTTTTCGAGGTCATCGAGACACTTAAGCTTTATATATCGAGTTTCCTTGGATTGATAATCTGTCTCGTATTGAAATTGTTCTTTGGTCTTAAATGTCCAGCGCTGTTCGTTGTAGTTATCTTCGATGAAATACCAATCAGTGTAGAAGCCAGAATCTAGGAGATGATCTGGTAGCTGACCCTGGGTTTCAGTTATGAATCTCAAAACATCATAATTGTCTTCCCCAGGATAGAGAGGCACCCCTGTAGCAAGCTCCACAGCTACCAGCCCCAGAGCCCACATGTCAATTGCTTCATCACATGGAATGCCAAGCATAACCTCGGGTGCACAATAACCAACTGTCCCCAGACGGTGACCAGGAATCAGTGCAGAAGCGGGATGTGCGAGGCCAAAGTCTATAACTTTGACTTTGACGGGAGACTCATGGCGATTCACAACCATTATGTTTCCAGATTTGAGGTCAGCATGCACTATTCCCACAGAACCCAGGTGGAACAGAGCATTTGCGAGCTGATGCAAAATGGGACTGAGTTCTCTTATTGGGAGACCCTGGTTTTTCCGGTCCCCTATGTAGTCCCACAGGCTTTGGTCGAGGAGTTCGAAATTTAAGCAAATACGCTCTCCATCGAGGAAATAGCCGTTCCATTCAACAATGTTGCACCTGTCTGGATCCAAGCGTCGCAGCTGCTCCAGGATGAAAATTTCCAGTTTTGCCTGTTGCTGAATTTTAGGGTTGCCCTTGTTGACTTTGATAGCCACAGTTTGGTTGTTTTTTGTATTGCGACATTTGGTCACAACACCAAAGCCTCCTTCCCCAAGGAAAGCCTCTACCACGTGGTGATCTCCCAAAATGGTCCCTTCAGGTATTTCAAGATCACCTTCTGAGGAAGATGAGGAAGATGATATTTCAGAATCACCTTCAGAGGAAGATGATATTTCAGAATCATCTTCAGAGGAAGATGATATTTCAGAGGAAGATGGGTTTGCTGAGGTGTTGACGTGTTCTTTTTGTGGAAATTCAACTGAGTTTTGGAAACTGCAGTTGAATTTTTCTGATCCACGACTTATTTCAAGCTCATCTGAGCCAAAGGATGGGTTGGCTGACATGGTGTAACGTGTCTGCTTGTTTTGTGAATTGGTGAGAAACAAAACTGAACTTGGTTTGGTTTCTGTCATAAAATGCTCTCAAAACTTCTCGAAAGGGTTTTTGTTGCTGTCAGGTCAATGTCCGTTAAGCGATAAAGTACAATAGGTGGGCGCTCCTATTTATGTGTTTTGGGATCAAAGCAAAGTTGCCACGTCAGAAAGGATCAAAGCAAAGTTGCCGCATCACAAGGAATCAAAGCGTTCTAATATATGCGCGCATGCGCACACACGTGGTTGTTTGTGTAATGTTGTTCACACTAAGAATTTTAAAAGGAAACTGACAGTTACAAAACTTTTTTTCGTTTATTTGTATTTGTTTTGTTGTTGTTGTTGTTTTTTCTGCATACCATGTCCAGCTTTTCTGTATAAAGTAATGAAGAATCTTGGATTTGGTGCTTAAAACTTCGTGAAACTGTAACCGTATTTCATTCACCATAAATCACTATCTGATTTTGAATAGTTTTCTTATCAGATACAGAAGTCTAAAACCAACATTTCTCTGCCTGGGCTGCCTTGTAGCTCTGCACGTTGTCTCTTCAATGTGTGACCCCCTCCCTCCCCGAACAGTCGGGGGTGAGTGCACTAACGTGTCCGGTGTTGCCGTTTTAATGAGTGTTTGCTGGAAAACGAAAAATACAAGGAGTCTGCAAGATGGATTTGTACGTTTTCACAATGGGGGAGTTTGCGTAAGTGCTAGTAAATAATTTTCTCGAGTGTGTACGTTACACATGCTAATTTTGGAATTGTTTTTATTATTTTGCTAGCTAGCAAACTCCGGGATAAATGATTGAAATGTACTCAGTGTGATGCAATACGGTGCCGCTATTATAACAGTTAGTTATTGCAGGGTAATTTATGTAATATGCTGTGAATTTAACCAAGACTACACAGCAGTAGCAGTATTGCGAGTTACTTCCCCAAAGTGAACGCTTTAAACGTTAGCCCGATGCTTAACTAGCCAACTTAAGGCTTTCTGATTAAAGGCTAAAAGCGGCGTTGTCACCGAATAAATAGAATATTGATTATATTTTTGTGTATTGCTGCAGTTTTTTCAAGTATTAACTTGGTGCTTTTGGCAACCTTACGGGGAAATAATGGTAATATGGCTGATCCATATGGACACAAAGAATATAGACTTTTTTATGCTACCGAAGTTCCCTCGCTTTCATTCAAAATCTGTTTATCGTTAAACAACTTAAACATAATTGCCTCAAACTCACATTAAGGCCTGTGGGACACTATCAGCCACTGAAACAGTAGACAAATGAATATTTCATACCTTAAGGCTGCCTGTTTGTTTAAGGGAGATGAACAATACATTATAATTGTATATAATAATATCACAGATGATAGATTTAATAGGTTTTTGAAAGATGCTTGTGCATTCAAGTCTTATATGTTGAATTGAACCGAGTATGTCAACTGTTCAAAGCTTCTCCCAGTCAGTGCTGTTCTATGTGCCTGTCTTACTGTACATGATGTTATTAGCACAAACACTTTAAAGGTGATAATTTAGGACTTCAGCAACACAGACTGCAATGTAGTTAAGCATCTTACAGTTAGTTTTGAATGAATGAAAAAAGACAAGCAAACATCTGTCTCCTATTCTTTTGTGTCACGTAAGAAAGAAGCATAAATATCTGATGAGAAGACTTATTAATTTGGCCTTTCTCATGATCTGACTGAGGTGATGCGAAGTGAAATAGTCATCCTTTTTTGGTAATGTGCTGGAAAAGCTTGAAGATGGAGATTGATAGTGCTTACAAATTGCTTGAATGTCACCCTGAAAAAGGTGTATGAAGTAAAATCTGATTTTGATGCGTTCAGCACAAAATTTAGTCACACAGTCAGGACAACATCTGATTTACCTTCATTGGGAAACATGTTTAAAGCAGGAATTCAGTACATATTTTGTTTTTTGTACATATTTTTATAGATCTTTATGTTTATTAACTTTTTTTATTGTATTCTTATGTTTTTTTTTAATTCTATATATTTTATACATGTGTTACATTTACATTTTCATGTAGCTTTTTAAAAAAACATTTTTTTTGTATTTTGGTATCTTTACCTGTCTCATAAATTCAGGGCTACATCCTTTCTATAGACAAAGAGCTTATCTTGGAGCCTTCAGCTTCTTCTTTAGTACTTTCATAGGTGGATGTAGGAAGTAACAATAATATGTGATGATAATCTGTGATACATGAAATAATCTTATATTAATAGTAATAATGGATCTGTTCCTGTCAGGAAAATGCTTGTGCAGAGGTTTCATTGTCCTTATTACCACCACAGCTCTGCCTCGCAGTGACAGTTTAGTTGCAGTTTCGAGGCTCATTTGTGTACCAGCATAAAGACTTTCCTCGCAGTGAGCTGTGATCTCAACTACTGAGCTGATCCATGCTATAGTTACAGCTGGATATTTTTTTCTCTTTCGTAAAGTGTTTTCATTAAACAGACTCATTCATTATTAATTGTTTTACATATTTTGTCTTTTACGTAAACAAAACACTGCTAGAATTAAAGTACTAGAAACAATTAAAATACACTGTAATTAGTACTTTTAACAATTTGATAGATGCCTTTTATTATATTTTTAACATCAGCATGTTGAAGGACTTGTTTAGAAGAGAGTGCTAATTTATATGCTAAAATATGTTTTTCTTTTTGGCCAAGTTAGTGAAAACACTTTATTATCCTCTAATAGATTTTTTTAAATGCTTGGTGATCATAGTACCCAAAACTAGCTGCATCAGGTAGTACTTCTGAGAGGATCAGAAGTCCCAGGTATACTGGTATTGGGTGTTGCAGCTGTAGGGATGACTCTTTCTGAAGCCTCAAGCTGACTGTTTCCTCTCAGATGTAAAAGGCTGATGATTTACAAAACAGACACTGCGTCGTTCAAATAGATGAGGCTCATCATAAAATAAGAGATACTTTACTCTCTGAGCATTGTTTCTAGTGTCCATTCATCCATTTAGTTTACTCTGGTCTTAATAAAGAGCTTAAGAAGAGATATTGTTAGAACTTAGAAATAGGAGGAGCAATTCAGACGTTAAGTTTTTAATACGAATCGCTGGACAGAAAAAAGTGGCACACCTATTCGTCTTCAAAACAGGTTTGACTGACAGCTTAGAACACAAGATGCTGAAACTTTACATACATGGCTGTTACATACTGGGCTGAACTGGCAGCTTATCAGAAGTAGCTTTTGATGTTGGCAGTGTGAGAGCTGAAAAACCCAAAGTCATCCTATTTTCATCACTGACTGGTTTTAATCACGTGATGGCTTCATGTTACCATGTGCTCTGACTAATGATCGCATAATGTTATGCTTACTCATTTCCTTTAACCCGACAGTCCTGCAATCCTCTCGTCACCGAGCGCCTCTAAGTGATTAAAGCAAAATGAGGACACTTGACGAAACACGATCTATTCATAGCACATCACCGCTGTTCCACCCTCATCTCCACCACCATCTCCACCACCTCATCTATTTTTAACATTTCATTGTCAGTCCTCACAGCTTAAGAATGGAAACTGAAGGCATTTCTCTTTTCAGCCTGCAGATGGCGCTGCAGTCCTTCACTACATCTCATCCTGTTTTTCTGTTTTCCAGCTGCTAAGAAGGCCAAAAAGGCTCACAGACCTCTGAAAAAACAGCTGTCCTCGCCAAACTTCCAACGCAAAGAAAAATCTGAGAAAGTGAGTCAGCAGTTTCATGAATATTTCACTGCGGCTCCTTAGTGGAGTCAAACACGGCAGAGTTCAACCCAAATATCTGACACATCTTATCTGTAACCTACAACAGGATGAATTGTTTTTAGCTGGGTCTTATAAATAACTGAAATGCCCTAAATATGGATACAGAACTGACTTTGTAGCATTTTGGTGCATATCTGATATTAGTAGACATCCTACAGGAAAAAGCTGGATTTATTATTGATACTCCACAATATCTTATTGTGTGTCCATAAAAAGATCTCACACACTGACTTATACTTCCTTTTAGATATTCTGTCATAATTGTTGCTTATCTTTTTTACTTCAATTTTACAACATTCATTATTTTGTCTTCAGAATGTGCTTTTTTTCCTCCCTCAGTCACAGACCAGGGACAACACGCCTTTCACGTGAGTAGATCTACATGTTTATCCTACTTACAAATTTGCTAAGCAGTAGCTGTGCATTGAAGTTTAATTCTTTAAAATGTAGCTGGAGCTAATATAAGGGTTCAGCACTTTGTATTAATCACATTCATAGACTGTATAGAAAAGATGGATGAAGCCACCATGTTCTCAGTAACTTGTTGTTGAAGTCCTGTTGTGAGGGGTGTGTCATTGCCTTTACAGTCTTGGTGTTTTAAAACTGGGCGTGGCTCCGACTGAAACAGAATTCATGTTGCCACATCTGTGTTTGTTTGCATATTTGGCTAGAAGGAATAAAGCATTATGGGTATTCAAGCTATCCAGACTTCACTTCAATTAAAAATTTCTTTGTCTAGCATGACTCGGATCTTGTCTGTGGCAGAAGAGCCACAGAGAACGATAGTAGCCCATAGACCAGCTGGTGCCCTCTGGTGATGGTAAACAGTTACAACAGGTAAACCAGTCCTGGGTAGAAACCAGTGGATCCCCTGAGCTCAGCTTTTAGGGTTTTCCATTAGGTGGTAGTTAAGGCCATATCATACCGTTCACAGTAATACTGGTATAATGTTGGGCAACGATAAGAAAATGGAATACCGCGATAGAATTTGGGTAAAACGCACATGCGCAGTGCCTTTGTTTTCATACGCACATGGCGGAAAAAGCATGGCAGCGACGGAGAATGAGGGCGAAAGCGATCGTTGAATGAAACGGATGAACCAGAACTGTTTGTAAAAATGCTGCAAATTCAGTGTGGAACTGGTTTAGCTTTCGTCCGTCAGATACACAACAAAGCACTATTTTTGGTAGCGCATGCTAGCGGGCCGTCGTTATTACCGTGTTTTTTGGAAAATACTGCACACTTAAAATCAATCCTTTGATTTTTCTGGTTGTGTTTACTGACCTCGAAACGATTTTATGTAGACGGCGCTCGAAAATCTGTCAAATGTTTTAGTACGACTTTGCTAAGCTACGACGCCGCACCGCTTGATGGATTGTCGGAGCATTACGGCTATCGTAGGCGGAGCCTCGCAGAGTGATGCGTACTGTGCTTCAACATAATATTACCGTATTGTGTGTGTATAACCTCTTTTAAGTTTTGTGGATATTATACATGGTTATGCTGAGGATATGTCGGCCAGTTTCCACTGGAAATACCTTTTGGTTAAACTGTCAGCAAGAAATTTTGCACTGTTAAATTTTTATATAACTTTAATGCACATAAAAAACAGCTGCTTGTTTAAGTGAAAATACATTGATTTTTTTTCCACTAATAAAGTTGTGGAGTTGTAAAGTATTTTGTCTAGTGTCAATTATATCGTCAGTTATATCGTTATTGCAAATTTTCAAATATATATCGTGATAAATATTTTTGGTCATATCGCCCTGCTCTAGTGGTAGTACTTGGTACCAGGTAATGTTTTTGTAGTTTCTCAGCCGAGTTTCCAAGTGATCCAAATCAATTTGAAAACAGACATCAACAGACTGCATGCCAGTCAGTGGCTTCAGACTCCTTCACAAAAATCAAAACTGACATTTTTGAAATCCGGCAGTGAGGGAAATAGCGACACAAAACCCACCTCCGACCTTCAGCCCAACCAGTCTGGTTTTAACATTAGAACTTTCTTTTTTGATAAGGCTTATGGTCAGGGCTGGATCAAGTGACCCAGAATCCTACCTTAGTTACCCTGCAATAGGCTTAGGCTCTTGGGGTTTCTCATGATGCACTGTTTCTACTTTACTCGCCTCTTTGCACTCTCTGTGTTTATACACCCCTCTGCATTTAATTCTTAGTTATTATCAATCTAAGCTGTCCTCCATAGTTTCTTCTCTCCTGCCTCATGCCCAGCCAGTGGTGGCAGATGGCCCCGCCCCTCCCTGAGCCTGGTTCTGCCGGAGTTTTCTTCCTGTTAAAAGGGAATTTCTTTCTTCCCACTGTCACCAGGTGCTTACTTGAAGGGGGTCATTTGATTGTTGGAGTTTTCTCTGTATTATTGTAGGATATGCCTTACAGTATAAAGTGTCCTGAGGCCACTGTTGTTGGGATGTGGTACTATATGAATAAAGTTTAATTTTAAGTTGATATAGTGACTGTTCTGAGACACATTAGTCCCAGTCAGTAATCATTTTGCCATCTTCATGTGGAAGTTAGCAGGATCTGACTTCTGGTAGCAAGAATGTCAACAGCAACTGGTCAGAGGTGTGTTGCGGTGTTTTGTTTTGAAATGTTTCTCCTTCAGTCTGCGTTTGCGCCATGTTTACTGCATGTGGGAAGGCGCTCTGTGTCCTGATTGGTTGTCGTCACAGGCACAAGTTATTTTGACTTAGGAGTTACAGGTAAGGTGTGGAGAATCAGGTCAGGACATTGTCCTTGGCTGCCTGTTCTCACACTTAACTGGAGATAGTCCCCTTAAGCTGGGTACTCACCCTGGGAAATACTCTGTGGTTAAGGGGAAGCTGCTCCTTTTCAGTGCCTGTTTGTTCCATGTGGGGCTGAAAGTGTACGGCACCAACCTGATATAACAACATAATCTGAACGAATTTCTCTGCTGTAAATCTGGATCAATAACATTGATTGAAAAAACGTATAATCTATTTCTCGTGTTTGCTGTTTGAAGTTAACTGGTGCTCGCTCTGTGGGTGTTTGTGTGTGTTGTAGAGTAAGCGTCCAGAAGAGTAAGTGGGACAGCTCTCGCTCTATGCGCTACAACCAGGACGCTCAGCGAGAGGAAGGTAAAGGAGGACTCATTGATGCTTTTCTATTTTAAGCCACTGAGTCAGACTACGTTCTTTCAGTCTTGCATTAACCACTTTCTTTGCATGTTAACCAGACCAGCGCCGCATGGTGGAGATCATTGGCTACCTGACAAAGATGAGGTTTGGAGACCAGGAACAGAGTAAATCCAAGGATACTAAAGAGGTGGCTGTTTATTTACTGTACACCTAAAATGAGATTGATTGTCAGGGTGCAGGAAATGTGACTTTGACCAGGATTTATTGTCTTTCTTCACATCATGTGGTCAAGATTGGTGCTGAGCTGTCAGACCTGCTGTCCTTGTTTTTGCAGCTGCCTCATGTTGGATTGTTTTTCTTCCGGACTCTCTCTCTCTCTCTCTGTGTGTGTGTGTGTGTGTGTGTGTGTGTGTGTGTGTGTGTGTGTGTGTGTGTGTGTGTGTGTGTGTGTGTGTGTGTGTGTGTGTGTGTGTGTGTGTGTGTGTGTGTGTGTGTGTTACAGCCTGCAGGGGGGATCTACTCCAGACTTGAAGTGCAATTTAGGAGCTCCTCTCAAGTCAGACAGAGTTCAGAAAAGACACCCAGGTACATTTACAGTGTTACACACACCCTGGTGTCTCACTCAATAACTAAGCACTTTTTTCTTTCTTTACCTCTGCAGGTCTAAAACACGCTACGCTCAAATCCGAACAACATAAAGAAGCTAATGGGGGAAAAAGGCAGTGGAGCTGCTAAATAGACCAGCATTAAACCCGATGAAGAGGACAGAGACTCGCTCCTCAACCCCAGCACTTGTCAGCCCACCCGCCCCTGCTTAACTCAGGTGACTATGTATGGATCACCGTCAACCACATCTCCTTTCACTCGGCCCACTGTGTGTTTGTTCAGCTGCATCCAGTCCACAAAAACAGCAGAACTGTGGACCCATCTCGGCTCATTAGAAATGCACTTTGACTTTCCTCAGTGTTTCTTTAAAGACGAACAGGTGGGGATTTCTACAGAAGGCAACAGGAGAAATGTATGGAAGTCCACTCATGCCAGTGGGAAAAGAAAAAGTCATTTGTATTTCAGAAAATATTTCATAGCAATGACAAACATGTATCTTATTGTAAAATACATAGTTTCTGTCTGTCCACCAACTCCTACACAATCAGGAGTTAATCAACCAAACTTGGCACACAGGTACATCTTAGGCCCCTATAAGTTCTTACCTATATCAGATACTATGGTGTAATCACATTACACAACTACCTACTGACCAACTAAAAGGACACACTTTGTGTTTATGCACCTATCTCACCTTATACAAGCATTGTATCATTTCAGTTTCACAACAGTAGCATCTCATTTACATCAGATGTTATAGTTGTGAATATTTTGATATGCAATATCATCGTGTTGCTTGGCAACCACCTGGTAACAGAATAAAAATACATTTATGTAGTAGAGCAGGACATGGGATGTAGTAGTAAAGGTAAATTTAAAAAAGAAAGAAATTACAAAAATGCCACAACAGAAAAAAAGTTTTGATATTAAAAAAAAAAAAAGGGGAAAAAAAGCATAAATCAAATTGACTTGAACTGAAGAAAAAAACTACATCAGGATACTGGAAAACATGTGTGTCTAAAGCTCCAGTGACATTTTTTTAAATGCTAAATTGAGATCAAATTTAATTTTGAGGTTAAGAAGTAAAATTGAGATAAATGTATTGTATGTTATATGAAAATCGGTCAAAAAGATGTCATGAGAAAAACTTATGAAAAAAGAAAAATCATTTTCTTAAACTGGCACTGATTATCTTCCTGGATGGCTAATTGAAGATGTTGACATCTTATTTCCACCATAGTGGAAGGTCAGACGTGTCGCATGGAAATTTTACTGCATCAACTGAAATTTACACCCAGCCTTACATTTACACTGTAATTCTGCCTGCGTTCTGTGTAAAGCTCATTCTGTAGGTGAGAAGGATGCCACATTTGTTCCACCAAGTTCTGGTAGAGATGTAGTTCTAGTCTTTCCTGTGTTTACTGGAACGTGACTGTGCCATGTACCACACCTAGGCCAATAAAATACAAGTGGCTAAATCCATTCAGAGCCTTATGTGAACTTTTGTTTCTGGTTTATATCCACTGGGTGGCAGCAAATCACACTGGGGGAATAACTATGGATTCCCAAGACACAACCTTTGCCCCAGTTTCACCATGACCTTTCACCTCTCCAACAATCTACCAGGTGAAAAATACGCACTTGATTGGTTCTCAGCTTTAGCAAAGAGTGTTAGTGTTGTTTCCTGTATGAAAAGAAGCCAGAGCAGTTTGTGGAAACTGAAAGTCCCAGAGAGGGCTGGTATGTGCCACTTGATTCGGGGTCACGCCGCTCCTCTCTGCATGAGAGGCACTGACCAATAGGCGTGCTAACCTGGCTCTTCCTGTAAGACTTACTCACAGGGGTATTAATAACCCTGGCTGCTCATAACACAGACCCAGAGCAGGGCTTAACGGGGCATAAAGCGTAGAGGGGGTGATGTGGGCTTTTTTTTTTTCTCCCTGTGGGCGGGCGCTACCCCAGCTGTTCTATCTTCTCCTCAACAGCAGATGCCAAGAATGGCTGAGGATGTGGATCTGGGTCAGGAAGGGGGGGTGGGGGAGTCCTGTTACAACTGGACTGAATTATGGTCCCACAGAGATAAAGAGATGGTTGGACACGAGAGCATCAAAGCAAACACGCCAAACTGACAGAGATGCTCAGTGTGCCAAGACCTGCAGAACTAAAATGTTACTGCTGCAGATTCCTCTGAAGCCTGGCTCTGGGACACAAGGAAATGAAAAGTTGAGTGAAATTAGAATTCCATCTCCCTCTCTGGTTACATCAGAGCTGACAAGATTGTTGGGATTGCGTAAGACGAGCGTTTCAACTTTCAATGGCACGGCGTCAGCATAACCTTTAATCTAATACCAGTATGTTAACAGGGATTAGTGGAGGAGTCCACTTACACAGCAGCAACCTTGGCTAAAGATGCCCAGGCGGAAACTGTTGGATGTCGCGTTGCCTGCGTGACGGATGCCATCCATCATCACTGAGCTTTCCTTTTAGGATTTGTGTTTTCAAACCTTTTCAAAGCACGCTCCTCTTCACACGTAGATGTATGCATCTAACAGGAGATGGGACAAAATAGTCACTATGCTTAACGACCATGTGGTCAGAAATCATTTTCCAGAGTTGATTAACAGTGCATCAGGTCAAAGCGCAACAAACCTGTTTAGGTTGGCTTTAGTTTCACACAACAAATCTGACACAAGATGTCTTCTACTCCAGCTGCCATGTGGCAAATAGTCTTTTATAGTAAGTGAAAGCGAAAGCAGCCTGCACTGTAGGAGGTGGGGTTGGACAAGTAAACACAAGTTCTCAGAGTTGATGACTCAATCAGCTCACAACTGAATTCGGCACAACGTCAGTGTCATTGTTCAACTGTTGACACAAGAAAAAGCTAGTGAGCAAAGCTCTCACTAACAAAGGCTGTATGTTACAATGTTAGGTTAGGTTTAGAGTTTAGTCAGCTATGGCAGCGATGACTTAAAATTCAACAGAAAAAGCCTGCTGTATCGTAACACGATAAAGACTGCATTCTTACTCAGTGTTGATCAAGGCCAACACTGAAGTCTTCAGACACACAAACAATATCTGCTCATATAAAACTCGAGTCTCTGCTGTGGAATGAAGAGATCTGAGCGAAGGCAGGATTATAAAATTCTCACCTTTAATCAGTTCAAAAAGTTCACAACAAATGTAACACCTTGAGAAGGGAAATCTGCCATTAGAGATTGGATGCTTATTTGGATTTATACATTCTTCCTAATTAAACTCACTGGCAATTCATTTACTCTCTGGACAAAAAAAAAAAAAAAAAAAAGCCTTTATTTGGACAAAACTCAAACAGTTACAAATGAAAAATGCAAAAATACAAAATTAAATGTAAACCCAGGTTTATTTCTCATTTTGCTCTAAAGGTAGTGTCTTGAAGCACTACTGCATGGTAAACAATCTAAATTAGTACAATTCAAAATCAAAAGCCATCTGAGTTAAACAGGAGTTGTTATAAAGATGCAACCAACCAAAGAGCCCATAAATACCTCCGCCACTTCCTTAAAACATCCCATTAATGAAGGCTCACAAATGAGCAACAATCCTCTTAGAGGAAAACAAAACGCTGATGTCGACTAGGCGACAGCACACACGCGCACACACCCACAACAAAAAGAAATAACAGAATAAGAGGAAAAAAAAAATGTTCCCATGGTATTAAAGATGCTATACAATTGGGATGATATGCACATATTCGCTTTTGCTTTCCCTGAAAAACCTCACGCTGGCAGCAGCAGCTCAGTTTTTTGGGTGAAGCAGAAAGTCATGAGCAACAAGATGCTGCTGCACGAGCAGCGTCTCTCAGCCTTCATTCATTTTCCATTAGATTCACATTCTCCCACAATGCCGTGGGGCACCAAACAAGCGGTGCGTGCGCCTCTAAAAGACCACTTTCTGTCACAACACGGGTCTAGAAGCTTCTATGCCAACTCAACACATGGGCCGATTTTCACAACACCCCCGCCCTCCCCTGCCCACACCGGGTGTAGAATAGATCTATATATAAACAAAGAGATGGGAAAGAGGGAAGAACTAGGAAACAGAACCAGGGAAGTGACGGAAACTGATCCAAAACAACATGGTTAACTTGTCCTAATCGTTATAACTTCATCATGCAGGTCTGAGAAGGGCCAGAGACCAACAGAACGTAAGCTAGATTAACAGTTTTGGAAAGTTATTACACAAAAAGTCTCCATAGAAAACGCAGATCATGTAAAAAGGACCACAGGGTGATGCGGTAATCATTTACAGAGTATTGGCATTATTTTGGTCAACAAACATCCAATGGGATGGCCCACGGCCTCCCACCACACTCAAGTGCCTCTCTTGGGTTTTGTTGTGTTTGCTGTGGTTAGGGTTAAGTTTGGAGTACTGTACAGTTAGACTGAGCAGGCGCTCAGTCACACATCTCCTCTGGGATCTCGTGAGGATTCAGGATGCCGGGCACCGACATCTGGATCTTGTGTTTCTCCTCCTGGGCCTGTCGGAGTGAAGCCTCCCTCTCCTCCAGAAAAAGGTCCGAGGTGTCCTCACCTGCAAACTCCTGAACAGCGACACAATCACAGAAAGCTGCTGTTAGCTACAAGGTTTGAAAGCCATGCTGCTTTTCTACCACAGCGACCGAGATCCTAATTTTTACTGTTAGACTGCTCAATTAACTGCAACACTACTAAACCCCCATTTGGGAGTGAGGGATCAAATACTCACTATGGGTGCTGGTAATTGAACTCACTCTTCCAAATGATGGACTTTTATTTGTAACAGGGTTAGCATGCACATGCTTTTTAATAAAAAGTCATTTAAAAGCATGTATTAGGCTCATTTCCAGCATTTCTACATTTTTATATTCTTAGAGATTTGCATGAGCCGTTCAGCTCACGTTCCCTTTCTTTGAGATAACTTCCTTCTGATTGGCTGCTGCTCACAAACAAAAGATCTGATCGGCTGATTGGTTGGGCTTCTTGGGATGCCCATCATTCAGATATTCCCTTTCATTTCTTTTCGCCCTCTTAGACAAAAAACAAACAAAAAACCCAACATGCTTGACCTCAGCAATTGGTTTAACAGTATTTGATTTACTGACATAATTACCACCTAAATGTCAACTTCAGTGCACAAAAATAAACAACAAAAAATAATTATAAATAATAAATAAATAATAATAATCAGACCAATCAGGACACATGACACAACATTGAATGTTTCCAACAGCACCCACAAAGCTTCCATAAAGTCATGGCCGCCTGACCATGAAGTGGCAGGAAAATGTTATTTGTGGAAACAACAGCTAAGCAGTTAGCTATGTAGTCAGTGATAAGGAGAGACAAAGCTTCCATAGAGGGACAGGCTCCATGTGCTTCAGCTCAAATACACAACTGAGATACACTCAGTCTCACAACTTACACTTTGTGTACCTCCTCAACACTGAAAGGAATACTTAATACACCTCCAATCAAAGTTGCTACAGTCTGACGAGCTCACCTTTATCTGGACGAGGAAGTCCCTCAGATGCTCCTTGAAGGCAGGAATGTCCTGGTTTAAGCTGAACAGCCCTGTCACAAACACCTTCACCTGAGCACTGACAGACAAAACACACACACACACGTAAGCATCGACTGAAAAACAGACTCACTTATATGCGTAATGTTCACACTCACTCCTGCAGGTGGGGGAAGGCAGTCTTAAGCAGGTTGGCCACATATTCCTGGATGAACACCTGGTTGGTGGTGGGGCTGGCGGGGTTCAGCGCTGCAGTGATCTTCCCCTCCTCCACCAGGTTGAACATGTAGGCCAGGATGGACGCGTGCATCGTCAGGCCTGCAGCGCACACGCACGCACACACACACACACACAGAAAATGAATCCATCGTCTTTCCCTAATTCCCTCGTCTTTGTAAAGCCACGTTCAAATTGATTTAGTTCTCTGGGGGAGGTGTTAATATTACCTGGCCTGGTTTAGTGACTTTAATCCAGTTCAGATAATGAATGTGTCTTTTTAAAAATGTTTTTGATCCCATCACCAGGAAGATTCAACACTACAATCAACTCCTAAATAAATCAGTACTGAGTAATGTGTGATCTTTTAAGCAAGAAGTCACTTCCATTTTTCAAACTAGTGCCTTTAAAAGGTTGTACTGAACTACTACAGCCTTACTGTGATCTGAGCCAATGATTTTAACATAAACATGTTCATCTGACCTGCACAGCAGACGCCAACATTTTTTGAAAGTATAAATATCATTTGGACGACTGCAGATTCAAACAACTGAACGGCATCAATTGTGTGTGAGCTCACCAGCAGTGTGCGATGTGTCAGTGACCACAGAGAAAATGTGCTGCAGGATATCGCAGAAATACGTCTGGTAGAAACTTTGAGCGGCTGCCTCCTCCTGGGCCACATTCTGCAGCAAGGTGTACAGAATCTGCAGACCTGAGCAGCGACAAGACACAAAACAACACAAAATTATAGTTGCACATCCTTCGAAGACCACAGCAGCTTATTGTTAACAGCCGGGTTGCACAGTGATGTCGCTGTTCTGATGCACGTCTGTTTCAGTGTGAAAAGGATCACAGTGCACCTTCATGTCACGTTTCTGCCTGTGGATCCCACAGTGGGTTTTCCCATTATCAGTATTTAAGATGTTGTTGGTCAATAAGAGCATAAACACCTTAGTGTACTCATCTCTGAGCCCTTACCAGTGTCAGCCACGTTCCTCATGGTGTGCTTAAAGGCCCAGATGATGGAGTCCAGCACTAGTTTGAACTGGGCTGGAGGGATGGCAAGGAATGCGGGGAAGCAGTGCGAGTTTACAGCTTGGAGCAGGTAGAAGAAGTGGGTCCTGTGCTCTGGATACTCCTCAAAGTTCTGGTACAAACATACAAACAGATGATGAAAAATTTAAATCTACAAACCAAGTTATATCATAATGCTACACATGAAATAACGTATCAGCAGTCTAACTTAAATCTGGCCTCACACTGCTGCAGGTTTTTAGTTTTTGAGAGGCACCTGATGGGTCCCAGTTGTATTTTGGAGTGGAAACAGAGGCTCAGGTCAGAGTAAACAACAGCTGAAGCCGACTGAATTTAAGATTTTCATTTTTTTTCCTGCAGAACACAAGCACTTAACTGATAGTGACTAAAACCAATGCAGTGCTGCAGTTAAATAGATTTTTTGTTTTCTATCAACAATGATGACGTGCATGAATGTAATTATCCGCCCAGTGATTTACACACTGCAGTGAAGGCCGCATGGTAGATTGCTTATCCCAATGCAAATGAAAGCTGCTGATTTGATGACTGAGGTGTTTACTCACTACTCTCAGTAATAAAAGAGCTGCTGATAACTACGAACAGTTGAACAGATGGCCGGCCACTTGATAAACAGAAAGACAAAGACTGCTGTCTCGGTCACGTGTGCAGGAAAGATTTAAAAACAAATATCCACATATGATGCGTCAGCGGCTCACTGGGTCGTACCTTGTTGATCATGTTTAGAGTGCACTCAAAGACGGCATCAAAGATCTGGGGTATCTCGCTGGTGATGTGCCCCCCCAGCTTGTTGACAATAGTTGCCATGGTGCTGAGGACTTCAGGCTCACGGGCGGCAGGGACATTGCGTTGGTAGTCAATGAGGACGGCATCCAGCAGGGGGGGAACAAAGTTCTCACCAACCTGAAACAACAACAACAACAAGAGGCGTCAGCAAAGAAAGCTTTGAGTGACGCACAAAAACCTGAGCAGACATGCTTTAAATAAAACTATGAAAGGTGACCAACCCCTCAGTACAGTGACAAACTGTGAATATTAAAGGGTTGTGCAGATGCAAACACAGGGGGGGGCAGAAAAGTCTGCCGCAGGGGAACACAATCTTTGTGTCTGATCTAAAAATACCGATTGGATTGTTCGAAAGCTGTTCCACAGTCAGCTGTTCCACTGGCTGCTACAGTAGGAGTAACTCAGGAGGACACAAGAGTGTAAATATATCACTTCTGATATCATCAGCATTTTTATCATCAGCTTTCTTCCTTCATTCTTTGTCAACATAAAGCCCCAACTGGGTTTGTCTCCTTCAGCAGTGACATATGTGAGCGCCTTTCTCACCATCTGTGGGTCGTTTGATCGGCTGACCCAGCCTGAGATCAGCTTCAGAGTCTCCCGTTTCACTGTTCTCATACTCCGGATCAGTGGCTGCTTTGTCACCATCTCACCTGCAACACAGACATTAGCAGAACATGCGACTTCTTAATGAGGATGGGAAAAAAACAAAACAACAAAAGTCTCACACATAGCAGCTGGGTCTAAATGTGTAGCTCTCGCTAAACTTAATGTGCACTGCACACCTCTCAAATCTCAGCTTTTTGTGCCAATGAAACCCATCCCATGTTACATAACACATATCTCACACGTGGAATTACCTTAATTACTGTAATGCAAAAAAAAACCCGAGAGAAAAGACTTTGTAGCTGACTAAGAGCCCACTTGGAACAGAAGTCTGCTAGAAAAATGGCTGGAATGAAGAAGTATGATATAATTACAGATCATTAAATATTATACTAGCGCTGCACCCATTTATCAGCTAAACACTGGCCCCTATTCTTCTCGATGACTGGTATCAGCAAATAAGACGTCAATTATCTGAAACAGTGGCTGATATTCATCTCATCTACCACACTGACTTAACCCTGATTGGAGTGTGATGAACACTATAAAAGTAAAACAAACAGTATAAACCTCTGAAAATCAACTCAGTTTGTGTGCTGCTTACAGAACAGCTATAACCTCACTGCTCTGACAGCAGCATGACAGTAAGCATGTTTACAACCATCTGTCTGCAGTGACCACCATGCAACTGTGACAGTCTGCTGCACGATGAAAACAAATGTGCCGGTCTTACCGTTTGTCTGAATGGCAGCAGAGATGTTCTCGCTGAGGCACTTGTACACGTTGAGCATGTCAAGGTAAATCCGTCCCAGCTGGATAACAAAGGGGTGTCCCACTGCCTTGCAGGCCCTGACATTGGTCTTAAGAATGCTGCCCAGCTGTTTGACGGTTTCTGGGTCCTTCAAGATGTCCACGTTCTCATGGACGGAAGAGGAGCAGAAGAGCCATTAACAAACAGCTTGTGTGTCTCTGAAATGTGAATAAATGGTGATACACCATCTTACCTTGGTGGCCTGCTGGATGATACTGTCCCACACTTGATTGGGCAGCAGCATATATTTCTCTATCAGGTGCTCCTGAACAGCCTGGTCGGTCTGTGCCCCGATCATGTACCCTACTGCCTCATAAAACGTGTGCACCTGTGCGTACACACAAACAAACAAAACAGTCAGCACGGACACTCAACTGGGCAAATAAGAGACAGCTGTGCCTCTCTCTGATGGATTTCTGTGGGTAAGAACACTTAATGACCTGCTGAGGCTGAAGGTCACAGATGATCGTGTTAATGTTGTTGAGGATCTCATCGATGAAGGGCATCACCTCTCCCACCTGCACCTGGATAAAGTGGCGCCGACACTTCTGGGCAATCTTAATGAAGGTGTCGCACGCCATGTCCTGAACTCCATCATGGGTCTCTGTGAGGGCAGGACAGAAAAATAAAAATGCATTAGAGCTGTATCCATCTATTCATCCATCTGCCTGAAATAGATGCAAAGAGGGAGTTCAACAAATAAAAATACTCCAGCTCACCATGCATGAACTCAAAGAGCTTGTTCACAACAGTTTTGAGGAACTTCCAGTGGGCTCTAAGAAAACGAGGGTACTGGCCAACAATGTACATGATGTTAGAGGCGATGATGGCCTTGTTGTCTTTTCCTCGCTTCTGCTCACAGAGACCCAGCAGATCCTGAAGCAAACACCAAAGGATTCACTTAGGCTTAATGTTAAACCTTATGGGTGAGACAATAATTAATATGAGGCGTAAGCATGAGTGAGGGACTGCTGTCACCTAAACCTAAATACAGACACATCAATACCTTAATGACAGTAACAAGGAACCTCTTCTCATCCTCCTCGTGCATAGCCCCACTGATGGATCCAATGGCCCAGCACAGTGTGTTGAGGTTCTTCCAGGACCATTCAGTACCGTTTACCTGGTTGTGAAGCTTCTCTGTCATTATGCGTTCTGTGTCCGCATAATCCAAGTGAGTCAGGTACACTGCAGGACAGTAGAGGAAATGTGTATCAGAGTACAGTACAGTTTCTGCTAAATTAAGAGTTAAAACTAGAGACACAGTTCAGAACCAAGACAGAGAGAGAGATAAAAACAACAAAAAAAGAAAGAAACATATATGAGAAGAAATGGCGGAATGAATTTTCCCTAAAAAACACTGACGCCTGTGTGATGAGTGACACTGATCAAGCCAATTTAGTCAAATGTAAATTTATAGTCAGTCAGTTCTACAGTCAAAGCTAAAGCTTTCCCTACATCCATCCATTATTCAAACAGCTTATCCTTCTGCCAGTCTACGAGTTTCCAATCGATCTAACCTGCATTTCTTTGGATCTGTGGGGGAAAACCAGAGCACCCGGACGAAATCCACGCAGACGCACAGAAAGGCCCCAGCCAGCCGGCAGTGCTAACCACTGAGCCATGGTGCCGCCCGATTCTCCTACAATATTTAAATATTACAGTGGTGCTGAGAACAACTCGCCTAACCTGTTGGAGGATGTGTCTGATCAGTAAATACAAATCCAGCTGCTGAAGCCACTGGATGGATGCATTAATTAAGATCTATTCAAAAATATGACTTCTTGTGGTTATGATCAGTTAAACACTGCTTCTTAAGACAAGTGGCCTAGAAAAAAAAGAGAGTTTAAAGCTTGATTTACAGTCCTGTGTTGAATCCCTGCAGAGCCTACGCTGCAGTAGCGTCGTCATCATTTGCATTTGTACTTGAGCGCTGCTGAGTTGCACTGGTCTGCTATCACCAGGGTAAACTGAGACAATCACATTCACTTCAAGCTAATAGTATCATACCACTGCTACATCGAAATGCAAGAAAAAGAAACCCCCCCCCAAAAAGAATTCAGAAGCGATCGAGCCTTTACACAGATTATTCGAGCTTTAAAACAAGAAACCAGCATGTACCTGCATTAGCAAAATCTTATTTTGCTAATCATTATACCTCGTTTACACAGGATTTTACTAGCAAGCGGAGACACAACTGCTGCAGCGTAGATTATGCTGCAGATTTAACACAGTACTATAAATCAAGCTTAAGGATATAAAATATTAGAAGCTATCATTAAGTCATACCAAGGGTCTCCCTCATATTCTTGTAGAGATTGATGGAATCTGTGTCCTTCATGAACTCCCTGACCACCTCCCCCTGATCATTCTCCACCACCAGGACCTCCTCTGGCTTGGCCATCCGACTTACCATCAGCAGACGCACCTGTTACTCCAGATAAAAAAAACCTGTCAGCAAGTACACAAATCAAAACACCTGCCTTTCACACACACAGGAAAATATAGCTTAGCTTGTGTTCTCATAAATGTAAAAGGACGATACAAGTGGTTTGTCTCCTGGTTATAGTCACATTTCACACATATGGAATGTAAAATATCATTAAGTAGAAAAAAAATGTTTGTATTACTTTAGTAGCTGCTGATTTTTAGTAACACTGTAACCAGCATCTCTTTTGGCAGCTCTGAAGCAGCCACCTGTCGCTGGCCTGAGCCAAGTCTTTCTAGTATGACTGCGAGCTGAGACGCTTCAGGTTCCACAAACTGGAAACACTTCAGCAACCTCTGTGTCATCTTCACTATAAACGTAAGACATGCTTCTTAAAGAAGAGTCTGCATCTATAAACTCAACTTCAATCATGGGGCTCTGCGATCATGTATGTGGTATGAATAAATACCATCTTGTTCTAAGAGGTACCTTGGAGAGAACGGGTAGATAGAGCTGTCTGCGTGGAGGCACATCAAAGTGCTGGTTGCCAGACAGCAGAGGGGACGTGGATGTGGAAAAGGGACTCTCTCTGTAGAGCTCAGCGGCCAAGTGATTCCAATACTCCAGGCAGATTTTGAAGATCTCAGTCTCTTCCACCTCTGACACCAGCAGCATGTAGTGGAGGGCCTGAAGGAGAACCAGGGGAGTTGCAATGTAACGTGAACATGTTAGCTAATTACCATAATCTTCTCCTGTGCAGCCTATGTAGAGCAACAACAAAATACAGAATACCGTGCTTCCCTTACCTCCATTAATGTCTCTCTGAGGTTGAGCCTCTTCTCAATGAGTTGCCCGTGCTCTTTAAGGAAAGTACACAGGAACAGACTGAGGTTCTGGATGAAGTTTTGCTCGTCATCTTTCCCGTTGGCGTAGGCCAGCCGAATGTTGGTGTTCAGAGGCAGCATCTGAACAGATTAGAGTTAAAATTCATCTTAGAGTCTCAAACCGAGCAACGTGTCAGTGTGGCTTTGTCAGATGTCACCGGGTAACCCACCTGTTTGAGCTGACACATGGTCAGCGTGAAGAGGGTAACAAACTGCTCCTCGTACTGGCTGACACTCACGCCCGCAATCTCTGTCAGGCACTTCAACGTCACGTTGCGAAACATCGGCACGTTCAAGAACTGTTTAAAATAAAAATATATATATGTTAAATATCCATTATAAATCGATTTTATGCACATCATCGAATATTTTAAATAATCACACAAATCTGCATCTTTGTGTGTTGTGTGCGTCTTTGCGGCCGCACCTTATACACCAATGTGCTGATCAGTTTGGTTTCAAAGATGTATCCCAGAGGAATCCAGTTGAGAAAACGCAGAAGTGTCTCCAGGGTGGCATGGACCAGGGGGGCATTCTGGGAATTCTCCTGAGGTGCACACAGCAACACAATCAGTAAAATCAGCTGAAGAACAAACACTGGTGTGTAACCGATGATAAAAAGAATGTACGATACAAGGAAAAAGATGAATGCATACCATAACAAACTGACACAGCTGGAATATCTGGGAGAATTCATTGCACATGCTGAAAGAAAACAAACAACATGTTAAACAGCATCTGACACTGATAATGAAAGACAAATCTGAAAGTTTCATGTACAACCTGTGCCCTGAAACAATGTAAATAACCGTGGTTCGTTTCTTTTGATCACTTTATGTCTGTTCATGTTTGGTTTCAAACCAACATCGTTTCAAAGGTTTTGCTGCACTGACAGCAGCTAACAAGTTGCCACCTACTCAAGTAACACCGCCCTCTCTTATCCCGCTCTCTCCAGTGTTACACTCCACCCATCTCATGCAGCAGTTTTCACACATGAACTTTGGGCCAGTTCAGGAGAGTCTAGTTAATATTTCTCACATTTGTCCTTCCTCACATGTAGCACACAATGGGACATGGTCTGCTTCAGACACAGTTGCACCACTGGAAAAACACTGTAGTTTAGTGGAGGGTGCTGCCTAGACAGACTGTGTAGGAGGTACCACACACACGATGCCCAACTGGCCAATAGTAAATGCACTGGGTGATGTTGGGTGACTTCCAGAAAAACTCAGGGAACCAGGCCATGTAAGAAAATGGCTACACTCTGACGTCTGGTGACAGCAGAACAGGGACGTTTTGAGAAAATACATTACAGGCTTTAAGATGGCATTAAAATAAAGTGAGAGCATATAAAAGGAAGGAAATAAAAGATGGTTTTAATATTCTATCAATGTCTTTTCCTTTGGCGTTTGTGTGTATCATGTGACACGGTATTCCTGGGTAGCAGTGTATTAAATGTTTAGTCAGATTTAGTAGTTTACAGCTTGTTTAGTTATACTAGACTTGGTAAATTCAACTGCACCGAGTCTAAACTAGGGCTGAACGATATATCGCATTTGCGATAATATCGCGACATGATCAAGTGCAATTTTCTAACCGCAAAGGCTGCGATTATACTGCGATTATATTATACAATTCATGGGCTGCATCCTCCTGAGGCCGCATTTGTAGACCGATTACGTCACAGCGACGCGCCGAAGGCTGTCCAAATTACTACCATATCCCAGAATTCATAGCGCGGCCCAGCCAAACTCCAGTTTCCAGCAATGGCGGCCGCTACTAAGTTTTAAAATTACTCATACTAATCTTTCTGGGTCACAAAATAAACTTTTAACATATTTTCAGGCGAGAAAGTAGCTGTGTAAACATCAAATATCTGCTCGGTTTATCAAGATATCCCATATTTGCAAAAGTGCTTCGACGTTTTCAGAGGCGTCTGCTACCCACCAGCTCGACAGCTAGCCGGGAGCTCGAGGGTTATTGATGCGGCCGAGAACGGCACAACTCCCGGCACATCATTTTCAGATCACCACGGAGTTTCGCTGCTCGGGTTAAACGTAATATATAAGTCACTTAGACAACCTAAAAATGTTATTGTTGGGCTTTTTTCAGTGTTTTGTTTGTTCGTGAGTAAATCGGTTTGGCTGAGATTAAAGTTATTAGATTAGATAAAATAAAACTTTATTAATCCCCCGGGTGGGTTCCTCCTTGGTTTTCACACAGCTGACTAAACGTCAAACAGAAAACTTATTAAACAGAAGTATGAGACAGTCGAGAATTTACACCAGTGTCTGGTTATATTTTAGATAGCAAGAAGCAGACGGCCGAGTTTATTAAACTCCACCGAGACAGCGGTGACGCTAAGCAGAACTAGCCTTCTGATTCAGAAGGCTAGACCGTCCAATTTCACGCCTTTAAACTTTAAAGGCGTGTTTGTGTGTGTGTTTATACAATTGCTATTATGTTTGCACTTTATGTGTAATGTTACTGACTGCAGAGATCAGTAAGATGTGTGTATTTTTTATTTATTAGTTTTATTTATTTAATATTATTTTTTAATTGAATGACTGTCTAGTAGTTCACAGATGTCGAAAAACTGAGTGTGGTAAAGCCACTGATTTTTTTTTATGTATATTTCTGCAATCTGCACATTGTACTGACTTTCATTTTAATGTTTACACCAGGGTTCCTTGTCAGCACTTTATGCTCAGATGTTTGTAAGCTAAAAATAAACTATTGTGTATGTTCAAATATACTGTTGTGATTGAAGAAGTTAAATAAAAATGTCAGTCATCAATTCATGCATCACCTCATGTCATCATAACAGAGGTCTGTCTTCCAGGAAAGAACAGTTTAAAATTAATGTAATATAGTATTGGCCATACTATATGATGTATTGCTTGTCTTTGTTTAATAATACAGAAGACAAATACCTTAAAAAATAATCGCATATCGCATCGCAATCGCAATATTGGGGCAAAAAATCGCAATTAGATTATTTTCCATAATCGTTCAGCCCTAGTCTAAACATAATAAGCCTCATTTGTCATTGAATGTAGTTCCAAACAGTCAATCGGGATGACCTTCTTTAGTCATCTGAAGAGAAAAAAAAAACCAAAACATCTAAAATCTAAAATGACTTCAGCCCCAGTGGACATATTTCGGATTCTTTGGATGAGGAAACAATAAAACATGAAGCTCCCAATCACGCGAGCTTCATGTTTCAGGAACGGCCTCCCTGATCTGAACCCGAGTGGTGTTTTGTTATTGGACTTCTGTGCAAATCACAGTTTGCCCATAACAAACACCTTGTTCGAACATAAGAGTGTCCATAAGTGCATGTGGCACACGAGGTCACTGAGGCAGTTAAACAACTCCTTGGTGGCAGAGCCCCTGGTGTTGATGAGGTCCGCCCAGAGTTCCTGAAGGCTCTGGACTTTGTAGGGCTGTCCTGGTTGACACGCCTCTACAATGTTGCGTGGAGATCAGGGGCAGTACCACTGGACTGGCAGACCAGGGTGGTGGTCCCCATCTTTAAGTAAGGGGACCGGAGGGTGTGTTCCAACTACAGGGGGTCACACTCCTCAGCCTCCCTGGGAAAATCTATACCAGGGTGCTGGAGAGGAGAGTTCGTCTGCTAGTCGAACCTCAGATACAGGAGGAACAATGCGGTTTTCGTCCTGGTCGCGGAACACTGGACCAGCTCTTTATCCTCTCAAGGATACTTGAGGCGCATGGAAGTTTGCCCAACCAGTCTACATGTGTTTTGTGGACTTGGAGAAGGAATACCTCCTGTGGGAGGTACTACGGGAGTATGGGGTGTCTGGCCCATTGCTACGGGCCATTCGATCCTTATACGATTATTGCCAGCAATAAGTCGGACTCGTTCCCGGTGGGTGATGGGCTCCGCCAGGGCTGCCCTTTGTCACCGATTCTGTTCATAATTTTTATGGACAGGATTTCTAGGCGCAGCCAAGTGGCGGAGGGCTTTCACTTCGGTGGCCTCAGAATCTCATCTCTGCTTTTCGCAGATGATGTGGTTCTGTTGGCTTCATCAGGTGGTGGCCTCCAGCCCGCACTGGAACGTTTCGCAGCCGAGTGTGAAGCAGCAGGAATGAGGATCAGCACCTCCAAATCTGAGGCCATGATTCTCAGCCGGAAAAGGGTGGAGTGCCCACTCCGGGTTGGGGATGAGTTCCTGCCCCAAATGGAGGAGTTAAAGTATCTCGGGGTCTTGTTGATGTGATGGGAGCCAGAGATCGACAGGCGGATTGGTGCTGCGGCGACAGTGATGCGGACGCTGCACCGGTCCGTCGTGGTGAAGAGAGAGCTGAACGTAAAAGCAAAGCTCTCAATTTACTGGTCGATCTACGTCCCTACCCTCACCTACGGCCACAAGCCGTGGGTAGTGACCGAAAGAACGAGATTGCGGATACAAGCAGCGGAAATGAGCTTCCTCCGAAGGGTGGCTGGCGTCTCCCTTAGAGATAAGGTGAGAAGTTCAGCCATCCGGGAGGGGCTCAGAGTAGAACCGCTGCTCCTCCACATCGAAAGGAGCCAGCTGAGGTGGTTCGGATATTTGACAAGGAAGCCACCTGGGCGAGGTGTTCCGGACATGTCCCAGCGGGAGGAGGCCCGGGGCAGACCCAAGACACGCTGGAGAGATTATATCTCTCGGCTGGCCTGGGAACGCCTTGGTGTTCCCCCGGATAAGCTAGAGGAGGTGGCTGGGGAGAGGGAGTTCTGGGCTTCTCTGCTCAAGCTGCTGCCTCCGGGGCCCGGCCCCGAAGGCAGCAGAAGAAGATGGATGGATGGATGGATGGCTATTAAACATCAACAACAGTCAACTGTGCTAAACAATCAACCCACATCTTTAGATATGAGGAATATTCATAAAAAAAAAATATCTATGTTTATTTGATCTGTGTTTTTTTTCCCCCCATAGCAGAATTTTCAGGCAAGTACACAACTGCATATTAATAATATAAAAGAAACTGTATAACAACCTTATTGCCCTGACATTACTGTTTGATAACATGGAGCCACATTTCATCTTAAAGTGAAATCCATTTTCAAATGCCAGCACAAAGACATCGTGTTTCATGAGCCTCTGAAATAATGTGGCAACACAAAGTTGCAGGACTGAACTCTTTAAAAAGTTGATTTGATTGATTTCGGTGTGAACCTTCTATAGAAAAGCTTTCCTATGCTAAGGTATGTTGGGGGTAATGATCAAAGACATTTTGGCATCCATGCTCTCAAAACTGACCTGTCTTTTAGGTGTTTGGCCTTGACCTGGGTCATTTGGCCACTAGAGAAGTCAAACACCTCCTCGCTGAGCAGCTTCAGAATGACCATGTTGTTCTGACAGAGGCTCTCGCTGGTACGACTCGCCCCCACAATGTCACTGATGAAGGTGGGCCAGTGCTTGGGCCACTCCTGCTTCAGGATCTGCAGACGTAGAGGACACAGACATGTTAGTGAGAGATGGCACACACTGAGAAGAATGTGTAATCTGAAGAAAAAAACGAGATCAAACTGCAACTCCCCATCAGTCTCAAGTCAAAAACATTTCTTTTACAAGCATCCCGTAGTGAAGAAAATGCCGTTTTTGTTAAACTCCATACTTAATTGTCCATATTGAACATAACCATTTTAACCAGCCTCCTGACGATGAACGTGGAATCTGGAGCTCTTCAGCCCCTCCAGGCCAAAACAACGTTAGCTCAAATGACGTAAACGGTGACTCATTCTCACTGGCATTAATGCAAAGTCACTTGTGAAGTCAGTGAACCAATCTCTGCCTCTCGCTCCCTCACTCACACATTCATCAAACGCAAAAACATGGGAAAAATGTCACGTTGCACATTTAGAAGCACTAAGGTCTAAGTTGTTGGTCTCATGGTCCTGATATTTCTACAACTCTGCATTTACAGATTTCAGTGCCTTGCTGAATTAAGGATACTGCCATCAACAGCTCCATGATGATTTCCACTTTGCCAGTTTTTAACTAATTTGTATGTTTCCATACAGACACATACATCCATTTTTCTGCCACACTCTTCGAGATGATATCCTTTATTATCACAAGATCACAGTCACTTTCTAAGCATCGTTTGCCTCGGCTGAGACATTCAAGTAGTACTGATGTCCCTTTTTAATGACACTGATGTTTTTTGAGCCAGATCTACCAATTAAGAGTGACATCTTCAGGTTAAAAAGAACCACTGCAAAAGAGAAGCACTGAGGCAACAACAACATAAGGTTCAAACCCAGCGTTTTTAGATTTACTGCTTCATATGACGACACCCAGAATTTTACCATTTAGGAGTCGATAATGGTCAATAATACACACCCACTTGTTTATTAGACATTAACAAAGCACTGTGTCTTTGGTAGCAAGAACCACTTTGCTCATGGACCTGTAACATGGTCTCCAGTGAAAATTATGACATTTGCTGTGTTATCTTTACTGTATATACTGCTCTGAATCAGGCTGTATAGTACATATCATAGTACTCTGTGACTCAGTGGCTCTACCATGCTCCAGGCAATGAGTACAACACACGTAGCTAGCTAAGTGAATCTCTGCTCTGATGTACGCTACTGCTGTCAGAGTGAATAGCTTCTTGGAAACTGTTTGCTGACACTTTCTTTATCCCTCTCCACTATTCACCCACATGAACGCTGAGGGTTAGGAAAACATCACAGTTATAAACACAATGAAGTGTTTCTCAGTGTTACTGAGGCTCTGTAAAGATAATACTGATAGATTTAAAAGAAAAGTAACGCACACTTTATTATTTACAGTGTAACCAATACTATATGTTTGATATAGTTAGATATTTAACAGGTCTGAAATGAAAACAAAATCTGTGGCTGAAAGTGCACAATCAAATCCTTTGTTTTAACAATTCTTGGATTCTCTGATATTGTTTTGCAAATAGAAAACATTTACCACATGCAGCTCAGACACATCTAAGCGCACGCACGCACACAGACAATAGACAGGCCACATTTTTCATTCAGTAAACTAACAGTAACAACGCAAAATGAAGAGAAAACATCCCCCACAAAGGACTGAGTAGGTCCAAAAACGAACCCAAGCAACTCTTACCTGAACAAGGATCATGTTCAGCTTGCCAATGTACACCTTCTCTTTCTAAAAAGAAATAAAAAGAAGTAAGTCAAGGAACACGTTTCAGTTACACAACCATATCCTTTAAACACATCATGAAAAGGTAAGGTATAACAAGAGAAAATGTATGAACATGTTGATGTTTGACATTTTATATAAAATTAGTAAAGGCTGGGTTTCACCCACGAGATAAAGTCACAGGTGTTTGTAACAGAAATGTCGAGGCTGGTCATGTGCATTTGAAAGTAAACACCAAGAATTGAATTTATCCTACAATTATAACCTGCAGTAAAGTAAGCCAGACACAAATAGTCATTTCTATAATGGAGAGTTATGGTTTTTAAAGCTCACTGAAATTATTCTTTTTGAGTGCTCTTTTGGAAAATCCCCTCACAAAACCTCTAGTCTGGTGTATCTGGTTGGTTTAATAACCTTAATAAACTTGGTAAATATATCATGTTTTGTAGAGTTACATACTTGAGAATGATGCAAACACCTGAAACACGGCTGGAAAGTTGCTTGCTCAGCAGGAAGTTAAATACTAACTAGACATCATTTTGTTGTAGGTGGCATCTGCACTCCTTCATTTTTATGTTGTCTTCTTCTCCTCAGCTAACCTCTTGTTAAAGCAAACAAGTATTTAACAGTGTTCACCGTCTGGCTCTTCTGACTTCACATTTAAAATCATTTAAGGAACATTTACAAAGCACAAATCCTTTCCAATAATCAAATCTAAAACAAAATTTTACATTTTCCTTTACCTTTCAATTTACCCCCCTTTCTTGCTGTTTTTATAACAGCAATACAACCACCAAGAAAAATCAAGCTTCATTGGACTTAAAAACCTTAAAGCTAGGCCAGCATGTCATATTTTCATGTATCAATCTCTGTACTTATGAGAAAAACACTGCATTCTCCTAATGAACACCAGAAAAGCTTGCTGTCAGTTTAAATTTAAAACATTTTACAACTCCAGCCTTTTAACTGCTTGAGTGCTCACAATGGCTGAAACAGTGAGAAAAGCTGCTGAAGTCACCATAGTTGTTCTGAATTACACAGCACTCTTAGCAGCTTAAGTCATGGCTGCCCTACTAACCTGCCTGTTTAAAGTGCTGCTGCAATAAAACATGGACACAAATAACGAGAGAGGGAACAAGAGGCTGTTTGTGCAAAAAATTTTTAACATCGACGAGGTTATAAATTGTTATAAATTGTTTTTAAAGTGAATCTTCTAATATGTCTGACTTTTCCTTGAACCACAGGGAGGTTGTGTAAAATGTACACTTTAATCATTTAAACCCTTTGCTGAACTGCAAATAATAAGAGCCATATTAAACACCAGCATTTTATGTTTTATTATGATTTATAATATATACCCATTTAAAATTTCCCAGTGACATGCTTCCAAAATCCTGGAAACGTGGACTAAACTCTTTACAAAAGAAACTCAAACAATCAAACAAGAATCTGGTGGAACTTCTTTGCCTTTAAGCTAATTTGTAACATTACTGAGTACAAAAAACGCACCGCAGGCAGGATCTCTCCAACTTTACGATGGGGAGGGTCTCACCACCTTGTTCTTGACTGAATGGGCAAATTGCCCAATTGTAAAGAACCCGGGAGCAATTAAAAGATTCACAGAATCCAGACAAATCTCTGCACATAAGCGATAAGACTCCAATGTTTAACAGCCATGGACTTTGGGTCCTCAGACAGCACTGCACTGCTGTAGAAATTACTATGAATACAGTTCATCAATGCATTCACAAACACAAATAAAATGTTATTTAAAGAAGAACAAAAAGCTCTTCTCCAGACCTGAGCTCGTTTAAGGCAGACTGATGGGAAGTGGAAAATTATCCTGTGATCTGAATCAAAATGGGAAATTGTTCGTGGACACATGGGCACATCCCAGACCTGTGACCCACTCAAAACATCTGGGGCGTTATGGACACAAAGATGTGACACGGGCAGTCCTGAACTACTGACTATTTGAAATCCAGTCACGAGAATGGGAAACCAAATTCTCCAACTCTTACGGGGTGTTTCTAACAGAAGAGGTTTTGCAACAAAGTAGGAACTGTTTTTGTTGTTCCATCTCGTACTATTACCCCAAGAATACAACCTATTTATAAAATATAAAGTTTACTCACCTCTACACTTGATGCATCAGATGAAGTCTTGATAATGAGCCCAACAACATACTTTTTTATACCTGGCAAATACACAGAGAATATCAGAAGATGTCCGTTAGCATGCACCAATAAAAATGTGTTCATCAGCAGTTGCCTGGAGCACATTAGTCAGTAACCCTAACACAATCTGCGGGCTCATAACTAGCTGAATCTGCCAATCATATCCCACATTTGTACTGTAGAAAAAAAAAAGGTGTGGTTCTCCATATACACACACTGTTGCAAAGCCAGTTTATAAACACGTGGACGTGAGCAGCAACTGCCACTGAACTTTCACAGGACAAAACCCTTTGGTCGGTTCAGTGGAAGTTCCATTTTCCCCCACGTGTTTTCACAGACATTCAAGATTGTCAAAGTGAGCAGAGCATCTTTAAAATGCGTTTTCAGCTCCCTCGCATTTCTCTCTAGACTGCAGCTGACTACGAAAATGTGTGTTTTGGTGTGGTGAGAGGAGCCGAAAACAAGGCAATACTCTGACACAAGGGGGGAAAAGACATACTTGCCAGTCGCCCTGCACTGGGTTTGCCACTTGAACAAAATTCAGGCATCTACGGTCAGAAGCAGGTAAGTCTTAGGTCAATGAAAAAATTAATTTTGAGCAAAATTATAGAAGAATGGAGGGAGGCAGAATCATCTGATTTGCACATGATTATCAAATTTATTTCATTATCACTGCTTTTTCCTCTGAAATGTTTTTCTAAATAAATTCTGTTCCACTGTGTTGAGACCTCTGCTATGTGCTAATGCTGATGTGTCCAATTGACAATTAGGCAATAATTAAAGGCTGAACATTAAGAACCTATAGCCATATACTGATAACACTGCAACACTTTATATAGGTTCATACGCACATTTACCTTGTCAACAACTTCGTGTAACGTTTAAAATTATCAATAAACATTTTGAAAATATAACTGACAGCAATTACCGCACTCCATTAACCCATCCCTCATTCCTCCCTGGGTACAATGTGGAAAAACTGGCTCAAAGCAACACACACAATGTGTCATTGATTTTAGAAACAACAACATATCCCATCAGAATAATGTAAGGCTAGACAACAGTAACAACGTATCTACTTTGTTTCCTCTCAAAAAATTTCCCTCACAAAGCATTAAAAACAAAATAGTGCTGGGGTGTTTTCCTTGTTTCCTCTCTAAAACTACTGCTCAAATGCAGAATCCAACCTTTCTGAGTAGCCAGTTCGAGTCAGTCGAGCAGAAAACAAACCAGCATGCTTAGTGGGGGAATACTCCTCAACATGGCAACCACACGTCACATTTACAAAGAAAAAAACTAAACAAAAACAAAACACACTAACACCATGGGAATAAATGTTTCAGGAATTTTTCCACAAAAGAAACTTTTACCTTCACACTGATTCCTGGGAAGAATCTTCCATCTGGTTTTGATAACCGTTTCCAGAATTTGGAGAGCATAGTACTGTAACACGCAAGGAAGAAGCAGCATTAGGACAAAGCTGTTATGACAGCATCCAACAACAAGAAGTGCCCACCTTTAATCCAAAAACAGTATGAAGTGGACCAGTCTGCAATAACTTGCATTTCTAAACTAGATTGCACTGAACCACATTTCATGCAGATTTTGTAGTGTGCAACACTTTCAACTTTCTTTTTTTTTTTTAAATATACAAGCAGCATTATGCTGGAACACTGCAGAAGCCCTGCTGTTATTCTCAGCATCACACCAGACACAAAAAAAGGAGAAAAAAAAAAGAAAGAAAAAAGGCAACCCATTAACCAGCTTTGTCACAGATTGCTTCAAAAGGGAGTCAAATGGCCTAGAAGACACAACAAGGTTTAAACGCCTCTATCTAGGCTACATGGACCTTTGTAGGGTTGGGCATCGAGAACTGTTTTTAAAGGACAATTTGTTCAAGTGCAATATTGCTACAGGTTTCTTTTGTCCCTTAAACTGATTGTGCTTTAAGACCCCTTAAAGCAAATTCTGAGCCCACTGTGCTTCAGTCTACATTAAAGGTGGAGCATGCATCATACAAGTACCCACCACAGGAGTCTGTGGGATGTTCTGGGGCAACTGGACAACTGTACAGGTTTCCACTGCAGAACTCATATTACCTTTCTGACTGTTGTTCTTTTCAGGGAGGAAAACCCGCTGTGGGGTCGATAGGACCGGATATCCTAAAAATATAACCAGCGTTTCTGCTGCCAACTAGCAAGAGCAACATTTTAGTTAGAGCCTGACCAAAAAATTAGATATTGGACAATAGCCCTCTTTTCTCCACCTCAGACACACAAAATATAAAAATCAAATTTATTTTCTGCTCAGATCAGCTGGTTGTTGTGTTTGCCAACAGGGAGGCTGCAGCGCACCCACTGGTGGGCAACATGTTTGAAGGGTGTTTCTCTCACCTCATTTTCTTTTAGTTTTTACATTTTCATTCATCAAAGGATACTGACACATCGGAAAATGGGTCATATCAGCCAATCGCTACAGTGAAATAAAACAGAGGTTCAATATAAGCTCATACATACTGAGGAAGAATTTATGGATATATACTTTGTGGCTATTTTTCATACCTGTTAAAAGTGTCACAACAATGCCAACATTAACAACCATCAAACCTTGAGAACTCCTCGATACTAACAGTCTGTGTAAACACAGTGACTGTCTAGGTTGCTCACAATTCTACATAACCACTCTTTCACTAAAGGCATGCCATTTTCTCAGGTTCACAACTCTGTCATTACTTGTATGAAGTCAATCTGTTTTTTCTCTAGTTCCTGCAATTAAAAAAAGACAAAAGGAACAAAACCCAACCAACAAATAAGCAGTTTTAGCTGAAAATGCTGCAGATATCAAATATATACAAACACACATTTATTTGACACTTTTTGTAATACCAAAGGTTTGTCTCTGTTCCTATGAAAAATATAATTACAGCTCATGCAATAACTTGCCAGAACTACCTCATAACATTGTAAGTTCCTTCAGACTGACAATCCATCAAACTCAGTTGCATTTTTCAAACTGTATCTCGTGGATCAAATTTCACTGTGGCCCTCCAACAGAGACATACATTTTTTCGCTTATTTTAAAGCAGAGATTTTTTTTGGGACTGAAAGCCCTTTAAAATTGCAGTATTTTCAACATCTGAATTTTTTTTTTTCCCCAGACGCAGCATGTTCACAAAAAGCTAAAGCCACAGATCGCTATGAAATTCAAAATTGTTATCCCCACTGACAAATCACAAAACTTTGCCTTTAAAGGTCGTTTCTTTATAATAACCAGAATTTAAGGAAGTGAAGCACCAACCTAGCTACAAAAAAAGAAAAGAAAATAACAACAGTATCATGTTGTCGATACCCAACCCTAAACTCTAGTCCATTTTCTTTACAATGCTTCATTTCTAACTTAAATTCAACTTTACCTGGTGTGTCATAAAGAACAGCAGGACCACCACAGATTACACTAATTTAAATCACTTACTTGTGAAGCATAAAGAAATAAAAATATAATTTGTTAATCCAAGTTAGTTTATGATCTGATGTTACTTCAGCTGACTGTTTCAACTGTAGGGATCATCACTTGAGACCATGAGTCAATAAATTAAAAAAAAAAAAAAGAAGAAGAAGAAAAAAAAATAGTAGTAAGAAATGACTTGTATTACAGGATGTTATTAAAGCAAGATTAACAGTGTGCTACGGACAATGGATGCTGGAAGATTAAAGGTGAAAGCTCCTTATAACAAGCTGACTGTACACCACTCGCAGGTGTCACCTGGAGCGCTGCATTAAATTCTGCCGTGTTTTATTTCACCTTTAATTACCGGACTACACAAACCACCGCGCAAGGTAAGAAGAGAGAAATTACAAGTAGGAAACTGCGAAATGCCTTGCAACATTTCAGCTCACAGAGGTGCATCTTAAGAAGAGGCCATGACGAGAGAACTCAGCTGTACCGTTTAAAAAAAAAAGAAAGAAAAAAAAGAAAAAAGGAAAAGCATGAGAGCGAGGTGGGAACAGTGCCATGATCCCTACAGTTGAAATTAAATCTTTTCGTGTCTCTTTACAATAGATCCTACTGACTGCAGCCTGCACCCACCCTCTGTCCAATGAAACAGATGCAATAAAAACGGATGAACAGAATTCAGTCAAAGGGAATTTAAAAAGGGTAGACCTTGTGGAGGCCTGCCGTCAAAGCCTAGCTGTGTCATGATGCACAGGATGACACACCCCTTCTCTTCCTATTACAAGCCATAAACATAATGGAACATTGTGATTAATATCAAAAAGTCACAACTTGAAATCATGACAATTTCAAATATAGCTACTGTAGTTAATTAAAAAACAAACAAACAAACAAAAAAAGGCAGACACCCAAAGTGCTTTGAAACTGGGCATTTTTCAAACTTATCACTGAAGATAGAATGCAGGATTCGAGAGGTGTTTACCTTGTTTCCTCAATTATCCCTATTTATTTGGCAAATTTATGAATTTTAAAGTGATATTGATACATCAAGAACTCAGATTAGTATTGAATGTCAGTATTAAAAGCAGTCTTACAAGCAAGCAAAAATAAATAAAATACAAATGAAAAACAAGTATCAACATTACTTTGAGGAAGTTGTGTATGATTTGCATACCATGTAAATATTATTCTTTGATTATGGATATGTACTGGCTTTAACAGCACAATTCATCTGTAAATCTTTGACATCTGAATGGTTACAAAGTCAAACGTTTACCATTCACAACTGGTTGCTTAACTAGCGGTACCACCATGCAGAAGCAGCACAACATACACTTGCAAACAGATGTCCTAGAAACACACAAGACCCAAATCTTTAAATAGTTACCAAGATTCATTCGGTTTTCTTAAATCAAAAAAAACATACAACCACATAAGCAGAAATGCCAAATACACTTTACATCTATGTAAATGTTAATTATTAGCAGGTGTGGAAAGTTACTTTAACCATCTTTCATAACCCTTTATATTACCACACAAACAGGATTGGCATGCATGGAGTTTTATGATAGTTGTATTTAGAGAAGTACGTTTTAATAATACAACAGTAAGATGACAGAAAGCCTCCATTGTTTGTCTGCTAGGTTCAGATCCAACAGAATTCAGAAGGACAGGGGTCCTGCATAGCTCAGCAGTTAGGGCATGAGACAAACACTGCAAGTGCATAAAGGCTGCTTCCAACAAAAAGATCCACTACAAAGTATCTTTTATATAAATGAAAGCATGGTATAGGCTAACCACTGTGACGTAGGGTGAAGCTTTTATGTTGTTTTGTGTGCTGGCTAAAAATACTTCTTCCTCAAAGTACATGCAAGTTTCCTTTCAACAGCATTTTGCAGGTAAGAGTTAACTTACTTTGGTGTTCATGTTCTGGGAGAACTCAAGGATGGTATCCACTCTCGTCCAGGCATCTGGGTGCTCTTTTAAGTGTGTCAACACTTCTTGTGCCATTCTTTGCTGTAAATCGATGAGGATAACACTTTAGAATTAACACTGAGGTGATATGAAAAGAATTGCAAGGAAAATGCAACAGTAAAGTCAACATTGTCTGTCTTACAAAAAGTCAATGTGTTACTCTCAGGTGAATGTAAAGTGGAACTTAAAAGAAGAAATTTACAAGCAGCTTCTTTCAGATATGGTGTAGAGATAGAGAGAGAGAGTGAGAGAGAGAGAAAAGGATAACATACCTGTGGTCCTACCCCATGATACAGACAGTTCACCACATTATCCAGCAGATTGATATCCAGTTTCTGGTTGAAGTCCAGCAGCTGCTGTGCTGCATGGTCTGCTAACATTGTCATAACTGCTGGCATAGAGCTCTGCAACAAGGACAGGGGGCGGGGGTCATGAGTGCACAGAACGCATTTAACAGACAAAGTCATGTGAACTGTGTGTTTAGAAACCATTCTTAACAGCTGACCGTGTAACAAACATCTGCTAGACCAACCACTGAGATGTCATTTTAAGATATTAGGCTCATGGTGTCACATGCCTGTCATGTTCAAAAAGTACAGGAAAGCTCCTGGTTCCTTTGCTGGACTCCGTTTAGGAAACTTCAAACTGGCTGAAAATGCTGGACATAGTACTCTGGTTTACACCAGGAGCCCAGGGACTCGAGCAGCAAAAGCCAAAATAACTTAAAATCAATCTCAGTATAATTCCAAACCTTTTATTAGAGAAAGAGAGTTACAGCGCCACGTTATCTTTAAAAAAACAGGCCAGTATTGATCCGTAAACAGATGAGTGCACTATTCAGAAAGCCGAAGTCAATGACACTGCGCTTTTGCTTTAAACAAACAACTTAACAGCTGACTCAGACACAGTTACAAGCAGGCTTTTAATCCGTCCGTGGTGCCTGCGTTGTTTCACTAACCAAGCACTCATTTCTACAACTGCATTAGTATCATTAAATGAGCCACGTGCCGCATATACTATCCGACGTCACGTTGTTTACGTCTGTAAAACACCGAGCACACCGCGAATGACTGGCAGCAACAGTTAAAAAAACAACAAACGCATCTTACAACCACGTCTACCTAGTAGCATCACCCGCTAATTTAAAAAAAAAAAAAAGAGAGAGAGAGAGCGAGAGCACAAGCGCGTCTCCCGCACACATTAACCAGCCACTAGGATTCACCCCACACATGTGCTCCCTCACTGCTCACTCCAACCACTCCCACCGAGGATACCAGGGACGGAGGGTGCTCATAAATAAATTTTACTCGCTGTGTCGTCACCGCTGTTTAGAGAAGTTAGCGCTTCTTGCTGCGACTCTACTCCAAAGACTAGAAACGATTATGGGCCATTTTCCGGTACAGTACGGTAAAGTTAATACTGACGCCGTTTAGCACCTAGCAACATCAACTCGACATCCGCTCGCATCACGTACACGAGTGATGCTGCCTCGGTGGGAGAGGCGCGGATTTAATCTCACGCAGTTTGGTGCTCGTCTGCAGCGTCGCACGTAACGTCAAAAGAGGTAGCCTGATTATGCGTTTAGTTCAGTAAAGTTACAACACTTTCTCTGACAGCCAGCGTTAGCTTATTTTTAAGTGGCAAATGCTAGCAAGCGGACAGCCGATGGCTATTTGGTTATCCCCACTGATGCCATTGCATTCTGAATTAGCATGTCGTTACATGAGCTTAAAGGCAAATTACAAGATAACACAGGTTAATGTGCACACCAAGATGCATTTTATTCTCTATAAAGGGTAAAGCCAAGACACGTTAATCACAGCATGGCAGGTTCGTACTTCACCCCAGTTACCTACCTAATATCCGAGGCTCTGACTGAAAAGAGTGGCGTTTGCCAAAAAAAAAAGCTACTAGGTACTTTGAGTACTTCAGAGTATCTGATGATTACAAAAGATTTCCTATCTCTGCAGCGTTGACTATCTCCAGCTCCAGTAGTGAATGATGTCTGGCTGGTAAGAACCACTGATGTGGATTCCAAAACTACTATCACAGTAGACCTAACAATCTGTTACTCCGATACATTTTACGAAACTAAGTAAACCTTGATTCACTAATTTATTCTTTACTCTAATAATTTTCCAGCAGGGTGGTATAGAGGTTGTGTGCCTGCGCCTCCTCTCTTCTCTCCTCTCAAGCAACTAACTCGCAACCGGTTGAAACCGGTTCAGACTGGGAGATTCCATCTCGGTTTAGTTTTCAGCCGATGGCGCCGCGTAAAGTTTGGACTTAGGTTACGCCCAGGCCGCGCTGTGATTGGCTGTGTCTCTGGCGAAGACTTCCTACTTGGCGTCCCATTGAAGGATCGGCCTGTCAGTTTATTTCAATTCGCACAAGCGCCCACGCGACTACTCCGCCCGGAGAGAAAAAGAGGGCAGACTCCCTTGCAGAATGGACTTCTACACGACTCCGTTTTACAGAATGGCGAATAACTTCTCGACCCGACTTTCGTGTCAAAACTGAGCTTTAACATAAACATTTCAATTATTTGAGCAATTACAAGAAATAACTGGAGCGCGAGCGTGCAGCACGCGGAGCAAAAGTAATGGCGTTTGATGTTTGTTATCCATTTAAGCCTCTCTGTGGAAGTTTTGCTATTTTGAAGCCAAATATAGCCAGAAGGCAGAGTGCCTAGTTCATGCAGGTAGCCTGTTGGTTTGAATGATGTGATAAACCGCAACTACCATTCATTTTGCCTGTTGCTCGTAAGCTGGTAATTTTCCACCAGCCACGAGTGGGCGTGGTTACATGATCATGAACGCACGGGGTTAGAAAAACGACCTGGAGCAGAATTTTGTTTCCCCGAATGGGTAACGCTACCAAAGTGAACGGGGGACATTATGTGTATATATATATAGTGTCAGCAGCAGCCGGACGGTAAATGCAGAAACGCTGTCTTGTATTTTCCTATTTGAGCGCCATATATTCAATGCACCGCTGTCAATGGAGGACGCAAACGTGATAGCGTTTTTTTCCCTCCTCTGTGGTCACGTGGTCCAGCGCGCTACTTGATGGAAAAATACTGGATTTGGTGTGTAGCGGAGACAGTACACAGCCCAGTAAAGTCATTCTGAGAGGATATTTCGAAGGGCGTTTTGAATGTTTACCCAGCAACACTATCTACCGCTCATTCTTTATGTTTCTTAGAAACCTGTAAGACTCGCTTTTTATTATTATTATTATGATGATGATGTCAAAGTAGTCAGAGGTGGGAAGTAATATCTATTTTTAAAGTCCAAGTCGGACTGAGATGCACGTCAGTCAGTGAAATTGCGCAAACTGCAAGAAAATCCATTACCAGTCGGGTTGTTTCAGAGTTGCACGCTGCTCATGAGAAGCGTACGTGTTATGTTATAGTGCATGTCATGATGATACACTACAAGGGGAACTGACTGCACACAACTTGCAGTGTAATGTCAAAGCTATTCGTATTAATGAAAAGTTTTTTTTCTTTTTGCATATTTTCCATGTCGAAAATAAGTTATGTTATTTCACCTGTTCTGCCAGTGTGCCAATGGCGTCCCAGTGTCCTTGGATCAGCCTCACACCTCAGACAGTTGGCCTATATCCGAGCCTTTGTTATTAACAAACAAGATTTCAAAGCCTATTATCTATGTGTGGAGTCATGCACGCCATTTGCTTTGCCCTCCGTCCTGTCACAGAGTGCCTGACCCTCAGGAGGACAGGATGTGCACATTTCTAGATACAAACAGGTCATCCTGCTTTTTGGGAATGTAATAGACTAGGCAAAGCTATCTGAAGTCCAATTTATATTATGTGTAAGGTAAGACATATTAACATTGGGATATGCTTTAACTGTGGTGGCTTATCATTTACATATAGTGCATGCACATAGTTGTCCACCCTTGTGAGTTTGACAGTTGTAATATATATATATGCAAACAAATAAGTAAGTATGATAGACTGCTATTTTTAATGCCCAACAGGAAAGTGTAAGTGCAAATCAACAAACCTCCAAGTAGGTGTGTGACCTCTGCAGGAAAAAGTGTCAGGTACAATTTATAGCGAAGCCTCAGATATTGAAAAATGGATCTAAACCCATACCACAGCTGAAGGCTGATTTTTTTTTTTTCCCATAAAGCCAGAAAAGCTTTTTTTAAACATCAGCCGTGTCTTCACTGTAGGGTCCACCAGTGCCCTTATCATAGAAAGTAGGCCACACTGTTTAAAGTTTATGTCACTCTGATATCATTAAAAATAGATGTAGTACTATGAAAATCCTCATCGTGTCATTCATTTTCCCACCCTACACGAGCCCAGCTGCCCGCAGGGCCTCACTGTCCACACAAATGAGGTTCTCTGGTAGAGCGGTGCTGGAATTTATTTTCAAACATGTGTGAAGTTTGGAGGTAACCAAGCTCGATCAGGCACAGGCTGGTTAAAGCTTGTTCTCTCTGGCTGGAGCCTAGTAGGCCCTTTACATATATTATCGTTGCACCACACTAGTGGGCTGACCTCTATGTGGCAATCAACTTAAAAAAAAAAACATATTGAAAGTTGTTGTGCTGGCTCATACTCCTCTTGTCCCAGTGCCCGAATGGTCAGCTTTGGCATGCAGGTCTATGATAGGAAAAGGAGAAATGAAAAGTGGTGCATAATTTCAGGGTATTATTGCGCAATGATTCCAGTGTGACAGAAAAAGTCAACTTGTTGTCAACTCTGTGGGCTGTTTAAACAATGCGTTTTACTTGCTTGTACCAGCTGCTGGTCGGTACAGGAAACTAATCTGTGCTACAGAGAATAAAAACACTCATTGTTTTTTGATTAGCCTCTGACTCTAGCCCATGTTAAAGTCAGGACCTTATAAACAATTAATAGCGCCATCTCCTGCTGTAGAAGTGTTTCACACTCCTGCGTCTAAGATGTGATTTTGGAGTGCCATCTGCTGGAGAAATGGCTTCTTTTTTTTTTGCTATCGCTGAGATCAAATCTCAAAGCAGTATTTCTATTTCCATTGTATTTGCAATATTGAGGTATTATAATTTTCTGAGCTTTGTCCACAGTCTTACAAATTTGGATCTTGGGTGTCATTTTAATGAGCTGTAGAAAGTCTAATGGTCTCTTAAAGTGTGTGTTGGTTATCTGGGTTACCAAAAAATTCTGGGTTCCAAACCAAAGTTAACTTATCAAATTGAAGCTTAAATCAGTGCTCATATGGAGACCTTTGCTGTAGGCAATACACATAGATATTTTGTTTCTAAATCTATGCTTAAGTTTTTAGTTTTAAATGCAAAAAACAAAGATTTAACATCTCTAAAGCACATAACAGAGGATGAAGAACCCCTCATTTCTTTACAGGGAGTGCAGAATTATTAGGCAAGTTGTATTTTTGAGGAATATTATTGAACAACAACCATGTTCTCAATGAACCCAAAAACTCATTAATATCAAAGCTGAATGTTTTTGGAAGTAGGTTTTAGTTTTAGCTTTTTTAGGGGGATATCTGTGTGTGCAGGTGACTATTACTGTGCATAATTATTAGGCAACTTAACAAAAAACAAATATATACCCATTTCAATTACTTATTTTTACCAGTGACACCAATATAACATCTCCACATTCACAAATATACATTTCTGACATTCAAAACAAAAACAAATCAGCGACCAATATAGCCACCTTTCTTTGCAAGGACACTCAAAAGCCTGCCATCCATGGATTCTGTCAGTGTTTTGATCTGTTCACCATCAACATTGCGTGCAGCAGCAACCACAGCCTCCCAGACACTGTTCAGAGAGGTGTACTGTTTTCCCTCCTTGTAAATCTCACATTTGATGATGGACCACAGGTTCTCAATGGGGTTCAGATCAGGTGAACAAGGAGGCCATGTCATTAGTTTTTCTTCTTTTATACCCTTTCTTGCCAGCCACGCTGTGGAGTACTTGGACGCGTGTGATGGAGCATTGTACTGCATGAAAATCATGTTTTTCTTGAAGGATGCAGACTTCTTCCTGTACCACTGCTTGAAGAAGGTGTCTTCCAGAAACTGGCAGTAGGACTGGGAGTTGAGCTTGACTCCATCCTCAACCCGAAAAGGCCCCACAAGCTCATCTTTGATGATAGCAGCCCAAACCAGTACTCCACCTCCACCTTGCTGGCGTCTGAGTCGGACTGGAGCTCTCTGCCCTTTACCAATCCAGCCACGGGCCCATCCATCTGGCCCATCAAGACTCACTCTCATTTCATCAGTCCATAAAACCTTAGAAAAATCAGTCTTGAGATATTTCTTGGCCCAGTCTTGACGTTTCAGCTTGTGTGTCTTGTTCAGTGGTGGTCGTCTTTCAGCCTTTCTTACCTTGGCCATGTCTCTGAGTATTGCACACCTTGTGCTTTTGGGCACTCCAGTGATGTTGCAGCTCTGAAATATGGCCAAACTGGTGGCAAGTGGCATCTTGGCAGCTGCACGCTTGACTTTTCTCAGTTCATGGGCAGTTATTTTGCGCCTTGGTTTTTCCACACGCTTCTTGCGACCCTGTTGACTATTTTGAATGAAACGCTTGATTGTTCGATGATCACGCTTCAGAAGCTTTGCAATTTTGAGACTGCTGCATCCCTCTGCAAGATATCTCACTATTTTTGACTTTTCTGAGCCTGTCAAGTCCTTCTTTTGACCCATTTTGCCAAAGGAGAGGACGTTTCCTAATAATTATGCACACCTGATATAGGGTGTTGATGTCATTAGACCACACCCCTTCTCATTACAGAGATGCACATCACCTAATATGCTTAATTGGTAGTAGGCTTTCGAGCCTATACAGCTTGGAGTAAGACAACATGCATGAAGAGGATGATGTGGACAAAATACTCATTTGCCTAATAATTCTGCACTCCCTGTATATTTTGTTGCCAAAATAGGTGCAGCTTTTTACTGAGACATGTCCAAACAAAACTGGAAACACAGTGTATAAGACTATTCTAATAAGCTTGAAAGTCTTGAAACTTGAACTCCATCAAGTTTAACAAGCTCTCAAACACCACTGGTTGACAGAGCCTGTACCGTGTTTTACAGATGGCAGTAGATACTCCCTGCTGTACCTCTAAGACCTATTTCCACTGATTTTCAGTCCAATTCTTGTGCAGTTTAGCATGCCTCAGCCTTTGACATGACTTTTGGAAAATGTCCATCTGATGTAGATAGGCCTGACATTTCTTTCTTTTTTTTGACCTCCACTTTCCTAAAAAACAATTTAAGCAAAAAATGCACATCGTGCCCAGATAGACCAGGTTTTTGACTAACAGCTCTTTGGGAAGCACCTTATCACTTGATCATTAACAGAAATATCTAATCAGCCAATCACGGCAGCAACTCAAGGGGGGGTAAGTTTTCGGACATTGCTCACTTACTGGAATTTTTCCACACGACCACAGAGAATGGTAAGAAAAAGAGAAAATATCCAGTGAGCAGCAGTTGTTGTCGAAGGTCAGAGGAAAATGGCAACATTGCTTTGAGTTACTAGGATGGTAAAAGTAACTGAAATAACTGCTTGTTACACCCAAGGTATGAAGACAGAATCTTGAACACAACATGCTGAACCTTGAAGCAGATGAGCACACTGGGTGCTATGCATGTCAGCTAAAATCAGAAAACTGAGGCTACACAGGCTCACCAGACCTGGACAACAGAAGATGGGAAAATCATCGCTTGTTCTGATGACTCTCGATTTCTGCTGCAACATTCAGATATTAGAGTCAGAATTTGGCATAAAAAATGGAAACATGGATCCATCCTACCTTGTATCAAGAGTTCAGGCTGGTGGTGGTTGTGTAAAGTTGTTGGGGAATTTTTTTTAACACATTTTTGGTCTCTTAGTACCCACTGAACATAACTTGAATTCCAGAGCCTGTCTGATTGTTTTTGCTTACGATGTATGTTCTTTTATGTTCTCATCTTCTGACGGCTGCTTCCAACAGGATAACACACTCAAATAATCTCAAACAGCTCTCATACAGCAAGTGTCATTCAGGTCAGCGGGTGTGTTCAAGTTTTCATGAAATGCTTCAACTTTTCATTCACATCTGGAAAGCCAAATAAGATAAAGGTCAAGCTGTCTGGAATACCCTATTACCCGTCCTCAGACTGAGTTTAAACACGACTTATAAGTGGTGATGAAATATTGTCTTTTAACAGTGAAGTTTAAAACATATGAAACGTGCTCTAACATCTACAGGGAGTGCAGAATTATTAGGCAAATGAGTATTTTGTCCACATCATCCTCTTCATGCATGTTGTCTTACTCCAAGCTGTATAGGCTCGAAAGCCTACTACCAATTAAGCATATTAGGTGATGTGCATCTCTGTAATGAGAAGGGGTGTGGTCTAATGACATCAACACCCTCTATCAGGTGTGCATAATTATTAGGCAACGTCCTTTCCTTTGGCAAAATGGGTCAAAAGAAGGACTTGACAGGCTCAGAAAAGTCAAAAATAGTGAGATATCTTGCAGAGGGATGCAGCAGTCTCAAAATTGCAAAGCTTCTGAAGCGTGATCATCGAACAATCAAGCGTTTCATTCAAAATAGTCAACAGGGTCGCAAGAAGCGTGTGGAAAAACCAAGGCGCAAAATAACTGCCCATGAACTGAGAAAAGTCAAGCGTGCAGCTGCCAAGATGCCACTTGCCACCAGTTTGGCCATATTTCAGAGCTGCAACATCACTGGAGTGCCCAAAAGCACAAGGTGTGCAATATTCAGAGACATGGCCAAGGTAAGAAAGGCTGAAAGACGACCACCACTGAACAAGACACACAAGCTGAAACGTCAAGACTGGGCCAAGAAATATCTCAAGACTGGTTTTTCTAAGGTGTTATGGACTGATGAAATGAGAGTGAGTCTTGATGGGCCAGATGGATGGGCCCGTGGCTGGATTGGTAAAGGGCAGAGAGCTCCAGTCCGACAGACGCCAGCAAGGTGGAGGTGGAGTACTGGTTTGGGCTGGTATCATCAAAGATGAGCTTGTGGGGCCTTTTCGGGTTGAGGATGGAGTCAAGCTCAACTCCCAGTCCTACTGCCAGTTTCTGGAAGACACCTTCTTCAAGCAGTGGTACAGGAAGAAGTCTGCATCCTTCAAGAAAAACATGATTTTCATGCAGGACAATGCTCCATCACACGCGTCCAAGTACTCCACAGCGTGGCTGGCAAGAAAGGGTATAAAAGAAGAAAAACTAATGACATGGCCTCCTTGTTCACCTGATCTGAACCCCATTGAGAACCTGTGGTCCATCATCAAATGTGAGATTTACAAGGAGGGAAAACAGTACACCTCTCTGAACAGTGTCTGGGAGGCTGTGGTTGCTGCTGCACGCAATGTTGATGGTGAACAGATCAAAACACTGACAGAATCCATGGATGGCAGGCTTTTGAGTGTCCTTGCAAAGAAAGGTGGCTATATTGGTCGCTGATTTGTTTTTGTTTTGTTTTTGAATGTCAGAAATGTATATTTGTGAATGTGGAGATGTTATATTGGTTTCACTGGTAAAAATAAGTAATTGAAATGGGTATATATTTGTTTTTTGTTAAGTTGCCTAATAATTATGCACAGTAATAGTCACCTGCACACACAGATATCCCCCTAAAATAGCTCAAACTAAAAACAAACTAAAAACTACTTCCAAAAACATTCAGCTTTGATATTAATGAGTTTTTTGGGTTCATTGAGAACATGGTTGTTGTTCAATAATAAAATTATTCCTCAAAAATACAACTTGCCTAATAATTCTGCACTCCCTGTATAGGCACATAACACATCAGTTACAGGCAAATGTTGTGCAAAAGCTCAGTGCTAAAATCCAAGTGTCACATAGTGTTACTAGCGACAGAGGTTACCTGTTGAAAGCTTACACTGAAGATTGTTTGGGTTTTTTAGCCCAAATTCAGTACCCTGAGGAGCTGGAATTTATGAATGTTAGATGATCAGCAGCTCAGGCATGAAGTGTTAGGCCGCTTAAAATCACAGAGCGGGGTCAGTGGATGCCAAGGCACGTGCTGCACCGAGGTCACCAACTTTCTGCAGATTCAATTACTACAGACCTCCAAACGTCATGTGACCTTCAGATTAGCTCAAGAACAGTGCACAGAGAGCTTCATGAAATGGGTTTTCATGGCATCTAAGCCTTACATCTCCAAGTGCAATGCTGGATGTAGTGGTGTAAAGCACACTGCCACTGGACTGTAGAGTGCAGACGTGTTCTCTGGAGTGACAAATCACGCTTCTCAGTCTGACAATCCAATGAACATCTGGGTTTGGCAGTTGCAAAGAGGATGAAAGCAATGGGCCTTATAATGATCTGAGTCTGACTTATACCTGCCATAGAGGTATAAGATGTAACAAATCAGATTCTAGCCACAACTGTCTGTTTAGTCAAGTTTAGCCAGTCAAAAAGAAAAAAAAATTAACTGTCTGCCCAGGCAGCCAGCCTACGTCATACGGCACACACACTGAATATTCAACTCCATTTGGATGGTAGCTGATAGAAAGTGTAGTTCTTACACTTTGATCTGCGCACAGTAAATGCATTTGGATGTTGTACAGCAGGAGCAGAGCCAAAGTAGCCACTGTGATTTTCAAAGTAAAGCTGCCGAAACACAGCTGTGTGTTTAAGAATTGTTAAATAAGTTCAGTTTTTAGTATTTTCCTTTAAGTGCTGGTACGTTTTACTAGCACAATACTAAGATTACATGTTTTTTTCTTAATGTCAGTCTCTTTACCTTCGAGTTCGGTTTGATTGGCACTTGTTTTCTGCCTCAGCTCTGTCACTGCTTCCTTGTGCAAACAGGGCCTGGAGGGATTTAAAAACATGGACACAGACAATTCAACTATTGAAGAGAGTATGTTGAGATGATAGAAGAGGCACTTTGATGACCTGATGAATCCAGAGTTAGTGTTTTGGAGATAAAGGTAGAGAGGCAAGACTGAGATTTGGACATGTTGAGAAGATGGATAGTGGATATATTTGACAAAGGATATTGAAGATGGAGCTTCCAGGCAGGAGGAAAAGAAGATCACAGAGAAGATTTGTGGATGTAGGGGAGGATGATCTGACCCCTGACCCCTAGGGAAAAGTTAAACTCATCTGGTAGTTCATGAATTCAACAGCAGGTGGCACTGTTGAATAAAATAATGACTTGAGTTTCAAACCTTCAGCAGCTCATGTGCTCAAGAACAGCTTCTAAATGCAAAACAACACATGAGACCATCTGTGGAAGTGATAAGAAGGTCACTATGCATCAACAATTTTACACAGGATCATATGTTAGTAGATTTTTTTTTATTGTGAAATCTAATTAATGGGTGAAAAAGATCTAAGATCAGCGACAAAGGACAGCTGGACCAACTGAATATACATTGAAAAGAGGTGAGTAAAGGAAGTAAATGTAGTCGGGTGCAGTGGAACAGCAGAAGCAAAGAAGTGTTCCAAGACGAGGCTCATTAATCTCGTTTAAAAAATGGTATAAAGGCTGATCTTCTTATACACGAGTGTGACTCTCCTGAGTGTGTCTCTATCAGCCATTCACAGCAGCTCCAACATTGCTTGCAAAGACAACAAATTTTTTCAGTTTCACAATTGCAGGATGTCGCAGACGGCAGCCTTGATGCATAGCTGCAAATGAAAAAGTTTAAAAAAGAAGTAGAATTCACCTTTGTGAGGAGACACTCCCGGCAAATCACGCTGTTTTGATAGGTACAGTGGAACAAGAGGGTTTTAGGGGGGAGGAGAAACACATTATACTGTAAGTACTTTTAAAAAAACATTCCTACACTGTACAGCTGTAAGTTATTTTAAGTATTTAGTAATTTGGGGTGTTTAGAGAAAAGGGTTTATGTGACGTAAGCCAGCAAACTAAAGTGATGAAGGAGTTTTGAAGGAAGTTAGGCAGCTACAATGAAGCCATTGTAATGCTCTCTAAGAAAGGGTTCAGATGGGATCCTGAAGGCAACAATGAATCAATGCTCAGTGTTTTCTTTTAATCTGTGAAAATACAGAAATAATCACAATCTTTTAAAGAACTCCTGTTTCTACTGCAGAATGAATGTGGCACTAATCTGCTGATATTGACTTTGTCTGTCATCATTTCCCTCTGGTCATCACCACGAGGACATTTTAATTTGTGGAAACACAATATTCAGCCACCTTTCTGCAAACAACAACAACAACAACAACAACAACAACAACAACAAACAAAAGGCATTCCCAGCTGTACTTTGTATGTCTACAGTCAAATATGTGAAAACCACTTTTCTTTTCATGTCATGACTTTAAGTAACAGTAAGGCATTTTTACATTCACGCGTCACTTGAGTCCAGAATTGCTGTTAAATAGTTGAACAAAACTCATCACTCGCCCTGGACGTGTGAGTCCATGTTTTCTATTTCACAACATGAAATATTATTTAGAATATGAATGGGGTCTGAATGCCAAAATTAAGTTAGTTCTGCTGTAAGGTGCAGATTTGCATCATGTTGCTAGGAAACAAACTGGTTTGAATCAAATTTATTTTCAAAGCTGTAACGGTGTCTTACTTTTAGGATTTCTGTCACAGGCCTACACTTGGTTACAACTCTGCTTATTTTACAAATTTGTTTTTGTTTTTCTTCAGTTGACATGTGACCAAATCTGCACTCAAAAGCTGTATTCTGAAATTACAGTTAAGTTTTGATGCATAATTGCAATGGACGCCATCAGATATGAAAACTGCTATGCACCCAGTGAGGTTTCCAAACAGACGGTTCCTTCAGACTGGAGAAATGTTGAGTGGACCGACGTACGTTTCCCTTCTGCTTTCTGAGGATCATAACAGGACGTCAGCTCTGTGCTTTGCTGTCTGACTCTGTGCTTTACTCTGACAGAAAATGAAAGTCTATCTGAATTCTGACCAAGCTGTTACTGCCAAGGATCTGCTCAGCATGTTCTCATCTTTTGGATGTGTCATCTCTGTTCAGGTAACTGTCTTACAAACGTGCTTTAGAAATGCAAAATTCACTTTCATTTGCTTCACGATTTTCCTCTCGTACTTCAGACGATTGTGAAAAACAATCACAGATACGGGATGGTGCATTACCGCAGTGCCGATGAAGCTGCCGTGGCTTTGAGGGAAATGAAGAGCAGCACCAAAGTCTTCTTCGTAGCTCAAGTAGGCATCAGGGAGGTCAGAGAGGGCCCCAAGGATAAAAGATCCGAACGTCCCCATCGAGCACCACCAGGCAGCTGTAGTTACCGCCCACTGCACAGACGTCCCATTCTGTGGGAACCACTGTTTCCAGCTTACAGACAGGTAATGAAACATTTGGACTCCCACAAAAAAGAAAAAAAATCTTAAGGTTTGTTTTTTATGGCTGATGATGGATGTTTTGATAATTTTATGAAATCTTTTGTTTTTCTCTCGTCAGACTGTGTCTATTGAAATTGATAACCTCCCACGATCTTGGTATGAAAGAGACCTGCTGCTCAGCCTCCTCCCTCTGACCACCATTGATGTAAAGGTGCTTACTCTCCAGCATTTAAAAGCACTGATTCAGAGAAATACATATGTACACAGCACTGAAAGTTTTAAATACTGTTTCTATTGTTTTAACATGTATGCTCTGTATTATGACCGTGCAGATATTTAAGAGAAAAGCCTGTGTGGTCTTGCCGGACTTCTCCAGTGCCTTGAGGCTCAGAGATTTGTTAAACAGTGCCCTTCACCACCTCCGCTTTATCTTTTCACCTCGTGGAAGACGGAGGTGCCCCACAGTGAAGATATCAGCAGCCGGCACCGTGCTCTGCTCTCGGTGACCTGTGACCTCTGCATGCTGTTACATATACAGATCAACACAAAAGCAACAATAACACAACTTCAGTATAATAATAAATGTAAATGCTGCTGTAGAGCTGGACCCATTATTTCTGCATTACATGTGTTACATGATTAAAACCAGAGAAAACAGGAGCTTAAAAGATGGGAAACAATAACACAACCAACATGCACAGTGATCATGGAACCTGAGTGGGATATATTAGAGAGCAAGTGGCCATTTTTTCCTCAAAGTTGCTGTGCTAGAGTCAGTAAAAAGCACAAGGTCCAAAATGTGATGGCTGGATGACTGGGTCAGCTTTGGGCATCTCCAGATCTCCAGTTCTTGTGGGGTGTTCCTGGTCTGCAGTGGTCAGTATCTATCAAAAGTGATCCAAGGAGGTAACAGTGGTGAACCAATGATCATGGGCCAAGACACTGATACACATGGTGAGTGAAGGCTGGTGGTCCAATCCAGCAGACAAGCTACTGTGGCTCAAACTGCACAAAAAGTTAATGCTGGTTCTGATAGGAAGATGTCACAATACACAGTGTATCGGTTTGCTGTGAATGGGGCTGCATAGCCACAGACATGTAAGGCAAAACTGGTAGTAAGCAAAAATGCTTCAGGAACGGTTTGAGGAGCACAACAACGAGTTTGAGGTGTTGACTTGGCCTCCAAATCCTCCAGGTCTCAATCCAATCGAGCATCAAACAAGTCAGATGCATGGAGGCCCCGCCTCACAAGTTACAAGACTTAAAGAATCTGTTGCTAACATCTTGGTGCCAGCACAAGGTCTTTGTTAGCAACACAACACAGTTTTAGGCAGGTGATCATAATGTTATGACTGATCAATGTATAATCAGGATGCATTGTGTAATACAGGAATTAGAAACACACCTTGCCACTGAACAGTTGACAGAATAATTATAATAATTTTGTTTTCTTTTGGCCCCTGTTACATTTTATTTAAAGCCAAGGGACAAGTTGCTGTTTTTAATCAACTGAGCAGCTTTTTGGAATTAAACAACTGCTTTGATGTCTTACAATTAGCAGTTTAACCACGTTTAACCTAAACATAGTGAATGGCAGATTTTAGTATCACAGGATCTTAGTTCTGCAACTGAGACCATCGACCACAAAGCAATAACAGATCAGATGGCAAACTGTGTGGGACTTCCTGGGACAATGCTAAAGGAGTTTGAGTCCTACTTAAAGGACTGAGATGGCTTTGTGTCTGGATAATTATTAGAGTCTCGAGTTTAATGTGAATGGGTTTTCTGTGAACTCAATTCTACTTTCAGGAGCTGCACTGAGCCCGTGCTGCACTTCTGCACAACAACCACTAGATGGACCATTGGATTCTCCGAAGCAGCCGCACAGGCTGAACATGGAATTCGTATACTTTACATTATTGTTTCTTTTAATGTTAACTGGATATTTTTCTCAGTTATAAATATTTCTGACATACAAAAACAAATAAATCACTTTTACCTCATTCTATTTCCATTTTAATTTTATATTATAGCACTTATATCACACATCAACTGAGCAGGAAATTGATTTTGCTAGACTCACTCAGCTTAAAAGGTACAATAAGTAATTTTTTCAGGTTATGTAAAGAAAAAAAGGAATGTTGTACTCATAAATATACACTGATTAGTGTTTAATTACATCATCCATCAAATTCATGCATTGTCATAAACTTAGAATGAAACCATTAAAAATACATGGGGGCAGGCACTGGTTTGCATGTTATGCTGACTTCATGTATACAGTGACTGAGGTGGATATTGCTGTTATGCCCAGTTGTGTTTTTTTGTCTGTGGCTTGAGACCAGTAACACATGTAGTATGTCTTAAAAGTTACTTTTAATTTAAAGACCACAAATACTTCTTTCAAACTATATGTGACCATTTAATATTTTTATGTGTATATTTTCATCGTCCTTCTCATTATTCCTCCTCAACTCAAGCGTCATCTCCTTAACTGAAGTTGAAATCGTGAATGAATATGTTTGGTTATTCTCAATACTGTCGCAATTACTTTGTCAGATGATAAACAGTTTGATTAAAGTATCAGATCGTGTAAGAGTTTATTCACTAAGTGGCCGAGTCCATTGATGTTAGATCAACAAGACAGTTTCAAGTTTATTACATTGGCTAACAGCAGCTAACAGCAGCTAACAGCAGCGCTTACTGACAGAATATTCTGGAATATTCTCCATAACTCACCTTGGTATCGCTGAAACGGACACGTGAGCTTCACTGATTCATTGATGTCACAACGAACGAGTGAACTCAGGCGCAGGACTCTGTTGATGTTGAGAATAAACAGTTTATTTACACGATCACCGAGTGCTATATACAAAGTGCGTGGGGAATAGGGCTCCAGGGAATCCAGGGAAGGAGGGGGAAAGCCACACACTTCTTTGGCCACACACACCACTCACCAAAACAATCAAGATTGCAACTCCAGGGGTGGAAACGGGGATGGGTCCAAGAAGATCTATGTACAGGGGAAGACAATTAGAAGCCAGGGAAACACGAGAAACGACGATACACAGGAAAGAGTCGGGGCTACATTGGTGAGTGTCGTACAACGATCCAGTGATGAGAAACGCTGAGCTGTCGCCTAAATAGTGGCTGAAGTTCAGGACAATGAGCTGCAGGTGCGTGATTACTTGCAAGGGCATGGGCCAGAGGTGGGAACCCCAGCAGAGGCGAGCGAGAGAGAAAGGCCAGAGAGAGAAAGCAACAACAGCAACACCGAGATCGCTGGGGAGACACAGGGAACCATGACAATCGAGGCATATCGGAGTCTTTTCGGAAAGTTTTACAGCCTCCTTCGGAGAAATAGATGTGGCATAAACAGCTAACTGACAGCAAACACTCGCTACAATTGTACTGTTGGCCGAGTTGTTTGTCCTACAGTGGCCACCATAGACAGGATTATGCACTTAAATTGGGAGGAGTAAGAAAAAAGCATTCAGTTAACCGTAATCTGCCATGTACTGACATCTAGTGGTTAGATTTTACACGTTGTACCGTTAAGAAATCACAGAAGTCCCATAACCAGTTTTTTTATAGCTACTTAAATAACTTTTTTCTTTTTAATGTGATTCTTCGTGAGATGAAACATTTATTATTCACTCCTGAACAAAAGTATTTACTGGCCAAAAGCTGAAGTCATAAGGCAGGTTGTAATTTTTCTTCTATAAAAGCAGGTCTGAGGGTAGAAACTCATTGAACCCGTTAATCCTCACTTAGCAGAGCTCTACATTTCTTCCTTTTTTTTCCTGGCCCATAACCTCAGGCTGCATTTACAGTGGTTTTTCTGGACTGTTTACCTTTGGCTAGGTTCATTTGTACAGGTGAAAGCACTGGAAAGGTGAAAGCAACAACCAGCAAACACAGTGACACACCCATCCATCTGTCTGTCAATAACAGCTGTACTGAACCTTCTGTCTTTCTGTGTCATATTCCTTCCATGTTTACCTATCATGATTAGCTATCTGCTAACATCTCTCTTCCTGTCTTATCGCCTGCAATTGACACTTATCTTTACGATTATTGAGCTTATTGAAGCTATTTTTATACATGGGCAAGGGCCCAGAGGCAGTTACATTTTTAGTTCAGTTGGAAGTTGGCTTATGGAAGTTTTGAGGGATTCAAAATTCCCCTTTGGTTCGGGTTACGAGTTTTGCATAAACAAAGCGAGTTGCTGTTTATCAGTGGAAAACACTGCATCTAATTAATCAAACTATCTTTCAACTGTCATATCGCTGACTTTCCCCTCATCTGCCTGTCTGCCATCTGCTCTGCAGCTACTTCAATAATAGCTTGCAGCTGCATAGGAAGGTGGGGATGGGGTGGGGGAGAGAGTGGGTGGAAGGAAAACCCAGAGGGGTAAAAGGAGGGCACGCAGGCGAGCTGGGAAGGAGGGAGGAAGGAGGGGGCGGTGAAAGCAGAGCTATGATGCAGACAGCAAATCACATGAGCAGGGATCTGTTTACAAACTGAGACCTTTAGACAGAGAACGTGGGGAAGAGAGACGAGGAAGGAGAGTGAATGTGAGAAGAAAAGAGAAAAAAAAGAAACCACAGGCGGAGAGAGGAGACCCTAGGTTTGAGTTACCATTGGCTGCATTGTCTTCCTGCATTGACATACCTCCCCGTGTTCTGTGTTCACAGCAGGAAGCCGGGGGAAGAGATGAGTTGCTGCTTTCCACGGGAACACTGAGAGGCTGCCTGCCTGCTTGGCTGGCTGTGCTGCCGGGAGAACCCGTCCACGTCCCTCCCTTTGTCTCTCCATAATTGGCAACGGCAGGTTTTCACAGCCAGAGAGGACGAAAGCGGCGTGGAGATCTAAAAGGAGCGGACAGAGGAGTGAGAAGAAAGGGAAAAGAGAACAGAAGAAGAGGAAGGGAAGGACAGCCTTGTCACAGTGTTTTGAAGGGGGAAACAAAGCCAGAGGCTCATAACAAAAGTGCTGTATGGGATTTGGAATACATTTCCTTGTCTTGTCAGTGACATTGGTGTCTTCTCATCAGCACAACTCGGATTCTTTGTCATTTGTGGGGAATGCACAAAGGAGCACTTTAGTTTCTACCTCTGATACATTCGCAGCCGTCTGGGAGTCAAAATCTCACATAAGTGGATGTTTTTTATGACATTCATGGGGTAAAATCATCCCAGCAGACTGAAACATTGTGTTCAAGGTCCTAGGTGTCTCTGATCAGGTGTACTGACTCTAGACCACAAGGATTTAACACAGGTATAAGAGGAACCTGGAGGCGGACATCATTTTCAGTGCTGGAAACAATCCCAGAAAAGTTGTGCAAATCATAGTTTGTGATACTGGAACGGCTTACTGGGTTTGCTATATGAACATTTGATGCATCCTGTCCACTGGTGTAACGGTAAGTGACCTGGAGCCAGTTTGCCCTCCTAAAAGAGTTATATTAAGCTGTTCCACCACGATTTCCTTATACATAGTCAACTGATTTTGATTGGATAATGCTACTGGTGTTTTCTAGCAACTGATTTATACATTATTAAGCTGTTTGTAGGTAAGACATGTTTATATATAATTGTTACTATGAGGTGAGGAAGGACTTTCCAGTCACTAGATTAGTGAAGAGCTGACCCAACCCTATCCTGATGTCATGAAGTTATGACAACAGTAACAACTAGGCCACAACATGTTTTACTATTTTTATAATTTTAAAAAAATGACTGCAAAAAAGTTTTTCCTACTTAATCATCTTAAAGATTTTTATGCTACACATTTCTACAAATTTTCCATCCAAAACACATCAAAATAAAACTAGTCATGTTTAACAATGATATAAGCCTATCCCCAACTAATGCATGTGCACAGTAGCCTAGCCTTTAGTGCTCCACTATCAATGATTTACTAGCATCGTGCTAAGATTACCTCCTTCGTCCAGACGTCCTCCTTAACCCTCCTCCTAAAACCCCCTGAGACTGTCACCTGCTGCAGTGACCCTTGTCCATTAGAGAGTGACTTCTGAACCAGACTTCCTCCACTGTAGCTTAACTTCTTGCACTTTAGTCTTGTGAAAACATTAATTACTGTGGTTTAAACCTGACGTTTGTTGCATGGAATGAAAAGTGCCTTGCTCAAACGCCTCAGGCTAAGAACTTGTTTCTCCCCAAGCTAAACTAAGGGGTGTTGGGCCAAAAAGCAAGTAGAACACATTCCTTTGTGATGCAAGGAGAGATATAAAAGTTCATATTAAAGTCGGTCTATTTTAGGGTGTGGAAAGCTGCTTGTTTTCTCTGTCTTCATCATGAGGATAGCAAACATCACCAGAAACAAAAACCTGACCCCAAAATCCCACAATACTTTCCCACAACTTTCCCCTGAATTCAAACACTCTATCTAAGAATGCTAACAGGGTAAGCAGTTTGCAATTTGAGACAAGAGGCTACACAGATGTCGTGTGCAGCTCGTGTGCCAGGCTTTACAGACTGCACAGACACAAGAGTGCACCCCCTAAAACCCAACCCTACATCCACTGTGGAGTAGTGATGGGTCGGTCGCGAACGAAATGGCTCTTAGAGCCGGGTGTTTGACATGAACGACGCGAGCCGGCTCCTTATCGCTAGCCGTGGGTTTTTTGTTGTTTTGTTTTTTCTCTCTCACCCTCTCTCGCACTTTTTTCCCGCTTCACTCAACATGCGAGCCTTGTGCTTTATGCTGGGCAGAGGGGGGGAGGGGCGGTAGTTATGCTCAGTAGCACAGGAACAGAGCGGGAGGGAAAGACAGAAAGAGCCAGGGACAAAGGATTCAGAAAGTTTATTCATGCAGGTCCATATGACAGAGAATATACATGTTCTTTTTATTTTCATATTATAATTTATATTTAATTGTGTTGTGGTTTGCAGTGTTTTGTGTTATTTCACTTTAAATTTGTAAAAGGAAAAAGCTGAAAATTTAAATAGTTAAAAGTTGAAATGTGAATAGCTTATTTTTGTATTATATGATTTATTTATTACATTTTATGTGGAGTGAATAAATAAACGTATATTTACAGTGGCCCCTAGAGACAAAGCGCATACAAACTTCAAATCACGTACGAACTCTGAAACACGTACAAACTCCAAAGCATGTAAAAACTCAGAAGCACATAAAAACTCAAAACACGTACAAAAGACAACAGAAGTGCTCCAGGATGTTAGGGGCAGTGTTGAGCTTTTGTTACCTAGTGGCTACACAAGCCAGCAAGTACCAACCACCGGATTTGGTGTGTGGTAATAACAGGTAAATTAACATTTTTTTTTAAATTATTTGACTATATATGAATGCTTGTGTATAAATACATAAACAACACACATATGCTTTCATGCTTTCAATTGTGTAATTTAAGTGATCTAGGTAGCTCTGTTTTGGAAGTTCAGTTCATGCTAGAAATGTGTTTTGGAGTTTGTACGTGTTTTGTCTCTAGGGGCCACCGCATATATTTATATATAAACATATATAAATAAAACCACTTTTTTTGTACATTAGTAATTCCTTTTGTGCATAATTTTATATTATTGTTAATAATAAATTAATTAAAGCAACAAAACAACCTGAAGAGCCGGCTCTTTTTAGTGAGCCCAACCGAAACCTCTGGTGGAGCTGGGTGGTCTAATACTCACATAAAAATGTGTTTATACACACAGGTGTTAAACTTATGTTGTTGACCTTCATTCCCTTGATCTAAAATAGCAACGTGACACACATGGGAAGTCCAGACTAGTATATTTTTTGAAACAAGTTTAACAGCCTGGTTTTAAAGGCTAAAATGTTTGCTAATGCAGGCAACATTAACAACTGATAACAACTCTAGGCTACTTGTTGTCCAACAACTGCCGAGGAAAGTTCTGGTTGTAGCTGCTAAATGTTACACGTTGATCAGTCCTTAGCTCTTAGCTACTACTCTGGTCAAGCTAATGGCTACATAGCCTTTAGCTAAGGCTACATAGCCTTTAGCTAAGTAGCTAATGGCAACGTTTTGATATGAAGATAATAGCTAGTGTTGTGTCTTCACTGCTTATGAAGAAATCGCCTCGGAGTCTTCATACTGATTCTTTTATTCCGTATATATAGAACAAGCTAGCACATGAACACACAGCCGGCGTACCTATCTACATCCGGTGATTTCAAAATAAAAGTTCGAACATTACAGCTAGGTAAATGGGCATTAGCTTCCTAGCAAAGGGATAAATTTATCTGCCACTTGATGCCGGGCAAGTAGGGTACATCTGGTTCATCAGAGTTTTCTAGTGACAAGTCTGAAGAGAACAAAAAGAACCTGTTAAACAGTATAGTTATGAAGCATTGCAAAAAATTGTTTAAAAAAATTAAAAAACAATTGTGTATATTAGCTTTTCCTTTCCTTTTGTGCACATATATATATGTCTCTATAACATATTGGGCTATTAGGGTCATTTCAGAACTACAGACAAAGGACATAAATTGTTCAGAATAAAATTAAATAGAAGCTTTCCCACATCTTTATGAATTTTGCAAACTATTTAGGTCATAAATATTCTGTGCAGAAAAAGCAAGCATGCTTTCTTTCTTTCCTAATGATTTCTGTTGGCATTTTAATTCCACAGCTGAATTAGCTGACTAATAGCTTTGTTTATTGTGTTGCCATACAATCAGGCATGAGAAACCATGAATTCGTATTTGCATTATCACCAACACTATATTCATGAGTGGCTTGTTCTTTGTGTCAAGATATATGAACAGTGAGCCTTACATACAGGCCACTACCAACGTATTATGGAAATATTATACACTGATATTATAAAATGATCCAGTTTAATAATTAACTGTATTTTAATTTGAAACTATTCATAAATGATTGCTGCTATAGGTATTTATTATATAGCTCAAAATACCTTTTCATAAATCTGAACAACTAAAATGTTTATTATGTCATTAAAGCAAATTTCCTTAGTATAAAAAATCAGCTGTGTTAAGCTATTGTGGTGGGACTGGTTTACACTAACGTGCAAGTAGTTATGGAAGTAGTTTTCTTGTGAGCCAAACTGTGTTGCTCTAGCTGTTTTAATACAGGTTGAGGTAGTTTATACACTGGGTGCAGTCTTTTTCCTCTGTGTGTATCCTATTCTCTTAGGGTGTCTATGTAACCTCGGACTGCAGAACTCTGATCCTTACTGCAAGATGACATCAGAAACATTGCACGAACTGCCGCTCAACGTCTACATAATCATCCTGGGCATTGGCCTCTTCATCCTCATGCTCAGCCTCATCTTCTGCTGCTACCTGTTCAGGTACAGGACAAAAGGCAGTGCAGCTTTAGAGCTCCTGCATCAGATAGCTCTACAAAACTCTTATATTTGTGTGTTTCTATGAACTAGTCACCATTTAGTCATGTGCATTAATTCATTCTAAGTCTGTCAGACTCTCAGCGGAATTGGTCTCTAATTCCAAATAGTAAATGGGTCTTTCTCTTTTAATAAACATCATAAAATCTGTTGTTAAGTAGACAGAATTGTACACCTAACTTACAAATACAAATAACAAAAGAATCAAAAATAGTTCCAAGACATATTTAATCCTCCATTCACTTATACAGGATTTTTTTTTTTACCTATATTGGAGTGTGTTACAAAACAAAACATCTTATTTCTCAGTTTCTTGCAACTGTGTTTCATCCACAGCCAGACTCATTTCTTCGTATCATCTTTTATCATTTGGCATTCATATGGGAGTTGAAATGAGTCACATGAAACTATCAGTCCAGCTGAAACAAGCTAAATTATATTATGGGGTGGGTTCACATGAGCAGATCTTAATGGCTGACTCTGAACATTAGGAGATAGTATTTTCCGCTGTCATTGCATTATGTGGAAATACATGGAACATTGTTGTTTGACAAAATGAAGTGCTGACAGAACAGGTTTAGGACAGGGTGCTGCTTTCAAGCACTAGCATTCCTGGAAAAAGTCAGTGTAAATGGATTGATGAAGTCATGTTTCATCAGTCATATTGTGGTTTCACTAGCAAAGGTGTAGCGAAGATACCCTGGAGACAAAGGTGCTTTTACTTATCCTTCAAATTTAGTAAGGGATTGGTGAACTAGCTATTTGCTTGTTCCCCAAACCCAAAATAATGCTAATCTATTTATGCTTTACACAGCTTGTGATCAGTGCAGTAAAACTGAATTTCAGCCAGATTTTTTTCCTACAAGCGCACATTCCTGACAGAGTTACAGTTCTGCTCAGTACAAGAGTGGATGGACAGGCTGATACATGAATTTCACGTTGTGTGAATTCCAGGCCTGCTCAAAGTACTATCCCAGCTGATTCCTACAGCATGACAAGACTTGTAATGGTGAAGACAGATGTGGAAGCATCAGACATAGTTTAGAGCTTTCATGTATCTAAATAATAATATGTTTCTTATTTGTGCTTCACAGACTGAGGCGACGAGGTGCTAGAGGGAAGTACGGCTACAACGAGGTAATATATTGATATTGTGACCAATATGACAAGTGCCAAATTGTAATCCAGTTACACTTGCGCTTTTTCTAGAGAACTGCCATTTATATGTATATATTTTACACAAATCCCTTCTTCTCAACAGGTTGTTTTAAAAGGAGCGGAGAAGAAACTGAGCCTACTTGGTGTAAGTTAAAGGGGCAAACTGGGCTGAGATGAACAGGAACCAGAGCCAGTGTTAACTATTTAAAAGATATTTGTTATACATCCTTTTTGTTAAGTGATTTAAACTGTGAAAAGCAAAACCAAATAAAGGGATTAAATGGAAGCCTAATTTACTGCTGAGCTGTAGTAAATCTATAATTCAACCAAAGAAATAGGGAACCATTGTTTGGTGTGACTGCAGCGTAAATATAGGATAGGATCAGATAAGTGTAAACTTCATCCTACTCCTTTGACTCTTATGACAAAATGCCATCATATTTTTAAAGGTCAAATAAGAGGAGACCATGTAAAAGCATTATACATTATGTAAAACCTGCCAGTTACTTTTAGAACTACTTTTTTAACCATTAGCTGCTGGTTTTGAGGTTTAGCTAGCTACAGCAATTACAGTCATGTGAAAGTTTTCACTCAGAGTAATCTAGGCAGTCCTGTGAAAAACTAAGTACACCTGTACTGCTTCATTGAAATTATGACAGTAAATAACAGCCACATTTTAAATAGACTCTAAAGTCTAGCATTTACCCAGTATATATGAAGGGAAGGTTTTTTATGATAGTCAGATAGTCACCTGTCCGATGCCATACTCTTCAGCGAATATTACAAGTCATCAGATGTAACTAGCAGATTTTGTTGAATATGATGCAAACTTCTACAACAAAAATGAAGTGGCAGTATGTTCTTAGAAAGAATTTTTGTCTTCTTTGCTAGAGTTATTTTTCGTTTTCCCACAGGAGGGAACTATGGTGTGAACTAACACAATGATTTTTGGGGTCATAATTGGATAAAAATGGCAAAAATTGTCAGATATGGCTGAAAAAAGTATGCCAATCTATGGATTTGGCATCTAGATTTAGATTAATCAAAAGTGAAACATACAAACTGCTGAAATAGCAGTGAAATAAAACAGGTGCATAGTTGGCCCATACATAGTAATTTACAATCTGGTAACATGCACAATTGATTGGAGTTTTATTTTCAAGTTTGACGTGACAAATTTCAGTCTACTTTTCAGCATTGTCATCCCGCTTTCTCCTACACAAAAACAGTTTTTGCCTCACATTTGGCTTTTAGTGATCTGGTCAGTCTACAGGGCCTGGGCACCTTGCAGTCACTGAGTCAGCCATTAACTCCTTTGTATACCAAAGTATTCTGAGTCAAATATGCCATCTGTCTGACAGATAAAGCTTGACCCAAACTGGATCATAAAACAGGTCAGTGATCCCAGGTACAGATGCAAATCTACAACCCGCATGGGTAAAAAAAGAAAAGAATCAAAGTTACCCAGTCAAAGTCCAGACCTCAACCCAGCTGACACGCTGTGACAGGACCTTTGTGCATAAACAAATGCCCACAAAACTCAGTGAACTGAAGCCACATTGTGTAGGAGCCACTGATAAAGTCCTGCAGACTTTACTTTAAGTTATGGCTGTTACAGGTGCTCCACGGGCATGGCTTCATGACTGTAGCTACCACTTTGTGCTAGATGTTATGTATTTATAATTCATTATTTTAGCAGTTTGATACATCATAATAAGCGTAACTAGATTTTGGAAAAGTAAAGCAATCGAATAACTGATTAAATGCCAAAATTGGTATTGTGGTTATTCACCCAAGAGAAACAGGCGAGGTACTCACTGCTAGCAATAAATGTGTGCTTCAGGAGCTTCAGGAAGATCTCTGAAAAATTATAGTAACTGCTATATCTTAATGTAACTTTTAAGCTACCAATGAGCGAATGAAAAGATGGTCTCTATTGTGAAATCACACCCAGATGTTACACAATAAGTGTAAAAAAAAAGGTAGTCGTTTTGAATTTTGAATTAAACCGTCATTTGGCCTTTTCAGCAAACATGTGCGGTGTGCTTGGAAGAGTTTCGCAGCAGGGACGAGCTTGGAGTGTGCCCGTGTTCCCATGCTTTTCACAAAAAGTAAGTTGTTTAGTACATCATTCCATGGTAATTATCAAACCTTCATGAGAGCAAACAACTGACTCCATGTTACGAAAACTCCAAACTCAAAACATGTTTCATTTGTTTTAGTGGTTTCACAAACTTGTAATCATGCACCTAAGCTGACTGCCTGACCGTGGCTCCATTCGTCTTTTTTAAAGCTTAAAAGTTTTAGTGAAATGTGCAAGGATCTCGACCAGCTGGAGAAACGACATGTGCAAATTTCTTGCTGGTCTCTGCCTTCAATTAGCAGCTGACGCAATCACCGAGGCCGTAGAATTTGGAAAAAGATGCCCAGCAACGCTCGCAGGAAATGACTACCAGATTTCTAAGAACTCTTGACCGTGCATGTTTGAACAGGAGGACCTTTGTAACTGAGCCTTGAATTTACCCTGCAGCTTAGGTGTGACAATAACAGCAGCAGTTTTAGACCAGCTTCTGGAATGTACATGCTGTTTACAAAGTGTGTGAGCTGTCACTGTTCCTGTATTTCTCTTTTGTTGTGTTTTTAACCACTAAACCATCACTGGGTCGCCAGGGATCTTTTTTGGGGCAGGGTAGGTTCAGTTCATATTGACCCTTTTATATAGACTTTTCACCTACTTGGTGTATTCAGGTTTAAATCTTAAAATAGGAAAGCTGAAAGGCCAAAATCCATGTAAAGGAGCTGAGTTAAAAGGTAACATGATCTTGCTTCTGGGACTGTGCTTGTTTAACATGTTGCTAAAATGGAACCTTAAGTATTTCTCTGGTGATCTGATGGATGCTACGTGGTTAAAACTGAACCTTTTCACATAACTTTGCAACTTTGTGTCTTTGCCTCATGTCTATCCACATTTATGCAGGTGTCTGCTAAAATGGTTAGAGATTCGCAGCGTGTGCCCCATGTGCAACAAGCCCATTTGTCGCCTCCAGCCTGACCACCAGCAACCAGTGCCTCAGAGTCTCCTGGAGGTCTGAGAGTGGAGCGTACGTCCAGCAGCACTCCACGGCTCTTCAGTCAATTGACCTGTCACTGTACAGAATCCTGTTCCACAATCTGACACACAGTACTTTTAGTAATGTGAGTATTTATGAGGCAGAGCTCTTCTGAAAGTGAAAATAAATATAGATATGAGAGTAAATAAGGAAAGCCAAAGAACATTCCCGGCAAACTGAATAAGGTGAGAGATTGGAATGGTAACCACATTTAATCTGTATGTACACGGCATTCATGATAGAGTTGCAGTAGGTTGAAATCAACCAAAGGCAGAAAAAAGGAGAAAGTTCAAAAATAACCAGCCATCTCATATGGCTTTCCCATCATTGAATTCACAGAACTCAAACCTCTCTCTCCCACCTGAAGGTCCTGCATGTTCCTGCTTGGAATTCATTTCTTTAGATAAAAGGTGTACACTTGCAATTTAGAGTCTATTAATTTAGTTTGGTGTTATTCTCCCTTTGTGCAGCCATGCACAGCTCCAAGTGCTCTGGGTATGTTTGGATCACCCACTCATGACTAGCTTTGCAGACACAAAACAGACTTTTTTTAAAGTCAAACTAACACAACCATGATAGCGATGATCATCACTATCGACCATAGCTGGGAATGGCCCAGAGACCAGAAAGCAGTTTCTAGTGGAGGACTTGTTTAAGGCCAAAAAGGCATATGAGGTCAGAAGGTAGCACTAAGTTTTTCAGTTTTGGCTCTCTTCAAGTTTGTCCTCTTTTCCCAGCTGGCATCAAGTGAGGTTTGACTGTTTTGAACAGAGGTGGAAGAGATTCAGTGAGCATGGGCACACCAAGAGTTAGCAATCCAAGTGGAGCAGACGTGGAGGGAGAGGTGCAGCACTTCACAGTGGGATAATCTGGAGTCAGATTTAAATAAAGCTACTTTTTAATGGTGTGGTCACAGAATTATTATTTCACCTCTTGGCGATCAGCTATTCCAGTCTGTGCGGATTGCCTCGCCGATCATGAGCTAGCTTTTTAAAGCCTGAAAACAAAACCCAGAGAAAGTGCAGCAGTCCACTTTCCTCTGCAACTGCTGGATTACAGCGTGCTGGGAGGTTATCGATTTTCTTTTTTTTCATTGTTGCCAAAACGATTTTGTCCACTGTAGCTTTAACACAGTCAAGCCAGATGTGTAAACTAATGGACAAGTGCCTTCAAGATGCATACAATGCAAAGCCCACTAAAAACAGATGAAGTATTTAAGAGACTTTGTAATATAAAAGAGAAAAAGAAACTGGATTTGAAGTGAAAAATGTAGCATCCATGTAGTTTTGTCAAAAAAACAAACAAACAACAAAAACAACAATAACTCAGACCACAAATCATGCTTCCCTTCATCAACCTGTGATGACAAAGTTGTTACGATTCGTGTTTGAAATTCAGTTTGCTGGTTATGGTGGAAGAGTCGGTGCTACATGTGAACAGTGAAAGTGAAACTTGTCAGACATAAGTCTAAACTTCAGACTTCAAAAGGCTCCAGTTTAATATAGACACAAGTTTTGCTTCAGGTTGTTGATCAAGTGGGGTCAGATAATATAGCTTTACTATAACTGAACTAATGAGATTATTTCTGCCTTCAGAGCAGCTCTGCCTCTGAGAAATGTTTGTATGACAAACTCCAGTCTGCTTGTTTTTTTTGTTCTTTTACTTTACCCAAAAATGACATGCAGCTCCTTGTGAACATGATTTGCTTTGATCGTTTGCTACATTTTCATAGAGCCTGAGAAAAAAAGTGCAGTCTCTTGACAATGTTATGAAGAGATCTGAACCTCCTTTGTCTCTGTGTGATGAGACGACAACGATGATGATGATGATGATGAATGCAGAGACTGTAAAGAAAGTGCAAAATGACCCACGGGGCTGATTTAACTTAAGGAAATGGGATTATTTTGAACTAACAAGAGGAAGAGGTGTATTTATTCAGGTGTATCTACTATTTCTCAGTCAGCTCTGTACTATACTGGGTTGCCAAGCTGAGTGAAGGTAGCCATGTCCCAAATGTCTCGAGTGACTCACCCACTAAAATATACCTGATTTTGATATTTGTTTCTTCTTCTTCTTCTTTAAAAAAAAAAATCATAACAAGGTTTCAGTAAAATATACTGTGAGTCTGTGATGACACAGCACTTTTGCAGGAGTGCTAACATGAACTAATTCATCTTTAAGGCAATCTTAGCTCCCCATGTGTGAAGAGCTACACTTGCTAAAGTAAGAAGGGACTGCAGTGACATGAAAGAGCCTGTCCGAGAACAAGTGAGGTACATCATAATTATAATTCTCTGTGTTCACCATGTTATACAGGTTAAGTACTGTGTAAACTGTAACTATAACAGTTTCTGACTTCTAAAATATATTCAGTACAATCAGCTTTTTGATAAGGTTGTCTGGACCCACGTCTTTTTTTTTTTGTCTAGATTTGTTACATGTACACAATTAAAACTGTTTATTTCTATGTTGTCATTTTAATATATGAAAGAAAAGCCTGTTGGTACTCTCGCTATATTTTAGCAACTCTGATCTTTTACAATGTGCCCTCATACAGAATAATCACAGTGTTATAACCAATGAGGTGCCACCTTATCGGTGCTATATAAATGTACCCACCAATAATTCTGTGTAAGTTTAAATGCAGTTTGTTGTTATCTTTTTAGCAGTGTCTTTGGTGTTGACAACCTCAGCCTGTTGGTTCGTCTCTCCATCAAACACTTTGAGCTTTGAAGAAACCAGACAATTATTGTACCGCTATGGGATGCTGTAAAAACCATAACTGGTCCCCAGTGGGGATCCAGATTACTTTAAAATTAAAGTATTCACATATCTGTTGACGTTTATCCAGCACCTTCATTCAGTCAAAAATTTAATCTGTGTTACATTTTATGGTTTGTGCCTAAATGTCTGTGTAGGTTCTCAGTCATAAAGTTCATGGTAGACTTAAATGCTTGAAATGAAAGCAGCTGGACCTCTTTTTGGTTTCACCTTTCATCCAAGAGGCTTCTTTGGTTTAATCCAGCAAACTGAAGAAGCCTTAATGGTTTGCAGCCACATATCAAAAGAATTACAGGCTATTTTCATCAGCGTACCTGCTAATCCACTGACATGCTAAACTAAAATAGCAAACATTACTTTTGAAACATTAGTAATGTTAGCATTATTACTGTTAGTTTGCTAGCATACTGACCTCAGCATTCAGCTTCAAAGTTCTGGTGTGCCTGTAATAACAATCTGATTATTTCATATCACCATTTCTGCCTGTATTTATTACAGGAAGTCACGATATACTGAACTCTCAGACAGTCGATTCTGTTCATCTGTAATGTTTTCAGAGGGAGAAACATTTCCTCTCTCATCCAAGTGACTTCTTCTGACTGCAAGCTTCATCAACCTGTCTCAACCCCAACCTAACAGAAACTAGCACCACTGACTAGCATTGGGCCATGAGGTCAGTTTAATGATCAATAATATGAAAACTGTCACGACCATTGATCAAACGTCATGAGTGCCTTACAGAGAGAGTTGGAAAATGGCTGCATATGTACACTTGGGCGCCCTCCTCAGTTCAGAAGTGTGTGTTTCCTTTTTTCATGTAAATGGTCTCACTGACGTCCCGCTCAAACCAGCGTTCCTCCCTGTCTAGGATGTGTACAAGTGAACAAGTGCCCACTGGCCTGTAGGTGTAACAGACTGTGGAGTCCTGACCCAACGAGGTAGTTCTTCTGTGTTGTGCCATCCACTTAGCCGGAGGTTGTTTGGTTTCCAGGAGTTAGAAATCACAGGTCCTCCTGGCTCTTCACCGCATACATTATAATCTGCTTGTGCCGGGGGATCGATCCTTGGGGTGGACCAGTTTATAATGTTTACATCTAAGTCTTCTTAACTCATAAACAGAATTTCTGGTCTACTACAGGGTCTTTACAGGGACAAATAAGCGACCGTACAGGTACAAAGATGCACGTCTTACTGCATAAATATGCACAACACAAAAGCAGAGACAAAAGAAAGCTGTTGCACAGAGTCAGCAAATGTCTGGAAATTCCCTGCTCAGGTATGACATCAGGGTATTTGTGCAAGAACACATCAATTGTGTCACGAAAAGGTTTTCAAAGATGCTAACTATTGATTGTTGACACTGATTAACCGGATTACCTGCAGACACTTGAAAAGGCAGAAATTTCATTTGAGTCCCCAAAACACCACACTACAAATGTTCTAACATCTATATTCCCACATGCCCTGAAAGTAGTCCACAGTTCCTCATAAAGTAAATATTTAACTTCAAGAAGTCTCAGATATCAGCATGCATTCAGTGTTCTGCAGACAAATTACCTCATTACAGCAAGTGGAGAGAATGATTAGAAGATAGAGAGGATAATCGCAAAGGGAGGGGATAAGCTGGTTCACAGGTTCTCTCAGTACATGATTTGTTGCCTTAATTATAAATAGATATCAAAGAGCATATGTCAAGTCAAGTCAAGTCAAGTTTATTTATAGAGCACATTTAAAAACAACCAAGGCTGACCAAAGTGCTGTACAGTAAATACAGATAAAAATACAATAGAACACAATTTCGTAATAACACCTCGCTGATAAAAATAAAATAAAAATATATAAAACAAATAAATTAAACCTTTCTAAAAGCCAATGAAAAGAGGTGAGTTTTAAGAGCGGTTTTAAAAGTTTCTAGGCTTTTGGAGAGTCTGACGTGAGGAGGTAAACTGTTCCACAGTCTGGGTGCAGCCACAGCAAACGCCCTCTCTCCCTTTGTCTTTAATTTATACCTGGGAACATCTAAAAGCATCAGGTCGGCTGACCTCAAAGATCTCCTGGGGCGATAAGTTCTAAGGAGTTCTGACAGGTAAGAAGGTGCAGTGCCATTTAAAACCTTAAAAGCCAGCAAAAAGATTTTAAAATCAATCCTAAAGGCAACTGGGAGCCAGTGGAGAGAGCAGAGAACCGGAGTGATGTGGTCTCTTTTTTTTGAACCGGTCAACAGGCTCGCGGCAGCGTTCTGCACCAGTTGAAGGCGATGTAGACAGGAACGATCTAGGCCAGCATAGAGGGAATTGCAGTAGTCTAGCCGTGAAGTAATAAAAGCATGGACCACTCTATTTATGGTTCTATTTATGTTTTCGTCTTTGTCTGGAATGGTTGTTTTTGTTTCCTTGGCATCCATGCGTGTATAAGCAATCAAATCTCTGGGCTTAGTGACTCACCTAATGTCTCTTTCCTCTTTCTGGGTGCACAACTCTAAGTGGCTGTAGTCTCTCAGTCAGCAAATGGGCTGATTGTTATCCTCCTGCAAGATGATGCCACATCTGGCATAACCTGACTCGAAGAAAACAAAACAAATAAACCAGGAGGATGAAGAAAAACTTTATCGTATTTGAGAGTGTAATAAAGGATAATACATCCATCTACTCATGATACATATTGTACTTTATGGTTCACATAAAATGAACATGTGTCACATGATCTCAGATATACAATACACAAGCTAGTCACTGTTATTCCTGCCTCTTCATTCCCAGGAACTGACTGTTGTATTCCATCATCAGCACAGGGATGTACCAGAAGTCACTTCCCTAAACAAAAAAACACAGAGGCAACCCGATGTCACACAACTCAACAACAACTCACTGTTGTTGCTATTTTGACTTTGTGGATTATAAAGAAGATGTGATTGAAGTTCAGCTTTAGTTTAATGTTTTTAACAAAAATAAAATGGCAAAATTATTTTTTTACTCGGATGAAAATCCCTTGCAGCTGAAGACTGCAATACCTTAAGCTGCAGCTTGTTTGTGAGTCTTTTCGTTAACTGAAAAGTATACTAAAAAAAACAAGTTGGGTTTTTTCCATTTTTAATAAAACAAAGAGTGGAAATACCTCCAACACACAAACATTTGACAACCCAGCATGCAATTAATTTGCACAAATGTAATGTCTTTGATATGCTGCTCAGAGATGGTCGTGACTCTCAAATCGGAGCCAGTGATAACTCTTCCTCTATGCTGTTGCATGCTGGGGCGGCAGGTGGGGTGTTGCAGATGCCAACGGTCACAGGAGCACGCTCAGTGAGAGACTGAGATTACACAAATGCACCACAGAACGACACAGGAAGTCATCCATGCCTGTACAACTCCTCCATCTAATGCACAGTACACAGAGCAGTAGTTACTTTTGCACATGCTCTTCAGTGAAATTAAGAAATAATAAAGTTTGACAGGTTAGAGTAAAATGTCAGTCATATGTAGCTCATCTCTGTAATATTCTGGATATTTATAATTGAGCTATTTATATATATCACAGCTATTTCTTATATATTGTAAACTTTATAATATATTTTATTATTTAATTTAGTTCAGTCGGTTACTGTTCTAATTGTCTTGGATTAATAAAGATTCCGATTCTCTCCCCTGTGGAACAGAAACTAAATTAGAGTTCCTAGGCTCATTTAAACTTAGGTGGCATTGTTGCAAGGTAGCCAGAATTCTGTCACTAGTGGGGCATTGTTTTGTAAGCTTTCTGTTTACTCAGATCAGTGACTGCCAACTTCCCCCTCATGCCACATCAATCATTAACCCCAGTTTTACAGCAGGACCCAAGTTTTCCCAGCACAGCACTGCCTCCGCTGGTTTGTGTTGTTCCCGCGGTGCATCCTGGTACCAGGCAGTCGCCACCTACACACTCATGCACCGAGGCATGTATGTGATGTAAAAGAGGACGTAATTCATCCGACCAGGACACCTTCTTCTATTGCTCTGTGGTCCAGTTCTGATGGTCAAGTGCCCATTGTTGGTGCTCATAGTGGTGGATAGGGGTCAGCATGGGCAGCCTGACTGGTCTGCAGCTATGCAGCCCAGTACACAGCAAACTGTGACGTTCTGTGTATTCTGAAACCTTGCTTTTTACTGACTCTAGCACAGCAACTTTGAGGAAAAAATGGCCACTTGCTCTCTAATATATCCCACTCAGGTTCCATGATCACTGTGCATGTTGGTTGTGTTATTGTTTCCCATCTTTTAAGCTCCTGTTTTCTCTGGTTTTAATCATGTAACACATGTAATGCAGAAATAATGGGTCCAGCTCTACAGCAGCATTTACATTTATTATTATACTGAAGTTGTGTTATTGTTGCTTTTGTGTTGATCTGTATATGTAACAGCATGCAGAGGTCACAGGTCACCGAGAGCAGAGCACGGTGCCGGCTGCTGATATCTTCACTGTGGGGCACCTCCGTCTTCCACGAGGTGAAAAGATAAAGCGGAGGTGGTGAAGGGCACTGTTTAACAAATCTCTGAGCCTCAAGGCACTGGAGAAGTCCGGCAAGACCACACAGGCTTTTCTCTTAAATATCTGCACGGTCATAATACAGAGCATACATGTTAAAACAATAGAAACAGTATTTAAAACTTTCAGTGCTGTGTACATATGTATTTCTCTGAATCAGTGCTTTTAAATGCTGGAGAGTAAGCACCTTTACATCAATGGTGGTCGGAGGGAGGAGGCTGAGCAGCAGGTCTCTTTCATACCAAGATCATGGGAGGTTATCAATTTCAATAGACACAGTCTGACGAGAGAAAAACAAAAGATTTCATAAAATTATCAAAACATCCATCATCAGCCATAAAAAAAACAAACCTTAAGATTTTTTTTCTTTTTTGTGGGAGTCCAAATGTTTCATTACCTGTCTGTAAGCTGGAAACAGTGGTTCCCACAGAATGGGACGTCTGTGCAGTGGGCGGTAACTACAGCTGCCTGGTGGTGCTCGATGGGGACGTTCGGATCTTTTATCCTTGGGGCCCTCTCTGACCTCCCTGATGCCTACTTGAGCTACGAAGAAGACTTTGGTGCTGCTCTTCATTTCCCTCAAAGCCACGGCAGCTTCATCGGCACTACGGTAATGCACCATCCCGTATCTGTGATTGTTTTTCACAATCGTCTGAAGTACGAGAGGAAAATCGTGAAGCAAATGAAAGTGAATTTTGCATTTCTAAAGCACGTTTGTAAGACAGTTACCTGAACAGAGATGACACATCCAAAAACATGCTGAGCAGATCCTTGGCAGTAACAGCTTGGTCAGAATTCAGATAGACTTTCATTTTCTGTCAGAGTAAAGCACAGAGTCAGACAGCAAAGCACAGAGCTGACGTCCTGTTATGATCCTCAGAAAGCAGAAGGGAAACGTACGTCGGTCCACTCAACATTTCTCCAGTCTGAAGGAACCGTCTGTTTGGAAACCTCACTGGGTGCATAGCAGTTTTCATATCTGATGGCGTCCATTGCAATTATGCATCAAAACTTAACTGTAATTTCAGAATACAGCTTTTGAGTGCAGATTTGGTCACATGTCAACTGAAGAAAAACAAAAACAAATTTGTAAAATAAGCAGAGTTGTAACCAAGTGTAGGCCTGTGACAGAAATCCTAAAAGTAAGACACCGTTACAGCTTTGAAAATAAATTTGATTCAAACCAGTTTGTTTCCTAGCAACATGATGCAAATCTGCACCTTACAGCAGAACTAACTTAATTTTGGCATTCAGACCCCATTCATATTCTAAATAATATTTCATGTTGTGAAATAGAAAACATGGACTCACACGTCCAGGGCGAGTGATGAGTTTTGTTCAACTATTTAACAGCAATTCTGGACTCAAGTGACGCGTGAATGTAAAAATGCCTTACTGTTACTTAAAGTCATGACATGAAAAGAAAAGTGGTTTTCACATATTTGACTGTAGACATACAAAGTACAGCTGGGAATGCCTTTTGTTTGTTGTTGTTGTTTGCAGAAAGGTGGCTGTCAGAACAGTATGATTTGTGTCCTTGGAAAACTGAATTCTGCAACTTCTTTTTCCAACGTTTTAATTTGCAGCTATGCACCGAGGCTGCTGGCACTTTAAATTCTCTTTTTGCTGGTTTTTATTGTTGTTTTCATATCTAAATACCAGGAGAAAGATCGTATCTGTGTTCTCATTAGGATTGGGATTTTTGTAGGCTTAGCCTATGGCCTATAAGTTTACTTTGTTAAATGCTAGTTATGACACAGTGTGTTTCACTTCTCTTATGGAGAAGTGTGAAAGTAATGTCATGAGTACTGTAATGAATTACTTTCTCCTTGAGTTGGTACTTAACATACTGCGTTACTTTTTAGTAACAACAACAACACTGATAAGAGCAGAAACAGCTCCAATGTGCACAGACAACATCCACAGCAAGCAATTAATTTGCATAAATGCCTGATATACTGCTTAGTGACGACGGTGACTCTGAGAGTGGAGCCAATGAGAACCCGGGGAACTGATAAGGAATCAGGATCAGTTCCCATCTCTGCTGAAATACACTTCCTACAGGTAAACGACGACATAACTGAAAACAATTCCTGTTTTGAGAGATCATTGAGCTCAGCCGTTAAAAAATAGAAAAATATGTTTTTACTGTTGGTATTTCACAAAATGACAGAAAAAACCTTTCTTGTGAATTAGCTGACGAGCTCTGTTTGTTGTTTTGTTTTTTTAAAAATTACAGGATAAAGTCCAAGTAAGCTGAGAGTACTTTCTGTAAGTCTACAGATTTATTTCTGATCGTGTGATGTTTACTTTCCTGTTCAGTGGTTCCTTCCGGTTCATGTTCCTCAGAGAGGTGCTACATTAACACAAGGCCCCCTAACACTGATGTAAGGTCTGTTCTAAATGCTGCTTTGGTTTATCTATAACAGCATGTCTTAACTGTGATGGTCATATCAGTGCAACGTGTAACTCCATTAGGACTGCTTATCTCTATGTTACCATGGAAACAAAGGTGACTTAACGCAGGAGGCTGTGTGTAGCAGATGAGAGAGCGGAAAACTGTGGTGATATGAAGCAGATCACAGAGATGAGGGGCAAGGTTATGAATACACTTAAACGTGAGAACTAATATTTTAAAGTTTATCCTGGCTTCTATGGGCAACCAGTGAAGCTGTTGAAGAAGTGGGGTGATATAGTCTCTAAATCAGGGGTGTCCTGCAGGTTTTAGATCTCACCCTGGGTCAACACACCTGAATCACATGATTAGTTCATTACCAGGCCTCTGGAGAACATCAAGACATGTTGAGGAGGTAATTTAGCCATTTAAATCAGCGGTGTTGGATCAAGGAAACATCTAAAACCTCCAGGACACCGGCCCTTGAGGCCTGGAGTTCGACACCTGTGCTCTAAAGGGAGTACGAGTTATGACCAGAGCTGCAGAATTCTGAAGAAGTTGAAGTTTATGGAGGGACTTCCTGGGGAGACCAAATAGGAGGGAGTTGCAATAATTGATTTGGGAAGTAATAAGACTATGGACAAGGATGGCAACATCCCAGGGAGTAAGGAAGGGATGAAGTCGGTTAATGTTACGTAAGTGAAAGTATGCAGACTGGGTTATGTAATTAATGTGAGGCTGAAATGAGAGAGTACTGTCAAGTATGACACCCAAACTCTTTACCTGCGGGGATGGAAGGATGGGGAAATTTTCAATATTAATGGGGAAACTGTGAGATTTGGTTAAGGTAGAGGCTGTGCCAACGACACACGCCAACTGTTAAGTTTGAGAAAATTGGAGGAGAACCAAGATCTGATCTCCATAAGACACTTCAAGAGGGAGGTAGGTGGAAGGGATGAATTAAGTTTGGAGGAAATATAGAGCTGGGTGTCGTCAGCATAACAATGAAAATTTATATTATATTTTTGGAATATTTGGCCAAGAGGGAGCATGTAGATAATGAATAAAAGAGGCCCTAATACTGAACCCTGGGGCACACCAGCAGAAACAGGATAGAGACTTGAAGAGTAGGAATTAAATTGGATAAACTGAGTGTGGTCTGAGAGATATGAGGTGAACCAGGCAAGGGAGGTGTGACTAATGCCAATGGATGCTAATCTGTTCAGGAGGATATTATTAGAAACTGTGTCAAATGCCGCACTAAGATTAAGAAGGATGAGAATGGTTAAAAGACCAGAATCAGCTGCCATCAGAAGGTCATTCGTAATCTTTAACAAAGCAGTTTTTGTACTATGAATGCGGCGGAAACCAGACTGAAATTGTTTGTAGAGATTATGGTCATTGAGGTATGAGTGAAGCTGGGAGGCAACAACTTTCTCAAGGATTTTCAAAATAAAGGGGAGGTTTGATATAGGGTGAAGGTTATCAGAATTATTGGGATCTGCAGCAGGCTTTTTGAGAATTGGAGTGACAGGAGCAGTTTTCAGGGAGAGAGGAATAATTCCAGTGTTAAGGGAAGAGTGGATAATACTAGTTATGAGAGGAGCCAGTGAGGGAAGACAAGCTTTAACTAACACAGTGGGAAGAGGGTCAAGCTGACAAGTGGATGATTTAGATTTTTGAATAAGATTTGATACATCAGCTATGGAGGGAAGAGTAAAAATGAAAATGACTGGGAGGAAGACAGAAAGTCTACCTCACAGTTTATGAGTGAAAAACTATATAAGAGAGTTGCGAAAGTCAGCAGAGTCTATATGAGAGGGGAATCAGTCCGGAGGTTTTGTAATTTTACTAAACAATGAAAAGGGAGACCTGGAGTTACCTTTACTAGAGCTGATTGAACCAGAATAGTATGCAGATTTGGCTGAAGCAATGCAGATATGATCGTTATACATTTCTTTGTGTATGGTAAGTCCAGTTTTCTTGAACAGATGTTCCATTTGGCGTCCTTTAGCTTTGCGATGGCGCAGGTTAAGAGTAAACCATGGTGCTGAACGGGAAAATGAGACAGTTTGGTGTTTAAGTGGAGCAAATATGTTAAGAAGGTTGTGGAGGTTGACATTATAGTGAGAAACAAGTTCATCTGGGGATGAGGTGCTGTGAACAAATGGAAAATCATAAATGGCAGATGAAAGATCAGCAGGGTTAATATTATTAATTTTCCTAAATGTGATGTCACGGGGAGTACAGGTTTTTGAGGCTGTTGTATTTACAGTAAAAGAAATAAACTTATGATCAGATCCTTATTTGGCTTAGGTGGCCGGTACACAGTACATATAATAGTGGGAGTAGATCCAAGTAGCGACGTTATCAAATGAGTGGAAGGGTGACAGGGAGAACTTTCCAGTGCTTGTGGTGAATTATCGCGAGGCCGCCCGGAGTTGCGAGGTTGACAGATGTAAACAAACTCAGATGGAGTAGAGCCATTAAGTGAAACAAAATCAATAGGCTGTTGCCACGTTTCAGTCAAGCAGCAGCCTATAGTTAACTTTCTATCTATGATCTCTGGTCACTACATTGCCTGGACTTTATTTCGTGTGGATGGAGCTCTGGTAATTAGTTTAGCCGTTCAGCTCCTTTACTAGCTATTCATTGAAGACTGTCTCAGAAGCACCCTCTGCTGTTCGCCTATTGAATTACAGCCAATTTCTGTGCAGGAGGATTAACAGGAATTTCACTAATTCATTACAAAGTGTCCATTTCCATGAGCCATAAGTATCTCATACAGCGCAGTCAACCCTTCGGTACAACACTTTCAGAGTCATTCACGGGCACATGTCAACCTGCCTAACGAGTCAGAGTCTGTGAAGGTTCAATTGCTTTCTAACAACAGCAGCTACTTAAACACATAAAGACAGGCATACAATTGTTTGTTGAAAGTTTCTTTAAAGAACACTTGGGAGCCACTATATATTCAATACAGTATATTAATTATATATTAGTGATAAAGAAAATAGTAGGTTTTATGTATAATTTATGCTCAAGTCTAGGGTCAGATGACATTTATTTTGAAGTACCCAGACCGGAAGTTGTAATGTAGTCGCCATTCGCCGAACACGAGCGAGGGAAATTGAGTTGTTTATATGAGCATGAAGAAAGCAACAAAGTGCATTAAGTTAGGACGTGATATCGTTTTATGTTAAATGTAACTTTTAGGCATTAGTACGTCTGAAGGATGTTTTTTACTTAGTCATTTTCAGTAACGTTAGCTGCTAGACGGTTGCCGCTTTCACGTGCGTTTTTTTTTCTGGTGTTGCATGTAATAAGCCAGCTAACGTTAGCCGCCTAGCCGAGCGTGGCTAACTTAAAAACAAGTTTAGCCAGCCTTAAAGAAAACGTCGCTCGTTAGTGCAAAGTTGAAATTTAGCCAGAGGAAGCTGTTTAAGTTTCCATTTTGGCCGTAACTAAAAGAGACGAGTGAAGGGTTTTGAAGCGGGAATGTCATCGCCTCCGTTAGGTCGCACGAGTCATGAAGGGTCAGCGAACGCATCAGACAGCGACTCCGAGGACGAGGTGCGTTTACCTGTTTTTTTTTTCCTGCTGTTTATTCATAATGGAGGCGGCTTTTCATGCTGTTCTGACAGTTATATCTACTGTTCAAGAGCTGTCCTGCCCACTGAACTTAGCAGAACAATGCACTACACGGAATGTACACGTTAATATAAATAGTAGCTGACGCAAAGTAATTATAAGGTTATAGTGATTTTTTTTTAAATCATGTAATCATTTACGTTGGTTTGTTTATATTTCCACAGCCCACGCTCCCCCTTAATCAGTTCTATCCATACATCCGCTGTGCCCTTTGCTGTGGGTTCCTCATAGATGCCACCACCATCACAGAGTGTCTGCACACATGTGAGTTACATCTTTATCTGCTGCGTTTAATGATTTAATGTGGTGGGAATAATGGTGGTATCAGCATTTATGCAGTGCTGTGCAAAACTCTTGTAACTGCCACAAATACATGAAATATGTATATGAAGCAGTGTCTGTTTGCATAGTTTGCATTGTAAATGATTTATTTAAATGATACTTAAAAATTTTTGTGGGCATGTGAGAAATGGGTATTTGATGTCTGAAAAGTATTTTTTGTGCTTTTTCTTTCCTCCCCAAGTTTGCAAAAGCTGCATTGTGAAGCACTTCTTCTACAGCAACAAGTGTCCCACATGCAGCATTGTTGTCCATCAGACACAACCTCTTTACAACATCAGGTGAGTCTGACTATTTTGGTCATATAGGAATCATCTAAGCAACTTTCAGGTGCTTTTTTCAAAAGGGGTCAGCACAGCGAGTAGAATAGAATTAGAATTAGAATAGAATTCAACTTTATTGTCATTGCACATGCACAGGTACAGGGCAACGAAATGCAGTTTGCATCCATCCAGAAGTGCTTTAGTGATATAGATATATTACAATATATATTAGCAATAGTATAGATATGTAAGTATACTACAGAAATGGGTCTATTATGGTATGTTATAATGTACACGGTATGAAGTATGTTGTGAATATTCTATAACTAAGTATGTAAAGGCTGTAGTGAGTACAAGCTATGTACAGGCTATGAACAGGATATAAATATGAAAAACTATACAGAATATGAAATAAATAACTTTACAGAAATCTGAGATATACAGCTATACAGAAATGGGAACTATGCAAGTTGTAAACAGTTGTAGGATTAAAGATTATTGAATGTACAGAATGATTATTTACACAGAGCTATACAGTAGTGCAGTTAAGATAAGTGAGGGTGTAGATAGTTTCTACAGAGGCTATATAAAGTGCTAGTGGTTGTGAGTGGTGGTTCAGTCCATGTTATTATTGTGTGTTTGAGGGTACAGTTGTCCATTGTGGGTGTGTGTATGTTCAGTCCATGAGTTTAACGTGGGTCAGATGTCAGTAGTAGAGTAGCTCTTCATGTTGTGATTTGGCAGATTTTTATGCCAGATCAGTACTATCAGTAGACAGTTTTAGTTCAGATGGTTGTACAGAGTACGGAGCAGGTGAGGAGAGAGGTACAGCAGTGAGTTCTTACAGCCTGTCATGGTTTGGTGCTGCGTTTCAGCCAATCATGTTGATTTGTCTTGTATCGTATGAGGCTGATCTGCCATGCAGTTCCATCTGTAAAGTGCTTAATATGCTGAATAACCATTATGTGCACATTTTTTTTAAAAAATGGAACGATTTCATATTTTCATAGCAGAATATGATGAAATAAGGGTGGCTCAAGACTTTGGGACAGGACTGAAATCAGGGGAGTGGAGAAGAAATGAGTGCTTTAGTCTATCACAGTGACCCCAGCAGCCTGAGCCTAGAGACGTGTAACTAATGTCTCTTTTCCATTAGTGTCAACTTGACTCAGTTTTGGTTGTTTTCCATTAAAATTGAGTACCTCCTAAATGTGCATGGGGTTGTTATAGCAACGCGGCTAAAAGTCTTATTACGTCATTTGTACATAACACAAACACAACACAACAATGGAGGACATCGAGGTGATGGAATACCTGCTGCTCTGTCTATGACTTTTATCAGACTCTGGGAGCACAGTGTTGGCTTTTGTGTAGCCGGGTTTCAAAAATGTCTCCAAAAATGGAGTCGCTCTCATGACTTGAATGATGCCACTGGCTACCCAGTCAGTCTTTTGATGTCACATTTCAGAACATTCAAATCACGTGGAACCCTGGCTGAGTAGGCACTAAAAAGGTACCTGATACTAGGGCTGGGCCATATCATACTGTTGGCGGTAATACCTGTATAATGTTGGGCAACGAAAAAAAAAAAAGAAATATCGCGATAGAAAATGGGTAAAACGTGCATGCGCAGTGCCTTTGTTTTCATACGCACATGGTGGAAAAAGCATGGCGGCGACAGAGAATGAGGGCGAAAGCGGATCGTTGAATGAAACGGATGAAGCAGAAGTGGTTTGTAAAAATGCTGCAACTTCAGTGTGGAACTGGTTTAGCTTTCGACCGTCAGATACACAACAAAGCACTATTTTTGGTAGAGCATGCTAGCGGGCCGTCGTTATTACCGTGTTTTTCTTGCAAAATACGGCACACTTAAAATCAATCCTTTGATTTTTCTGAATATCGACAGCGCCCCTTATAATCCCGTGTACCTTATGTATGAGTTCTGGTTGTGTTTACTGACCTCAAAACGATTTTATGTACACGGCGCTCGAAAATCTGTCAAATGTTTTAGTACGACTTTGCTGAGCTACGAAGCCGCAATGCTTGATGGATTGTCGGAGCATTACGGCTATCGTAGGCGGAGCCTCGCGGAGTGATACATACTGTGCTTCAACATAATATTACCGTATTGTGTGTGTATAACCTCTTTAAGTTTTGTGGATATTATACATGGTTATGCTGAGGATATGTCGGCCAGTTTCCACTGGAAATGCCTTTTGGTTAAATTGTCAGCAAGAAATTTGCACTGTTACATTTTTATATAACTTTAATGCACATAAAAAAACAGCTGTTTTTTTTTTTGTTTTGTTTTGTTTTTTTGCACTAATAAAGTTGTGGAGTTGTAAAGTATTTTGTCTAGTGTCAATTATATCATCAGTTATATCGTTATCGCAAATTTTCAAATGTATATCGTGATAAATATTTTTGGTCATCTCGCCCTGCTCTACCTGATACCAGGTGCTACCACCTAATGAAAAACCCTAAAACCGATTCAAGCTGAGTAGGTACTAGTGAAAAAATGCTGTAAGGGATGCTCGCCTTTTTCCAGGGACTACTTGAACACGCATTGACCTCCCCAATGGAAACTTTAGCCATGTTTAATACGAGTATGCATTGAGATTGAGATTCACAGGTTTGTCTCGTTTCCCTGCAGGCCTGACAGACAACTTCAGGATATAGTTTATAAAATGGTTCCCTTCTTGGAAGAGCGTGAGTATGCAGGCCATATGAAGCATAACTGATGTGCTGCATTTTCCAGTCCACATTTTAATGTGATCTCCTCTTTCTCCCCCCAAAAATGCAGTTGAAAGAGAACAAATGTGCAGCTTTTACAAAGAGAGAGGACTGGATGTACCAAAACCAGGTAACATGTTTCAACTGTTGAAGTGTAGTAAGGCCAATACATTGTAATATACAGTATGTAAGTACCAGCTAAAGTAATAACTGACCACATGACCTTTGACAGTTTAGTGTTTAACGAGGAGCTGCTGTGCTCTTCTTCTTTTCTCTCTTATAATTTGACAGCACTGGGTTGTCATGTTAAACACAGACACATTTCCAAGAGAAGCCCGAAGCCTCAGCGCTCCCCCCTCTCGCTCATTTTCAAGCATTTTTCTCTTCTGCTGCTGATGCTTTATGATTGAAATGCAAAATCCAAATTTGATGTATCGCTGTAATTTCTGTTGCTGTGGATGTTTGCTCTGTCAGCTCTCATATCCTGATTTGAATTCGTTAAAGGGCTACTTTAAGATAGACGGAGTGCTAAGGGTTGACATTTTTAGAGCTGTGCTATAATTGTGCAGCCTGTGTTACTCCTTAAACGTAGTAATGTCAGACTAGAAACGAGTAAAAATGCTTTTTAGATTTACAGATCAAGAACTGTAAGTGTAAAGATGGAGCACAGCAGTGCTGAGGGTTCTCCTTCCTCTCTTGCAGTGATCGTCTCCCCTCCATGTCCTGCTGTTACAAAGAGGCAGAAGAAGGACAACGTTCCTCAGTCTGTGTTTACCGTTCCTCCAGAGCTGGATGTGTCTCTGCTCCTGGAATTTGTTGGGTAAACATTTGTACTGTATGGTTGTTTGTTTTTATTTTATTATTTGTTAATCATTAGTGAGAATAACACTGTTCCCAATCAATTTACTTGTGGTCAGTCTTTCTAGCTCTTGTTTTGAGAGTTCAGTCACTGCTTTGTGGTTCCTGATTAGAGCAGTTACTGCTGTCAGCAGGATGGTGGACGATCTTTTTATGCTTTTATGAGAGACTCGTAAAAGGATGGGTGCCTTTAGTTTTTGGCTCCACATCTCAAGGCTTTCTTTAGACACTCTGTCCAAATCTTTTTTGGGGGGCAGATTTATAGATTGCTCCCTGATTGAATTGAAAAAGGCTGTACTGGTGGGAAAAAACAAAAAATAAATGAAATACTATTTTTAGAAAAATCCAAACCAATTGGAGGTGGTTTGAACTGTGCTTCAGTCATATTTGGACAGTGCTTCAGCCCTGCTGCTTAAATCTGGTGGCGGCGTCAGTTGCAGCCAGGTCAAGCAGAACGCGATTTTAATGTTTTTGTTTTATAGATAAGTTGACATCCAGATACTCAAATCTGACCTACATTAAAGATCTGATTTGAAAAACGATTGAGATGAATGAAGTTAAACATGGGTTTTTCAGGTTTATTGTGCAGTTACATAGAAATACCAGCAGGTGGTTCCACTGTCTCAAACTGACAGCTTCTTTACAGCCAAAAACTTGGAACATCTCTTGAATCTCTTCTTTGTTTTCAGGGCTGAAGAGGGCATCTGCAACTACAAGGTAAAGTCTTTAATATGAAGGCTTTTAGATGATTATAACACTTATGTGCCGTTGATTTCAGGACCTGTTAAAGGCTAGTTGTGTCTCATGTTTTCCTTTGTGGTTCTCATATATCTATAGGCTGCAAAGTTTAAATGGTTCAATCTTTTCCCGTGTTTTAGGACTCAATGCTGGCAGCTGCAGCGCGTTCCTCACTAACTTCAAGCCTGCTTACTGTAACATTAGTTTGGGGTTTTATGTGGGTGGGAGGGGGCATTGACATGGCTAGGCTACAAGAAACAGTGAGCAAAAAGTACCTCACTTACAGTTTCAGTGTAACGTTTAACAACAAGAAATCGGTGTCAGAGTTTGAGAGGGTGAAAATGTTGTCTTGGTTTTATAAATGTGTCTTATACAGTTTCTGTTTTTTCCGTTTAGCCGTTGGAGAGGCGGTACGTCCGTGTGTCAGGTGAGGCCACCGTTCGCCACGTGGAGCTCTTCATCAGGAGGAAGATGGAGCTGAGCCCATCTTGCCAGGTGAATCTGCCAGGCTTACAGCTCGGTGCAAGACTGCACACTTACAGACTTGGAAGCAGGACAGTAATAGAATTTAGCGCTACACTAAAGAGAACAACAAGTGTGTGGATATTATTCTAAAGTAGGAACAATCTATGAGCCCACAGGGCTGTCAAAGGGCGTGCAGACAGGAAATGCATGATCCAATAAAGAAATGTATTCTCAATCATTTTGCACACTTCAGGGCAGCATACACCTGTGGAGGATGATGCACATTGAATCGGTTTGTTTTGCATGGAAACCTGCACTCCAGGAATGTTACAGCATTAAGGCTTTTTAACGCTCTGATTTGTTCCTGCAGTTTATTTTAATGATATTTGGTTGACATAAACTCACCGGACCCTTTATTAGCTGCAGTGGGGCAAGAGATGCATTTCTGCATATCTTGATAGTAAGTAGGGATGTCGAGGGTGACTCATTTGTTATACGTTTGTTTGTTATACATGAGTATAACATGTATAATGTTATACTCATACATTGTGGATTAAACAAGAGAGAAGACCAGTCGAGTAGTTTAAAATACAGAAACTCATTGGAGAACATTGAAAACTGAGCACAGGTAAACAATGCCCAAGCAAGAGAGAGGAGTGGTGTCTGGTGGCGCTGTAGGGTCCTTGTTGTAACCCGGTAACTACCATCACACATTGTCTGTCTGAGCTCTGCTAAAAGCCGTATGATGAGAATTATTGAGTGTTTATCAGGATTGTCTGGAGGATGTTTCCCATTTCTTCTATGAGGCTTCTTCAGTTTCACTGGCTGATGAGAACTTCCCAACGGTTCATCTTGATGGGAGACAAGTGGAAAAGTTATCCAGACATCAAAATATAAGAGGAATGAGGAGTGCACGTGTACACGTCAGGGAATACAAGCTGAACATTGACGACTCAGCAGCTCAGGTCAAAACTCAGCAGGCTGCCGGCTTCTAAAGGACAACAGAGAGTCCTTAAATACAACTGTAATCTGATTAGAGTCTAGTTATTAGAACAGTGATACCATATTTCTGTCTCAGAGTAGTGAACCTGCAGTAGGAGATGATTTGTGCTGCAAATATATAAACTTAATATCAGAATTGTCCTCATTTCCAGAAGAGAAACATTAAGTGTGATCAGAGTTTTAAGGTATTTGTGCGTTTTGTATTTCGTAACACAGGGGAGAGGATTAGCAGCTTACACTGATTTCCTGGTCTCGGTGTGACACTAAGGTTTCCTGTCTGGACAAACCTGCAGGTCACTTTTTAATGAAGGAGATGTTCCAACAATCTGAGGTTCAACCTTAGCTTTTACATCTTGTTGCGCTTTAATTTATAACTGCCAGGTGTCTACGTCCTGCTTCCAAAGTTTACACACTGAGAAATGTCAAGGCGATGTCGCTATTAGAATCATTTCTTTGAAGTATGTTTATGTCTTTGAGGGGGGGGAAAACTCATGAATTTGATGCAAAGTTTTCTTTATTTTGCGTTTACTGAGAAGTGTCCAAATTATACTTGTGGTAAGATAACTGGTAGGATGTTTGACCTGTCTTCTGCGCAGGATTTGTGGATTTGTATTAAAATGCTTGCTTTGCTAGCACAGCTGGGACTTATATACAGGCTTTGTATTGTGAGTAGGTTTGAGGTCCCAACTTCAGCCTTCTCAAGGCTTCCTGAACTTTTTTTAGATCTAAACCACTGAAGCTGTTTTCGCCATCGTGTTTAACAGTTGGTACAGATTTCTTGAAATTAAAGACTTTACCTTTCCTCCTGATAAATATGGCCACACTCCTCCTGAAGGTCTTTTTCTTTGTCAGGATCTGTTACAAACTGCGAATCCAGAATTTTGTACCTCAGCTTGGGGGTCTGGATTGAATGCCTTGATTTTTACCCAATGTTCTCGCTTGGAATCACTGTGATGGTCTGTAATGCTGTCTGTGTGTGTCCGGCAGGTAGATGTGGTTTGTGGAGATCACCTCCTAGATCACTACCAGTCACTCAAAGAAGTACAGAACTTTGTGGGCGAAGATGCACTACAGGTTAGAACCAGAAAAGCACGTAGTAGGACTAACCTGTAATAACATTGGAAGTTTTACAGAAGGCTGGGGGTTATCATCCTGTGAGTAATCACTTTGCTTTTGTTTGTCTTTCCTCCAGGACGGTTTGTTGGTGCTACACTTTGGCTTGGTGCTGCCCTCCCAGTCTTAAATATGAGGCGTGGATTTAGCCATGATCTGAACTGCTGAACTGACATTTTGGTCTTTGTTTCTCTTTATAAGACTCGTGTCTTCATAAAGGTCTTGGATTTTAGACTCTAATGAATTGTTGCTAGCTGATTACAAAACATATAAAATTCAAACCTGAACATAGCCACATTTGGCACCTGGCAAACTTTAATGTATTACTTCTTCATTGAGCAGACTGGAAAATGAACTGTTTTGATTGAATTTTTAACAAACAAGATGATTATCTTTAGTTCATAGTTACCACAAATCTGCTGGACACAGATGACATCCATCTGAACTACTTGGTACCCACGTGTATAACATGAATTTGACCTGATAAATGAAGATGACACATTTCTGTTCCTGCTAGGCTGTTGTTTGAAGATTTGTTTAAAACTGTTTGCTACTGTTTCTGTAGCGGAAACTGGACTGAACCACTGTGACTGGATCTGAAACTCTTAAAGCTGCTATAGCAGTATAGGCAGCATCTGTCTAGTTTACCCAACTTTTTGCAACCCAGGGATTGTCTTTAATGATTTATGTTGACTACAAAGCTGTGATTTAAAGGGCTGCAAGAAAAGGACTGCCACTACCAAAGATTTATGTATGTTAACGCTTGCTTCTTAGAGCCTGATAGTTTTTTAAGAGCTGTTGACTTCCTTCTGCTGTTAATAGAAAAAACTGATCAGCTCAAAAATACTTTGAGTACAAAAACAGTTATTTAAAGGGAGTTTGTATAAAGTCTTTGATATGGTTTTGGTAAAAAAAATGTTTGTACTTGCTTTTGTCAGGTTGAATTAATAAAAGCACAACTGAGAAATATTTCCTGATTCATCCTTGGTCTCTGTTTTTAGAGATTTAGAAAGAAATGAATGGATGGACTAAAGCATTTTAAATTGTTCAGATTTTATAATTTATCGTATTAAGTAGTTTCCTATGAAAAATCCAAAAGCATTTGTCTCCTTCTGGGCTCAAATCTGTGAAATTGCTTGTCGTTAGGCAAACGTGTAAAGCGTTACACTATGGATCCACTTGTCCATAAACAGTACACCTAACCTACATGGTTCCTATGGGGGAAATGACACTAGTGTCAATGTTCCACCAGTGACGCACATGCTGCCACTACATACTGTGCAATAAAAGCCTGTAGATCAGGGACGTCAAACTCATTTTGCATTTAAAGTGGACCGTTCCAGTTCAAGTCAGTCATATATAAAGTGGCAAATCACAACTGTTGTCTCAAAGTCAAACTCTCCTCTTTGTCAGTGTAAAGAGGTTTAACTGCTCATTTAGTCTCTGAAATGTTTTAACCTCCTAAGACCCGAACTCTTCCACAGCATGCATTTTTAATTTCTATTTGATATTTGGGCTGATTGGGTCCTGATGAATGTAAAAACAAAGAAGCAGATTTTTTTTTTTTGCCCAATTTTTGTTTCTAACAAAAATAAGAGCCACATATGAGGATATTCGTTTAAAATTTTGCTAGAACAGTAGCAGTATAATGTCCTCGTAAGTGGATATCAGGCCCTTGTACAGCAAAATTGAGTATTTTGGTCTAAATAACCCAAAGTGTGATGTCAACATTTGTGGACGCCAGGTCCTAGGAGGTTAATATAAGAAAAGGGACAATTTTAACCTTGCATCTGTGTTTCTACATGTTTAAAAAAACAAAAAAAAACCAAAGCAGCTATAGTAAATGAAAGAAATATGCCAGCACGACTTTTTGGGTTTTCATTGTAAGAAATAAATGTGTACAATTGTAGAAAAGGTTCTGGTTGCCCAGATTACCTTGTAAAATCATTCACAAATATTTTTTCTATGGTAGGTAGTGAAAAAAACATGAACTTTCCATCATTTGATTTTCTATTAACTATTTTTCCAAAGCCATGCAGTGAGCCAGATTGGAGTCTTTTCCAAGCAAAGCCAAGCCTTATGATCACCACCCCTGCATTAGATTATAGAAAGCATGTGGCGACAGTTATTTGCTTAACACATGATTAGGAGCTTGTTGATAATTGTTAGAAACTCACGAAAGAAGTTGGAGAAGCTAGATTTATTGTTCCATTCATTAAAGTATAACATCTGTCTGCCACCTCGAGTCATCATAAGAAACCACAGTTCCAGTCATGTAATTTTATTTGCTTATCATTTTAGTGATATCCAAGTGGAACTGACAACCTTAATTTGTGGGTAAATAAACTCCATGCCTTCAAGTCTAAGCAATGTCTGTTTCCTCATTTCATACAGGTTTGAGTGCATGAAACTGCAGCAGCAAAATGAAAGATTCCCCATTAACATTTAGTACTAAGGTTAATGTTTGGAGTGTCATGTTAGCTCTCTTCGGTTGTTAATGGAGATATTTAAAACTACAACAAAAATGTCAAATACAGGATGCTGACTATGACTCAAAACACTGACTTTAGAGACTACTTCCAAAACGTCTGTTTCAGACTTAACAACTATGATGTCAGATTTCCCCGTATATCTTCAGTTGTTGGAGTTGATGTCCGCCTCGTCTTTATCCTCGCTGACGTCTTTGAAGCTTTCCTTCGCGCCTCCTTCTTTCTCCCTCCTGGAGGAGCTGGTTGAGGCTCGAGGTTGGTAGGTGTAGTTGAAGGACATCCCTGAGTTAAAGTGGGTCTCCTCCCCTTCCAGCAGTTTCCTTATAGGATCATAGGAAACAAATGTCAAGCTGCACACAAATAGAGTACATCAAGAGATAGCCAGTTTGATTTTCAGAGGAACTTCAATAAAAGGTTAACACACTGACATTTACTTTTCTGCAACTGGTATGAGGGTAAATTAAAGCCTCCCTACTGTATGGACGTGCCAATTAATTGTTAGGAACGATATTTATGTATTCGTAGTTATAGTTTCAATGAGACTGAGGGAGTACATGTAACTTGAAGAGGGTTTATTTGAACTTTATTTTGGGAAAACCTCATCAGACAGTGCTATTCTGCGTGGTCTTTGAACTAAAGCAATACCTTTAATCAATACATATGTTATTTGCTCTTTAAGCTAAAAGATAGGGTTGCATTTTCTTGAATCCACTTAGCACCTATAAGCAGCGATCTCGATGTCCAGGGCCATCTTGACATTGAGCAGGTCTTGATACTCTCTCAGATGATGAGCCATCTCGCTCTTCAGGTTCCTCAACTCAGTATCCAATTGGCTAATAGTGTCCTGTTACAATGGAAATGAGACAATAGATGTAGAATATCAGCACTGTCAAATGAATGACACCAAAACAGAGTTGTTTTTTTTTAAATCAGTAGCCGTACTTTTTCTGTTTTCTGAGTCATTTTCTGTGATATTTCTTTTTCCTGTAGTTTCCTGTAATAAAGACGCCTCTAAAGTTTATTAAGGGATTTCCTTTTTGTCTCAACAACCTTTGGACTAAGCTTTACTGCCCGTAAAAAGCCAGTGAAAGCCAGATGGCCTTCCGGTATCCGACTGAGCAGGTCAGATGTTAAGCTAATAGACATTCAGACTTAATTCACTAGAACTGCTACAGCCACAGAGGCTGATTAGACTGCCGACCACACACCAAAGGTCAACTCTGTGCCACAGCTTACACATGTTTTAAATATTCATTTCCCCAAAAAACAGAGCCAGAACTTTTTACAGATAGTCAAGTGTCCCCCTATTTTAGCCTCAATACATAATTTTGTGAATTTGTTTTTAAATTTTTTGTTGTTAGAGGAAAAAATGTTGCTAATTCTGAAGCTAAAGCTAGCAAGTAGCTTGCATAGCCTAGCACATGAAAAAAAAAAAAACCCAACTAGCATGGACCTTTCCAAATGTAATAAATGCTTTTATTAGCATCTCTAAAGCTCACTGAATAATATGCCTTTTTTCTGATTCATAAGGAGGCTCTCAGAGTCCCCCTGTTTCTTTATGATCTAATTTATGCTAAACTAAGCTAACAATCTCACCGCCATAGCATCGTTTTTAATAGTACAAACATGAAAGTGGTAGTTTTCTTCTTCATTGAACTATATTGTAGTGAATATTGCATCTTCTCAAATAAAGATGAGTGGTCAATTCTGTAGGATTATCTGTATGCTGGATTCCTTCTACTAAATCCTTGACACCATGGGGACACCGGGGTGTGTGATGTTAGCCAAAAGCTTTACTCAAGCTGTGACATAATTGATGATTAACTTGACCTTGATATCTGCAGACTTTCAATCCTATTATTCTACAGGTTTATAGATAATTATGACCTCCTTCCAGGATTTCTCCCAAACGATTTAAAAAAAAAGTTGTCTCAACTTTGGCTTTTTACAGTTTCAGTTCTTACTCAGATTTGATCGAATAATCCTTCATCCAGCGAGCGTATATGAGTAGCACAGTATTTCTGCCTCTTATGGTTGCTGTTTATGTCTCACAAAAACTGCATGGAATTTGTGGTTCTAGTTCTGCTTTAACTGTAGGTTTATGCATGAATCATAACATAATGTACAAAAGACTGCTTTAAAGGTACTGTTTGCTTGCCTGCATTGCTGTGACTTCAGCATTGTGTGTATCCTCCATCTCTGAGATCTGCCTCTCCAGAGACTCGTTGGCACCCCTTAGGGTCTCTATCTCAATGGTCTTGGACTGGAGCTGCCTCCTGAACTCACTGATCTCCTCCCTGCTGGCCCTCATGGCCTCGTTGCTCCTCGTGGCCTGCTCGCTGAGGCTCGCAAACTTGCTCTTGTACCACTCCTCAGCCGACTGCAAGTTCTTGGAGGCAATGGACTCGTACTGGTTGCGGATCTCCTTCAGCGCTGAGGTGAGGTCTGGTTTGGCGAGCTCAACCTCCACAGAGACCTGCTGCGCCTCCATCATGCTGCTCAGCTCCTCAATTTCTTCCTCGTGGACTTTCTTGAGGAAGGCGATTTCGTCCATCAGGGACTCCACCCTGCGCTCCAGGTCCAGGCGGACAGTGGCGGCATCGTCCACGTCTTTTCTGAAGGACCTCAGGGTCTGTTCAGCTTCTTCCCTCGCTCTCACCTCCTCATCATACTTTGCACTTAGCTTCTAAAATGAGACAAAACAGCAGGGTTAAGAAGTGAGAAAGTGCTAGAAGTTTGATTCTAATGTGGATTCTAGCTCTGAAATAAGCTGCCCCCTTCATGCCTGAAAGAATCAAGCTAAAAACTGCAGTTCCTCTTATTTCCCCCCTTTGTAACAACTGTGCTGGAGATGATCTCTTTAATACCATCCATTTAAATGTTTGTGTCCATTTTTAAGTACAGTCTATGTTTTTGTTTGTTTTAACTCAAATTCGAACAGAGGAGAAACTTCTTCCTTTTGCCTCTTCAAACCTGCCCTTTTCTCTCACCTGCAGCTCGTCCTCCATGTTGTTCCTCTCGATCAGCACTCGGTTCTTTTCCCTGTTCAGCTCCTCCAGCTGCGAGCGCAGGTCCCTCATCTCCTGCTGGTAGAGATGAGCGACGTGGGGCCGCTCGCTCTGCTTCTGCCGCAGGGTCACCAGCTCTGTCTCCAACACTTTATTCTGCTGCTCCAGGTGTCTGACTTTATCGATGAACATGGCAAAGCGGTCATTGAGACCCTGTGCAACAGAATAAACACTTTTTTACTACCAAAAAATATTTGGCATATTCAATACATGACAGGCAGCAAACCGGAAGCTGCCTGTGGCTGTAGCTTAAGAAGTAGAGCAGATCATCTGCTGATCGGTGGTTCGATTCCTGGCTCCCCCCGTCTGCATGCCCAATATCCTTGGGCAAGATACTAACCCAAGTTACTCTCCAATGCATAGATCGGAGTGTGAATGTTAGTTAGAAATCACTTAAAAGAATAGAAGAAAGTGCTTGTGTGAATGTGGCATGTTGTATAAAGCGCTTAGTGCTCTGGGAGAGTAGAAGCGCTATATAAGAATCAGTCCACTTTGTTTCTGTCCTCTAACTTCAGTATGTAGCCCACTCTATAATGTTAAATAATTTTTTTGATAATAAATGAATAATTATACCTTAAACATGCACTGTAAAAAATGTCAGAAGCTTTTTTGTTGACTGTCACATCTATTTTGTTAATAACACATTTAAACAACAGAAGCTGACCCAAAGTCCTTTAGAAACAGGCGCATTTATCTATTTATTTATTTATTTATTTACTGGCCAACAAAGTTGGCTCTCGTGTTAGCAGTTGTTGTATCCATGTCCAGAATGTGTCTGCTGCCCTTCAGAATTAATCTGTCACTTTCCTTTGGGCTCTATTTTGGTCTTCATCTAACTCGGAGGGAAGTATCTGCTTCTTTGTCATTAAGTCTTGCAACCTTGTCTGAACTACGCAGGTAAGTAAACAGTAAGGTGTAACGGTCCACGGTGAGCTCGTCGTCAGGGGTGGCCCCTTTACACTGCTGCGCATTCTTTCCTGCAACTCCTCTTCGTTTCTCGGGCTGTGATCACACCTACCTGCAGCTGCTCCTTCTCGTTGGTTCTGATCACTTTGAACTCATTGCTGACCACGGAGGTCTGGGACAAGTCTAGGGAGGCGGTAGGCACCGTAGAGAAAGAGGTGGAGGTCCGTCCTCCCCGTCTGTACAGGGTCACAGAGGACGCGCTGTTGCGCGACGCTGCCATGGATCGAAGGCTCGGGGAGCCCCGCGGAGACCCACCGCTCATGCGAGAGGAAGAGACGGGGAATCTCGGAGAATCCCCGAAAATCTTCCGATAGGAGGACGACGTGTAGCGGTCTCCGTAGCTCATCTTTGCTGTGACTCAGAGATAACACCGTGACGCGTAAAGAGATTTTCAGGAGCTTATAAAACTGCGGGTGGAGCGAACCATTTACGCACAGCGGGAATGGTAATAATTGCCCAGCGGAACGAACACGCTGAACGAAGTTTAGCCATTCAAGAAAAGAAAAATCAAGCTGATAACTTTTTCCCATATTTCAACTTCGTCTGTGTTTTATTTTGTGTGCACTGAGAAAACAAAACATGAAGGAACAGATGGAATTAGCCACGAAGACTTCACCTCTCCTTATCTGTGCGTGTGTGTGTGTGCGCGCGCGTGTTTGTGCGTGTGTGTGTCTTGTTTGATGGATACTTGTTATTAGCGCAGATCAAGCTCTGTGGTTGAGGGGAGAAAGAAGAAAAGTTTGTAGTATGAGCCAAGCAAAAGTCGCTTAAATTCAGAGACGTGAAAAAAATTGTCTGACAGAAAGAGACGAACATGAGTCTTCCTGTCTTCCTCGGGCCCAAATCAAATGATGGTGTTCTGCCAAAAACGGATTGCTTGTATTTAAACTGCTATAAATAACTTGTTGGTGTATAATATGTGAAACATATGTCAAATGTATCATGAATGATATCACGTCATCTTGAGCAACAAACAACATTCCTGTAACAAGGTAGAAGCCGCAATCAGTTTTTGGCAGTGAGTTTTATGTATCCTTTATGTATGCAGTTAAAAAAAAATTGTTGACTTTAAAAATGTCTCTTTTAAGAGTAATCTGGCCAAGAGGACAGCTGAAATTGCAACAAATGCAAAAATAGTTCTGTAAATATATAAAGTGGACAAAAGGGAGCTGATTGATTATAATTTATTTATTTATTAACCTTTATTTAACCAGGAAGATCCCATTGAGATTAAAAACCTCTTTTTCAAGGGAGACCTGGCCAAGATAGGCAGCAGCAGATGTCTCACAGTTACAGAAATTATAACGTAAGTACAATAACACAGTCACAAAGATACTTGAAAAACAGGTAATTTTTTAATTTTATATATACCCCTTTGTAATACCTGTTCACCAAAGTCTGTTTAGCAACATACGTAACGATATTACACATAAAAAACACACGGAAACATTGGAAATCAGTTTTTGGCACAACAACGGCTCACGGTCAAAATCACTGGAGTTCTTCCAGACCCAAAAAGTGCTCCATGTTTCCTGGTTTCCATTTTTGACTTGTATGTATGTTTTTAGATGTTTCTTTTCACTGTGCAGGGCTGTAACACCCACCTAATTGTGCATGTTGGACCCCAGCCAAACCTAAAACCGTGTTTAAACTTCCTCACTCTCGTTGTGACTCTCAGTCCCAAACTTTACAGATTTCAAGTCACAAATATTGTGCATGGTCGCATTTTTAAAGGCTCAACAACAAAAAAGAAGAAGAATAAAAATATGCCAAACTGGCATCCTCACCCTAACAGCTCCTCCTCTCTGCCACTTTGAACACTGCTTCCGCGGTTCGTGTCTCCGTGTCCGTTGTTAAAGCTTTCCAAGAACCCGACAGAGCTGGTCAGATGTTAAAGCTATTAACAACTGAACTAAATGAAACATTAAATAATATGTTTAAAGTTATAACTTTCACATTTAATGAAAGTTTGATATTATATGGAAGAAGACGCCAGAAGTCCAAAGTAACGCGATATTTAAAATCCCCATGTATCAGTCCTATATTCACATATGTTGTTAATACAACAATGCCAGTACGAAAAATAGCTTTTAATAGCTCTGTATAACATTATAATCACTTTAGATCAATCTATTCACCTTGAAGGAGAGGTCAGAGGTCAAATGTAACTTTTTTTATTTAATTTATATCTTTGTACTTTCTATGCCATTCTAGGTTCAAACTTTTAGGGGGACTGCATGCAGTGCCTTGTAATTAATATTAATGGAATATGCTGTTTGCAAATGTAATCAACTATTTTCACATTTGTAAGCCTCAATTCAGTTGGATAAACATCACAATGTTAATCTAATTAGTTGGATGACCAATTATAGTGTTTAAGAATAATCAGAGTGAATAATCAGAGATTTCAATCTAATCCACCTCTTGTAGGGTGGAGCTTTTCCTTATCAAACCAGAGGCAAAGGCTCAGTCATTAAAGAAGTTAAAGAACTATTTGTGGCAAAGAAGACAAAATGAGAAACATTATTTCAGACTGCTAATCACATAGAGGCAGTCCACCAAATCATCAAGCACTTAAAGTAGCATCATTCTGTACAGACAATGGAAAATCACCCTGCTGCTCACAGACCTGTAAGCCAAGCTAACTGGTAATATTAAATATTAACTGGTAATATTATGTTTCATATTAAAGTTTTTGAATTCATACAAACCCTCCCTTTATTATGCAGACTCAGCATAAAGCACCATGTACCCCAATTTCACGAGTGGAGAACAGATTTGTACTCCGTCACATGAACGTAGTGGCACCATCGTGTTCAGCCACGTTTAGAGTGACAGAGTACGAATCCTGTAAAATGCCACCATTCAATATACTCTGTATAGAATTTGCACTGGCATTTTGTAAGTGTGCTTCTGAAGAAGATGCAAAGTATCCATGAAAATAGTAATAATGAGTATCTGTGAAAAGTAACTTTTGTTTTTCCAGCAAACTTCATTATCTTTTCTCTCCCCCCCTCCCCTCCCCTCTCTCTCCTCATTACTCAACTAGAAACTACAAAAAGACAAAAATATCATCTCATAAAAATTACTATAGTATCAAGTTGGGGGTCCATGACTGATTACAGTACAGCACACGGCTTAATTATGTAAAATCATCATAAATGAATGTGAGAATTTTCATAATTTTTGGTGATTTTGACTAGATCTCCACTCTTTCATATCCCTCTGTCCTCCTCTCTCAGACTTTATGCCATCATCCAAAAGTTAAATAACAGTGAATAAAAGTCATAAACTGATCCTTATCAATCTATAACAACATTCAAACTGAATACAGTTTGAATATTTGGACATAGACAGGTCATTTTGACTTCCTGGATGCGGAACTGCTAAACAAACACTGACGCCCAATTCGACCAGAATAGGAACAAAAAATTTTAACAAACTAAAATAATAAAGTTCATCAGCTCCTTGGCTGGCAACTCAAGATATATCAGCAAACTAGTGGATCAGAAGGTCAACGCTAATAATCTCTAGTGATATAGGCAACATTAGCAAATGATTTTCACGCGATTTAGAGAACAAATAAAAATAAGCAGACACTTTATTAGCCACAAAAACAGTTGCCTCAATGCGCTTTATGTTGTAAGGTAAAGATCCTACAGTAATACAGAGAACAACCCAACAATACGACCCCCCCTGTAAACAAGCGCTTGGGTGACAGTGGGAAGGAAAAACTCCCTTTTAGCAGAAAGAAACCGCCAGCAGGTTTGGCTGAGCCATCTGCCTTGGCCGGTTGGGATGAGGGGAGGAAGACAAGACAAAGACATGCTGTGGAAAAGAGCCATAAATTAAAAATAACCAATAAATGAATGGAGAGTGGTGTATAAACACAGTGAGTGTAAACGGTGATGATGATTTAATGACGCCTTTTCCTATCAAGTGAGGAAGAAAGTTTCCACACAGCTTCTGCCCTGACTCTGTTCTCAGTCTGTGGACAGTTAGTTAAGTGGATGGCTGTATCTGCGCGTGTCTTTGCAGCAGCGTTTCCTGGTCTTGTTTATTTTCAGCCAAATGAAAATCAAAGCATGACGTTTCCACATTCTCGGGGCGCATTTTACGCACGTGGCGCAGCAGCCGCAACTTCATTCAGAAGGATATATTTAGATCTCCTAACACGAGATTAATCCCACAGTGTTCACGTGCAGTGATTTGTTACTCACGGACAGCTTTTACGCGCAGATCTGAAGTCTAAAACAACATCTGGAACACAGCCGCGTCTCCATGACGAGTCCAGCTCTGTCACCGCTGTGGGCACGTTTATTTTCAGCTGAATCCAAAGAGCATTTCCTTCGGACGATCAAACATCCTTCTGTCTGAGTTTAAAGGTCTGCCGCTTCAGATCAGAGCGTCTCAGAGGCAAAAAGGCGCACAATGAGGGCTTGATGTGATGAACGCCTGTTACATCATTAAGGATAACAACGCGATATGACAACAGCGATGAAAACAAATATTACTGGACCATAAATGGATCGATACACTAACTCTATCCGTTGCTGCTCCATTGTGGTGGTTCAGCTCTTACATCTTTTCATTCGTCGCCTGTAGCTCACCGAACCGGCGTGTGTCTGCAAACACATGAACATGAGTGCCGTAAAAGAGACTTCCTCTAAATGAATTCACATGCAAACTGAAGCTATGTCACATTAATACAATCAGTGTGACTGAACGCCAACATTTCCCAGGAGTATTTGCGGTTGTGCACGCCCCCACCGCCTGAGGGCGCAGCAGGACACGAATCAGAAAGCGGTAACCCAAAAAAGTCCAAACAAATATTTATCGTGGATCTCCACGTAAACGCCAAATTTTAATCGTCTGGATAAATCCTGCTACATATCAGCTTACCTAAACTAACTCTTTCATCCGTCTCACTTCCAGCACATCACATCAACACAGTTTCTTGTTGTGAGTTTCTCACAAGTTTTCTTATTTTCGTGCACGGAGACTGCAACCAGTGCGCAAATGCTCAGCTGATGTCCTTTAATGTGTCATAGCTTACTGACAACACAGGGAGGGCTGATGTGGTTAATGTCAGGGCCTTTTTTGAGTTATGTTGCTGCCAACAAAATCAAGGTGGGCTATTCCTCATTAAATTGTAAAATGTCTCAGTTATTATGCATTTCATGGGGAACTTGGTGTCTGCTTGTAAATGTTTTTATTTTTGTAATCCTTACGAAGATCCTATCTCTAAGGATGTTTTTACTTTGTCCACTCAATGGAAATTCCAGCATAGGTGGATTTTTGTCAACCATAACGATTCTTATTAGTTTCAGAAGCTCTCCCTAAAGAGTTTGGGGCTTTTTCACGTGTTTGTCTCCTGGGTACTGCTGCATTAAACACTCCAAAGGCACATTTGAGGACTTTCAGAGGGCTTTTTTTAATGTCACACACATACACACACTGACAACGTGAAAACAATAACAGCTACACTGTTGTGGTTGATGATTACTTATACTGGTCTGGGGCAATAAAAACAAAAAGAAATTTATAATGCAGTTCCTTCACATTTCCAGTAGATGTCACAGAAATCCAGAGTTATTTTCCACACATCTCACACTTTAGAAGTTCAACGCTAATACTGTCCAATTGTGTGTGTGTGTGTGTGTGTGTGTGTGTGTGTGTGTGTGTGTGTGTGTGTGTGTGTGTGTGTGTGTGTGTGTGTGTGTGTGTGTGTGTGTGTGTTTTCATTCAGACAAATCTAAAAATGAAGCGCTGACTTGAATTTGAGAGTTCAAAATGATCGTGTATTACTTGAACTGCATCCCACTGCTATTTCTGTTTCTTGTCAGTTTTATAGGAAGTGAAATAGGTGAAGTCAGAAACTCGTTGGAGCACCAGTTACTGAGTGGCAAAGCTTTTTTTTTTTTAACCATTTTTCAGCTCACTAACAGTCAGATAACTATGGTTGCTGGTCAGACCACAGTTTAGATCCGTCCATTTTCTTCCACTTATCCTTACTAGGGTCGTGGGGGTGCTGGAGCCTGTCCCAGCTACCATAGGACTAGGCAGGGTACACCCTGGTCAGGTCACCAGTCTATCGAAGGGCTAAAACCATTTGCACTCATGGGTAATTTAGAATCTCTAGTTAACCTAAGCAGCCTAACCTAACACAAGGAACCAGCCAGATGGTGGAATCAAACTGAGGACCTTCTTGCTGTGAGGCAACAGTGCTAATCGCTGTGCCACTGTGTGGCCCAGTTAGCTTACAGTTCAGTTTTTATTCCACAGACATATTTGTAAAACTGCCTCCAGCTTCATTGCTGTCTACAAATCATCACTCTACAGTGGGAAAGTGAAACTAAATGCTGCTCCAGAAACTACCTGCTATGGTCGGCCACTCATACTTGTCCTCAGAGCCTTACTAAGCAGTGCTGAGAGCGCTAACACAGGGGCGTTAATGATGAAGAAGTCCTTGTAGAAAAATATATTAGTGTAGCTTCAGAAGATCCTTGACAGCTCCCAAACTGCTGCAGACCAGCAAAAACATTCGGCACACAACCAAAGTGCACCATGCAGAACAACTCCCAGGACTAAATGCTTCTCCCTAAGACCTCTGCAGGGTTACGACAAAGACTGTCAGGTAAAAGTCCCCGATTGTTATGCGGAAGAAGCCCAGAAACAGGCAAGCATCAGAAGAACTGAGCCGCTACAAACTCTATGACATCAGACAGAAATATCAGGTAGATACAAAAGAGATGGACATGGGAAGAAAAAGAGAATTACAACAATCTTATGGGGTAAAACTCCAGTTTTGGAAGATTAACCTCTCAGTGATGCTGCCAGCACACAGTAGGATATTATCTCCCAGCCAAAGCCAGCTGCATGAGGCCCCGTAAGGGATCCAGCAGGGTGGAGTGCAATCAGGCATGTCCACGGATATCTTTCAACACTCTAGGAGAAGCAGCTCAGTAACGACAGCAAAAATGAAGTCCATTCTCCAAAGTAGCTCCTGCGTGAAAGAGCTATTTCATATAAGAAATAGAGGTGACAGTGGTTTTATACCTCGACCATCAGATGGCCGTGATATGTCTTCCTACCTATGACACACAAAGTATCATCTCTAGTCTGCAGGACGCCTGCACCTTCCCCAACCTGTAGCCAGGCAGAATGAAGACTGACCACGACCCGTCAACTGTGAAAGCCCCATTTAAATGCTCAAATCCAACTATATTCTGAGGGTTTGGTTCTTAGCTTACAGTCTTCTCTACACACTGACACTTTTCTTTTAGAGGGTTTCCACCAAGAGCTGCATAAATGGACAGGAGCTACCTGCTCAGGTCAGAATTTAGGAATAAAAAATGAAAAAGGTGCTCCACAGGGCACGTTAAGCATTAAGCATTAAGTTTCATCTGGACCAACAAGATCTGTTTCCCCCCCCAAACTGGGAGGATACATGTCATCCATAGATTTCACAGACTGTGGCCAATGCAAGTCAGTCTTTGGTCTGAATTCACTGACTCAGAAATCATCCTTCATGTTTCTTTATATTTATGTGAATGTGTCCCCTGCGCTCCCACCCACCTGCCTTTAATGGTCAATGGGAACGATTTCCGTGGACGGAGCGGGAGCTTGGAGTGAGGGTGGGTGTGTGTACGGGGCTGGCGTCCCTTTAAACTGCACACTGAGTTACTGTTGAGGGCTGCGTGACTCCTCGCCGCCGTACCCGCTTCCGCACAGGCGCGATTGGCCGCCACCGCTGTGTGGGCGGGACACGAAACAGTGACTCAGCTCTGAGTCACTGCACGACATGTCTGTCACAGAGCGAAGTGTGACGCGTTCACGGACTTCAGGAACAAACGACTGATAAACAGACTCAAAGTCAGACTGAAACATGGCGAATTTTACAAAACACATCTCCGTGTTATGAACCACATGTATAATATGTTTAATAGGCTTTCGTAGGCAACTGAACCTCCACACTGAGTGATTTCTTTTCGTTCAGGAGCAGAATTCAAAGAATATTATTTGTCCCATGACACTTGAATGCAGCACGAGGCTGGCTGATATTACAAGACTTCGCATTGGCGGCGGTCTGTGTGACATTGGAGACGTTGGACTGAGCCCGTACGTAGTCCACCAGATTTTAGGTAGAACAGAAATTAGACATCCCGGCATTGGCCGTGTGACCTTTCTCCCGTCACAGAAGCTTCAGAGTCCATTTTTTCAAATCCATTTTTCTACTTCAGCACCGTGCTGGACGGATCTGCCATACAGGGTGAGTGTCTGAAACTGCATCATGAACTCTTGTACAGACACTCGCTGTCTGGGGCTCCTCTTGGTTGTGATCGTAAGTGATGTATTTTTGTGTTTATGTTTCCATCTCTATGAGTCTTCTTATCTTTAACACCTTAAACATCTCCACAAGTAGCTTTCAGCATTGTAAGAAAAAAAACAATAACCCATCATAAACTGGTTCAAAGAAGGAGCAAGTACGTTGCCTGTGTACATCAGCAGAGGCTGTCAGAAGTGGAAAAGCGCAGCGTGGAATTCCCGTTACGCACGATCATAACGCGCGTAGACAGTTCAGCGCCAAACTTCACTGGAAAAATAGCGATTTATGGAGCGAACATGCTGCTGAACGATAATGCATAACAGGTCAAGCGCGCAGATGTGTTTTACGTGTGAAATGACGATGCTCTTGAAATCGGCCTATGTTTGACAAATGAAACATCGCTCATTGTAATTTTTGCGTGTTTAAAAAGTTTAACGGGCGATCGTGGCTTAAGAGTTGGGAGTTCGCCTTGTAATCGGAAGGTTGCCGGGTGTTGTGCCAAAAAGTGATTGTCTGCCAAAAAGGGATTTCCAGTGTTTCTGTGTATTTTTTATGTGTAATATCTTTACGTATGTTCGTAAATAGACTTCGGTGAACAGGGGATACAAAGGGGTTACATAAAGAATTAAAAAATTATCTGTTTTTTAAGTATCTTTACAACTTGTACTTACATTATAACCATATCTGGTCCTTTATCCCCACTTAACATATTTTTACAGAACTATTGTAATATTTGCTGCCATTTCTGCTGTGCTCTTGGCCAACTTACTCTTACAAAATACATTTTTAATGTTAATGAGATTTTTTTTACTGCATAAATAAAGGTTATATAAAAGTCGCTGCCAAAAACTGATTGCGGCTTGTATCTTGCTACACGAATGTTGTTTGTGGCTCAAGATGACTTTATGTCATCCATAAGGGATGCATTTGACATATGTTTAACATATTATAGCCCAACAAGTTACTTATAGCACTTTAAATATGAGCAATTGCTTTTTGGCAAATACCGGAAATCAGTTTTTGGCAGACAATCACTTTTTGGCACAACACCGGTTCGAGCCCCGGCTTGGACAGTCTCGGTCGTTGTGTCCTTGGGCAAGACACTTCACCCGTTGCCTACTGGTGGTGGTCAGAGGGCCCGGTGGCGCCAGTGTCCGGCAGCCTCGCCTCTGTCAGTGCGCCCCAGGGTGGCTGTGGCTACAATGTAGCTTGCCATCACCAGTGTGTGAATGTGTGTGTGAATGGGTGGATGACTGGATATGTAAAGCGCTTTGGGGTCCTTAGGGACTAGTAAAGCGCTATATAAATACAGGCCATTTACCATTTACCATAATTAAAAGGCGTCACTTCGTCACTTCAAGTTCTTAATCATGAAGGGAGCACAGGAACTTTTTTTTGGGGGGGGGGGGGGGGGGGGGGTATAGTTTTAAAGGGCTTTCAGGGAGATCTGATTCTTCTGGAGTTGGAGGAACTCACCGCGGTGTTCTCAGTTGACGCTCACACAGAATCAGCGCTCATTTGCTGTTCTGCTACTGCCTTCATTATATAACCGAGTTGTCTTTAAGCTCTCACACACCAGCACTGACTGACTGACAGGCAGATCGCGCTGCGCTGCTGCGCTGCTCCAGTGCGGCACAGTATTCCCTCGTGCCTGGACTTCATACACACATGTACTTATAATTTATGTGCCGTCGATGTCAAACCGAAGGAAGAAACGCGTGTTTAGGATCGTGTTTATTGGGTTTTTTAAATCATCATTGCTCACTAGGAGCATAGACCTTCATATCTGAGTGCAGCCCGGGCTGACCGGCCTGAATGAACACTCCTGCCGTCAAATGGCCAATGCGGGGCTGGCTGGTGGAACTTTGGCAAAGGGATTACACAAGCATCCAGGCCTCTAACTCAGCAGCTAATCCAGATTAAGGTGCTGTGGTTCTTCAGTGTTCCCAGCCTGGGTCTCAGACACTGTGGCCCGTCTGGCAGGCAAAATCAGCAAACCGTCCAGCATGAGCTGTCGCTTTCCCTACTTTCAAGACTCTGCTGTACTTACAATCCTGCAGTACACTAAAAAGCAGAAATACCTGATCTAGTATAATCATGAACCTGACCGTCACAGTAAAGATAACACCATGTTGCTAAAAGCTACCTTGATGATCAAATCTGGAGTCGCTTTGGGCCAAAAACGTTTCAGTAGCCACACTGAACAGATGCAAAGCCCTTCCAGAAGCAAGTCTCACCACTGAGCGGCTACCTTGAAAGTCCTCTGGACACTTATCTGTTCAGGTGTTTTAAGTCATTATGGAAATGAACTTTGCCTCTTTATATCCAGCAAGCCACTCAGGGATGGGGTCAGGGTTCCCTTTAAGCCACATGCTACATAAAAAATGATATGCATTTCTACTGGGGTAAAGTTCCATTTAAAGAGGAAGGTGTGAACCTACCTCTAACCCTAAACAGGTCAGCGGTGACTCTGTGGATGTTAAGAAACTAAAAGATGTTCCTGCTGTCCAAGCAGGCAAACAATTCTTTCTTGGGGTTGTATGGTATCCAAACACAAATTCTACCCCTTACTTGCAACACAACATGGGTAACTAATGACCTGGTATATGTTAACAGGTTAGATCAGAAAAGGATATAATCACTAGTCAGATCTGGTCAACTGTAATTCTTCCATACACTTCAAACTTAGGATTCTTTGACTGTCCTCATGTCAAGAGTAGAAGAGTAGACAGGAAGAGGCAGAGACCTGGGAAAACGAGCAGCAAAGGGCCACAGGTCGGAGTCAGACTCAGGCTGCTACGTTTAGCCTTGCAGCATCACCTGCTCACCCTGTGAGCTAAACTGGCTCCCAGCTGCAGAAATCTTGACCTACAAATGTGTCATAATCTCCAGTGGTGAAAGTTGCATTCTTGGCCTCATAGAAGTGAACATAAGAAGTCTGCAAACCTCAGGGTACAAATCTGTGTAAGACAGAGGACAGGTGTTGTACTTGTTTCTGAGGCTCAAACCGCTAAGTACTGGTTAGTGGTTCTGTTTTTCCTGACCTTCTGCTTTTAATGCATTTGGCATTCAGTATGGAGAATGTGACAGAGACTGAGAGAGAGAGAGAGAGAGAGAGAGAGAGGGAGGGAGAGCTCTGTGAACTATAAATAGACAGTGGGAGAGTGGTTGTGATGATAGCATCACCACACAATAATCCCTCAGCAAGACTGGCGTTGCTCCACTGCACTGTGCTGGCTCTAACAGGGAGCAGGTATCCCCTCTACTTTCCCCCTATACAGTAAGCAGGGTTATCCTGTGAACCCTTGACCTTATGCCAAAAGTCTGTGTGCATAAATGCTGTATTAAGCTTGGTAATATGGAACGTGTTTCACTCAGCCTGAACAGGTTGGAGGGTGGATGGAGCTCACTGGTCAGTCAGACAACAGGCAGGGGGGCAGATCATGTTCCTGCAGTTGTGGGCATAAACTGCCATTTGTTGAATGCCATCCTGGACTCCCGCTCATATCAGCTACGTCTCAGCAAGCAAATATTGGCTATGATCAGTTTCAGCACCCACAGATCATTTCCTTGTCTTGGAAAGCTAACTATAAGCTCTAACTGCAAAAATTACAAATGAAATGGATCAATGAAGGCACTCACAGAGTGCTTTTCATTGCAGTGTTACCATAGAACTTAAAGTTTGCTTATCTTGATCTGCCTCACTGTTGCTATAGAGTTGCAAAGTGGTGGCTGCTATTTTGGGCAATCCTGATCCAGCAGTAAAGTCCCATTCATTTCTCCCACAGAAAATGTAAGGTGACTCATAGCTGGAGCGCCTCTACAGCTTGGATTACCATCAAAATCATCTGATTCAATCATCAAACCATTAACAATGGTGTTACAAAGTATTTATAATTTTTTTTTAATTAAAAAAAGTCAACAGTGTAAGGTTGTGCAAATAAAACTTCCTGGTAAGAAAGTTAACTTAAATCCTTATTTGCATTTCCACAAGAACAACTGGGTTCTTCAGATTCTGTCAGGAAATTAAGTCTGTGTATCAAAATCAGTTTGAATTTTTTTTAATCTCATGCGATAAAATTAAGCAGCTGTAATTGGCTCCCTCTCCACAGCACTGGCTCCTAGAGGTCATGGGTATTGTAGTATTTAGACCACAGGTGTCGAACTCCAGGCCTCGTGTGACGGTGACCTGCAGGTTTTAGATGTGTCCTTGATCCAACACAGCTGATTTAAATGGCTAAACTACCTCCTCAACATGTCTTGTTCTCAGAGGCCTGGTAATGAACTAATCATTTGATTCAGGTGTGTTGACCCAGGGTGAGATCTAAAACCTGCAGGACACCGGCCCTCAAGGCCTGGAGTTCGACACCCCTGATTTAGACTGATGTACTTTTGCACAAAAGGCATAAAAACCATCAATCTGACAAACTCTGCAGATAGCAAATATCTCTGCTAACATAGTTCTCTGTAAATGCTTTGTCACAGTCATTATAGTATTAACCGAGCATGTTTTTCAATAGTGGGGGAAGCTGCAGCTCAGTCCTTTAGTGTCCCTGTAATGTCTTTGTTTGAGGTGTAGCTATGCAGCAATATAAACATTTGGAGACTATTAGAAGCCTAATCTTCATGCAAACAGATATTAGCTATATCTAAAAGGCAAATCAGTGGCTGCTGTTTTTTTTAAGGAAGTCATAATGTGGTCATGACACTGATGAAAATGCCCATCCGTGCTTTTCCTGTGATTTACTAATTTGAAAGTCTCAATCTTAAGAACTAATCTCAAGCTGTTCCATAATATTTCTGGTGTTAAGCTTAATGACCTTCAGCAGATGTAGTGAAGATCATCTTAAAGGGCCAGTGCACGCTTTAGGACCTTCAACATCCTTTATATACACACAGATATAAACATACTCGACACAGATTGTCAAGCTGTAATGAAAACGTCTCTCTTTTGTTGCTGCGTTTCATGGTGGCAGCGCTTGTGTGTGATGTAAGTGTTTGACTGCTGTCCATAAACTGCACTTACAGGTTTGCAGGTGCAAACAGGAGACACGCACACTCACACACAGACACACACTTGCATTTTGCTGCCTTACCATTCATTCCATCGCCACAGTCAGCAGTCGTGTGTGTGTTTGTGTAGCAGCTCTGCATTTTTGTTTTTAGTGCTTTTACTTTGAACAGAGCGCTCACCATCGCCCCGCCCCTTCAGGCACTGACCTCTTTTTCATTATTCAAACAAACAGCAACTTTTTCTTGTTTCATTCCTTCTTTCTTTCTCACATGTTGACGCGGATACAACTTTATTTTTAATGTTTTTAAACCAACAGATCAACTGTGCAACATTACAGGGAGAAAGAGTGGCAATCGTAGGAGATTTTATTTTAGATATTTGATACTTTGATGTGTTTAAGAGGCTTTTATTGGCATGGATGTGCTTTTCAAGTTTGTAGTGTGGGAATGTGTAAAGCTGCGATAAAGGCTTCATTGTGTGAATGCTGCATGCCTTTTTTTCTTATCTTTTGAGATCTTGTAAAGTCAGGAAATGTTCAGGAAAGAAAACCGGACAAGAATTTCAGTGGTGGAATAATTTCATATTTGCCAAACAGAGCAGGGGCAACATGGTGGTGCAATAAGGCCCTGGGTTTGAATCCACCATCCATCCACCATCCACCAACAGGACAGCCGCAGATGTTCCCTGAACCTCAAAACACCCCCCATTCCTGTGTTTTTAACTCCTGCCAATGTCACAGGCACCAGGGAACGTCTGTGTGCTAGACGCCACAGAACGTGCCCACTGGTCTCTTGTCCATGTGCTGATGGGTCAGAGCTGTTTTAGCAGCATGGGAGGAGAATTTTAAAAATCAGGGGGTGGTTTAACGTTGGGGCTTGTCTGTGTGCAAGAGTTAGCGTTGAAATGTCGTGAGACAAAATACTGTAACTCGAGGCGGTATTTTAACTCCCAGAACAGACCTCGTGGTAAAAGCACGTTGTGTTACAGCATTACACCAGCGTCGGTGTTGTTTTCTGCTACGCTTACAGCATGTTTACGACGTGCACCGCAATGCACTTAGGATCTAATAACTGAGGGAGCATTGTGCTGGATTCAGAGATCCTCAGGAAACAAGACGCAACAAGCAGAGATCGGAGACACATACTGTACACGCACACACACACACGACTGAGGGGATCAGATGTCAGAGAAGGAGCATTTGCAGAGCAGGCCTCTTAACAGGAGCAACAACTGCATTCAGAGAAAGACAGACAGATGTAAAGAGCAGATTTCCAGTGTCCATTGAGAAAATAAGGAGCTCCTAACTGAGCCGCTTGCACAGATGTTGACTCGTTGGGAGGTTATCATGTTGCATCCCCTAGCACACTGACTCATTGCTCCACTACCTGTATACTATGCTGAGTTACATCATGTACTCAGTTGGAATACCCCCTCCCACACACACTCTTCCTCCTACTCTGTAAGACAGCGAGAATGCTGCTCGATGCTAACGTAATGCGGTCGACTCTGACACACTCGGTTCATCATGCTGCATGAATACCAGCATGTTTTTCAGAACTAGTTTACTGTTCTACAATTTTTTTGGTGCGATGATCGTCTGAAATGAGAAGATTATGATCAGAAAATGTTGTACAGTAAACACCTTAGTCAAGTGTCCTATAAATATATTCTTTTTAAAGGGGACCTATTGTGCTGTTTGTGGCCGCTCATGTTAGATATGCCTAAGGTTTCAGATAATGAGGTTAGTGTAAGTGCAGGTAATCCCTGTTAGCCAGAAGCTCATACTTGAGATTGCTCTAAATGTTGTATTTCAGACAGCTTTTTTAAACTTATGGTCTGTGTGATGTCACAAAAAAGGGATATCCCTAATATGGTGATCTCTGGCACACAGCTCCGCCCATTTCCTGTTCAAATCTTTTGCTGGGCAGAATAAAGGGAGCTTAAAGGGAGGAGGAGCTAAAAACTGATTATTTTAGCTGGGGGATGAACTGAAGGGCTTTCTCCTCGATATTGTAAATTATTATTTTTCAGAGCTGCTCTAGTAGAGTGCAAAAATAACCTAATATCCGAACAGGTCCCGCTTTTGAGCACACATTGTTTCCTGAATGCACGACTCACTCCGCGACTCTTACTGGATTAGAAGGTTATGGTCTAGGGCAGCAGTCCCCAACCCCTGGGCCACAGACCGGTACCAGTCCATGAGTCGTTTGGTACCGGGCAGCAAGAATTGAGGCTGGGGTGTGAAATTCATGGTCTTCAGGGGTTTTTTTAAAATCAGTTTTTAGCATCATTTTTTAATCGGTTTTATAATTAACTCGGTTTCTCTGGGTCTTTTCCCGTGTGTTATGAATAAATCTTCTTTTTTTGGTACTTGTACTGGTTTTATTTTGTTGCATTTATCCGTGACACCTTAAAGGCTGGTCCATGAAAATATTGTCGGACATAAACCAGTCCGTGGCGCAAAAAAGGTTGGTGACCGTTGGTCTAGGATTAAGATCGCCAGTTCCATTTCCAGTTACATCATAATAGATTTCAAGACTCTCCTACAGCCACAGCAGCGGACCTTTGAGGTTCTCAGATAGAAGTAATTTATTAACCAAGAACTCGGGACAAGTGATAAATTATTAGTATTCTGTCTCCCAAGTGTGTTTCTTATGGACAACAAAGCCAACATTTTGGACAGCAGCTGGTCTCTGTAGTCATTGTTGTTAACATAAAGCAGGTCTCCACCTGCTGCCGGTTCTGCTTAGAGCAGTGCTGTTGCTCACAGTGGAGCTCAAGAACAGAACCAAAGCCATAAAGTTGCAGGTTATGATGCTGGAGTTGAAGTTGATTCATCTGCAGTACGAGAGACTCGCTGTAGCTGAAAGTTATTGAGGACTGCAATGACCTGGCCAGTAAGCTAATAGCAAGAAAAACACGATAGGAATGACTGGAGTCAGCTGTTTAACGAAGACTAACTGTTCAAAGTCAGAGCGAGAGAGATCAGCCACATTGAATAGGTGTAAGTTATGTCCAAAGGCTCTGCCTGAGGGTTGTAGCACCAAGTTGTTAGCAGCAGATTTGGACTTTGTAGGCTGTGGAGTGAGACTGAGTGTGTTGGGCTCTGTGTCAGCTGCATTATTCTCCTGGGGAAACTGCAGAGACCATAGAGGGGAGTCATGAGGGGAGTGGGGTTGGGGGCGCTTCTTCTGTGAGTGTGTGATACGTGTCGATGATGACAGCAATGATGAGAGAAATAAGTTCCATGTGCCCACGTTGGACTTTCTGACCATGATCATGCGATGGTGGCTGTTAGGGTTGAGCACACAGAAGTACTGCATTGTTGACATTTACGTATACACTAGGAAATGAGAAGAAGAGGAAGAAAACATGATGGGCTTGAATCAAATTAATCAAAGATGGTCCAGTGAAGGACGATGCATTATAGCAACAAGAAGGTCTCAGAGGGCGGACACCTCCACCCAGGCAGCTCACTCTCTGGGTATTTACTTTTAAAGAAAGACTGCTGTATTTTCTTTTTAAAAGTGCTTTAAGAAATTTGCAGGTATAAGACTTTTTGTCAGTTTTTGGCCAATGAATCAGTGAGCTGACCTTTAAGGAACTTGATGTATGTAAGCTGAATTTTATTGGCTCCAGGTAAGAGTATTTTAAAACGATAATCAGCGCCATGATAAATAATTATATGAACCTTAATTCAAATGTATATAGGTTCACATATCTTCTTCCACCAAAATGTGAAACCTACACAGTTGTGTGATATCAAAACACACCTTTTAAGATTTTGAATCCTATCTTCAAACAAGTTAAATTACAATTTATATTATTTGTGTTTTTGTGAGAGTCTGGCAGATGAATATGTCTGTTGAGCAGGACTGTGTTCATTGTTCAGTCGTACTTTAAACATTTCGTTAATCATTCAGTCTCCATCTGCAAAGGTGTGTGCAGAGATGTTATGTGTTCACTCAAAGTGTTTGCTGAGACATTAAAAGCACGTTGCCTCCTGAAACATAAGATATTACAAGGGTATGCTAAGTATATACACTCTCTTTAAAAGTGCGTACAAACTCTGTATTGTTAACCGGCTGTAGCCTCCTCTCACTAGCCTACAGGACGATCAGTAACACAGGGTTGCAGAAAGCTTTGAGCTGGAACTGGACAACAAATCAGCATGGCAAATGAGTCGAATCAGTTAGGGAGCATTAACATGCCAGCCCTGATACTGGGATATTTGGCTTCCAGTCACTGTATGATTACGGCCTAATGATTATATACTTTGTTATACAGTGCTGTGTCAGCTTGGCTGCCATTCAGGAGGCTGATATCTGTGTCAGTGGTGCAGAGTAGCATTTGGAGAGATTACTGTTTGGGCATTTGACTGAATGATGATGTGTGTAACGCCATAATTTAAAACTCGTGTGGAAGCCAGTAGCGTATCCTTTGGGTAGCAAACTCACGCAGCTGGTCAGGCGAACGCTTTAAACAAGTGAAAAGCAGGAAAGCGGTCTTATTCTGCAGCATGTCTCACATTGTTTAGTGGATTAAGGTCCTTACCTGCTAGTTGGCCACTTAATGCTTTTCTCATATCTGTTTTTGTTACTGGTATTATTTTTTTATCCTTTCACATTTTTTGGCACCAGCTGGTAGTTGTTCCTGGAGAAACAAAGCTGGTTGTCGCTAAGTTACTGACAAACTGAAGAAAACTTCAAAACTTGATGATTCTCAGCCAGCTTTTTAAAAATTTTGTTATCCTTTTTTATGTTGCTTAATGCCTCTGTGTGTTGTGTGTCACAGCCACTGCTGCAGCTCCAACTGCTGACCGTGATAAGTTGGCCGAACTACAATAACTAAAATCCCGTTGTTTTTGTTTCTGATCATGAGTACGCACCTGTCGGTTCGACCCCATGCAGCATCCTAGCCTCACATCTCTCAATTTAGATGTCTAAAAATATCTGGGAGCGCTGTAAGACGTGCTTTAGTGTAATAAAACCAATCAGTGGCTGCGTGGATGGACGGTATCTGCTGCAAAGAATTTCACATGAGCTCTCCCTGCTTTTCTAAGCTGTCCAATATTTCTCTGCTAATAGTAAAACTGAAACTGCGTTACTGTTTGGATAATTAACCATGTGGTTGGTTTTAAATGGACACCTGCATCACGACAGGTCACAATAATCACCTGATTTTAAACTGTGTTGACTGTGGAATTGTGCCTGCAATTAATATCAACATTCAGCTTGGGCCGCAGCCATATCGTGTTTTAGGTTTGCTTGTGTGTGTTTGTGTGTTTTTGTGTGTGTGTGGCAGAAGCTGGTTTTCATGACTCGTAGCTATTGGATGGATTTTTCTTTTCAATAATTAATGAGGAGGAAAGCAAACACATCCCTCTGCTGAGTAAGGACAGTTTGTGTGTGTGTGCGTTTGTGTGTGATCAGGTGTTTGTTCTGGCTTGTATTGTGTTTCCTCGTGTTTACTGCTGGAACTGGTGCTGGGCCAGTTTACCGGGCCAGATTGCCACAAAGGGATTTGATTAAGACTGTTGTAGACAAGACTGGGACATACTGGTTTGGACTGGGCTGAAATGGACACTTTAAAGATGAGTCAAACCACACTGATTAGCCCAACCCCAACCGATTGGATTGGTCTCCGGTGGACTGGATTGAGCCTGACTGGTGGTAAACTGGTGGTTAATTCAGCTAGGCCATGAAATCAAGCTCAGTCACAATCAGCAACACTTATATTTGGCATATAGGGGGTGCTGTTTTAAGCTGCTTTATCCTGCTTTCCTTCTGCAAGCCACTTTGCAACCCACCTCCACCCTTTTTTCTTTTACATTTTTTGCTCTGTTGTGTGCAGGGTGAACAGAGCTGTCCAGCCAACTGTACAGTACTAGAGATGGAAGAGTCCTCCTTACATCTATCTATCTATAGAGTTGCTGCCAGAACTGTGCATGAACAGTGTGCTCGGACAGGATTGAACCAGATTAGTCTTGGTTTTATTCAGTCAAGTCATTTTCCCCAGTTTCCCTTCCTATTTAACATTCCCATGCCTCAAGAAGCAGCTCACATTCTCAGATTTTCCATGTTGTGGTGCTTCCAAAACATCTCACTTCATTTCATTTCTGTGGTAGTTTGTTTGTTTCAGCGGTTTAGGCTGAAGAAGGTTGGAAGCAAAGCATTTTTCTTACAGGTTTGGTTTGGCTCACAATTGCTATGGTGAAGGAGAAAGTTAAACTAAATATTTAGCAGGCCGTTCTTTGTGCGTGTGTGTGTTTTCCCCCCCTCCAGTCATTGCTTTGACTGCATTCCCCCTGATTTTATGAAGACAGATTTTATTTTGTTGCACAAACGGCTCTATTTTAGTCCCCCTGCTAGACCTGTCCACTATAATTAGCTGCTTTGGCTTTCTGCAGCTAATGTGTTTGTGTGCTCATGTTTTGGACAAAAGAGAAAATGGAAAAAATGGGATATACGATAAGATCCTGTCCTGATTGAGCCTTTTTAAAGGTTTGTAGAGGTTTGTAGAAAAATATGGAGGACATTTTTTTTTCAGTTCTTATATAAACATTTGTAATTACTAGTTCCATATTCAATATTCATTCGTATTCATATTGAGCGATGATGAGTCATGAAAACCAAGCACAACGAGATCCACTGGGAAAGACAAGGAAACTCTCAAAGCTCTGAAAATAACTTTCATATGCCATGAAATAGTCTGAGTCCGATTTATCTGGTCAAACCTTTCTTTTCAAGGTCAACATCCAACTTTTAGCTCCATCTCATGTAAATATTATCGTCTACGTCCTCAATGCTTTGTCTGCTTCTGGTTTGGTGTTACCAGACAGCTGAGTGAGTGTGCATGTGTTTCTTTTCATTCAGCCTCATTAAGTAAATGACTGAATCACATCTGATGTCGCACATCACCCCAGTTTTCCTCTTGGGTTTTTTTTAGGGTGTGCTCATACAGATCATAGGGCGGTAAATGAGTTGTGTTGACTGCTGACTCATTGTGAAAGACTACTACCTGTTTTGACAGTCTGCCCATATATGGAGTCCACCTGAAATACTGGGCATGGGTTTCATTGTGACCTAGACACCTATCAGTTGCATGAAGTTCAAGACATCTCCATTAATGGACCATGGAGCTTGCATTGATTTGTAAAGCGTCACCCTGAAGGTCAGAACAATTTCCCATCTTCACTAAATGTTTATCGGTACTTTCGAATTATTGTTGCAGATACAAGTCAGTACAGCAAGGGGCTTTCTGTGTCAACTGCTAACCAGCTCAGCAACCAAAAATGTATAGGAGCCAGGAACATCTTTCCATTATTATCAGTGTCACATGATTCATTGACACCATTAGTCCTCAGCTTTATGAAGGTGCAAGTTTACAGCCATCCACACTAAAGGGTGGATCAACACCTGGGTAAAATTCCCAGCCGTACTTAATCTACTTCCACGCCCGGTGTAGATGCGAAATAGTCAGGGAAATGTTTCAGCTTGAATGTCGGTCCTTTGTGTTTCCTAAAAGCTCGCAGCTATATCAGGGGAGAACCAAGGCGAGTTTGCACCAACAGCCTTCTTGCCGTGAGGCAACAGTGCTGACCTGAGCACCGCCATGCTGCTGACATAGCACGCAGATTCAGAATGAAACTTGCAGATCATGCATGAAATGCTTTTCATTTAACTCAAAGGAAACGGTAAAGTCTTCAAGTAGCAAAACCCTCCCTGTCATTATTATGTTATGTTTTGTTCTGTCGGTGGATTGTGACTACTGCTTACCAAGTTGGGCTTCAGAGTTGCTCAGATCAGATGGTCATGATGACACGGCTCTTGTGACTCAGGTCCTTTATATGTGCCTGTTTTCTACCACATCCAGCACAGGGAACAACTATTCACACGCCATCACGTGGGTATCCTGGACCAGTTTTATTGTGTAATTATTGTTGTTCACTTCATCTGTTCACCTTAAGTTTTGGCTTGTGTGTAAAACACAGTTCAACTGTGATCCCACCTCAGCATCAGTACAGTTGTAGATGGTGTGCTGTAGAACAGTTATAAACATGCACTAACCTTGTAGATCCATATATTTACGACGACTACACATATAAAACACTTTTTTACATTAAAACTCTGAAAAGAACATTTTACTCAGGGCCCCCTGGTGGGTTAACATGGCCACGATCAGATATTAAGTGACCCTGACTTTGTCGTTAACTTTGATCATGACAACAAAAATCTCACTGATGATAAAAGCTGATTTCCCATTGAGTTGTATTCTGCTTGCATCATATTCATTTCTAACAGAGGCGCATTTAAGTTGCTAGTTCTTCTCTGGGGTTTGTAAGAAGTCATCCGGTGAAACTATGAAAGGCCAGGCAGAAGAATCAGGCAGTGGAAAAACAAACAGAGTAGTCAGAGACTTAATCACAACATATCTGCTGGAATGCGCCGACCTGCACACTTATGATATATTGCAGAGGATGTCTGGCAGTTTGGCTTAAAGTGCACACACACACATCATGATCATGCAGGTTTCTGGAGCTGTGATTTGCTACAAGACTACTTACAGAGTTTGAGATAACAACTGAGCTCTGTTTTGTTGCTCAAACGCAATTTTTATGCATGTGTGTGAATGTGCTTTGTGTCGACTTCTTTTTTGTGGGAGGGGAGCAGGGGGGTCAACACATGTTCATCTGTTTTCCCCCAAATATGTCTTTTTTGTGTGTATGTGCCGAGCAGAATGTGGACAAAGGACTGGGTGTCTGGAGAAGGTGCCGGGGAGGGGAGAAGGGGACGATGGGTGATGGGTGGGGGACTGGACGAAAGGATGATGGGTGGGAGTCTGCAGGGGACGGCTGGCTGGCTGGCTGGCTATGTTTATAGATGTGAGTTTGTGAGGGCAAAGGTGGGTGTGTGTGGGTGTGTGCATACATCTGCATATCTGTCTGCATGTGTCTAAGAACATGCAGACTCATCTGCCGGTGAACCCGTGCGCGTGTGTACACTGCCTGTCTGTTTGGAGGCTTGTGTGCAAGTGTGTGTGTGTGTTTCTGTGTGTGTGTTCTTTTGTTTTGCTCTGGGTTGCTGGGTGATGGGACCAGCTGGGAGGGCTGAAGCCATTCACTTCCCTTCTGCTACCCTGAAGGCAGCCAGCAGGGAGGGAGGGATGGAGAGAGATGGTGAGGTTTGGGGGGGAAGAAAAAGAGGAGAGAACCGTAGAGTATGTGGACGCAGGATCTCTGCATGAGATTTAAAAGGAGCAAACGCAATCAGGCGAAACAGAAAGAGGCTCGCAGCAATAGTGGAGAGGCGAGGAAGTTTTGAACCAGCTCAGGATGAATGAAGAGATTCATGAAGGAAAGTTGGGGGGGAGAGACGGAGGGAGGGAAAGTGTGTCAGGCTGAATCGTGATAGAGCAGTGGAGCTGACTCAGCCAGTCTGGTCTGGTGTAGGAGGGCAGCAGTACGGAAAGAAGTAATAGATTACTGAGGATGGATTACTATAACCACAATTCTGATGCACTTTTTTTCTTGTCGACACAGCAAACATTTTCCTATTGCCAGATTATTCCAGTAAACCGATTAATAAATGATCCCTGGAGAGATTTGGGAAATTTGGACTTTCAGAAAACAGCACTGTTCGGAGTGAACAGTACAAGAATCCACCTTTTGTCTCCCTAAACGCCGTCAGTCCACTTGGTTGTAAGAGATGAAACTCATATTCTGACACCTCGAGCTCACCCTGTGACTTTCTGTTTTGTTCTCTGTCAGTGTCACACAGGTGTCACGGAAACGAGTGTACAGCGGTGATTTTAAGATGCTTCCGTTGGCTCGGTGAGGGTTTTCACCAGGCTTGCAACTGCAGTGCTGTGTGACCAAAAACAAAATAAGACAGTATTGTACAAGTGTACAAAAGTGTACAAGTCTTCTTCTTCTTCTCTCACCCCGACCGGTCGCAGCAGATGGCCCCGCCCCTCCCTGAGCTTGGTTCTGCTGGAGGTTTCATCCTGTTAAAAGGGAGTTTTTTCTTCCCACTGTCGCCAAAGTGCTTGTTCATAGGGGGTCATATGATTGTTGGTTTTTTTTTCTCTGAATGTATTATTGTAGGGTCTACCTTACAATATAAGGTGCCTTGAGGCGACTGCTGTTGTGACTTAGTGTTATATAAATAAAATTGAATTGAATTGAAGTGAAAGACTTTGTTATAACATCTAAATATGACGGCATTTTTGCTGATGGAAGTGTATCGTGTGAACTGAAAACCAAAGAAGCACATTTTAATCAAAGCGGTGTGAGGGGTGGTTCTGTTAAGGAGATGTGAAAGTGTGTGATTTTTGTTTTTCATAACCATGGCCGTCCATCACATTCATATTAGTAGAAGGAACTCTGTTAAGTTTCTGGCTGTTATTTAATGCGATAACCCAGGAACACCCAGGAACACTGAACTGGTAACATCTTGATGTTGTGGACGTGACTTTTGTCCTTCAGCTTTCACTTCAAAGTTTTCATGTGAGTTCAGGCGGACATGGAAGTAAACTGACACTTGTCTGGATGACAGTGGCAAACAAGTGTAAGGCAGAAATTTCTTTTTTTTCCAATGTCTTAGCACTGAACGAGTCACCGGCAACTCATCTAGGATTAGAGGTAGGGTTAGGCTAATCTCCATCTGTCTCCAATAATTTTGTCTCTTTGGAACACCCAAATGGAAAATCCTTTAACAGACGGATGTCAGAGGGAGCTCATTTTACCTCATGAATCAAATACGGCCCACTTTGATCTTAGCCGAGCCGGACCAGTGAAACTCCTCTTTCTGTCAGTGTAAAGAAGTTTAACTGCTCATTTAATCCTGGAGGTATCTCAATGTAGGAAAAAGACTTTTTTTTTACACAATACAGAAATGCTGAAGTAGTTACTGAAAGAAACCTGTCAGCATGACTCACTGGTCTTAAGTTGTAAGAAATAAATGTCTAAATGCAGCTCACTGCAAGGACTTTCCTGTAATCACAAAGCAGAATTTTTTTGTTAAATAAAATAGATGATCCACATAAAATGCGATACTTTACTGTTACTGTTTTACATATTATTCTATAGTACAGCATTTTTGTTGTATACTTATATAGTGAAAACACATGATTTTTTTGTGTAATTTAAATGTTTGTCTATCACTTCATTGCTGTTATATGAATGGCTGTGGGGGAGGTCTTTGTTAACTAGGTGTAAAATTTGTTAACATACAGTTAAAAAGTCCAAAATTGATGCCCTCCTTCTCATTTTCCAAAGTTGTCCAGTGGGCCTGATTGGAGTCTTTGCAGGACCAATTCTGGCTCCCTAGGCCTTATGTTTCACCCCTGTTTTAACAGAAAGGTTTGTCAAAATGTGCCCATTTTTGCATGTGGCAAAAACGAAACCCTAACCCCCAGGCAAGTCCCCCGGCGATTTGGTGGGTGTTAAGCGATAAATTTATCGCCGTTGTTTTGCTTGTTACTTTTGTACATTGTTCCGAGTGCATCCTGGTTTTTCAAAAGCTACACCAGAGAGGAAGAATATCTCTCTGTGGATCTCGTGACTGGAAGGAATAGGGGTGCATAAAATGAAGCTGCTTGGTAGCAGAAAATCGGGAGAAAAAGAAAGATGGATAACCAGCTAGGCCGTATAGCTACTAGCTGCTAGTCTCTAAAGCTGCTTCCTTGTGTGCCCTGACTTGTGTGTCAGCTCGCTTTCTCTCGAAGATTAATGACCTTCCTGTTTTCAGCTACAATATCCCCCCACAGAGTTTTCAGTGCAGTTTGCTTTGACATGAAGTGCATTAAAAAAAAAAAGGAAAGGAAAGAAAGAAAATGCTGCAGAATTTACTGTTGGAGGCAAAGCGTCAAAGATATGCATGTGGGAGGAATTCACTCACACATGAAATGACACTGCAGTGAGTTGGTAAAAGCAATAACACTCAAGTTTTTACTATTACTACTCCACCTCTTTTTACTATGACTAACACATTTACTGCTATGACTGCCATCACTTTCAGTATTTCTCACATCAGCTGCTATTTTCTGTACTTAGAACTTTGTTCAGACTAGTCATGCTAGAGCTAACCCCTGACTGAATTCAGTGTTTTCAGTTGGTGGACAGAGGTTTCTGTGTCCTAACTAAGCTTTTCTGTTGGAATGTGTGACACTCACACACTCACTGGTTTGCTATGGATGGGTATACACACACACATACACATTAAAGGGTTGGGGAAACTCCTCATTAAACACATAACTGAGTACGGTCTAAGATACATCTAAAATAGTTGTTTTAGCCTCAAATAATGGCTTTATTTTCCTTTCAACTTCGCTTTAAGTCCATTATCATATATAATTTTGGTAATCTGCCTCTTGCCTGTTTTTGGCATTCGTACTCTGATTTGTTAATCCGTTATAGAACATGGGCAGTAAAGTCAGGGACTTGAGAGAGAAAAACAATTCATGTCAGAAGTTATGAAACAAGGAAAACAGAGAAAAGTTCCCAAATGAAAGAGAAACAGAGCAAGAACGAGAGAGAGAGGGAGAGAGAACAACAACTTCTTTCCTGTAAGTCACCTGACACTGGAGGCGTTACAGCAGTCGTGAATAAACATACCTCCCTCCCTCCCTTTCTTTCTCTTTGTCTCTGTTTTTCTGTATGGCTCTCTCACCCATGCTCAAGTCAAGTCACAAGCCCTCTCTTTGCAAGATGAAAAGTTTTGTGCAGAGCGACCTAACTTTTCTATTTATAGAGCTGTCGCTCGGAATTCTTCAGTCACTGGACAGAAAATAAAAAAGCGGTGTTATTTTGTTTGGGAAAAATGGCAACTCGGAAATGTCTTTTATTTAAAGATCATACTTTGCATTTTGTGTTTTGAAAAAGTAAAAAAAAATGTGTCTGTTTTACAAGAAATGGTCACCTTGCTCTTGGATCTCAACCTCGAGCTTACTCCTCTCAATGAAATGCAATTTTGAAAAAAAGCCTCAAAATATTTTAAGATCTGAATTTTTTATTTTTTATTTTTAAAGAAAAAGGAATAAAAAAGCAGAAATCGTTTCCTGAAACTGAGGTACTGCAGTTTGTACCAATGTGGCTTTTTTCTGCTGTGGATTAACGCTGACAGTACTGCGTGCTGTAGGCTGGTTAGATATTTACAGCAGTAATTGAGTCTAATTTAAGTAATTTAAGTCTACTGTAATAAACCATTGTAATAAAAATTAATTTTTACAATTTTTGGAATAACAGTAGAGCTTTATGGCACAGAGGTAAGAGATATATTAGACATGCCTATTAGCAGGAAACGTTTGATTGTTTTGGTGATGGAAATATGACGATAAGAAATATATTAAATATAGTCTGGTTGACCCTTCCATCACAACGCTCATAAAAACTGGAGGATTATCTTGATTTGCCAATAAAAATACCAATTTCCAGCCAAAACGTGGTATACAGTATAGAGAGTGCATACAGTAATAGAACATGACTAACTTGACTTTTAAGAATGGCAATATGAAGAGAAGGAAGAAATCAGACGGTTATGAGCAGATGTTTGCATTCACAGCAGTCTGAGGTGTGCGGATTTGATCTCACTGCATGACTAATGGGCGGGATGTGAAACCATCCGGTTGAAATAGCCTGAATTATCCAATCACAGCTGAACGAGAACAAATGTAAAAGTATAACGTGAAGAGTAACTTCTTCTAGATGGTGTCTCTGTTGCTCTAAATACTGTATATAAAAGATGGATGCATCTGTCTGCTGCCTGTGTTTTGGTCACTGCCGTGTTGAATTTTGGAGCAGGAGTGAAACGCTACGTCCAGATGAACAGAATCAACTTCTTCGGATTTCCTTAACTGGACCCTATCAAAATAGCTGCTTGCTAGCAGTGTTGGGCAAGTTACTTTGAAAAAGTAATTAATTATAGTTACTGCTTCAAAAATGTAACTGAGTTAGTAACTGAGTTACAATATTCTAAAAGTAATTAATTACTTGAAAAGTAACTATTGTGTTACTTAAAAAAAAAATGTTTAACCCTCTGGGGTCCAGGGTATAATTGGCCATTTCTGACTACTTTTGATTTTCCCTCCACATTTCACCTTTAAAAACTATTTACTTTGCCTTGTTTGGCATCATTCTTTTCAGCACAACCTCACGTGTCTGAATTAACAGTTATGTTTTTATTTTGACACACTGTATTAACACAATTGATCTAAAATCAGACAGAAAACATAAAATCAGAGTAGAAAAAGTTAATTTTTTTACTGTAACAACCACAAACATGTTTAATGAATCATATTTCATAACTTTCATAACTTTAAACGCAATTGCCAATTTTAAAATCCTATGCACAAGTTTTGCAAACAACAAAGTTATTTGCAGCCATATACCTTTTACCTTTTTTTTTTAAAATAACCATTTCAAACTATTTACACAACAACCAGCTGTTCAATAAGACGCCACACAAATTATTTCTGCCGCTCCAAAAAATTAATTTCTGTCCACTATAAAGGAGAACATCACAGCCTGATACCTGCAGGTCTGACAGCAGCAGGTGTATCACTGCGCCTGTTTCTACCTGGAGACAGCAGTCGCCTCATTGTTCTAACACACAACACAAAACTATCCACAACACTGCACACTAACTACACAAGAAAACATGCTAAACGTTACAAATCTCTCACATCTCAAAACTCGCTCTCTCTCTTTTTCTGCTGTCTCTCTCTCTCTCTCTCTCACCGTCACTCCTAAAACTTTCCCCTCTTCCTAAACAACCAAATGTCATGTTGCCATATCATTTTTGATTGGTCAACACGGTGCATTTTTCCACCAACACGAACGGGCTGCTTTTTGGTTGCTCATAAGCAAAAACTCTGCATATATATTGTTTATCATGACTCTGGTTTTACGTGGCCTATCAACACAATTTATAAACTGGTATATATCACCTTGTTGCTTTGTCATCTTGAAGTGGTCATGTGATTGGCTTACCACGACTACTTTATTCTTCCTCAGTCAAACAGCAGCACTCATGCGACTGTTTTGCCCCATTAGCTCCAGGTGTTGTGCCAAAAAGTGATCGTCTGCCAAAAAGTGATCGTCTGCCAGAAAGTGATCGTCTGCCAAAAAGTGATCGTCTGCCAGAAAGTGATTGCCGCTGTCGGGAGCGCACAGCTGCTTAAAGCTGTAGCGCCCAGATTACTTACAGCTACTTCCGTGCAACTGATATAAGATGCGGTAAGCTGAACACAGCTTCAACCGTCTGTTTGTTGAAAAATAGTAACGCGACTGCGCCGATAACGGCGTTGTAATGATAGGAATAGTAATTAGATTACTCGTTAATTGTAACGCTGTTACTTGTAACGCCGTTATTCCCATCCCTGCTTACTAGTATCCACCCATTTATGTACACACATTGGCAGAAACTCAAGGATCAGTATTTTGTCCTCAGATACTCTGATATGCATGATGGAGTAGCCAATGAATCAATCCATGAGTTTTGTAGTTTGTTTTTTTAATAATAGAATTCAAACCACAAGAATGAAGCATAAACTTATTGAATGAGGCGTTCTACACAGAACAATTCCAGCAAAATGCTCTAAGTCAGCGGTCCCCAAACCTTTTTGTGCCACGGACCAGTTTAATGTCAGACAATATTTTCACAGACCGGCCATTGAGGTGTCCCGGATAAATACAACAAAATAAAATAATTTGACCAAGACAAAAACTGTGGTATTTTGTAAATATAATAATAAACGCGAATTAACTTTGTAATTCTGTAACTTTATTAGCAGCGTCCTCCTGAAATGCAGCAACAACATTGAGAGTAAAGTCCTCCTCTCTGCCCCTTAATGCTCTCTGGTCGCTATGGTAACGTGTAAATATTTATTTCAATATATGACACACATATACAACACAGGAAAAGACCCAGGGAAACCGAGTTTACGATAAAAACCCTGAAAACCATAAATTTCACACCTGAGACTCTCGCGGCCCGGTACCAAATGACTCACGGACCGGTCCGTGGCCCGGGGGTTGGGGACCGCTGCTCTAAGTGACTTCTAAGTTCAGTGACTTTAATTAGTTACCACACAGCGATCAGCTATAGTTTCTTTTATTGCGACACCTGTCAAAGCACCATTGATGTGAGTGAGGAAACTATCCATTCAGACCAAATGGAGAAACTGAACCATCTCCTCTGGACTCCTCGTTGCCATCCTGATGCTGGTGGAAGGCTAAAATCCAGCCCGAGCTGGTTAGTTCTCCTGTTCGTCCTTTGCAGAGCTGAGAACTTTCCCCATCATTGCGTGTACTTTCATCCACTACCTGTTTAACTGCATTTTCAGAATGAACACCTTAATGAGTCACTATCCAGTCTCAAGGTATAAAGTGGTAATACTCAACGCTTGCTGGTTAGCTTTAATAGCCTTCTCATAATCGTTTACACAACATCATAGCTGTTAAGTCTTCACTTTCTCCTGATAATTTTTGTTAATTTCATTTGAATTGTTGAATTTTTCTTTTTTTAAAATTATTATTAAATGTTTTTACATATTTTAGCTCATCTTTATTTAAGCCTACGTAGTCTATTTTCATGAATGAAACTGATTTGGACTGCTTGGCCAACAGTGTAGCTATAAAACCTGACATCTCAGCTTTTGCACTAAAACCAGTGGCAGCTGTGGTTTCTGAGTTACAGTATCTCAAGATAATTAATCCCGTAATCGTGAAATAAACTGTTTACCCGGGATCACCGCTTAATTGTCCAATTTAGTTTAGATAACAAACTTTATCCTAAGGATAAAGGGAAGAGCTCTTTAATGAAAGCAGCTTGTAAAGGTCATGGTGTACAGAAGCTTGTTGTCCCAAGATAAGCACACATTTATCATATTTAGACAACAGTTTTTTATTATGTAGCAACAGCGCAGTAATTCAAGTGCAGTCAAGTCATAGGCTTAAAAAGACTGAAAAGCCCCATTTGTCATCTCTGTGGATACGTAATGATATAATTGGGTCATGTCAACCATGAGATTGCAGTTTCAAGTCATGCGAGAGGCCTAAAGATTTGTGTTCTCTTTTGATGTGAGGGTTGCTCTGTGATTGAAGAACAGTAGGATGCAGTGCAACAAGTCCTAAAAGCCTGCTCGCACTCGTGTATTTTTTTCCTGCTGCACTCTTACAGCAGTACGGACTGGCTCCTAAATTTTCTACTCGGAGATTCAACATTTTATTAATGCTCTTCTGACTATGCCATTAATTGTAGATCTCATTAATGCTCATTTGGCTTGTGACAGCCTCCGTATAACATCGGCAGACATACCCGGCCATTGACTGTCACAGCAGCGTGCACAGATCACCAGCATTATAAGAAAAACCATCAGGGAGTTTAAGCGCCATGACTGCATTTTGGAAGCATATTCGACTAAAATGGAAGCACTGTAGGAGGCCGAGTCGCCTTGCTTACTTGTACTTCCCCTTTTGAAGTGCATGAGTCAAGGCACTTAACAAGTGTTTGAAGTCTCAATGTAATGAGAAGAAAAAAGATGATGAAGTGTGTGTGTGAGAGAGAGAAGGAGTAACAGGCTCTGTCCACCTTTGTGTGGGCAGTTATATCAGTTTAGACTGTATAGCACAAAATTGTGCCACTAACTGCGGATATATCACATCAAGGATAAAGGATTTTGTGTGTATGCACGTGACCGAGGTAACAGCTGTGTCTGGGCCAAAGAGGGGGCAATGGTGGACTCTGATAAAGAGACGGGGCAAAGAGACAATGAGAGAGAAGAGGAGGAGGTAGAGACAAAGAGGGAGAATGGGAAAGAAAGCAGATGGGTGTTTTTTGGTGTGGAGCCCTTCCCCTCCCTGCTCCCCCCACCCCAATGTTTTCTCCATGTTGGGCCTGTGTGCCACACCCATGTCTAATAGTGTTAATAATATTCTCTTCACACACCCACCCCAAATCTGTCAGCACACACGGATGTTTCTGCTGGTTTTACTCTTCTTCATTTTAAGACATAAACTTAAAGGGGAGAAGAATAACCAAAGATGATCAGCGGTGTAGTTTCCACTTGTGATAGAACGTAAACATTCTGTTGCACAATCCCTTTACAGTAAATCACAAGTACTTTGACATTAGATTAAGGTCCACTTGTGTGGGATGACAGAGTAATAATCCTTTACGATAACAAACAATGGGGACAAAGTATTTTAGCACTGTAATGTAGTTCACCACAAGCCATTTGCTTGCTCGATCAAGGGGCAATGGTACTGGTCTTTATATGAATTATATTTTATAGAAGATGTAATAATTACCATATAACTACATCTGGTTCATGCACTGGCTATTAAAGTTGGCATTGACCTGTGAAGGGCGAACCCAATGCAGAAGTGTCTTGAACCTACATTCTTTTTAATGACCAGCAGGGGGCGAATACCGTGGTTGCAAAAAACCCGCAGGTTTTGTAGAAGTCTCTGAGAAAACAGTCCTTTGCTCTCTTGCTATATGATCCCAGTAAAAAACGCCCTTTAAATGTTCAAGTCTTAATAAATTTTGATGGTCATCTTATTATAACAACACAAAAAAAATTTGTTATCTAATTTGGTAACGACTTAGTGTATCAATCACAAGATTTGCGTTTATAGTCAGATCTCCTCTTGACTTCTAGTTTCAAAAAGTGAAGAGGGCGATGGTGGAAACACTCAGCTCAAGGCTTCACAGCAAAACGTAACAAACCAATGGTTGACCTCACAGTGCCCATCTCCATCTTTTATATACAGCCTATTAGTGGCGACAGATGACGCACTCAAAAACTATATCATTGTTGAGTTAATTATTAAGTCGCTGAATGAAAAAAGCACTGAAGATTTAGTATTTATTTATTTGTTTATTGAAGACCAATTAAAAATAACTCAAAATGACAGTTCGTTTGTAACCATCCAGCTGAATTCCATTCACAAGAATCGAAATTCTTATCCTTATTATCCTGATTCTTTTTCACCCACTCTGGAAGCTGACCCAAATATCAGTAGGCTGATAGTGACAGCGACTGATCGCATTTGTCTCTATGCAGGAAAACTTGTGTATAGAATATAATGCATTCAGAGGGAAATTTTAGAAACACAAATGCACAAATCTGACTGTTTCCACATTTGTAGCTGTGGCACATTCAGTAGAGCATCAGTTAAAGGTGTGAAGACAGGTGTTGTCTTCACAGTCTTCACTAGTTTGTGATGTACATTGGTGGAAATTGCTGGAGCCTATCCCAGCTTAAATAGGGTGAAAGGTGGGCTACATGCTGGATAGGTTGGCAGTCCATTACGGGATTAACACAGAGAGATAAACAACCAAACAATTTGATATATCAATATCAGAATTTTCCTCCCCCTTAAAATAAGCAAATGAAGTATCAGATGGACTCAGTATCAGTAGTAACAGCAATTGTAGCAGTAATAACTGGAAATGTACAGTAGGCTGTTGTTGTAATGGTTGTAGTAATACAAGTAGCAGAGGTGTTAAAGGGTTCAGCAGCCACAGCAATGTGCCTTTAACACAGCAACTAAACTCAAGACTGCTTGCCATGCAGGACCACATTTACTTCAGTGAATAAGTCACCAGCAGATGGTTGGAAGTTGCTGTGATACTTCCTGTATTACTAAGAAAAATACACACCTGAGGACATAATCAATACATTGTTCAGGTCAACGCCACTTATGATTAACAGACACACGAGTGTGAATCAACTGTTGTGCTCGGTGGCATTTTTCAGCTCATGTGTCTGTATGAATTTAGAGAGCCTGATGATATGAAAATGCACCTCGTGTTGTCCTGCTGAGTATAAATGGAACATGATGTTCGTGATCTAATTCTGGTGACTGCCATAATCCCTGTGTTACCACCCAAAGGTGCAACACAGTGATGGATGAAAGCGCGGTGATGGATGGATGCAGCTTCATGCGCTGGGTGTTGAGTTGGACCAGTGAACTCACCGTGAGTCAGGTTCACAGTTATAGTGGCACACACACACACGCACACACACACACGGACACACACAACCTGATATGTGATGAGTAAGTTATCTAGTTCCTGGTCTGACATGAGAACCTCGGAAAAAATGAAATAATTGAATGGCAGGAAAATATGTAGAATCGGAGGGACAAAAACAGAGGCACAGGAAGAAAATTAAGGTTAAGGCATCAGCAAAAACTTTTACTCAGTGAGGGAAATAAAAGAGCAAAGGAGAAATAAATAGATAAATGGAGGGAGGGAGGGATATTGTGGGTGCAGCTCTCTCCAGTTGGTGTTGCTATGGCCCTGCCCTCCCTGCTCACTGAGCCATTTCCTGTTTTTGACCTGAAATCTTTATTTAGAGCCATCCCTCCTCGCTGCTCTGCATTCATGAGTCAACTCAGAGTCCAGAGAGATGAACGCGCTACTAAAATCAGATCTCCATTCACCACAGAAACTACGTATGCACCCTGGCTAACCCACTGGTTATCTGTACAGCAGCCGGGGCTTCATTCGGGTCTGTTTGCATGATTAAGAAACAATAGGACACATCCTTGTTGCCAAAAATAACCATTTCTCTGTCTGATCTGTTGCTTCCACAAGTTCTTCAGTGCTGAATCATTGAACAAGTTCGTTTAAATAATACTATACTTTGTATGTCTCTCAGCACTTATCTAAGCATGAATTTAGACCCTGTTATGCCAGAATTATAAATGAAGCAAGTGGAACATTACATGGTGGAATCAATGGAAGTTGTGTAAAAAGTCGCAGAAGCAAAAGCATTTGATTGTGTATTGAACTGTGATGTCTTTGGAGTTGTGAGAGAAAAGAGACCCCAAAACCTTGGATTGTTGTTTGTCATTCACTCTTATGTCCTATAATCTGGTATACAGAAGAGAAAGAACTAGAAAGTTGATAGGAGTGAAATTTTAGAATTTGTGTCATGAAATTTTCATTGAATATCTGCTAATTACGAGCCAGAGCTTGTTATTGAGTGAAGAGATGTACGAGCCTGAGAAGAAAACGACACAAGACAGAGCTCAGGGAGCTTCTAGCAAATGAAGACTGTAAAGAAAAGACGAACATAGCTGCGGTGGCATCACAAATTGGTTTAAAGTCTTGATGTGCCATTTTAGGTATCAGATTCTTGTTTTCTTTTTCTCTTTTTCCAAACTAAACATAACCACATTTGGAAAACAGTGTGGAGCTGTTAGTATCAGCTGATACTATGATTGGCTGGCTAGCTTCGTTGGCAAAATGAGGGAGTAATTCAGTGTATAAGTGCAATTGCTTTTGCCAGTGTTAGCTGCTGTTAGCCTCTGTTAGCTGCAGTTAGTGATACATTTCTTAAAGTGGATCTTGCATTGTTGGACTCGGACATGTATATAACAAATAAACTCTTATACGATGCAATCAATCAAACAAAACTGCAGTTTTGAATATTAACTTGGATAATGTTTAGCCAGCATGTTGTCAACTGTCTAGAGACAGATGGGTCTCATGTCTAGTCTGCAGGTAGCGTTGCCTCTTTCATTTGTGTTTTTGCATCTTTGGTAACGGGGACGCCATCTCAGATGA